>NC_091454.1:156755739-157393596 GCF_027789765.1 Dendropsophus ebraccatus
GCAATGGAGTAAATTTTTCTGTTTTATGGATTCTTGAGAAGAAGCAGAATGAGATATTTCAGCATTATAATAACAAGATAGAATACAGCAACATGGAACATTTCCCCTGATACGAAGCAAACTTATTTCCTGTGACACCATAAACATAGTAACTAGCGTTCACCATTGCATTCATCATAATTATTGATTGATAAGTATCCATAGACTACAATATGAGCTCTAAATCTCTTTGTGTGTTTGTAATTGATCACAAGACAGCTCCTACTACCTAGTGAAAACTCAAGGGAGCATAATGTTATTACTATTGGATAAAACAGGATGGCATTACAGGTTGTATAGATTTATTCAGTAATAGTTTACTTTTTTTTTTTGCTGTTGTTACATTATAAGTACAAGATAGAAAATATCACACTGTGATGAGGATCAGTAAAATGTTTCTTTTCTTCCAGTCTTCAGTCGGTCAACAAATGGGACCTGCCACTATAGGATTTTAAAGCAAGAAGGTATACTGGTGAGAAGATGTATTTACTATGAGATACCCTCCTCTACAACATATTTGTCATATTTGCTACACAAATAGCGTACACAATTTTTTTTTTTTTTAAATGGAAGTCAATGGAAGAACATATCCAAAGGATGCACACAATTGCATGTAGCATCCCCTGGCTGGCTGGAGGCGGGGAGAGAGGTGCCACCAACCTAGGGCACAGATGCTCTATTCCACGCCAGGTTGACTCCTGCCCCACAGCAGCAATAAAAGTAGTTATTTCTCAAAATATTGGCACCAGGAGAAAAGCTAACCTTTAATTTAGAAATACATTAGCTTAGAAGATTATTCAGGAGAAGAGTGAATGAGGCTGAAGACCAAGCCATAGGACAGTATGAATATGAGAAAATAGGCAGGCTACAGAAAAAGGATGATCCCTTGGACAGTAATGATCATTACTAGAGAAAAGCGAATTTACAGTCATAAGCTATGTTCACGTTACATTTTTTCTTATCAATGCACAATGATTTTTAAGCAAGTTTAAAAAGCAACGATCCGCCTATGATCGGCTCTTCGGCTGATTGTCGTCTTTATTACAATGAGCGTTAATCTGCCAAATCGTCCATATACATGCACACAGTGTATTACCACGTATGAACTAAATTTAAAGGAAGTAATAGAGAAACAAGAACAGAGAAGAGGAAAGGAAACAATCAGACAAGACAAGACAACAAAAAGGGGGGGTTGGATGACGGCTGTTCATGACGGCAGGGGGGGGGGGCATCTAAATATGCAGGTGTAAGGGATCAATTCTAAGTGGCTGTTCTGTAGGAATCAGAGTCCTGGAATACGAGCCATTGGCCCCACGTGGCAGTGTATCTTTTCACCGCCGCTGGGGCAACGGCGATGAGATTTTCCATGTGATGCGTTTGGGTTATCTCAGCAAACCAGTCATCAATGGTTGGGAGGTCAATGGATTTCCATTTCCGGGGGATAATGGTTTTAGCGGCTTGGAGCAGATGATGTGCCAATGACTTTTTAAAGCGTGATTGGGCTGTTGGAAACAAGAAGAGTAGTGTCGCTTCAGGGGTATTGGGGATAGTAGTGCCCGTGATTTCTCTTATGAGGCGCAGGACTGTTGACCAGAACATCTGTAGTTTAGGACATCCCCACCAAATGTGTGTCATGGTGCCTCCCACGCCTCCACAACGCCAACATATATTAGGAACTGAAGGGTACCTTGAACTGATTTTTGTACACTATTTATTTGTTTCCAGAATGTAAAACTAAAATACTGTAGTGCCTTGAATTACGAGCATAAATCGTTCCGGGACTGTGCTTGTAATCCAAATCCACTCTTAAACCAAAGCAAATTTTCCCATAAGAAATCACTGATATGCTGACAATTGCTTCCACACCCCAAAAATAATGATTTATTTTTTATTCTTAACATGTAGAACAGATGAAACAAACTGAGAAACAGCTGAATATGTCATATTATAAGTAACTGTACAATATAACAATCAGCACATGGAGTATAATGTATAGTAAGAGCATAAACCTGAAAAAACAGCAGCAGATGGATATGCAGACCACCATAATGCAGTAGTGTAGTACAACAGGCTAGAACAGAGAAGCAGGGCTGCTGTCAGAGGTCTGTGCGGTCATATAACCAGAAGGAGGTGTGTATTCAGCATGGACCAATCAGGAAGTGAGAATCACAGAGCTATGCAGGAGGACAGTGACAGAAACTTCTCTATACAGCAGTGTAAATGGCTGAGTGTAAGTGCATGCATATTATAGAAGCAGGGTATATAGCTGAGTGTAAGTGCAGGGTTATTATAGAAGCAGTGTATATAGCTGAGTGTAAGTGCAGGCACATTATAGCAGCAGTGTGTAAAGCTGAGTGTGAGTGCAGGCACATTATAGCTGGAATGGTTAGGATGGAAAACACAAGGGCTGACAGAGACTGTAGGGAGTATGAATAAATGAGCAGGGCAGGTGAGGAATGAGCAGTGCATATGTGGGCACATAAATGCAGCGCTCTCTATTCGGGGAGAGAGGGGTTACAACTATGAAGAGATTACCTCCACAGTCCTGTCCTTTCCCCTGTCCCCCAGCCTGAAGTGGATCTGCTATGATTTGGAAGGTGAGGGAGACCCCGCTATGCAGGCCATGCCCCTCTTCCAATCCCGCTTCCATCTAGTACAGGGAGCTGTTCTTGCAAAATGCATAATCCAAGTAACTCTTAAACCAAGGTACCACTGTACATGAAGGGCAGCTCCCACGGCTGCAGGTAGTGAGAACTAGTGTAGAGAGAAAGCAGAGCACACAGCAAACTGTAGACTCCTGAACACACAGACCTAACATCCAGCCTGTATTATAGGGAGGACACATGAACCTAACAGCAGTCTGAAAATGGAATCAGGAGATCTGGAAATGAATGAAATTGCTTTAATATGACATCAAGGAGAGGGTACAGCCAATATATTATCTAGAATGCTCAATAAGCATTTTTGTGGATAAGGTGGATATCTCATTAATAGTGATTGATGGCCACAAAGGAAGGCCTTTATGTTCTGTAAACCCTTGCTGTAGTCACTATTGGTACATTGGTAGGCAACTTTGGCCTCATTCAGACAGGTGTAAAGGGATGTGGATATATCAGAGACAAGCGAACAAGACTTTTTTCCCTTTGTACAAAGCAAAACAGATCTGTGCTCGTATCCCTCACGCTGCCGTCTCCATACAGAGGGAGGATACCGCCCCGGTGACTGCCTAGAAAACATGGATACATCCATAGCTGTATACCGGGAGGTATTCTTCCTGTGTACAGAGTGGCCAACTTGAGGAATACGAGCACAGATCAGTTTTTCTTTGTACGAATCTGGTTCGCTCATCTCTAATGTATATGGGTATATGTTCATTTGGCTCTATAGAATTGTGGAGTAACAATATAGTACAACATAACCATTAAAAAGAAGTCTTCAGGCTGCTGTCACACATGGCGTTTTTTTTAAAGCTGTCACTGCAGTTATTAAGCCAAAGCCAGAAATGGATCCAGCGGGAAGCACAAGTCCTTTCTTTATATCTTCTGTTCCTTTTGAAGGCACTCTTGGTTTTGGCTCAAAAACTGCAGTGGCATTTTTCCAAAAAAGAAGCTGTCATGTGTGACGGCAGCCTAAGTGTTATTAGCAATTTTCAAAAAAATAGGGGAATTCTTTGATAAATAAGGCAACTATACATACAAGTGACTGATATACTGTGCCTGGCAAGCATTAATCTTATCGAAGCACCTCGAATATGATTACACTTTTACTGCAGTAAAGCATTGGGGAAGATTTTGATTTAGAAAGAAGTACATATCCAATGCTTTTTTGCAGTAAATGTGAGTAAATTTAAAGAGCAAAGTATACGTTCCATACTACATAATGACAAATTACTTCTAATTCAACACTGAAGAATGAAAGACATACAGATCTTATACTACAAAGCTTATAAATGTGTTGCCAACTAGCCAATAAGAGTTGACTTGCTCATGTAATATATACAGTACTGTAAATGTTGTTTGAAGTTCTCAGATCAGGAGATATCCGAGATAAGGTAATAAACAAGGGAGTAAAAATTTTACTGCTTTTGCTCTGGAGGCGGCTTCTCTGAGAACAAAGAGGTTGGGCAGCGATATTCAATCAAGCCCCAACCCCTATATTTACCAACATCATTTGTCAGTGGAGTCTCAGGAGAGAACATTTTAAACTGATGACCAAACCCGCTGTGCATGAGGACCTTAAAGGGAACAATTGTGCTGATATGGTTCCCTCCAGCACCGTATAGACCTACTGCGCAGCTCGCACCTCCTTCGGCTGCAGCACTAGTTTTAGTAAGCAGAATAAAAAGTTTTATTTTTCCATGTGAGGCAGGTAGAGGGGCAGCAACTAGTCATCAGGGCAGGGAGCCACCCGTGACTTGTCACAGCTCTGTGCCTGTCAGTGCGTAGTGCAGGGATGATTGACAGGCAGAGAGACCCGTTAGTAGAGTGGTGACTAGTCACTGGCGGCTCCCCACCCTAATGACTAGTTGCCGCCCCTCTCCTGGCCTCGTGCGGAAGAATAAAACTTCCTTTTCTGCTTACTATAGCTACTGCTGCAGCCGCAACCGGTATGTGCAGTAATCTGCACAGGAGCTCTATAAGGAGCTGAGGGAACCATATGAGCACAATCGTGCTGATTGGTTCCCTTTAAGTTTGCGTGAAAACATTTCTAATTTTCATTTGGGGGATTTATGCTCCAGAACGAAGGCTTCCTCAGTCCTATAAGGCCCCATATCTCTTCTCTTAGTAGCAGTTTAATAAACAGTATAGCACCATGAGCTGCACTGTTTCTGTAATTCAGGATTTAGATAATAAACAGGGAACAGAACACATGATGGGCTCTGAAATAAAGTTTCTTTTTCAACTTGTTCCTGAGGGCAGATTTTTCTGAGAGCGCCAGTACACTCGCAGTGTTTGTGTTTTATAAGGTCTTGTCTATACATAAAAATATATCCTGGTTGAACTGGATCCCTGTTCTTGAAATGCAAAAATAGCCGATGGCTCTTGCCTAAACCGTTTGTGCCACCATAAGACTAAAAGTGGGCATCAGGGCCGGCTCCAGGTTTTTGTGGGCCCTTGGGCGACAGAGCCTCAGCGGGCCGCTCATCTATCTACTATGCACCCATCATCCACACACTATGCACAATTACTTGAGACACCACTAACTTTCACAAACACACATTATTGACACAGACACTGACTGACTGATATTGACTAACTGACACTGACACACACTGACAGGCTGGCACTGACTGACAGAGACACTGACAGACTGACACTTATAAACTCCGACACTGAGACACAGCACTTAAAGCTCACTCTTCTTCCCCTTCCTCTCTGTCCAGCTGCTCTTCACACTGTAAGGTTAAGGATCTTCTGTTCATGTGATCAGATCCTTCACCCTTTTTTTCACTCTGTGCAGGTCCTACTTTATCTCCTGTGTCTTCTGATGTTCAGCACTCACTGCAGTGAGCAGACTGAACATTAGAACACTAGGCCCCTAGAGGCACTGTGGGCCCTAGCACTTGCCCAGGTAAGCCCTGTTCTGACGCCGGCCCTGGTGGGCGTACACCTTAAATAAAGTTCCCCATACACCTTATACCTTTGTGTGACTGGGGCTTAATGCATTGTCCCAGAATCGATGTGCCACTGCTGGATCTGTGTATATGTAGGGAAGTAGGCTATGTGCAGTTCATCCCCATACAGGTACACACAGGAATAATAGGGCTGCATGTAATATTTTATCTATGGTCTCTATGAGGAGACAGTAAAAGTCTCTGTAGTCAAGTCTTTCCCAATACAGTCATATGTGGAGATGCAATGACAACAGGTTTGGAAAAATAGCAAGTGATTATGAAATTCATTGTTACACACATGGTAAAACATCCACTGCCTAGTTTAAAAGGGTAGTTAAGCAGTGTCAGATTGCATTGATCTATCAAGTGCTCTTCTAGTACAGTTTGCGTGGCACGCAGGCCTTGAGAAAGCCTCTGGCGGCAATGGTAACTCTACATCACCCTGCAATGGGAGGGCTAACAGGTGTGGCAGCTGACAACCACCTAAATGCTATGTTTGCTATGGATTTGCAGCTAGAGATGAGCAAATTTCGAGCATACTCAGGTCCATTCTAAGGGCCCTATTACACCAACAGATTATCTGACAGATTTTTTGAGCCAAAGCCAGGAATGGACTATATACAGAGAACAGGTAATAAAGGAAATACTGATATTTCTCCTCTTTTCAAACACATTCCTGGCTTTGGCTTAAAAAAATCTGTCAGATAATCTGTTGGTGTAATAGGGCTCTTAGAATGGACCTGAGTGTGCTCGATCTTCGCTCATCTCTAGCTGCAAATCCATAGCAAACATAGCATTTAGGTGATTAACCCAAGCATGCGGCATTTGGTGGCTCCAGAAGTTGGATGCAGCCATACAGTCCTGGAAAACAGGGATACAGCCTATAGCATGAATCAAGCTTAGCATACACTTCAAGTGTGCATCCACTACATGTACAGCAGCTTTCATCAAGGGGGGGGGACTAACAAAAATAGAAAAAATGGGTTCTGAACAAAAACCTGGACTTTTCTTGTCAAAATAAAAAGGGAATGGGGTCATGAGGTCTGTGATATCTAACAGCAGTATAGTGACAGAAACTCTGAATTCAGTGCTGTAACCTACTTTTTCCTGCAGTATTTTTCATAAAATCACCAGCTGCTTCACCTGTAGTAAGAACTGTTAACATGAACAACAAGCTCTCTCTTCTCTCCTTCCGCTGACTTCCAGTACTTATCAGCTGCTGTATGTCCTGTAGGAAGTGGTGTTTTCTTTTCAGTCTGACACGCTGCTCTCTGCTGCCAACTCTAGACTGTGATAGGAACTGTCCAGAGCAAAAAAGGTTTTCTATGGGGGTTTTCTACTGCTCTTGACAGTTCCAGTCACTGACAGAGGTGGCAGCAGAGAGCACAGTGTCAGGCTGGAAAGAATACGCCATATCCTGTAGGGCATACAGCAGCTGATAAGTACTGGAGGACTTGAGATTTTTAAATAAAAGTAACTTTCTGACACCAGTTGATTTAAAAACAATATTTTTTTCTCTGGAGTGCTTCTTTAAAACTTAAAGGGGTAGTGCGGCGCTAAAAAAATATTCACAGAATAACACACATTACAAAGTTATACAACTTTGTAATGTATGTTATGTCTGTGAATCGCCCCCTTACCCGTGTCCCACCACCCCCGCCCGTGTACCCGGAAGTGTGTGGTGCATTATACATTACCTGATTGTGCCAAACATCATCTTCGGACGCACGGCCGAATCGCTACCGCCACCCCCCCACCGCCGCCTCATCAGCTGCTCAGCCGCTGGCTGAGCACAGTTATGACACAGCGGAGGGGGGACGGTGGCAGTGATTCGGCCATGCGTCCGAAGATGACGTTTGGCACAAGATGGCGGACGGCTTAGACACGGATCAGGTAATGTATAATGCACCACACACTTCCGGGTACACGGGTGGGGGTGGTGGGACACGGGTTACGGGGCGATTCACAGACATAACATACATTACAAAGTTGTATAACTTTGTAATGTGTGTTATTCTGTGAATAATTTTTTAGCGCCGCACTACCCCTTTAATCAGGGATTACAGCCAGTGCCCTTTTCTATACTGATAAGGGGTAAGAATTCCAAAACAACTGTCTACACATAGGTAACTCCTCCTTTCGGAGGAAATTCTGGCTTGGCATATAATCCCTGCTCATGTTTTAAAGAAGAAGTCAAGTTAAAATAAAAACTCAGGTGTAGGCATGGGCAGGGGGAAATATAATAATATAAGTATATTTACCTGTCCCCATCCCTCCGTCGTATTACCACTCCCAAATGTAGTAGTACAGATCTACTACTCATTTTCTCTCATATGTTATGAGGTGAACGTACCCAAGCTGGCTGATGGATTGTTCGCTCAGCCAGTCAGTGACTGCAGTGGTTTCCTGCCGTTGTGACGTTGCAGGATGGAGAGCAGGAGGATGTGGGCGGTCGTCCAGGAGTGGTAATACTGTGATCCGGCACATGGGGACCTGTAAGTATCCTTTAAATGGGTTATCCAGTGTGGGGGGACTTTTTGGGGGGGACCGGGGAGGAGGTGGCTGAAATAAAACACGTCCACTCACCTCCCCGGTTTCAGCGGCAGGTAACTCATCGCGGCGCTCCGGTCCCCGGTTCCCGGCCGCTTCCTGGTGTATGACGCCGCCCGAGACGCTACGTCTCAGTGCCACTCAGTGAAATAGGCGGGATCCGTTTGAAGTCGGCTCGGATCCCACCTCCTTTACTGAGTGGCTGAGCGGCCCTGAGACATAGCGTCTCGGGCGGCGTCAGACACCAGGAAGCGGCCGGGGACCGAAGCACCGCGATGAGTGACCCGCCGCTGGAATCGGGGAGGTGAGTGGACGTCTTTTATTTCAGCCACCTCCTCCCCGGTCCCCCCCAAAAAGTTCCCCCACGCTGGATAACCCCTTTAAGGCTTTGATAGTACGGGAAGCTACCTCCAGGAGGTGGCACTGTAGGGCAAGTTCTTTCCTTCTAGAAATGAGCTTCTTCGCATATTAATTTTCATCTAGAAGAGAATGATGTAAAGATAAGCCCTGGCATAGTATTCATGTGGTCCATGAGGCTCTATTGCAGGTGTGCTGTTTAAGGGGGACATTATTTTGTAACTGGACTTTTAATAATAAATAGTTTATGCAGTACTGGTACTTTTGGGCAACTTCAAATGCCTGGCTTATTGAAGAAAAATTTAAGGTTGAGATCATCTTGGTCAAGACCATGATGCGGGGAAATCAACAAAGATTAAATCTTTGACAATAATCGGCTCTAAAGGGAGCACAGATAGAGACTAGCTAGGGAAAGCAGAGACAAGAAGGTGTGAGACCTTGATTTGTTTGTGGGAGGCAGATTGTGGGTACAGAGTTGCTTTAAGATTGAAATCACACTTTTTTTTTTTCTAAACTGTCACTACAGTTTTTGTGCCAAAACGGAAGTGGATCCAACAGGAAAGAGAAGTAAAAGCCCCCCCTTTATATTTCCCATCCCATTTGAATCCACTTCTGGCTTAAGCAAAAGAAAAAAAATGCAGTTTTTAAAAAAAAACTGCCATGTGTGAAATCAGCATTGGGCCATGTTCACATTGTGTAAGAAAATCTGTGTTACATGTTCACCCCGGCCAATATTGTAGTATTTTCTGGATGAACATCACCCCATTTAATTGGAACGGGGGCACATTCTGGTATGCCCGCACTCCAGTTTACCATTGACCACAATGTAAAGTATGGCCAAGAGCCGTACCTTACAGCCTATTTTCTACGTCCGCTGTTCAAAGAACTGCAGCTGTAGAAAATTGACCTGTCAATTAGTTTGTGCAGCTGCAGTCAACAACGGCCATAGTGTATACATTGTGTATATACTATGGTGTTGTTCCACACTTAAATGTGATCGGCCGTTGTTTATTGCAAAAATACAGTGTGTGAATGTGGCCTAGAGATGTTTGTGGCTGAACTGATTGAAATAAGGTATTTAACTCTTATCCCTACCATGGATGGCACTGAACATGGATTCATGAGTTTTTTTCTATCTTGCTATAATATATTCAGTATATCTTTATTGCAGAAAGGCAACTATCTACTGTGTATTGATATATTCTTAAGTATAAAAGATGCGCCCACAGGGTATATTTCTAAGAATGGTCCGAACCTGCTGAGGTTTGGGTTTGTATGAACCCGAACGCTCGGCATCAGATTCCCGCTGTCTGGCCGCTCCGTACAGCGAGTGGATACAGGGGGAGGACCGCCTGGAAAACTGGGATACAGCCTATGGCTATGGCTGTATCCCAGTTTTCCAGGCGGTCCTCCCGCTGTATCCACCCTCTCCACGGAGCGGGCAGACAGCGGGAATCATTGCCAGAGTTCGAGTTTGTACGAACCCGAACCTCGGCAGGGTCGGACCATCCCTATATATTTTATCTCCAGCTCTGGCATGCATATTTTTTCATTTTAGGGCTAACGTATTTACAATCTATAGTGTGCATGTTCATGTCTGACTCTCCTGCACTTCTCCCATTCATGCATGTTGGCGGCTATGTATCATCCACGGAGGTATTTTTGATATATATATATATATATATATATATATATATATATATCGACACCCACATTCATCCCCTATGACTTCTTAGAAAGCTATGAACACATAGCAGAACGTGTGAGGTTGGGTTTGGTATACATACACCATGTTTGCTTGCTCGCTGTTAGATACATGGTAAGATTGTGGATTTTGTTCCTCTTACCTGATTTATTATTAAAGAGCTACTTCTCACATACGTCTTGTGTTGTATTGGGTGTACGAGGTGACCCCTGGTATTGTAGGGACTCACTCGCTGGATTATTTGTATTAGACCTATGTTGGTCTTTTAAGATAGTTTTTACATGTCTTTTTTGTGGTGTTATAGTTATAGATATAATAGTTATTACCAGTAACTTTTAGAGTGTGCATCGCTATATATAGTGTGGTCACTTTCCTCTTTGTTGTGAGACCTTGATGGATCTCCTAAAGTTTAGCAGTGTTGAGCTAACCTGTCAAAATGTTCAGGTTCATCAATGTTACTCGAATGATCTTCCCTTGGTTGCCTGCAGCTGCATAAGTTAGATGCCGCCCTTCGGAGTCCTGGAAAACATAGATACAGCCACAGATGGCATCCAACTTATACATCTGCGGGGAATCAAACACAGAGCGTTTAAGTTCAGCTAACGTTACCGGACCCGAACATTTTGACAGGTTCGCTCAACGTTAATTATGATGGCTATAAGCCCTACTGAAGCCAGAGAGACAATGAGTTACTCAAGGTTACAAAAACAACCATTTACAAAGTGAGTGAGTAGGCCCTACAGTAGGGTATAGCCTAAGGTCAGATGGAGAATCAGAATTTAACTATAGTGACTAGTGTAGGGAATTTTTGACACTTGGGCATCTTTTACTTCTCTGTTTCTACACACTGTTAGAAATTGTTTTAAAGAGGTACTACATGCTATGTGAAAGTGATAATGTTTTTTGCCCTGTATTTTGTTGCATTGTATAAATGCTTGGCATACCGCCGCAATTGTGACATGTAAGTGACATGCACCTCAGGAAAGAGAACAAATGGCCAGATTTATCAAAGTATGTAACATAGAAACTGGTGTAAGCTGGCCACAACAACCGTCAGCTCTGCTAGAATGAATACTGGGCTGTCACTGGGCGGTTTACACCAGTTCCTGTTTTACACAATTTGATATATCTGGGTCAAAATGCTTACTCTTCAGTCTTTAGCGAATGAGAATCATATGGTATTAGGATATGTTGCTAAAATGTGTTTGCTGATTTTTTTTTGCAGTGAAAAATCTATCTTACATTTAAATGGGGCTATAGCACATGCATGGTTATCTGCCTCATTCAAATGAGTGGGATAGTTGCTGAAATTTTTTAAATAAACCTGCCATATGTTAATGAACCATTAGGCTGGTTATCCACCTAAGAATGAAAAAAAATTCAATGCTAGATGGTCTTTATCACCAAGCCCCCCTGAGTATATTGTGGCGTCTCCCATCTTTCTAGCTGCTGCCATCCCTGAGTTACAAATTTTTCTAAAAAACGATCTATAACCAAGATAGGAAACTACATTTCCCATCATGCATTTCCCTGAATGGTCCATTTGTGTACTCGCTCCCTTATCTTTCTTTTCTGCCCACTGTTGTCAATACTATTGCACAGTAAACACAGGACTGTTTTTTTTCACTGATTTCACCCTATTATGTATTCCATACCAGCTGATGATGTAGCAGAGCTGACGACAGGGTTGGGGGTGTAGTGTAGGTTTAGATCTCTGCTTTGTGACTGTGAATGAAAACATTCTAGTTCCATCCAGACTCTAAGAACATCCATTCTTACAATATACAGAGCTCTAACACAAAGACAGGACATATGTCTGCATTTACTGGCAGCAAGCAGAAATAGAACTATAGCTTTTCATATTACATAAACGTAGGCTCAGGGACACATGTAAGTCTATGCAAGTTACACAGGTGCATGGAGATAATGCAGATAATGTCTCCTAGGGGTCGGGTTACCAAGTCAATAGACAACTAACCAGCCCCCAGAGGAGAGATAACATGTCCTGTGACTACAAAGGAAAGGGGGGAAAGAGAGCTGAGTGTGGTCAGAGTGGACCTAGAGTAGAGGATTTTAGACATCCAGAGCAAATAAGAATCAGAAAAACAGGGTAAGGCTATGTTCACACTACGTAAAAGTACGGCCATTGTTGCCATCGGCAACAACGGCCGTACTTTATACGGAGTGGAACAATGCCTCTGCTTCAATGGGATCCCGGCCGGAGCGTATACGCATCGCTGGTCTCTATACGTTGTGTGAACATAGCCTAAGGGTGCGAGATAGGTTATACATGTACCTTAGACACAGGGTGGTATTGGGATGGGGGGTTGCTTAGAATATTGTTTTTGTTACCCAGATAACCCCTTTAAATTTTGGGGGGAAAAATGCAAAAAATGCCTTGGTGTTTGTGGGACAAAAGAGGGACAGTTGGGAGGTATGGCTACACCATGCACGCGTCAGCTCTGCTACATCATCAGCTTGTATGAAATATATACGGCAGTAATGTGATGTGTAAGGGGGCGAGTACGTAAATGGACCAATCAGGCAGATGCGGGATGGGAAATGTAGTCTCCTGGCCGGCACCATCTTGCCAACTATTTTTTTTTGGAGGCCAGAAAAATTCCACACAAAAGCTATGTGTAAGTCACCCTAAGGCCATGATCACACACTGTTTTGTTTCTTAAAATAACAAGTGCCATTTTAATTTAAAGGGGAACTCCGGATAAGAAAAACTAGTTTTCTATTAAAAGTCCATTAAAAGTTAAATATATGTGTCTATACAATGTATTACCATATCTGTACAGTTCTGCCACACTGGTAGCTGATAGAAATCCAGGAAGTGAAAAAAGAATGGCCCCTGTGCAAATCCACATTGCCTCCTGCTCCTTCTGCTATCCCACCTTAGGCTAGGTTCACACTGCATTTTCAGCATCTGTTTAACGGATCAGTTTTTTGCAATAAAACAGATTGCAAAAAACGGATGCATTTGTGTGCATCCATTTTTGATCTGTTTTTCCATTGACTTCCATTATAAAAAAAAATGTATCCAAACGGATGCGGTTTTTTTGACGCACAATAAAGTACTGTTGACACTACTTTTTTGACCGTTAAAAAAACCGGATCCGTTAAACGGATGCTGAAAACGCAGTGTGAACCCGGCTTTAGGAGACAAATCTTCCATGCTTCTGTCTCTCATTGTGTGTGTTTGATGCACAGGCTGATGATGCAGACAGGGGGCAGGGCGTGATCTGACAGGAGGCTTGAGTGACAGGAGTGATTCACCATCTCTGACCAGCCAGAAGCAGGTGTTGCACTGATTTCTCTAATTGTGCAGAAGTGTGCAGTGAAATTACGGCTGTGTTCACACATGTTGGAGTGTCATTGCAGTACTGCAGCGTATTCACAAAAATGATGCAGAAACACAAGTAAATGATGCTAAACGGCAGAAAGGATCAGAGCCTTATTGTGGGGCTCAACTTCAAAGATAACAGATGCTTGATCGTAATATGTGCATGGAAATGAAAAGAAAAAAAAAATTCAAAGAGTTCTTTACTTTATTCCAATATCAGCGGTACAGGTAGAGAATACAGAGTGCTGTGTGGTGTTACAGGTAGAGAATACAGCGTGCTGTGTGGTGTTACAGGTAGAGAATACAGCCTGCTGTGTGGTGTTACAGGTAGAGAATACAGTGTGCTGTGTGGTGTTACAGGTAGAGAATACAGTGTGCTGTGTGGTGTTACAGGTAGAGAATACAGCGTGCTGTGTGGTGTTACAGGTAGAGAATACAGCGTGCTGTGTGGTGTTACAGGTAGAGAATACAGCGTGCCATGTGGTATTACAGGTAGTAACAGTGTGCTGTGTGGTGTTACAGGTAGAGAATACAGCGTGCTGTGTGGTGTTACAGGTAGAGAATACAGCGTGCTGTGTGGTGTTACAGGCAGAGAATACAGCGTGCTGTGTGGTGTTACAGGTAGAGAATACAGTGTGCTGTGTGGTGTTACAGGTAGAGAATACAGCGTGCTGTGTGGTGTTACAGGTAGAGAATACAGTGCTGTGTGGTGTTACAGGTAGAGAATACAGCGTGCTGTGTGGTGTTACAGGCAGAGAATACAGCGTGCTGTGTGGTGTTACAGGTAGAGAATACAGTGTGCTGTGTGGTGTTACAGGTAGAGAATACAGCGTGCTGTGTGGTGTTACAGGTAGAGAATACAGTGCTGTGTGGTGTTACAGGTAGAGAATACAGCATGCTGTGTGGTGTTACAAGTAGAGAATACAGCGTGCTGTGTGGTGTTACAGGTAGAGAATACAGCGTGCTGTCAGGTGTTACAGGTAGAGAATACAGTGTGCTGTGTGGTGTTACAGGTAGAGAATACAGCATGCTGTGTGGTGTTACAGGTAGAGAATACAGCGTGCTGTGTGGGTGGGACCACAATGAAATTATAAATTACTGCAAATAATTCAGTAACACAATGAAACTGCAATGTGTGAACACAGCCCAGATGTTCTGCAACAGCTTTGGGTGGGAAATAGGGTGGAGGACTGTGAACAGCTGAGGGAAAGCATTGCATTCTGGAACCTGTAGTACTGTGTACAACTGATAAACCAGGAAGTGCAGAAACACAAAACAGAACAAAACCCCCCAAAACAAATGGATTTTTGGTAGTTTCAAAAATGGAATAGATAGGTAAGTAATGCTTTAGGCTTCTGCAGAAGTATATTTTTTTAACCTCTACCTGGAGTTCCCCTTTAACCACTTAAGGACAGAGCTTTAAGGGTCTTTTTAAATTTTACATTTTTTCCTCCTCACTTTCTAAGAGCTCTACCTCTTTTATTTTTCCATCTACAGGGCCATGTAAGGGCTTGTTTTTTTCAGAAATAAGTGTACTTTGTAAAATTAATGTTTGCGTGGCTGTGACAGCACACCAGCGCAAACTCTGAAATAGTATCAGAGCTCCTAACATCATAATTAATCATGATGCAGGGACCTCTGAGATCCACTCTGCAGGACACTGTCCTTGCTATGGACAGTTTGGGAAGAATGTGTGAACTCGCCCTAACACATTACAATGCTTGACAGGCAAGGCTTTTTTCCTAATAAAAATAAGCAGAAAAAAAGTGTGAAGAAAGTTGCATAAATTGCAATTCCCTAGAACTGTGTTCCTCAATCTGTGGCTCTTCTGCTGTTGTAAAACTACAACTCCTAGCCTGCATCTGTCAGTGCATAGTGGAAGTTGTAGTCTTGCAAATGCTAAAGAGCTGCTGATTGTTGAACACTGCTGTAATACATTGATGCAGTTGCTTTTTTACAAACTGGTTTTATTCCCACAACAATCTCAAATTTGCCATGCAGCAGAATACAAGTGATGTTGGATCTACTGCTACCTGTACTGGATCTAAAGGCCCTTTTACACGGGCTGATTATCGGCAAGTGTAAGGGTGGGTTCACACTACGGAATTCTTGCGGATAATCTCCGCGGAATTCCGCCGGCTGTCCGCGCGCCTTTCCGCTGGCTCCATAGACACCATTCTATGGGCCGGCGTATTCCGCTATCTGCCGAAAGAAGTGGCATCTTTCGGTGGATAGCGGAATACGCCGGCCCATAGAATGGTGTCTATGGAGCCGGCGGAAAGGCGCGTGGCCGTGCGCGCAGGCAGCTGACGGAATTCTGTGGAGTTTTGTGAGAATTCCGTAGTGTGAACCCACCCTAATAGTGTAATCGGCCAGTGTAATAGTAAGTGCAATCAGCCAATACGTGGTAAGACGTTGGCCTATCGCATCTTTTATTCGGTGGTAAAATTTGTTATCGGCCGCACATCTCTGTGTCAGCAGCAATGAATGTGATTTATTCTACCTACATATACATCACTGCACAAGTGGTAATGTTTAGTCAGTACAGCACTGTATGAAATACAGACTTGAAGCACATCCCTATACACAGTCAGTCAATGTGACATCACCAGACAAAATGTTGGCCCTTGGGCGCCACCTAGCTGTTGTGATTTTAACAAACATGAGCACATCCCTGCTGTCCTGTGTATATGGCATTAATAAAAGTTATGTTATAATGAGGTGATGAGAAGGGGGTCTTCAGTGGGCTTCTGGCCCTAGGTGGGTTACATTTCTGCTTAGTATTATCCCCCCAGCAGCCCCTCATTCCCTGTGACACCCAGTGACATTGTTCTGTTTGGTTCAGTAATGTGACACACACTCTCTCCACATGCCTGAGCTCTGCTCCCCTCCCCCTCCTGCACAGGAGGATGCACTATTATGTAGTCCCGGCCACTCCAAGGTTTCCCTATGTCCAGCGCCCCCCACCTCGGTGCACTCTCCCTCCGCCTCCTTCCACCTCTAGGAAAAAAAAGTCCTGGAGGGCTGTGAGGAGTGCCGAGTGCGAGCTACAGAGACGGAGAGCAGCCGGTGAGGAGAGCCCGGCATGTGTGCCCGTGCCCGGTGATGGCAGCAGCGGATTGTGCCAGGATGGCCCGGAGGGTCCTGCTGCTGTGGGCAGCGCTCTGCAGCCTCCCAGGTGAGTGCCGGGCCATTTCTGGGCAGGAACTTTGCTTTAGTGTAAAGAGGATGAGCCGTGTCCTCTGCAGCCGGGAGAGCACATAACGCTACGCAGTGGGAACAGTGCCCGATGGTGCTGCTGCGATAGTGTGCTCATTTGCCGGGATAGTGCGCTCATCTGCCGGGATAGTGCGCTTATCTGCCGGGATAGTGTGCTCATCTGCTGGGATAGTGTGCTCATCTGCCGGGATAGTGCGCTCATCTGCCGGGATAGTGCGCTCATCTGCCGGGATAGTGCGCTCATCTGCCGGGATAGTGTGCTCATCTGCCGGGATAGTGCGCTCATCTGCTGGGATAGTGTGCTCATCTGCCGGGATAGTGTGCTCATCTGCCGGGATAGTGCGCTCATCTGCCGGGATAGTGCGCTCATCTGCCGGGATAGTGTGCTCATCTGCTGGGATAGTGCGCTCATCTGCCGGGATAGTGCGCTCATCTGCCGGGATAGTGCGCTCATCTGCCGGGATAGTGTGCAGTGTGCTCATCTGCCGGGATAGTGTGCTCATCTGCTGGGATAGTGTGCTCATCTGCCGGGATAGTGTGCTCATCTGCCGGGATAGTGCGCTCATCTGCTGGGATAGTGTGCTCATCTGCTGGGATAGTGTGCTCATCTGCTGGGATAGTGTGCTCATCTGCTGGGATAGTGTGCTCATCTGCCGGGATAGTGTGCTCATCTGCTGGGATAGTGTGCTCATCTGCCGGGATAGTGTGCTCATCTGCTGGGATAGTGTGCTCATCTGCTGGGATAGTGTGCTCATCTGCTGCGATAGTGTGCTCATTTGCCGGGATAGTGCGCTCATCTGCTGGGATAGTGTGCTTATCTGCTGGGATAGTGCGCTTATCTGCCGGGATAGTGCGCTCATCTGCTAGGATAGTGTGCTCATCTGCCGGGATAGTGTGCTCATCTGCTGGGATAGTGTGCTCATCTGCCGGGATAGTGCGCTCATCTGCCGGGATAGTGTGCTCATCTGCTGGGATAGTGCGCTCATCTGCTGGGATAGTGTGCTTATCTGCTGGGATAGTGTGCTCATCTGCTGGGATAGTGTGCTTATCTGCTGGGATAGTGTGCTCATCTGCTGGGATAGTGTGCTTATCTGCTGGGATAGTGTGCTCATCTGCTGGGATAGTGTGCTCATCTGCTGGGATAGTGTGCTCATCTGCTGGGATAGTGTGCAGTGTGCTCATCTGCTGGGATAGTGTGCTCATCTGCCGGGATAGTGTGCTCATCTGCTGGGATAGTGCGCTCATCTGCCGGGATAGTGTGCAGTGTGCTCATCTGCCGGGATAGTGCGCTCATCTGCCGGGATAGTGCGCTCATCTGCCGGGATAGTGCGCTCATCTGCTGGGATAGTGTGCTCATCTGCTGGGATAGTGTGCTCATCTGCTGGGATAGTGTGCTCATCTGCTGGGATAGTGTGCTCATCTGCCGGGATAGTGTGCTCATCTGCTGGGATAGTGTGCTCATCTGCCGGGATAGTGTGCTCATCTGCCGGGATAGTGTGCTCATCTGCTGGGATAGTGTGCTCATCTGCTGCGATAGTGTGCTCATTTGCCGGGATAGTGCGCTCATCTGCTGGGATAGTGTGCTTATCTGCTGGGATAGTGCGCTTATCTGCCGGGATAGTGCGCTCATCTGCTAGGATAGTGTGCTCATCTGCCGGGATAGTGTGCTCATCTGCTGGGATAGTGTGCTCATCTGCCGGGATAGTGCGCTCATCTGCCGGGATAGTGTGCTCATCTGCTGGGATAGTGCGCTCATCTGCTGGGATAGTGTGCTTATCTGCTGGGATAGTGTGCTCATCTGCTGGGATAGTGTGCTCATCTGCTGGGATAGTGTGCTCATCTGCTGGGATAGTGTGCTTATCTGCTGGGATAGTGTGCTCATCTGCTGGGATAGTGTGCTCATCTGCTGGGATAGTGTGCTCATCTGCTGGGATAGTGTGCAGTGTGCTCATCTGCTGGGATAGTGTGCTCATCTGCCGGGATAGTGTGCTCATCTGCTGGGATAGTGCGCTCATCTGCCGGGATAGTGTGCAGTGTGCTCATCTGCCGGGATAGTGCGCTCATCTGCCGGGATAGTGCGCTCATCTGCCGGGATAGTGTGCAGTGTGCTCATCTGCCGGGATAGTGCGCTCATCTGCCGGGATAGTGCGCTCATCTGCCGGGATAGTGTGCTCATCTGCTGGGATAGTGTGCTCATCTGCCGGGATAGTGTGCTCATCTGCTGGGATAGTGCGCTCATCTGCCGGGATAGTGTGCAGTGTGCTCATCTGCCGGGATAGTGTGCTCATCTGCCGGGATAGTGCGCTCATCTGCCGGGATAGTGCGCTCATCTGCCGGGATAGTGCGCTCATCTGCCGGGATAGTGCGCTCATCTGCCCGGATAGTGCGCTCATCTGCCCGGATAGTGCGCTCATCTGCCGGGATAGTGTGCTCATCTGCCGGGATAGTGTGCTCATCTGCCGGGATAGTGTGCTCATCTGCCGGGATAGTGCGCTCATCTGCCGGGATAGTGTGCTCATCTGCCGGGATAGTGCGCTCATCTGCCGGGATAGTGTGCAGTGTGCTCATCTGCCGGGATAGTGTGCTCATCTGCTGGGATAGTGCGCTCATCTGCCGGGATAGTGTGCAGTGTGCTCATCTGCCGGGATAGTGCGCTCATCTGCCGGGATAGTGTGCAGTGTGCTCATCTGCCGGGATAGTGCGCTCATCTGCCGGGATAGTGTGCTCATCTGCTGGGATAGTGCGCTCATCTGCTGGGATAGTGTGCTTATCTGCTGGGATAGTGTGCTCATCTGCTGGGATAGTGTGCTTATCTGCTGGGATAGTGTGCTCATCTGCTGGGATAGTGTGCTTATCTGCTGGGATAGTGTGCTCATCTGCTGGGATAGTGTGCTCATCTGCTGGGATAGTGTGCTCATCTGCTGGGATAGTGTGCAGTGTGCTCATCTGCTGGGATAGTGTGCTCATCTGCCGGGATAGTGTGCTCATCTGCTGGGATAGTGCGCTCATCTGCCGGGATAGTGTGCAGTGTGCTCATCTGCCGGGATAGTGCGCTCATCTGCCGGGATAGTGCGCTCATCTGCCGGGATAGTGTGCAGTGTGCTCATCTGCCGGGATAGTGCGCTCATCTGCCGGGATAGTGTGCTCATCTGCCGGGATAGTGTGCTCATCTGCTGGGATAGTGTGCTCATCTGCCGGGATAGTGTGCTCATCTGCTGGGATAGTGCGCTCATCTGCCGGGATAGTGTGCAGTGTGCTCATCTGCTGGGATAGTGTGCTCATCTGCCGGGATAGTGCGCTCATCTGCCGGGATAGTGCGCTCATCTGCCGGGATAGTGCGCTCATCTGCCGGGATAGTGCGCTCATCTGCCCGGATAGTGCGCTCATCTGCCCGGATAGTGCGCTCATCTGCCGGGATAGTGTGCTCATCTGCCGGGATAGTGTGCTCATCTGCCGGGATAGTGTGCTCATCTGCCGGGATAGTGTGCTCATCTGCCGGGATAGTGCGCTCATCTGCCGGGATAGTGCGCTCATCTGCCGGGATAGTGCGCTCATCTGCCGGGATAGTGTGCAGTGTGCTCATCTGCCGGGATAGTGTGCTCATCTGCTGGGATAGTGCGCTCATCTGCCGGGATAGTGTGCAGTGTGCTCATCTGCCGGGATAGTGCGCTCATCTGCCGGGATAGTGCGCTCATCTGCCGGGATAGTGCGCTCATCTGCCGGGATAGTGCGCTCATCTGCTGCCAGTGCATGCCGACTGTGCCGGTCCCAGAGTCCTCCAGCTGATCGCTAGGAAAGTCTGAGGGTTCCTGGCATCAACGTTTTCAGTGCTGTGTGTGATGTGCTGTGCATTATGTGTGTTATGTGTGGTGGGATGTGCTGTGTATTGTGTGTGTGATGTGCTGTGTTTTATGTGTTATGTGTGATGTGCTGTGTATTATGTGTGGTGTGCTGTGTGTTATGTGTGATGTGATGTGCTGTGTGTTATGTGTGATGTGCTGTGTGTTATGTGTGATGTGCTGTGTATTATGTGTGCTGTGTGATGGGCTGTGTGTTATGTGCAGTTTATTATGTGTGATGTGCTGTATGTTATGTGTGGTGTGTTGTGTGATGTGCTGTGTGTTATGCGTGATGTGCTGTGTATTATACGTGATGTGCTGTGTATTATACGTGATGTGCTATGTGTTATGTGTGATGTGCTGTATGTTATGTGTGGTGTGTTGTGTGATGTGCTGTGTGTTATGCGTGATGTGCTGTGTATTATACGTGATGTGCTATGTGTTATGCGTGATGTGCTGTGTGTTATGCATGATGTGCTGTGTATTATACGTGATGTGCTGTGTATTATACGTGATGTGCTATGTGTTATGTGTGATGGGCTGTGCATTATGTCCTATATGTTGCCGTTCAGTAAACATTACATAATAAGGAGGGGAGGAAGTCATCCTGCCATTTAAGGTGGTTATACAAGATGCCAATCTGTAATTTAAGGTGGTCCTGCTGGTACAGATGTGGCCATTGATGTCCCTAAGCAATATAAGGTGGCCATAATAATACAGATGTTGCCAGTAAGCCCTATACGCAGGTTTTCATGTTGTTGTTATCATGGAACCCTAAGCGGCTGATATAGATACAGATGTTGCTATTGATGCCTATAGGCAGTTTGAGGTGGTTTATACTGATACAGATGTTGCCATTGATGCCAACAGAAATGCTGCTGTTTATTTTTGCAAGCAGTTTAAGGTGATTTGTACTAATACTGAGGATGCCACTGATGCCTGTGAGCAGTTTAAGGCTGGACATACTGAAACAGATGTGGCTATTAGCATACAAGACTGTGTGCAGTAAAAGACCATCTAGTCTGCCCTATGAATATTTCTTTTCTTGTTGTCTTAGGACAGTTACAAGTTTAAGGAGGTCATACTAATACGGATGTTGGCAATGCCTATGCTGTGATCACATGGTAGACTATTGGTTAAATGATAGTAATAAAATAGATAACATTTGTCTGAGCTCGGTCAGAAGAAGAATTCCATATCTTTTACTATAATCGTCTTTGAAATAAAATGCTGCTATATTTGCACCCGTATAGGTGCAGATAATCTGATGGTTGCAGAGTCTAGAGGTGCTGGCATGTTTCCATCTACTGGGCAGTCTCTGGGTATTAGCCGGGTATAGCATTACATATCATGCTTACATAAATGACAACTCTAGATACATTCCATGCATTTACTAAGGGGAGTGAATGAAGTGACAGAGTAGTGTGGCAGCATAGTTTGATAGAGCCCAGCTACAGGAGTATTGCTGGAAGGTAGATTTGTACAGTAAAACAATTCTCACGGTACAGTGTGCTCCCACTTCCATGAAGGGATTGGCAGTCTTGTTTAGTAAGCAGCGGAACTATAAACTTCCATCCATGTAATAAAGATCTTACTTAGATAATATGAACAATCAATAGTTTCTCATATACACAGGATGGTTATTGTTATGAACTGTCTGAATAATAATCTCTCTTGGATGAGGAGACTGGATGTAAGCCCCTTATAATGTCCTGCTCCTCTGTGTTTTAAGGGTTTGTAAAACTTGCGTAATACCATTTTAGTATTTGCATTTGTACACACTGGCTTCTGTATTAGGTGATGACTGGATTCACACAATATTCTTCTTTTATCCCACTCGTCACATTACTTTAGCATTATAGCCATTAACACTTTAGCTTGTAAAGAAAGTGTAGATGTCCTGGATCATTTAAGGATGTGTATTGTCAGGAAGATCAGCATGCCATTATTGAGACCTCTGATCAGATAAAGCACGCTTGTGATGGATTTCACACTTTTGGATCAACAGTGACACATCTCAGGCTGTGTAAGATTATATATATATATATATATATATATATATATATATATATATATATATATATGTGTCAGAGTCCACTTAGTGATTCTGATTTGAAAACATCAGTTGTTGATTGGGAGTCCAAAACTATGTATATGTATCACCTTAATGCCCTTGAAAACACAGCCTAGATAAAGAGACTGATAATGTGGCTTGCAGAGATTGTGTCCTAAGGCTGGGGCTCTTGGAGGGATCTGGTTTCTTTTTATCTGTGGTTTTGATGGATGGAGAAACCAGGCTTGTTGTTTTAGGTAAAGAAGGCATGTTACTTCCTTGAGAGATCTGTTCTCCTTAGAAAATGTGTATTGGGTAATTAAGTAATCCCCACCGCATGAGACAGTAAGCAGCCAATTAGTTCCGCATTTCTGTACCAGTTGGCAATACACAAACGTGGAAATAAAGGTTCCCTAATCCCTCTCCCACTGAGATCTAGCAGCAAGAGTCACAAATATTAGGAAGTTGCTTTGTCCTGCATTTAAATGCATCTGTTAAAGTGTAAAAAAAAAAATTGGTAAATCAAGCAAGTTGGAAGGTTCTGAGTAGTCCAAGCAACATAAACCATGTGGAGCATTAACAGACCCTAAACACTTTCTGACCTAGGACGTATAATCATCCAGCAGAAGGGAAATAATGGCTTTACCATTCACCTACATGCTACGAATAACTCAGGCACTCCAATAAAAAGTAATACAAGTGCAGTTATGAATCTGAAGGCAACCATGGTGGGTGTGGACGTGCTAAATGTCCCCAGGGTTAAAACCTGCCTGTTTATAAAGAGGCAGGGATGTTAATGATTTCTTGTAAAAATCAAACTTTTATGGCTTTCCTTGTTTAGGATCTCTTTGACAAGCTTGTAAAATTAGCAAACAGCTTTACCTCTTGTTTCCCTGTTAATGACGGGGAAGCCTGACATTGTGACTTCTCGTCTTCTTGAAAGTGGCCTAGTTTACGAGTGCTTGGTAAATAAATATCAGAGGGTTGGTTTGTAAAAAAGTCAAGAAGAAAGTTTTTCTTTCTTTGTGACTTCATTTGGGTTATTGGCTTAGGTGTATTTATAGATAGTATCTATGTCACCATTTACAGCCTGAATAGGTGCAGGATTTCAGTATCAGAAAAAAAGTTCTAGTTTCATTTAGCAAACAATCAGAGATCATGTTTAGTTATTGTAGTACAGTATAGAAAGGTTATCTCTGACATGTGGTGTGTTTACACAGTCAAGTTTTTAACTGCAATTAATGAAGCCAAAGCCAGGAATGGGTTTGAAAAAAGGAGAAATCTAATTTATGGTCTGTCCTCCGTTTTCCTGGCTTTGGCTTAAAAACCTGACTATGTGAACACACCAGAGGGCAGCAGCTTAAGCACAAAAGGAATCGTGGTCTGTATTTTATATAAATCTTTATAAACCCAAACCAGGAGCGGAACCTACTCAGATAAAAACTATAGTAGAAAGATTTGCACCTCCCTCATATTGTGGACTAGAGCTCTTCCTTTTGTCTTACAAATAATGAGACAAAATACTGAGGGTCCTATTACACGGTCCTATTACACAATTTTTAACGATTAACAATAAACGATCGCAAACTAGATTGTTTATTGTTACCCTGAAATCGTTTACCATACAGAACAATGGTTGTTAGATACGATCGTTATTTTGATCGTGATTGCAATTGTTACTATGATTGTTTATTCCTTCTGATCTCAGGAAAACAATGAACAATGTGCTATTACACTGAACGATTAGTGAACAAATGCGGAACTTGAGCAAACGAATGTGGAATTACAGCGAACGATTAACGATAATTTTAGATTCAGATCTAAATCAACGATCAACGACATACGAGCGATTGTCTGATCGTTGCCTGCAATTACACAGAACGATTATCATTTAAATTCGAACGATATAACGATTTTTCGCACGATAATCGTCCCGTGTGATAGGGCCCTAAGTACCATTCCATGTCAGCATGATTTACCCCTATGTTATGTGACCACTAGAACTATGTGAACACAGATGTAAAATCCAGTAATAACAAACCAATGCCACCCATCATTGTAATGTTATGGGCACCCTGGATTCTTAACAAGAAGCTGCATGGAGTTGTGAAACAGGTAATAATTTGTAAGGTAAATATATGAGGTATTTTTGGCCAGAAAACCTCTTATCTTTGACCGTGCATTGCAAGTATCACTTTGGTGGAAGCTGTTCTTGACTAATAAGATTATCTGCAGAGTATTGCACTTTATGGACACATTTGCCTCATACATTCATTTACTCTATAAGTACTCTGCTTGCTTTCTGATCAATGTTATTTTCCCCCCCATAGGATCCTGGTGTGCCAGTGACCTGTTGTTTGTGAAAGAACCGGAGGATGTCATGGTTTGTCGAAAAGATTCTGCAATATTAGATTGCTTGGCTCAAGGGGAGCCTCCAGTCACAATCACATGGCTAAAAAATGGAGCAAAGATTTCAGAGAATGAACGGATTTCAACCCTACACAATGGCTCCTTGTCCATTCAGGAGGTGGAAGGCAGGAAAGGAGAGCAGTCCGATGAAGGATTTTACCAGTGCTTGGCCCTGAACAAATATGGTGCCATTTTAAGTCAAAAGGCTCATCTTTCATTAGCAAGTAAGTTTGGTGTTTAGTTTCGTCTGCGTTGTCAGTCATGGTTTGCTATAGACTTTGGAGAACAATTGAATCGCATTCACGCTAGTATTTCAGCAAAGTGGAGACGTTGTTCATTGTGACACCCTCCAGTCTTTAATTAAGGGTGTGTATGAGATAAGAATATTTATAAGTATCTCGGATAAAAGGACCTCAAACAACCACTAGTCATGTTACCATGGTAACTATCAACCATAGCCTTTGATCAAGATGACTGCCATGTTTAGGATATCTCCAAATTGGAAACATACAAAGGCGGTTGCGTTAAGAGATGTGCAGAGAAGTAAAAGGAGGCATCAAATGCATATTTAATACATGTGATGTAGGTCAGGTGTGTAAAATGCATTCTTTATTTCAGCATTGAACAGATATGACTTTTTAATGAGATGTGTGAGTACACATCAAGGACGGTTTGATTAATTTATTTATTTCACTCCGGAGTCCATCAATTTACCAGTGGAAGGAGAATTTCCCAGTCAGTCACAGAACATGTCTAATACATTAGAGACAAGTCCACAGGGTGCAAACGTGACTGCAGACACCTTTGCATAATAACAGTCTTTGTAGTAAGATCACGCTGTGGCCAGAAGTTGTGCTATAGAATCTGACGCAAGGCCTTTTCCTGAATGTATCAAAATCAAAAGACCGATGTTAAGTGATATAAATCCCACATTGATCCAAACCGTCCTGCTTAAACACTACTTTTCCCTCCAGTCTATGCCATAACCGCTGCTTTCTCTAATTGCTTGGCCGCGGCACGTGAGAGATGCCACATATAATCCCTTTCATTCAGTTTTCTCAGCATAATGGGCTCTCCTATTTGACACCTGTGTATAGAGTACCCTTAAGGATTAAACATTTATCTGTGGTTGTAAAAGCTAGGCTGTGAACCAATTGATTTTTCCATTAGCCTGTGTTTTCAAGGCAAGCTTTTTGCCTACCATTTCATATTTGTACCAGATAACGTCTCTCTTTTCACATCCACTATTATTGTTCGCTATAAACAGTAGGGGTGTATTTAATGTCAATGACAAGCAATTCTCTCGACGACACTGTTTATTGCTACCATGCCTAAGTTTCTTCTTGCCATTGTATGCTTCTGCTTGCCATTGTGTGTTATTTGGACGTTCTGAACACTACATTTATTTATGTATTTAATATTTGTGAAAACATTGGGTTCAGTGAACACAATGCAACACAAATGAATCAGCGTCATGTTTAGATTGGCAAAAATATTTACGTGGAGATTATATATATATATATATATATATATATATATATATATATATATATGCATCTTCTTATTTAGCATTGTTACAATATCTATAGGTTCTAAATCCTTTTGGATAGATGAAGCAATGAAGGCACTTAACGGCTCTAGCACATGACCCTACTTACTTTATACAGATAATTGAGACCCATAGGGACATGCAGCAGTGCCTTGTATTCAAATTCTTAGATAATACAGGCTGTGTCAGCAAAATAGAAGCCAGTATGCTTATTAACTTATCATCATAGGTTCAGGATTAGAATTGAACACTGCAGCCGGCCATACCTTTCCTTTACAGTACTGCAGTAGGTAACTGAAAGGCCATCTGGGCCTGCCATAGTAAAAGGCTAGTCCTTGTTAGCTGTCCCTTTATGATGTCTTTATATTTTCATGGGACATATAGCCGTTATCTTACTAAAAATCTATAGTAACTGAATGTGATTCAGATCAGTTAAAGGAAATCTGTTAGCTGTATATTGTGCTAAGGGCTCAAGTAGCCAGGAGGCAATGCCCACCCCTCCCTGCCTTGACCCATAGACATACAAGGCTTGGCTTCCAGCACTGAGCCCTGTATTTCAGTCTGAGGGAGGAGGCATGCATGCAGCATCTCAGCACTGCCTTCTGGACACAAACCATGACATAGGGCTGATAGATTCCCTTTTAGTCAATGCTGCTGTTTGTTTTCAATGTTTAGATGATAATGTTATGCACCCCATATCAGTGAAAAAAAATGTAGCATCTGCTTGGGTCTTTACACTGCAATTAGTGTTTACAGTGGTACCTCGGTTCCCAAATTGCTTGGAACTTAAACTGTATTTTCAAGGAAAGTTTGCTTTGGTTCTCAAACTCTTGATCGGTTCTCAAACACTTTTTGGGCCCCCAGTCTTGAAGTACTCTGTATCTGAACGTTTTTGTGAGCGTGGTGGTGGGTTGTACCTGGTGAGTTTAGCACTGGTGAGGCTTCACATACAGTACAGTACTGTATAAGACTGCTGGAGTGCATATACAGTACAGTAGTAGTACAGTCAGTTCACCATCATCTCCCATCCTGTACAGTACTGTATAAGACTGCTGGAGTGCATATACAGTACAGTAGTAGTACAGTCAGTTCACCATCATCTCCCATCCTGTACAGTACTGTATAAGACTGCTGGAGTGCATATACAGTACAGTATTAGTACAGTCAGTGCACCACCATCTCCTATCCTGTACAGTACTGTATAAGACTGCTGGAGTGCATATACAGTACAGTAGTAGTACAGTCAGTGCACCACCATCTCCTATCCTGTACAGTACTGTATAAGACTGCTGGAGTGCATATACAGTACAGTATTAGTACAGTCAGTGCACCATCTCCTATCCTGTACAGTACTGTATAAGACTGCTGGAGTGCATATACAGTACAGTAGTAGTACAGTCAGTACACCACCATCTCCCATCCTGTACAGTACTGTATAAGACTGCTGGAGTGCATATACAGTACAGTAGTAGTACAGTCAGTACACCACCATCTCCCATCCTGTACAGTACTGTAGAAGACTGCTGGAGTGCATATACAGTACATTAGTAGTACAGTCAGTGCACCACCATCTCCCATCCTGTACAGTACTGTATAAGACTGCTGGAGTGCATATACAGTACAGTATTAGTACAGTCAGTGCACCACCATCTCCCATCTGTTACAGTGCTGGAATGGGGGAATCTATACAGTAAAGGATGAGTGAGGAGTTAGTGACTACTGTACTATAACTGCTGGTTTTGATGAATGTTCCTTGTTTAAAATGTGCTGTTCTGTAATGTATAGTGCTGTACTGTACTGTAGTCATTAAACTGGGTACTTTTCAATGTAATAAATTACAGTATTGTAGGTAATTATCGGTTGGTGCTGGACCAATACCATGTAGGCCATAGATCCTAAAGAGTAGTAAGGATGCAGAACATCATGCAAAGAAACTGGTGGATGCTTTGTCAGGCTCTAATACCCTACTCATCCTTTAGAAACTGAAACGGACATTTATTACGTTAATAACTGGTTAAACTAACAAAGTGAAGTTTTATATGAAGGTAAACCAGAAACCTAGACTGGACCCTTACAGTTTGAAGTTGAGCTGGAATGTACTCTGTTCATCCAGAAAGTGGACATTTATCTTGCTGGTTGCCACATGACCGCTAATAACCTATTGAAGTTGGTGTCTTCATTTTGTGCGAGGCATCTGATGGCTTAATGAGTCTAGACTCTCCCACAGTATGTGTATAATGCTGGGCACAACATGGCACTGTGTGTAAGCAGATACATACATTAGCAGTGGGGATGATAATGGGGAGCTGGATGGAATTAGCACTGTTTTGAATATCAAATACATTGTTAATCACTGCCCCTAATAGAGACATCAGTGGGTAACTCTGAGAATATCCTAAAGCCGTTTTCACATGGGATAGAATGGTAAATAGGAGAAAAGGGGCAGTGTGTACTCAGGCTTAAGGCATTTTTCATTCTGTTTGCCCCATGTAAACTTCTCTTTAGAGTCGCCTAGAGACAACTGCAATAGAGCTGAACGTCTTAAATGAACATCTTCTAGATAAATACACACGCCTATGGAAATTGGCGTTGGGGGTCAAATTTACCCTGGTACAAAGCTGTATAAAAATATACGAATGGCAGTGATTGCTTTATCAGCATGTGTCCTTTTTGTGATATTCATCTACTTACTAGCTTAATTTTTTGTCATGCAACATTTTTCCCCACAAAGCTATAAGCTAATATATGCAGATGCTCTGATTTCTCTGTAACCAGGGAAATTAAACCAAAAGCCTCTAATTCCTAAAGATCTTCTTTTGCCACAAGCCGTGGGTAACAGCATTAATAGCACGAACAATGTGTAGATATTTAGACGTGAATGCAAAGATTTAGCCTCAGTTTTGTTGTTTTTTTTTTTGTTTTTTTATATGAGCGCCTGGAAACCCGGATGACTTTCTGGTATATTTTTGCAGAGCTATACATATTAAACAGGTGAAGAATAGACATTAAATGGGAATTCTTTCTAGTCAAAGAGCAAGTACTATCTTAGACAGTAGCAACAGCAGGGGGCAAGGATGTGCTTTTTCTGTGGCTGCCCATAGCATTGACAAGTAAGATAGCAAGTAGCTTTAGGATCACAATGCAGTTTTGCATTTGGAGATGTGCACAGCTTTAGCTTGTGCGGTGGTTTTAGGAATTGAACACACAAGTAGACCGGGACCAGGTTTCTAGAGTTTAAGAAGTGGAAACTGGAGGTTGCACTCCATACAGGAATGTCATTATGTCTGTGCAAATGAAGGCTTCAGTGGGTTAAAAGGTTAGAAACTGGCCAGGGTGCGGCTTACCCTCCTGATAAAGGGCAGATGACCCTGATTCTATGACCAATGCTTTCATGTCTGTCCTCTCCAAAGAGTGATTGCCAGGGATTGTTCTGTAGGAATGCACAGATTGGAAAGTAAGCAGACCTCTTTTTTTGGTGTCCTTTAGAACCTTATCTCCTGTTCCCAGCAGGTCCACCAGCAGACTCTTCCTAGACTACTCTCTATTTAGTCATGCAGCTGAACTGCTTTTATCCATTAACCCAGCTTCTCTTTCAGACACTAGTGACATTATTGAGGCTGGGTAGTTTAGTGTTCACAAGCAATTTTTATTTTGAACTGAAATGTAACTGTGCTTGTATACTTATTAGCATTGCTATTTCTTTATATAGCTCATACATATATCACAGTACTATATAAACACATAGATCCTCTATGACAGAAGCAACAAAATGAAAAAAGTCCGGCTCACTAAGTGCTTGAAGGTTTACCAGGGAGGAACCGGGCCTTTCACCGGAGATACCAAATGTAAGAGAGTGGTTTCCACAGCTTCATGCAGTAAAAGTAGAGAATATTTATTTCATTACTTAAAAGTGTTTACACAAAGATTTTAAAAAGTGCCGACGCGTTTCGGGATGACTATTCCTTAATCATGGCCATGATTAAGGAATAGTTATCCTGAAACGTGTTGGGGATTTTTATTTTTTTTAAATCTTTTTGTACACGCTTTTAAGAAATAAAATAAAGATTCTCTACTTTTACTGCATGAATCTGTGGAAACCACTCTTTCTTACACCCTCAATGACTGTATGTTAATAAGCACAAGGACACTGTTTAAGTAAAATCACATGATTCCTATATAATTTCTCTTCTATGGTAATAAGTTTGTTTACTAAACAGTTGTTAGTAACAGTAACTCCTTGTTCTCATTGTATACTGTACCTTAAGGCATCTTTTTGAGATCGGCATAATAAACAGTTGTATAGCTATACAGACAGTAAAGTTGCTTCCCAGTGTACCCAAACAGGAACTCCAAAAGACTCCAGATACATTGTGTTTATCTAATATGACACAGACATGGTATTCAAAGTCAAGCCAGAGCTTTCTCCATCAGCTTGATCTTTCTGTATGGGCATGGAAAAGTTTAGTGGCAATGTTCTGGTATTGTATAGTGCTCAGTATTTGCGTAGTCTGGTCATCTGCTGTTTTCGGCAGGCAGGTAGGCTATGCTGGAGGCATTCCTTTAGAAGATGCTGGACAGCGTAGATATGTAAGGAGCCGAAACTCCCATGTGGCCAACACTTCTGAGCTGGCCACCTCCTTGGCTCGAGAATACCTAGCTGATGGAGGTATTCAACTTGTTTCTTTTGTTTGCACCCCACGACTAGTGAAGAATGGTTTCCATCTCAAAACAGTTGCTTAGTCTAAAGTCTATTGTCATGTTATCCCATTCTGCAGCTGTGCCTATTGTGTACAGTGTAGAATAATTTATGACCAAAAGTGAAATGGTTCCCATTCAGTGAGTACTTTTTAATGAATTTCTCCATTCATCCCCTTTATTATAATATCTTGGTTGAATAATCTGTCATTTAAAATCAGACGTCTGTGATTTTATAGGACATCCTTGACTATCTGTTAAGATAATGTGCTTGTGATTACATAACTATATATAAAATCTCTCATGTGTTATTACCTTTTCACGTAAATCTTCTATTTTTAAAGCACTGTATTGACATAAAATGTGTCTGTATAGTAGTTATGGTAATTCACCAAAGACTGTGATTGAATGGGATGTGAGGGTTGCATGACATGAATGGCTATATCATTTTTTCCTAGACTGCCTTGAGAACCTTACATTTTTCTTTCTTAAGTGGTCTGATTCCTCTTTGCTTTCTAAAAGGGAACTCTGACACTTTGTTTCCAATTGTAATAAAAATCACTCAAAGTGTAAATTTTTTTTTCATCCAAGGATTTGTATGTGTCAGTAGAAGGCAAATCGTAGATCTCTTATCACCACTTCCGATGAGTCAAGGAATTAGACAAAAGTAATTTCGTTTTATCTGATTAACGATAAACAATTGCAAACAAGTGCTTTTGCAAAGGACCTGAAATCAATCACAATAATACACAGATACTATAGTATAGAAAGTATACGAATGATTGTAATAGTGAACGAACGATGTGTACTTATACCGAAAGATTTGCGAATCTGCAATTTTATTGTCGGCTCAAAAGATGCGATTAATGTCACTCAAACAAGTCCATGTTGGAGTGAAGCACTGACTTAAAAGGAAAGCTACCTCTGTAAGGTAGAGAGCTATTTTGCATATTTCTTCATTTGCCCGATCGGAAGAAAACTTGGTAATTTACACCTATAGGTTAGAAATTGACTGGTCTAATTGGTCTAAACTGAATAGTCTCTAGTTTGACTATGATAGAATATATACAGTATTCCATTAATGTGGTACTGTGCTGGGCACATTCTGCATATATGATCAGATATAGTTCTGTTGTGTCATTATTATTATTATTATTATTAGAGTGAAATGACTGGATTTTAATGGTCAAGCAGTGAAATTTGATCACTGTTTGCAGTCCTGCTTGCCATTGTGGTTGACCTTTGGAGGTTGTTTAAATTATATCCAAGAAAGAGGGTTATAGAGGATGGGGGAGTACTGTGCATGTGAACATCAATACTGCTAACCTGGACACAGGGAAAGGAAAATGGATTCCTGTCATAGCAATCCACTATTTACAGTGCATGTGATACAGAGGTCCCCAATTAGTATTTACAAGACGTGATTTTTCTTTTTACAATTGACCTATTGGATGGATGTTTCAATAAAATGTAATAAAGACTTCCTGTACAGCTTGCATGTTTTGTTATAGAAGGCTAAATAAATACCAGGAGAGCTCTCCTTTAGCTCTTATACAAGCAAAGTGCTGACCACCCATTGTAAAGAACTACACATTATGTACTATCGACCTCTTAGAAATTCCTCCTTACACTTACCGATTAGGTACCACACACTTTCAATAGAAACATTCTCCTAGAAGCACTGGTTTATAAAGCATAAGCTATGTTAATATATGTGGCCTGCTACACCATTGGTGAATAGCTGCTCTGACTAAAGAAAGAAAAGAGCGAGCTGCTAAAGTTGTTGAAAAGTCTTAACAAGTGATTCAGAAAATGACAACATGTAACTGGCAGCTATGGCAAGGTGTCATTTATAAGCGCATTTATGACCTTGGAACTTGTATGTACAGTTCATAACTCATTGAACCCACGGTTGCAAGATTTTGCTTCTAATATATTCTTTCTAGCAGATAATGTGAAGGCCGCCATACAGTTTAGATATGCTTGTTTAATTGACTGTCCCCAAGTATAACTGACATCCCCAAGTATATGCACGTTTGGCTCAGATTAACGTTGGGAGGGAAGTAAACCATTGGCAGGCACCTGATGGTGGCTTATTTCTTATGGGAATAGAAGGATTAGGCATGTTAAAATGTGACATGGCTGATCTTTCTTTTCCCTGATATCTGCTTTTAGGGGAAATTTGGATCCCCAACCGCCTCCCAACCCACCCCCACACACACACTTTCAGTGGGTCACTCCTTCAGCTGACCATGAGCCACATGGAGCTGTTCAGGGTTCCTACAAGACTTGTGACCATACAAAAAATGCTGCAGACTAACGTGGAATAAAGCCATTTTTTTTTTCTGGTGGCCTATAATCATTCACTTTAAAGGTCCCCCACACCTTAAGGCCCTATTACATGCTGTCACTATTACACGCACCGACAGCAAGTGTGGGGGGGTGCCCAGGCGATCGTCAGATAGTGCGGGCAGCCCATAGGAGATAGTGGCGGTCTGCTGCTGCTGCTCCTATTACACTGGGCGACGGCAGCAGATCATTGCTAGGTTGTGCGTTTGTGCTTCAGCCTGTTGAAAGACCGCGATCAGCTGATCGTTGTCTTCTAGTCAACAAAGCGATAGTCGGCTGATATAGTCCTGATATGGCCAATAATCATTTTGTGTAATAGGGGCTTTAGACTTTATTCTCCCCTCCCCATAGAGATCACAGTAACGCTCGGCCGTTCAGAGTGTTCCTGTGTATGGGGAGGAAGGGCAGTGGGTGGGAGAGATAACTGATGGCTAAACAATTGTTGGCGGTCGGTTATTGAAAGTGTATGGTAAGGCCTGTTGTGCCTTTTAATGACGCTAAGTAATTGTGGCTCCTTCCAGAACAAAACAAAAGGTTCCTGTACTGAGTTAAAATAACTCTTTATGGTGATTGGTCTGATAAGGCTCTGTTGAAAAAAATAAAAAAATCAGTGTTTACCTACGTGTCACATTTCCTGTGATTTTTAGGAATGCTCTTATCTGAGATGTCATGTAAGTGTTATTACAGGATGATTAGTATGTTTTTGTTGTAGTCAAAGATATTGACTATGATAGCTATCCTTGCAGCCATCTCTAACAAGCTAAGTGAACTGAAGGGAGCCAAAGTGCTATGGCACCTTCCTAATAGGACATCATTCTAGCAGTCAAATGGAGGCAGGGGCTGGCATCTTGATTCAACATTGGTAGCATGTCCTTGTCACTGGCTTTATGTGCGATTGCATTCAACATTTCTTTCTATTTAGAAAGTTTTATTGTTAATGCCAATTTTGTTACTGTTTATAAACGTGTTGTAATGATAAGTAACTGAAAGGGTATTAACTTTTCTTGCCCCCTAGTGCTCTATTTGAACCTTGGTTGAAATTATAAGACAAGAGGGTGGTACTGTATATCACAGGCAGAGAAAACCACTTTATGTGGTCACCAATGTCACCAAGGGTTATCAAGCAATGATATTCTTAGGATAAACTCTTGGCACTCCCACTAATCAGTTGTTTGAAATTCCCTTTAAATGGTTTGATTTATGTTGAGTTTGGCTTTGTTGCAGTGTTGCAATGCATTGCATGTTGTCCTTGTAATTCGGCTGTGAAAAGTACAGTGTTTACATAGTGTGAAACAAGCACAAACTATGACAAAGACAGTAGCACCCTGATGAAACTGTTCAGCAGGGGTGTCCCACAGATATAGACCATCAATTTAAAACATTGGATAAACCCCTTTAAAAGGGTTATCCAGTGGTATAAAAACATGGCCACTTTCTTTTAGAGACAACACCACTCTGGTCTCCAGTTCAGGTGTCCAGTTCAGTAAGCTGCAAAACCTGCACCCAAACTGGAGAAAAGAGTGGTGCTGTCTCTGGAAGAAAGTGTCCATGTTTTTGTAGTGCTGGATAACCCCATTAATACTTGGTGTATCTTTCTGCTATGAGTCAACGAATCAGTGTTTGTTTCTTTTGGGTTTTATATGTACATACTGGCCCTCACAGTTTTTTCACTGTCACTGGTTTTTTGTGTTTTTGGTATCTTATTCACTTTTTTGGCTTTGGCTTTGAAATTTGAAATCACAATTTTATAGCCTTTTTAACCTGTAGAACCATTCATTTCACCTATGATAAATGCTTAACATTTGTAATGTAATGTTAGATTAAATAGTTGTGCTTTGTAATGTCATCTTCCTAGAACTACCTTAATTACAGTACCAACCGCCTAGGGCTGAACATATTCATGTATTATATATGCTCCCATAACTCCAGTACGCAATACCAACAGATATTTATCACTCGCTTCATTAAACTTGTCTTTGACATCCGGAAAATTAACGATGGAAATATTTTGGGGAGTTTGGACATGACACTTTGCCTGAGGGATAAAACTTTTCATGAACTTAGCACCTGCTGAAAGTGCATCATTATCCGTTTACAAGCTGTGCAGGTCCAGCAAAGTAGAGTCTCCGTTTCTCGTGACTCCTGTGCTGATTTACATAGCAGTCAATATGCAGTTATCATTACAGAGTTCCTCATGCTATACAGGTATATTATTATACACTATAAATAAAGGGTGATATTGTACCAGTTTACTTTACTCTATGGTTGCTTTTAGTTTATTGTTTTTTTTTATGCTCTAGCTCATATTCTGATCTTGTTTCAGTTTCCTCTTTTTATTTAGCAGGAATCATTTTATATCTATAGCAATTGTGTTTTTCTTTGTCGTTTAAGAAATATATTCATGCCCGCTGAGCACATAGATAGTTTATTGCTGGAATAAATTATGGGACCATCTGAAAAAAAAAAAAAAAAATTATATAATTTTTTTTTTATTCTCTATCTCCCTTACTTATTTTCTTTTCCTTTTTTGTTATTATTCCATTAAATCAGAACATTTGTGGGTCTGCTTAATTTTCTGTAGAGCGTGAAGATTTTGCAGACCACAAGCATTGCTGCATGCTGCACATCTCACTGGTAGTAATTCACTATAGAACTGGAAATGGGCATCTCCTTTGTGCTGGGGACATATGCTCTCTTTTATCTTCATTCATTTCATGGTAATCTGCCTAAAGCTGCTCAATAGCCAGTGATATTTACTTTTCCCAATCTTTGTATGTCATGGAAATGCAAATAAATGCCACGCAAGGCAGTACAAATGATTAGATTTCTCAGACAGGATACGTCCTCCTTTCCTCACTCTTTTTCATCACTATGTAGGTTTCCAAGATCAGTGGGTCTAATGATAATACCATCGTACAAGATCCAATAACCTGTTCAATAAACAATTTCATCTCACACCATTAACACTCAATGCCCATGTTCAGACTGGGGGTGTTGCAGGGCATCTTATCGACCTCTTGAGAAGCAGAACAAAAACAAAAGAGAGGCAAGAAGATTTAACCCTTTACACGGAATTAGCTGTTACCATATTTTGCGTTATCACAGGAAGCTGAACATTATAGACATTATTGACCTCCTATGGTCCCAATGTCTTTAGCTGCAGGGATTGGAATCATTGTAGACAGGTTCTGTGCTATGGAATAAGTTACGATTATGTAAACCATTATAGAAATGAATAACAAACAGATAGTATATTTACACTTGGAAGATTTGATCCAGAGTATTCTGTGACAGAAAATAGATTCCAACCATCTGCATGGGGCTATTTTGGCAGCAAGCACATGGATTTCTGCACACTTCAGATACGCCGAAGAGTCCCACTATTTCTACAACCAATCTTCTGAGTGCACATTCACCATTAATATTTTTCATAATGAACTTTTGAGTTTCATGATCTGCAAATATTTCATTGAAGCAGAACATGGCACTGGTGGTAAAATGTGGCCCTGGACCTGTACATGCCAACTAGTGCAAACCAGGTACTTCTCTGAAAGAATCCACCAAACGTTGGCTTCAGGATTTCTCATATTTCAGTATTCTCTTTTATTTTGTCAGCACATACTGCCTAACGTTGACTGGATTTTACTATATCACCAACAAGTCATGCGATTTGTAAGATCATAGTTTTTTCATTCTATACAAGTAAAGTCTGTTTTGTCTGGTTGAACACCAGAACAATGGACACAACTATAAGGAAATAGTCCTAGCTGGAGGACATCTGAGAAAAATAAATGGGAAGATCTTTCAAGGGGCATCTTCACTGACCCTGGGGTGACTGTTCCTTTCAGAAGGTCTGCAGCTTTGCAAGAAGCTTGACCACTGGTCAGTGAACCTTGTCAGGCATTTTTGCTAACCATATAGGTCGCAGGCTAGCAGCTGGAGATTGATTTGTGTGACTATCCAGCCCCACATTCTTCAGAGAAGAGCTTGTCAAGAGACAAAACAGCTCTATGGAGAGCCATTCATTTCCTTAAAATGGAGGAGACGTATTATATGATTGAGTGGATTACTTTTGGGTCAGAAGACGCCTCTTTGCTGCCAGGTTTTAATTTGGCTAGCCATCAAAACCGGATTTAGGCAAAAACTGTAAAATGTTTGCTCGAGGATGGAGTAAATTATTGCATTCCTTGAGGACAATAACCTTCCAAATTGAGGGTGTCTAGCCTAGAAACACACATAAAACACTAGCAAAAGCCTTAAAGATGTTGCCTCTTTATTGAGACTATTTCACCAATTGTGTATTTCTTATTTAAAGTTAAAAACAAGACATTTATATATGGACTGGCTAAATGGAATTCAGGAATTTGGCAATTTGACCTTTAAAATGGGTCATGGGGCTTTTGCCTTTTTGTTTGAACTTATGTAACCTATAAAGGAGAAGTCCCTCCAAACTGATTATTACACTGTGGGCAGGGGGTGGGGTGAACATAATAAAGAACCTGTACTTACTGGTCCCCGTGCCCTCACAGCGCCACATTTTAGGGCTCCCGGACCCCACCGGATGTCCTCTTCTCTTGGAACATCACAACCCGAAGTGAAAGGGTGGGAGATAGCCCACTTAGTCATGTGGTGTCCCGCCCCAGTCACTAACAGTCCCAGTCATCTATCTATCTATCTATCTATCTATCTATCTATCTATCTATCTATCTATCTATCTACTATGTTAGTCTCAGTTTTTGAAGCCTTTACATAGTCAACTATTAGATAGATAGATTGCACTTTATTGAGAGCAGATTCCACTGAATCAATGGTCTTGCAATTTAAAAGGGTGTTGCCATGCAGCAGCCATTTTGTGGCATGCACCGTGATGATTATGACACTGACTTCCTGTCCATATGAAAACCAAAAAGACACATTGCACCATTACTTCACAGTTAGGAGCTATAGTCCAACAAGTGGACCAATCTCACAATTGTGCAGTCGATTTCCCTAAAGCATGCCATATTATTTAAAGAATTGCTTGGCTGGTAGCCATGTTTCTATATATGTAGGAAGATAAGAGACTGCCATACACATAAGAACTGATGGGCAGTCCCCAAACATGTGAGATGGGGATCTGCTGACAAATAATCTCCGTTTTATGGTCAGGTTAATACTTGAGCAATTGAATTGCTTTCCTCTGTGCACATCTGGTGGCGGTGGGATGGATTTTATTGAATTTATGTGTTTACACATCAAACAAAAATCTGCATTGAAAATGGTCCTGACAAACAATAAACTCATTTACATGTCATGTCCCCTCCTGCTCGATTAAATATCAAGGTCGGTTTCTCAATAACCCAGTGAGTATAGAAATGAGTTTTGTCATAATGACTTACAGCCCTCATTTACAGGCAGTGCATTAATTGTACTACTACTTGCTGAGGGCAAATCTCCATACCCCCCTTCTCTCCTGTCCCTTGGGGTTTTCCCTTTCACAGCCTGGCCATTAGATCCCTTACCTTCAATGTATTTTATCATAAAAATGTTAGAATCCCTGATTTGTTTTTTGTTTTTTTTATTATATAGCACCAAAATAATAAACAAAAACATTAAAATAAAGGAAACTTTGTTATACTTAGTGATTTAATGGGTTAATGTTAATTACTTTACTCCTAGTTTTGAGTAGCTCAAGGTAGTCAGAAATATTTTTAACCCTTTAATTTTTTTGAAATTATAGCCCTCTCTGCGGCCACGTTCAGACCTATCCATTAACATCTCAGTCATGCTGTGTTAAAATGTAATTTAATTCCACAGCAGGCGAGTATTTGGACACTACAAAGGCAGATTGCCTCCCCCATGGCTGGAAATTTGATAAATCCTAACATACAGTAACTTTAGGAGGGCTGGTTGCCTCTGTGCTTTGCTGCAGTGGTCATTCTACTCCCCTACGGACCTAGGCCTTTGCAAAGGTCATGTAATATTATCTTTAATAATTAAAGGCCGATTGTTGTTGATTTCCCCAGGTTACCAGTTCTGTGCTCTTTATATGTAGCACCTAGTGAATGCAGCGTACGTGTGTTTAGTGTATATTTGTTATGAAGTGTGTTTGTTTATTTCTTATAACTAACATTCACTGTATGTATGTATGTGTGTGTGTATGTATGTATGTATGTATATATATATATTATACACCATGAATAAAGAATTTGTGTAACTTGCTTTTAAAGAAAACTTGTGGCTTCTTGTGCTGTCATGATCCATGCAAAGCTGGTTCTACATCAATTTTCTTTCTTTAGGCTTACCAACTGCTAACTACTAGTGCCGTTCTAATATACAATACGCTATATTGAGATATGGCTATGGGGGGGGGGGGCTCACTATAACTCTTTGTTTTAAGAATTGAGCAGTGTTGACTGTCCCCTTGCCTCTCTGGTTCCTCAACAGCATATTGGGGCTAGCGCCAATGGCTAAGGGATAGGGGGGCCTAAAAAAAGCACCTAAATCCATGGAGGAGCAGCTCCAAATGAATCATAAGGTTGCAGTTTTTTCATAGACAAAAAATGGGAGCTGTGGGAGGGGCTCCCCAGACAATCTTTAGTTTTTCCGGGAAGCCCATAGGAAACGGTGGCGGTCTGCTGCTACCGCTCCTACTACCCAGAGCGGTGGCAGCAGATCGTTGCTATCCTCGTCGTTGGTCTTTCAACGGTCAGCTGACATGCAATTTTATTACACAAAGCGATTATCGGCCAAACACAGCCGATAATCACTTTGTGTAATAGGGCCTTATCACTCCTTTCTGAAGAGTTTGTCTCAGAAGTGGTGGTGGCCACACAGAGCTGGGAACCCTGCAGACTTTGCAACAGGACACTAAGGGAGCGTGGAGAGGTAAGCACAATATAAAGGGCAGCATTATATAAAACAAATTTGTAATGCAGGAACTCCTTTAACACTCAGAATTTTAGAAGGTGATGAGCTTGAATGTGTTTTGCTGGAAGCTGTGGGATTTTATTTCTTTCTTTGTATCCTCCGTGTTGCTTTTATTTTACGCCTGTGGTAATAGTTATTGTGAAGTGTTGAGGTTTTAGCTGCACTAGAAATAATAAGCATTCGGGCGTAGATCCCACAGTTAACCTCCTGCCGCTGTCTGAGCATTTATACCAGACTTTCACAGATGAAATATGACCTACATGTTTCTTTAAGTGCACTCATATAAACCACAAATTGTTTTGATATGGCTTATTCCAAGCATTATGGTTGATTTCCAGTTGGCTCAGGGCCAGAGCGTCACACTTTAAGTCTTATGTGTGATTGAGCTGAGTGTGCAACTGTTGTTTTGGTTGTGCACTCATGATGTACTCCTGTGATGTAGCAGAATATGTAAGAAATGAAGATAATGTGTGGCTCAGGGATCCAAAGTTCAGCTTTTATATATATTATCTGTTCTTCCTGTATGGAGCTTAATTGACTAGCTGAAGGACAGGACTTATAACAAGATTACAACTTGACTGTCTAACTGGCGTGACCCATTCTCTTCTGCACAAGTTAATCCTTTGTAATTCCCCCTAAACTTGCTCTTTTCTTTAGATGGGCTATCTAATGGACTAGGCCATAATTTAGTTACAAAGGTTGATGTCTCTGGTTTATTCTGCAACCACTCTGAAAAGTATTTGTGATTAAACCTCAATAGGAATTCACATGAAAAAGTTACTTATACACATGGGAAGACACACAAGCTTCCTTGTTTTCACTTGTTTGTTCCCTTTATCAATGTATTTTCTTACAGCATTGTAGAGGTAACGTAACTATTAGGGCTCGGCCATACTAGCGTTTTTACATGAAACTGACGGATCCGTTCATTTTTTGTAAACAGATAGCTAAAGACGGATTTGCTAACAGATGCAAACGGATAGCCAAAAATGTTAGTGTATCCGTTTACTTTAGTACAATTAGCAGAAGCTTGCCATCCGTTTGCTTCGGTTGTCATCCGTTTGTAATTCCGTTTGTGTCCGTTTTTCACTTTTTTTCCCAGAAGAACTTCCTGTCTTCTCTCCCCTTCTGCGCATGCTCCAACTAGAAAACGGAATGGGACGGAAACTTGAACGACGGACACAAACTGATTAACCTTCCGTTTCGATCCGTCACTATTGACTATCATTATGAAAAAAAACCCACAATTTTTCCGTCCGTTCAGAAAAACGGAACTTGAACGGATTGCATGCTAACTGAGCACTATTTGGTCAAACGGAGCACAATAAAATATCATTGAAACCTATGGGAATTATAACTGATCCGACAATTTCCGTTTCGCTTTCTCTAAAACTGAAAAGGATGATGGAATGGTGCTGGAAGGACGAATGCTAATGTGAATGTAGCCTTAACTTTTTTTTAGTCTTTACATACGGGACTCACCTGTATCTGAAGTTCTCTGTAATATGTTATTTTTTAGCATTCCATGCTAATCTAGTTACCAGTAGAGTTTCTTGCTTGATGTCCATCTCATGTGTGCAGAGGTCTAGAAAAATGTCACCTTGATGAACTTTGCTGAGAAGTTTTGCCTGGACATGTGTCAGGAAGTCCTTGCTCAGAAGAAGAGGTTGCGCTTTGCTCAGCTGGAAGAATAACACAGACGGAGCCCTTTGAAGTATAAAAAATTGTTCAGTGAAGCTTCATATGAAGGCTGCATGAGGGAGAGAATGAATATCCCTAATTACCAACAACCTAAAATTGTGCCCCTCCAGGGTTGAAGCCTATCTGTGAAAGTTGTTGTTGCTTTCCTTCTTACTTATTATGGTATTATGCATGGCCAAGAGTGTGCCCTATTCTAGTAAGGTGTTCCTTAGGGAATGATTCTTGTGGATATACTCAGTCAACAGTGAGTTCCATAAACCTTTACAGAATGTCTCCACCAGTTTTATGTACATTTATGTGTTAAAATGCAATGCAGGTACAGTATTGTAGTTTCCCATCAGTTTCAACATCAGTTTGCAGTCTGTGAATGGCAACATTTTTGTTGACTTTCAGGAGCTGAAACTAGTACAGACCTGATACTGTCAGCTGAGAGTTTCATACAGCCCTTTTGTTTAGAGTAGCAGGGTTTTATTTGTTTAGAAATAAAATAAGGCAAACGGATACTCTTTTTTTTTTTTTTTTTTTTTTGCTGCATTGACTATAGATTTTGGCTTAAACTATGCAAAATACTGATGATATATGTCCATGTAAATGACACCTAAAAGTCTAGATAACAGGCTGATATTTTACCTCCACTCATACATTGTACTGTGTGTCCTGTTTATGCATTTAGGTCACAGAGCACTGCACAGAGTGAATGTAATTGTATCCACTTCTCTTCTGTGAGCAGTGCTGGGTCCAGCCACATTCTCACTGTAGACAAGGCTTTCAATTCACTGAGAAGAAGCAGAGATCTTACAGAGGGTGACCAATCAAAATACAGACCTTTTCGAAGGCACAAGCAATCGTGCGGCTAAGTCACATGAACGATCAGTGGCTTGTTTGTGCGGCCATTGAAACTGCTATTGGCTATACATCCTCTGTTTACACAGGCCGATAGTAGCTGCACAAAAAATGCGATCAGCCATGGATTGAACGTTTAACTGTTGCTCAGCTGAACGTTGCCTCTTTTACATGGTGCAATTGTCGGCCAAAGGAGCATTTCTAGCAACGTTCCCAGAAATAGATGTGTAGACTTGAAAAATCCGCATGGTCAGTTTTCTTGGAAAATTTCACAACATATGGATCAGATTTGTTAGATCTAATCCATATGCCTAGAACTGCAATCCGCTGTGAATTTTCCATAAGGGAATCTGCATAGAAAATTTTCATAAAGACCTCATTCACGTGTTCAGTACCGTTTTTCAGGACCTGTATATTACTTCCACAATCTGGAAAAAAAAAATGTCTGTAGTACATCCACAAAAAATAGGAAGGTGACTGTTACATTAACCCCTTTGTGCTGCAGCTAGTTTGGGCCTTAATGACCAGGCTAATTTTTCAAAATCTGACCTGTCTCCCTTTATGCTCTCATAGCTCAGTGATGCTTTAACGTATGCTAGCGATTCTGAGATTGTTTTTTCGTGACATATGGCACTTTATGTTAGTGGCAAAATTTGGTCACTACTTTGTGTGTTTTTTGTGAAAAACATCAAAATATCATGAAAAATTTAAAAAATTTGCATTTTATGAACTTTGAAATTCTCTGCTTCTAAAAAAAGAAAGTCGTAGCACATAAATTAGTTACTAAGTCACATTACCAATATGTCTTCTTTATTCTGGCATAATTTGGTAAACATATTTTACTTTTTTAGGGTGTTATGGGGCTTAGAAATTTATCAGCAAATTATCACATTTTCGTGAAACTGATTTTTTTAGGGACCAGTTCTTTTTTTAAATGGATTTAGAAGTCTGGTATCCTGAAAACCCCCATAAGTGACCCCATTTTGGAAACTACACACCTTAAAGAATTAATCTAGGGGTATAATGAGCATTTTAACCCTACAGGGGCTGGAGGAAAGTATTCAAAATTAGGCAGTAAAAAAATTGAAAATTTAAATTTTCCAATAATATATACGTTTAGATTAAAGTTTCTCATTTTCAAAAGGAATATGAGACAAAAAGCACCCCAAAATTTGTAATGCAGGTTCTCTTGAGTACAACGGTACCCCATATGTGGGCGTAAACCACTGTATGGGCACACAGCAGGGCTCAGAAGGAAGGGAGCGCCAATTAGCTTTTCCAATGCAGATTTTGCTGAAGAAGTTTCTGAGCGCCAGGTGCGTTTGCAGAGCCCCTGTAGTGTCAGCAGAGAGAAAACCCCCCATAAGTCACCCCATTTTGGAAAGTACACCCCTCAAAGAATTCATCTTGGTGTGTGGTGACCATTTTGACCCCACAGGTATTACAGGAAAGTATTCAAAAGAAGACAGTAAAAATGAAAAACTTGAATTCTTCCAATAATATGTTCGTTTAGTTTGAAATTTCTCAATTTCACGAGGAACAAGAGGAAAAAAGTACCCCAAAATTTGTAACGCAGGTTCTCCTGAGGACAATGGTACCCCATATGTGGGCATAAACCACTGCATGGGCACACAGGAGGGCTCAGAAGGGAAGGAGCGCCAATTAGCTTTTTCAATGCAGATTTTGCTGCAGAAGTTTCCGAGCGCCAGGTGCGTTTGCAGAGCCCCTGTAATGTCTGCAGAATAGAACCCCCCCAAAAGTCACTCCATTTTGGAAAGTACACCCCTCAAAGTATTCATCTTGGTGTGTGGTGACCATTTTGACCCCACAGGTATTAGAGGAAAGTATTCAAAAGTAGACAGTAAAAATGAAAAACTCAAATTTTTCCAATATTATGTTCTTTTAGTTTGAAATTTCTCAATTTCACGAGGAACAAGAGGAAAAAAGTACCACAAAATTTGTAACGCAGGTTCTCCTGAGTACAATGGTACCTCATATGTGGGCATAAACCACTGCATGGGCACACAGGAGGGCTCAAAATGGAAGGAGCGCCAATTAGCTTTTTCAATGCAGATTTTGCTGAAGAAGTTTCTGAGCGCCAGGTGCGTTTGCAGCGCCCCTGTAGTGCTAGCGGAGTAAAATCTCGCCATAAGTCACTCCATTTTGGAAAGTGCACCCCTCATAGAATTTATTTTGGGGTGTGGTGAGCATTTTGACCCCACAGGTATTTGAGGAAAGTATTCAAAAGTAGACAGTAAAAATGAAAAACTCGAATTTTTCCAATAATATGTTCCTTTAGTTTGAAATTTCTCAATTTCACGAGGAACAGGAGAGAAATGTCACCCCAATATATGTAACACAGGTTCTCCTGAGTAGAACGGTACCCCATATGTGGGCATAAACCACTGCATGGGCACACAGCCGGGCTCAGAAGGGAAGGAGCGCCAATTAGCATTTTCAGTGCAGATTTTTCTGAAGAAGTTTCTGAGCGCCAGGTGCGTTTGCTGAGCCCCTGTAGTGTCAGCAGAATAGATTCCCCCCAAAAGTCACCACATCTTGGAAAGAGCACCCCTCAAAGAATTCATCTTGGGGTGTGGTGACCATTTTTACCCCACAGGTATTAGAGGAAAGTATTCAAAATTGGCCAGTAAAAATGAAAAACTCGAATTTTTCCAATAATATGTTGGTTTAGTTTGAAATTTCTCAATTTGACGAGGAACAGGAGAGAAAACGTACCCAAAAATCTGTAACGCAGGTTCTCCTGAGTACAACGGTACCCCATATGTGGGCATAAACCACTGTATGGGCACACAGCAGGGCTCAGAAGGGAAGGAGTGCCAATTTACAGGAGCAAAACCGCAGCTAGTAATGGTTATTAGAATAGCGCAGTTACTAAAATAAGATAAAAAAAATTAGATTACAGGTAATGTGGGGTGGTTACGGGCAACCAGGGGTGGTTATGGGCAACCTGAGGTGGTTACAGGTAATCTGGGGTGGTTACGGACAACATGGGGTGGTCACGGGCAACCTGCTGTGATTACGGCAACCTGGGGTGGTTACAGGCAACGTGGGGTGGTTACAGGCAACGCGGGGTGGTTACGGGCAATGTGTGGTGGTTATGGGCAACGTGTGGTGGTCACGGGCAACCTGCTGTGGTTACGGCAACGTGGGGTGGTTACAGGCAACGTGGGGTGGTTACAGGCAACGTGGGCTGGTTACAGGCAACGTGGGCTGGTTACAGGCAACGTGGGCTGGTAACGGGCAACGTGGGCTGGTTACGGGCAACCTGCTGTGCTTACAGACAATCTGGGGTGGATACGGGCAACGTGGGGTGGTTACGGGCAACCTGCAATGCTTACAGACAATCTGGGGTGGTTACAGGCAACGTTGGCTGGTTACGGGCAACCTGCAGTGCTTACAGACAATCTGAGGTGGATACGGGCAACGTGGGGTGGTTACGCGCAACCTGCAGTCCTTACTGACAATCTGGGGTGGTTACGGGCAACGTGGGGTGGTTACGGGCAATGTGGGGTGGTTACGGATAAACTGAAGTTCTTATAGGCAATCTGGGGTGGGTACCTGTAATCTGACATGGGCACCGCAATCTGGAGGGGGTCATTGGCAATTTGGGGTGGTCAGAGGCAAGGTGCGGTGGTCAGAGGCGACGTGCGGTGGTCAGAGGCGACGTGCGGTGGTCAGAGGCATTGTGGCGTGGTCAGAGGCATCGTGGCGTGGTCAGAGGCATTGTGGCGTGGTCAGAGGCATCGTGGCGTGGTCAGAGGCATTGTGGCGTGGTCAGAGGCAACGCGCAGTGGTTACGTGCAATCTGGGGGGGTTACATGTAATCTGGCATGATTACGGGGAACCTGGGGGGGTTATGTGCAACCTGGAAGGGTTACAGACAATCTGGGATTGTTACTGATAAACTGAAGTGCTTATAGGTAATCTGGGGTGGGTACATGTATTTGGGGTGGTTACGGGCAATCTGGAGGGGGTCACTGGCAATTTGGGGTGGTTACGGGCAACGTGCGGTGGTTACGGGCAACGTGCGGTGGTTACGGGCAACGTGCGGTGGTTACGGACAACGTGCGGTGGTTACGGGCAACGTGCGGTGGTTACGGGCAACGTGCGGTGGTTACGGGCAACGTGCGGTGGTTACGGGCAACGTGCGGTGGTTACGGGCAACGTGCGGTGGTTACGGGTAATCTGGGGAGGGGTTAGGGGTAATTTGGGAGTAAACTGCAATTATTACTATAATAAAAAGTGTTTTATTTTTTTGTATGTTTGTCACTTTTTGTACTTTACATATTCATTTTCACTGTATTACTATGATTACTGTGATATTTTCTATCTCAGTAATCATAGTTCAGTGACAGAGACCAAATTGGTCTCTGTCACTTTAAATTTTCAGAGTTGGCTGGTTGTGAAGCGCATGCGCACTTCATAACCAGCCAGGACGTCGAGGAGGAAGGAGCTCCGTCGATCCGGTGAGTATATGGGGAAGGGGGGGGTGACTGGGGGACGGGGGTGACAGGGGGGGTGGGGGGCGACTTGGGGGGTGGGGGGACATCACTTTTTATCCCCTGTCACCAATCATTCATGGTGACAGGGGATAAAAAGTGCCGGGAGCACATGGCACAAGCGATCAGCGGTATATAGTATATACCGCTGATCGCTTGTACCGGGACCCCACAGGGGGGTCCCCGATGACTGCCCCATGCTCTCCGCTACCTCCGGTGGCGGAGAGCATGGGGCTTTCATTCATTTTAACCTTTTAATCGCTGTGAACCGACGTTAGTCGGTTCACAGCGATAGCGGCGGCCATCTTGGAAATGATGGCCGCCGGGGGAGGGGGGTTAGTTATCGGGGCACTAGGGGGGGCTGATCTGAGGTCTGGGGGATACTTATTTCATCTCCCCCCGCCGTAGATTCACGGCGGGGGGAGATGAAAGGTGGCGGCGGCACCGGTACTCTCATTTACCGACGGTCGCCGCTATAACGTTAATAGCGGCGATCGTCGGTAAGGGGGGGGGCCGGGACGGACCTCACACACTGCCCCAACCCCTCAGCTACCTCCGGTAGCCGGGGGGATGGGGTGGGGGCCGTCCCGGCCCCGCAGCCTTATTCTCTGCCATCGCCGTAAAAAGCTGATGGCAGCAGAATAAGGCCCATTAGTGACCGCCGTAGAAAGCCGTATCGGCGGTCACTAAGGGGTTAAGGTGTATTTTTTGTACATATTTCTTCTGTAAAGGTCCTGGATCTGCAAAAATGACAGACCCTATTACATGGGACGATTATCGTGCGAAAAATCGTTAAATGGTTTGAATTTAAACGATAATCGTTCTGTCTAATTGCAGGCAACGATCGAAAAATCATTTGTGTGTCGTTGATCGTTGATATAGATCTGAACCTAAAATTATTGTTAATCGTTCGCTAAACATTCGCTGTAATTCCACATTCGTTCGCTCAAGTTCCACATTTTCCACTAATCGTTCAGTGTAATTGCACATTGTTCATTGTTTCTCTGGGATCAGAAGGAATAAACGATCACAGTAACAATCACAATAACAATCATAACTAACGATTATCGTTTTGTGTAATATGGTGAACGATTTCAGGTTAAAGATAAACAATCTCGTTTGCGATCGTTTATCATTAGTCGTTAATCGTTAAAAATCGCTCAGTGTAATAGGACCCTTAGACTTCTGTGGGTGAATCCGTACTGTAATAACGGCCCATACATGTCCTGTTTTTTTGTTTTTTTTTTCATTTGCAGATCTGTAAAACTACGGACAGTGGGAATAGCCCAATAGAAATCAGTGTGCCCTAGATTTGTTTATTATTGTGAATCTACAATTACGGATAAATTTACTGAACGTGTGAATAAGACCAAAGTACCCTTGCTAAGTTTGGAATTAGTAAGCATATTATAACATGATATCATGGAAGTTCTCAGGTGTGTGTTGTCACATATCCTGCAGGCTGCAGACAGATGAGAGGATTATTAGCTGCAAGGAGGAAAATGTATTTCCCATAAATTATTTTCCTAGTATTTAATTGCTTGTGAATACTTGCAGGGATCCTATGAGTGTTTCATGTGACTGTTTAGCTGCTTACTGGTGCTAATACTTAATGGAATGGAAGCAAGCCCTGGGAAAAGGTATGTGTAGGATTAGTTATCAACGCAAGAAGCCAATCACTTGGCAAAGTGTTCAGAAAAAGCACCCCTGGCAAGGGGGGATCTATGTGCCCTTTGGCCCCTAAAAGCATTGTGGCCACACAAGATGAAGAGCTTTGAAGCTGTTTAATGTGGCTTGTTGCTTGCCTGCCTTGTACTGTTTTCTCCTTTGCTGAAAACTTTAAGGGGCCAAGGGAAGCTATTTGATAAGTGTATTAGCATTTATTGTGCATTTCTCCGGCCACACACTGCAGCCTGGATGATAGATAATCTAAGAAGAGGAAACCCATCTGGGATGCCTTAAAAGTAAGAAGATCAAATCGCACTTGCTAAGCTCGCAAAATCAAATACATTCTGTCAACAGCACTTGGACTAAGCGATAGGACACATGAGGCTCTTAATTAGAACGCTTAACCCATTCCCTGCCAAAATGACATAAATGCGTATACATTAATGTGCGACAAAAACAGCTAAAGTTATTAGCGTAAACTTGGCCGGGGTAAATACATTTCAGGACTGACTATACAATTTCTCAAATATGTACACAAGACACATATGGTTGCATAGAATATGGACTATAAATGCCTTATGAATTCTGTATGGCTTCCTTTTATATTGGTTTGTAACCACTGCAATAAACAAGGTTAATGAGATGCAATCATTCACACTAATAGTCTAAAAAGTGAAGGTAACTTAAAGGGAAACTGACAGCATGGATATCAGTTAGCACCTGCCCCGCACAGTCCCAGCCTGCCTGAAGCTACAGCGGCGGCCCGACAGCAAGTTAGCGTCACAGACACACCTCTTTGACACTGTCAGCCAGGTATAAAGATGCTTTTTACTGAAGACGCCGGATCACAGAGCATTGCCCAAGGTATGTATACAATGCTCCTGTGATCGGCCCCTGGAAACTGGCAGCATGTATGTATTCCTATACGTGCTGTCCATTTCCCTTTAAAGTGAGCAGTGTGTGGCAGTTCGTTCCATTGTCCGTTGTCTCTGTCCAGGCAGTCCTATGGGCTTATAATAGCACTGCCTAGAGGGAAATCTCTGAGAGCCAGGAAGTGAACTGTGCTTTCAATCTCTTCTCTCAACTTGTTTTCCTGATCGGTACCCATTAACGATAGCTGTCTGATACAAGCACCATTGAGCTATGTACAAGTCAATCAGCACTTGTTTAAATGACTAATGATTTTTAGTCCTGCAATATTCCAACCCTAAGGCTATGTTCCAACATGCTGGTAAATGTCCGTATCCAAAACCATGCCCTCATCACTCACTCATGCGGTCATCATTGGCAGTACTATGTTGACCATATTCCCAGCAACTTGGCATGAACGTTGCTAGATGTGTGGGAGCCTGATTTCAAGTGTGTGCATTCACTAACACATGAGAACACAGCCTAATGCTGCGTTTACACAAAATGATAATTGGCCCGATCGTACGATTAACGGTGTTGGAGTAACGTTTTTTTTTTCATAACGATCAGCGTTTAGACGGTACGATATATATCGTACGGAAAATTCATTTGCGATCGCTTAAAGCGACTCCGTACCCACAATCTGCCCCCCCCCCAAACCACTTGTACCTTCGGATAGCTGCTTTTAAAACCTCTTAACGACGCATGACGGGTGTTAAGAGTAAACAGAGAGGGCTCCCGGCATGAGCCCTCTCTGCAGCGCGCGGTCCCCGGTTGCTAAGTGCAGCCAGGGACCGCGTGTATTAGCCTGCGCGGCCGATTGCCGCGGCCGGCTAATTAACTATTCAAATGCCGCTGTCAAAGCTGACAGCTGCATTTGAATAGCAGCTGTGCCCCCTCTTCCTGGTGTCCAGTGGGGGATCTCCCCCCCCCGCGATGCGATCGCGGAGGAGAGATCCGTTCTAATGAGCCGGCCGGGGCTCAGCGTCGGAATGACGCTGATCCCGGCTCGGCAATCTATTCAGATGGTCTGCAGCAGACCATTATAATAGAGCACCGATCTGATGGATCATTGCTCTATTATATACACAGGATTGATCTCAATGGGAGATCAGTTCTGTGTATATAGAAGTCCCCCAGGGGGCTTCATATTACTGTAAGGGAAAGTTAAAAAAAGTGTTTTTATTAATAAAAAATCCCCTCCCCTAATAAAAGTCTTAATCACCCCCCTTTTCCAATTTTACAAATAGAAATAAATAAATAAATCAATAAACTTGTTTGCTATCGCCGCGTGCGTAATCGCCCGAACTATTAATTAATCACATTCCTGATCTCGCACGGTAAACATTGTAAGCGCAAAAAAATCCCAAAGTGCAAAATTGCGCATTTTTGGTCGCATCAAATCAAGAAAAAATGTAATATAAAGCGATCAAAAAGTCGCATATGCGCAATCAAGGTACCGATAGAAAGAACACATCATGGTGCAAAAAATGACACCTGACACAGCCCCATAGACCAAAGAATAAAAGCGCTATAAGCCTGGGAATGGAGCCATTTTAAGGAACATATATTTGTTAACAATGGTTTTAATTTTTTACAGGCCATCAGATACAATAAAAGTTATACATGTTACATATCGTTTTAATTGTAATGACTTGAGAAACATATATAACAACTAAGTTTTTCTATAGGACACACGGCGTAAAAATGAAGCCCCCCCAAAGAAAAATAATTGCGTTTTTTTTTCAATTTCACTGCGCATATAATTTTTTTCTGGTTTCGCAGCATATTTTATGGAAAAATTCAGCCTGTCATTGCGAAGTACAATTAGTGACGCAAAAAATAAGGGCTCATGTGGGTCTGTAGGTGTAAAATGCAAGTGCTATGGCCTTTTAAGCACATGGAGGAAAAAACGAAAACGCAAAAACGAAAGTTAGCACGGTCCTTAAAGGGTTAATCCAAGATCTGTCCTGGGGTCCGTTCGGCAGGTGATGCAGTTATTGTCCTCAAAACAACTTTTAATCCGGCAGCCCTGTGTCTAACGGCCGGGGCTTTCATTTGTATATGCATTAGGCTGGCACAACCTCTCTGTCCTTCCTCCCCACCCTCCTCATCATTAGGAATGCTCCAGGCAGATTGCTTCCTATTCCCCACCTGTGGCAGCCCGGCACATGGGCTGGATCGTTAATACACCTGTGCAAAGCTCAAACAGCAGTAAATGTTCCTCGATCATTCCTAATAATGAGGAGGGTGGGGAGGAAGGACGGAGAGGGTGTGCCAGCCTAATGCATATACAAATGTAAGCCCCGGCCGTTAGAGACAGCGCTGGAGGATTAAAAGTTGTTTTTTAGGACAATAACTGCATCACCTGCCGAACGGACCCCAGGACAGATCTTGGACTAAAAGCAGCTATCCGAAGGTTCAAGTGGTTTGGGGGGGACAGATTGTGGGTATGGAGTCGCTTTAATCTCACACATTGGTTAAATCGGCGAACGACACTTCACACGGAACGATCTGCTAATTTTTTGCGAACGATCAACGACGATTTGAGAACATGTTCAAAGATCAAAATGAACGATTTCTCGCTCGCCGTTTGATAGTTTGCTGCGTTTACACGTACGATTATCGTTCGAATTCGATCGTTATTGCGCAAATTCGCACAATTCGCACGATAATCGTTAAACGCACCATAAAAGAGGAAAATATCGGGTACCAACATTCATTACACAATGATGTATCAAACCAGAATCGGCAACTTCCCCTAAATTTCTTTAGGGAAAAAAACAGAGGAAATTTACAATTTTCCAGTTCTTGGTAAATTCTACCAATGTGTTAGCAACCATAATCTGAACTATAGACAATGATTAAAACACAGTTTACAGAAAATAAAGATATACTAATGTATACCACCCCGATGGAGGCCAAAGGGATGTACTTTGGCCACTGTTGGGTGAGTGGGGGATACAAAAGATACATTTGATTTTGTTCACAATATTTTACATTTTATCTCAATTTTCCTAAATCTATTTGTTTTCTGCCATGAAAATGATTTTTTGGGCTTAGTATTTGGGATTTCTTCCTTCCACATATTGCTGTTGGCTCCTTGACCTTTTAATGACTGCCATGTGGTGGAGGGTGTTTAGCTGGTCATTGGAAATGTTTGTCCGTTGTAATGGCTGCTGGGCAGCTCCTCACATCCTGAACTTTGAAAGAATTTGGTGATTGACATAGCAAATGTGTATATAGCTTGTAGAGCTTCTGAAACCATAGTCATATGGGGAAGAAAAATTGCATTGTATTGTGGTATGTATGTTATTCTAGAATGAGCTTTTTGATATTTTGTTGCATTTTGTAAATCATCCATCTAAATGTTCTCAGCTTGTTGGCAAAATAAGGTGTTTATGGATTGCTCCATTCATAATGCATCAACACCTATCCTATATGCCCTGTGCACACTGTAAGCATCACGCTTATGATTTATTCTCTGCTTGCCAATAAGTACAAACATATGTACTTTATAGAAGTACATCCTAAAAGAGCTACAGTTGTTGAACTGCAGAAATATGTAAAACTACTCCTACAAGATAACCAGTGTAGTGTTGCCACATATATATGTACACATGTGGGGAGGGATTAAGCAATTTCCTGTAGGGAGCTATAGTTGACTATCTATTATCAGTGGGCGCTGCAAATGAATGTGAAATCTGATAAACTTTCATCTTGGACTGATTCATTCCCTAAGGCCATGCTAGAGTTACACGTGGTCTGAGTGCGGTTGATAGTAATAAACTCTGACAGCTTGGGGAAGTAACAATTGTGTTTTAGGGTATTTTGATTTGTAAACCACAGAACAAATTAGGAAGATGTGTCCAGGAAATGAAATATACCATGCATATACTTTCCAGAATTGGAAATAAAAGCATCTACTTTGATACATGACAGATCTTTCATGCATTACACTTATAAGTAATATTGTCTCACCTTCAGTAAACTATTGACTGTTTTTTCTGTAATGTGAAAAAATTGGACAGATCTTCAATCTATATGTAACTGATGTAGGCAAATTTCAAGTGGTGGTGATGTTACTATGATCAGCCATAACATTAAAACCTAATTTTGTGTAGGTCCCACTAATGCTGACCCATTGAGGCATGGACTGCTGTGGGGATGCCAGTGCTGTGGTCCTTTATTTTTTTTGAACCGTGGCCAGGTTCCTGTGCATGGTGCCGGTCTATTCCCGGTCACAGGCCCAGCCTGAAGCACTGGAGGGGAGTGGGGAGGGCAAAACATCACACTAGGGGCAGGCTGGCCCACCTCCAAAGCTTCAGGCCAGGCCAGTGACCCTTTTTTTGAAGCACAGCCCGGTACCTGCGCACTGGCATCCCCGTGCTGATGCTGGTATATTGATGCTGCTGGTACATTCACTTTAAGCAGCAGATCCTTTACATTTTGCAGGTTGCAACGTGAGGCCTCCAGGGATTGGTTTGCTTGTTTAGCACATCTCACAGACACTTGATTGGGTTGATTGGTGGTGTAATGCATTGGGTGTTCTGAAGCTCTTCTTACCCGTGCCCCAAAGCATACCTATGTGGTCCAATGTGCTAAGCATTCGGTACATGTTGGGTTTGTTTGGTCCTTCACAATAGTATTGATCTTATTTCCCGAGTGTAGGAAACACAGGTGCTATGAGCATCATTTCACCAGGCTTAATGTTGTGCATATAACACAATAGCCGGTGTGGTTTCTGCCAGGTTGTAAACTTGAGAACTATCTACAGACTAATAGAAAGGGGTGAACCACTCATAAAAAGGCAATTACATTTATGGTGTTGTGCAGGGAGCTGTTTTCTCAAACAGCAGAAGCCTCTGGCGGACTTTGATGTGGAGGCTGTTTTATGGCTTGGTCCTCCCATCACAGCATTGCTTTTACAGTTTGGGCTTTAAATTGACATTAGCACTGACTAAAAGGGGCATTAACAGATTGTGCTACTAAAAAAGGCACAATTGTTCTGGAAATGACATTTAAGCGGATGAGATGGCTGCTGTAGCCAGAAATGTGAACTGTAGAAGAACAAATAATAATTTGCAATAGGAATAGTCTGTCTACATTTTATAAATGTAGCCTCCGTGAGTCTAATGCAGCTACAGCTTGTCTCTATGGAAGAGCTGCTTATAAATATTAGATTGCTGACAGTCCTGCAGATTTCTGTAGAATCCACCAAGAATCTCATGTGTATGGAAACCCTCAGCTGTTGGTAGATATTTGCTGAAATAAAATTTGGACATATTCGGTTTCAGGATGCTTAAAGGGGTACTAAAGCATCTTTTTTCTTTTTAAATCAACTGGTTTCAGAAAGTTTTATTGGTTTTTTAAATTACTTATTCTTAAAAATCTCCAGTCTTCTCGTACTTGTCAGCTGCTGTATGTCCTGCAGGAAGTGGTGGATTCTTTCCAGTCTGACACAGTGCTCTCTGCTGCCACCTCTGTCTGAGACTGGAACTGTACAGAGCAGAAGCAAATCCCAGTAGAAAACCTCTCCTTCTCTGGACAGTTCCTGTCTCTGACAGGGATGGCAGCAAAGAGCACTGTGTGAGCCTGAAAAGAAAACAACATTTCCGCCAGGAAAGACAGCAGCTGATAAGTATGGGAGGCCTTGAGATTTTTAAATAGAAGTAAATTACCAATCGATATAACTTTCTGAAACCAATTGAAAAAAAAAGTGCGCTCCTTTAAAGTGAATCTATTAACTGCAATAGCTGTTCCAAACTGGTCCCTTTTAAACATACAGATAAATCACTTCAGCTTTTGTTTAGCAAGACATTTAGATAAAAAGATAAATCACTACAAAAAGTTATTACAATCATTTTAATATTGTAATATAATTCTGTTCCCTGGGTACGACCGAACGTCAAGTGCTTATATCGAAAGACTTGCAAACAATTAACAATGATTTTGAGTTCAGCGATCAACGACATACGAACAAGTTTTTATTCGCTGTTTGGACATTGCCGTGTTTACACCAGAAGATTATGCCTCAAATTGAACCAATATATCGATTTACAGTACGATAATTGCCCGTGTAAAAGGCCTTTAGCAGTTAGGTCAAGAATGTGTTAGGTTTTACAATTTATTAAGAAGCCTGATTTGTACAACTGCCTGAAGATGGTGTTTCCTTTTTTTGTGTCTTTTTGTCTGGAATATCCATTACCCAGTAACTGTAGAAATGCTTGTGTGAAACAAACATAGGAGATACATGACATGTAACAACCTTGCATATTGTTTGCTGAGTATAACTGAAGGCAGTGTGCTAATATTCTTGACACTAAAGTCTTCTTTGTTATAATGTGATTGTTGATGGTGCTTGTAAATTGTCCTGCTATCGTACTTATATGCACTTTTCACCTTTCACCCGGGTTCTCTCCATTGTACATTGTAGGCAATATTCTCATTAGTATTTCTAACCAGATTTTCATCCTGGTGAATCAAGTCAGACCGCACACTTATAGGTCAGATAATACATTTAGAGCTGACCGGATATATTTTTAACAATATAATGAAAATATCTCTTTAATACATTAGCAGTCAGTTATTTGCGCACAATATTCAATATTCACTCTTGCTTTTTTTTATGTATTTTAGGCATGTCTGCCTTTGACGAACAACCAATGTCAATAAAGGTCCAAGAAGGAGGGATAGCACGTTTCTCTTGTAAGATAACCGCAAACCCTCCGGCTGTTGTTACTTGGGAAGTAAATCGCACAGCTCTACCTCTTGCTATGGACAGGTAAAGTAACACAATCTTACTGTTTACACTGACACACATCATAAATTTGTTCTCAGGAATCAGTAGAGCAGGCTATACACACTACACTATTCATTTTTGAGGTTTTCCATTTTCAAAATCAATAGAATCTTTTTTTTTTGTAGTCGTTTGATCACAGATGGCCCCATTGACTTTCTTGTGTGGCCACTAACATGCCATAAAGCATTTCACACAGTGGTGTTTCTCCATTTAGTGCTGGCTTCTTACAAGAGCTGATCAATAGTAAGTTAACATATGACTATGGCTGATTTTATCTGGAATTCGTTCTGAAAAGTAGCAGCAAGTTCCTCTAATGTAATAAATGATATCTGCAATCAAGTGTATGGATCTAGTACACCCTAGGTGATTGCTATTACCATTATAACAGGTTTGTCATGTCATGACTGTCTAGCTACATGTCTATTGCTTTATCTACATACACAGATATTTTTATTATAGAGATAATTATTTAGCACAGATAGAGCCTTGCTCACTATAACAAACCCTGCCTATAATTTATATATATATATATATATATATATATATATATATATATATATATATATATATATATAGTGTGTGTTAACATATTATTTTTCATGTATTATTTAAAAAGGATTACTGTGCTGCCAAAAGGTGTTCTTCAGATCCATGGCATCACTAAGAAAGATGCGGGAAATTACAGATGTATAGCCACCAACCTATTAAATAGACGGAAGAGCGCTGAAGCCACATTGACTGTTGTATCAGGTATGTTGTAACCAATTTATGATAAGGATTAATAGCTGCTTATTATAATTTAATAGAATATAATCACTAATTCTGTGTAGTCATTAAGTTAAATGAGAAGTCAAGTAATAATAAAATATCCCGGGGTGGGACATAATAAAGAAGGTATACTGCACAGTATCACCCCTTCTAGATGCCTGTGAGGCTCCTGCAGCTACCGCTGCTGCAATGTCACAACCCGGCTGATGGATGTCCTGTTTTGCCAGTCAGTGAGTGGGCAGTCCATCTGCCGGACCAGGTACTTTTATGTGACGTAACAGGAAGTCGGAGGGTAAGTGAGTTTCACCAGCGGTCAGAGAGTCGGTGCTGTGGGGGCACGGGGATGAGTAAGTATACTTTCTTTATTATGTTGCCGTCCAACCCCCACCCCAACCCCCTGCCTGCCCAGGGTTTTTTTTTTATTTTCGACTGACGTCTTTAAGATACATAGTGACTGTGAATTTGAAGTGGTATGGTAACACACAACATTCCATTGATAAATGCAAAGTCGGGTCACAGTATTATGACCACAAATCTAGCAGCTCTGTGCAGCACTGTACAGGCTGGGAGTGACTCTGTAAGATCCCAGAAAGTTGTGACAGTTACCAGGAATCATTCTGCATCCCAAAGCTGCTGCATGAGGGGGAGCCTTAAAGTAAATGCATGAATCACAGACGCTCAGTTGGGTTCAAGTCTGGGATATTAGGAGCCCAGGATCTTGGTCATCTTCTTTCAACCAATTTCGGTCAATTCTAGCTATATCCTGCAAGGAGTTTTCCTTCCATACTCTAAAAATGTGAGCAATGCAAGCTATGTAAAGTGCTATATAAATAAAGGAATTGTTACTTATTAATGTCATACTGGAAATCCTATATGCCCAGGGAAGATAATCAGCAGATATGGGTGTATGTGATCTGCAAGGATGAATTCCTAGGCAAACCAGTCTAGAATGTATTTCACGTGGATTAGTGGGCGCAGAGAATGCCACGGAAACCTTCCCCACACAATAATAATAATAATTTATCTATATAGCATCAACAGATTCCGCAGCACTTTACAATTCCATACACCGTTACCACCAGGTTACGTTCTTCCAGCAATGGCTGTAAAACCATTCACACGCTGTAAAGCTTCCTAAATACTGTCATCCTTGGCCAGAAAGCCAATAATCATCCCCTTTTGCAGCTCTGATAAATCACCCCTTTTATCCATGACTGCAGTGAGGGATGTGTGTGCAGACATCACACACCTTTATTCTGTATAACCACCCAGCCAGCCCATGACACGTGACTTCCTTCATGACCTAATGGCTGCTCATAATAATGCGGCTTTATTGTGCATATGGAAGAATATCGTTGCACAAGTTAAAAGTTACTCTTGCGTTTTGTATATGTGTGCCAACTATCTGAATGTATTGACGTGTATATTCATTGAAGGATAAGTCCAGTGAAAATTTTTATTAAAGTATTGTATTGCCCCCCCAAAAGTTATACAAACCCCAAATATACACTTATTATGGGAAATGCTTATAAAGTGCTTTTTTCCCTGCACTTCAAGGCTTCACTTCCTAGATAAAATGGTCATGTCACGCCCCGACTCCCAGAGCTGTGCGGGCTGTGGCTGCTGGAGAGGATGATGGCAGGGGGACACTGCGGGACACAGGGCACTGGAGGGACACTGAGCATCCCTCTGCCATCATCAGCTCTGGGACTCGGGTCGTGACATCACCATGTTATCCAGGAAGTGACATCACCATGTTATCCAGGAAGTGAAGCCTTGATGCAGTAGTAAGTGCAGGGAAAAAAGCACTTTATAAGCATCTTGCGTAATATTGTATATTGGTGGGTTAACTTTTGGGGGGGCAATACAATACTTTAATAAAAAAATTTTGCTGGACTTCTCCTTTAATTTGCCTTTGTGACTGTAAATCTAAAGGTTTTTTGTACATTTCTTTTCTAGCTTTACAGGAGGAACCTATCCAAAAGCCAGTCATTATAGCACCACCACAGAATACAACTACCTCTGTGCACCAAACTGTTACACTGGAGTGCATGGCTAGGGGGAACCCTAAGCCAATAGTATCCTGGAGCAGGCTTGGTAAGTATGTCACTAAAATGAGTAACTTGTGAGAATGTTTTCTGTTCAGTGCTCTCTATGTCGTCATCTCTCTGTGAAAGGAACTGTCCGAAACAGTAGCAAATCTCCATAGAAGGCTAATCCTGAATTGAACAGTTCCTGTCACAGACAGAGGTGGAAGCAGAGAGAACTGTGTCAGGCTGGAAAGAATACACAACTTCCTGCAGGACATACAGCAGCTGAAGTACTTGAAGACTTGAGATTTTCAAATAGAAGTAATTTACAAATCTGTATAACTTTCTGATACCAGTTGATTTAAAAAAAGTTAAATTATCTCCCTAGTACTACTTTAAGCTAATCACAGTGGCTATCCCATGCTTCACTTCTTTGTGTTTTACTAAAATGATATAAAGCTACTGCCTCATTTTATTGGCGGTTGGAACCAACTGATTTTGAGCTATTTTTCTGTGACCAAAACACAGTCATCAATCCTTAGTTCTTAGAGAGTTGGATTGAATTACCTTTTATTTATTTGGCTCTTTAAAGTGAATGTACTACTAGCGCTTTGGATTTTTTATATTAACAGACTGGCAGGAGATGCCGGTGGGGCAGTCCTTTTTTTGAACTGCCTCCCGTTTCCCGTGCACTGCATCAGTCTTTTCCCTAGCATGCCGTAGAGCACTTGGGGCAGGCCCGCCGGCCTCAGTGTGACGAAACCCCTCCCCTCTGTGACGCAGCTCCATTAGAATCGATGGAACCGCGTCACAGAAGGAAATGTGAAAAGAAAGGCATAAAAGGCCAGAATTAGTGATATTCCTTGTGTATAGTCATGATATCTTATCCTGAAGATAAATTATTGATTAAATGTTAAATAACTTAAAAAAAACCTGAGAACTTCTTTTTTAGACCAAAAACCTATTGATGTCTTCAATACCCGAGTAGTGGGAAATGGAAATCTTGTGATATCAGATGTAAAGCTGCAACATGCAGGGATCTATATTTGCAGAGCAACTACACCAGGGACTCGTAATTTCACCGTAGCAATGGCTAATGTTATTGTCTTGGGTAAGGTTTAGAATTTGTTACTTTGTTTTCTACATTTGTTTGTCATACCATAGTATCTAGGAGAGGAAATAATTCATAATAGTATCTTCATCGTTCCTTGCTTTTCAATTAACTTAAATGAAAACTTTTAGACTAGAAATTGGAGTGATCTTGTTTATTTTTTCTATATCCACCACCGTTTTCCCTTTCCCTATTCCCCCTTCCCCTATTGCTATCCTTCCTTTAATTTGTAAACTTGCAATGAAAATAATTTTGGGAAAAAGTAAAGAAATTGGGCTGATGGCTTTGATCTGCCTGATACATTCATAATAAACATTTGGTTTTCCATACTATATCATGTTTCACACTCAAATCTCTCACTGTAATTCAATGACTTAAGGTGCTTATATGCTTTAGACCAAAGGTGGCCTAACCTGCTGTTTTTGGCAGGTTCAGTCTACTGTCCAAAGTGTATGGCAGCCTCTTGACCATCCACAAAAGATGATGTTGGGTTGTTGGATTTCAACTTCTTCACCCTGTTGTTCTGGAAGATATAAGCTGCTGCAAGAGCTTTCTGGCTGTGGCTTACTTACCCTTATCCATAGAGGGCACATAAACATGGCTGTATATATAAAATTTTTGTGTGAACGTTCTGAGCAAGTGGTATAAAAATAAATAAACGCAGGGGCGTAACTACCACTGTAGCAGCTATAGCAGCTGCTATGGGGCCCACCACATCAGGAGGCCCTGTTGTCTGTTCCTGCAATACACTGGGCCCCCTATTGGGGGCCAAGCGGGCCTCCCAGGTTCTGCAAATGTCCCTTAAACAGCAAGCACTCCTGAAGAGCCCTTGCAGTTTTAACTAGACTTGATGGCTGAGTGGTCAGTCGGGAAGGGGGGGCCCCAATCAAAAGTTTGCTATGGGGCCCAGCCATTTCTAGTTAAGCCCCTGAATAAACGTGTTTATACCCGACCCCAGGGGCGGATTAACTTTACCATAGGCCCCGGGCTGTTCACAAATCCACTACTGCCCGACCCCTCCAGTTCCCCGCAGACGTTCTGATGCTTCTGGATGTCTCTTCTTCTTCTGGGTTTTGTGCTGTCCGTTACCCACAGGAACTGGCTGCTCGGCTAAACAGTGACCACATTAGTGCCCTGTCTCAGTCAGTGATGGTCTGAGAGGATAGGTCCTGTGGGGTCAGGACAGCACACAACCGAAGATAAATGGACAACCCCTTTAATATAAAAATCAGTCCCAGAATGCAGGGATTTAGAAGATTCTTTTTTTTAGTTCTACTCTATTATCTTTTAGAGAAAAAAATCTGGGTGCTTAACATTTGTAACAAGCCTCTACATTTGTGACTTTACAGCGCCACCATCATTTATTGAGCGGCCAGAAAGTTTGACAAGGCCGCGTGCAGGAACTGCTCGTTTTGTATGTCAGGCAGAAGGAATCCCAAGCCCCAAAATCACCTGGCTGAAAAATGGCAGAAAGATCCATTCTAACGGGAGAATAAAAATGTACAGCAGGTAAACAACAATAGGAATGGAACCAATAGGGACAAAAAACCTTTACCTACATTTGCTTTGATAAAAAAAAATGGTAACTTGGTCACAGACACTAGTAACTAACATGTTCACTAACACTAGTGACAGTATTTTAGTTGCTTGGGAAGGCAAAGCTTATAACTGTATGTATTTTTTATATAGTATCCCCTTAATATTTTGTTTCTTCTCTAGTAAACTTGTGATTAATCAGATCATTCCCGAAGATGATGCAGTGTATCAATGTATGGCCGAAAATAACCAGGGTTCTGTCGTGTCCCGGGCAAGGCTGACTGTTGTGATGTCTGAAGACAGGCCTAGTGCTCCACGTAACCTCCGAGCAGAGACAATGTCCAGTTCAGCCATTATACTATCGTGGGAAAGGCCTCTGTATAACTCGGAAAAAGTCATTGCTTATTCTGTGCATTACATGAAGGCGGAAGGTAAGAATAAGTGAATTGTAGCATGTGTTTATGAAAAGCCTATAGATATCTGACAGCTGCACAAGCCCTTTGTCCTTTTTTATAAGATTTTCTTTTCCAGAACTACCTTAGAATGTGCAGCTAAAAACGTCAACATACAAATGTTTCAGGTGCTTTATCTCCACTCAGCAATGAATTTGCTTTCTCTTTGTGTTATCGCTTGTACCGTATTCTTAGCTTAATCTACTTGCCTTTTTAGCAATGGAAATTATGCTTGTATCTTATGCTAGAGATTGTTTTATCTGATTCTGCCAATAGTAAAGTAATGGCATTCAATATATACAAGTGTACAGAGTCCCCGCTTTGTTACAGTGCTTTTATCTACTGAATTGATGTTTCTTTAGATATGTAAAAGGAAAAACAAACATCTTTTGTGACTCGGCCTACGGAACTTGTGCACAATGATATTTTCTATAGGGATGAATGCAACTTAATATATAAGCAGTTAGTGTGTAATGGAAAGAGATGCCATTCAAAGAAAACCAACAGGTGTTCTTTAAAAGAGAGACAGATCTTGCATTTAAATTAGCGGGTTAGTGCGCCGGGCAAACGAAAGGTCTGATGAGAGTACATGAGTGTATTAATTCCTTGTTAGCAATTTGGAAGCGCTACAAAGGGTGTAGTGATTCTGTTTGTAGGCCGGTCTCACCCCCTATTATGGCCATTTCATCAGGCCTCCACATGAGGCCCAGTGGCTCATTCACTCCAAGAACAAGGCCTTTTAATTTGAGCTTAAGGATCTTGTTTAGCGGGTCAAAAATCGTGCCACGACATTCCTAATTAACAAACCATCACCGGCTCTGTTGTGAGATGCCAGTAATCTTGTCTAATTAAAATGCTTTTTAGTCAATTCAGAAATGTGGGAAAGCTTAATAGCTGAATTTGGTCTTGGGTTTTGTTTATAAATTTAATGGTAATGGGCGGTGGGGGAGTTTTGATTAAGTTGACATGCATTTTGGTGTGAAATGGACTTGAACCACAACAGCCTTCAGCAACCTTATTCCGCTTACCAGTTTCTGTGTATAGGAATTAGGAGCCAACAAAGAGAATCACGGCAATGCAACCCTCTGCATATTTCAATATGAATTGCTGAAATTTTTCCTAAGCTCATTAAGACACAACACATTTATAGAGTGCATTCTCTTTCACTGCCCCTGCCTTCATCCTATCCCAATGTCCAGAATAGATTTCAACTATATAATCGCCTCTTTTACAATGCAGCTTTTTGTGCAGTTGTTGTTTCTTATAAAACGGCTTGTTCTTGAATGGCGCAGCTGAGAAAACGGGGTTTGTTTTTCCCAACGTTTAATCACAAGGATTTAGGATGAAGGAATTATAAGGGGGTAAATGGTCCATCGATTAGCCATGTTTTGTTTTTTTTTCCCCCCACTTCAATGAAACAGTTTACCAGAACTTGTTGTGACGAGTTGTGGAACACAAGTCGATTGTTACTTTTCATGCTCTTGAGTTAGATATAATTAATTATAAAAAATAACAAGAAACAAGATTGTTACACGATAAGCATCCTCTGTGTGATCATTCTGTATAGCAGCCATAGTAGGAAGAAGCTTTAGGTTATATAAAGGGTGTTGCTTTAGGCACTGAGGGGAGTAAGATGGGTAAGTATAATGCTGTTTTTCTATATTCTATCTGCCTGGGCATAGTTCTTGAAGAGAATTTTTTTAGTGTTTGTTAATGTTAGTGGGGTAAAAGCTTGTGGCTGAACAGTTACCATTAAATATAGATGTGTAGGACGCCTGGGCTAGTTTGCAATATGTTACATCATTGCTTAGCTATCAAAATGATTAACAATTTGTGGATTTTTGTATAGAGTTACCATAAGTATTTACCACATGATAGTTCATAGCTCATCTGTAGGGGAAATTTACAGAGATTTTTTAATGTATAACTTAAAGGAAAACTCCAGTGAAAATCAGTTTCCCAGGAGGAAACATATAAAAATATAACACATATATAAATGCTACTTACCTCTACCTGTGCCTTTGCAGCACCGCGTCACAGGTTACGGCACCCACAATGGAACTCCCCAAAGTTGTGCTGTAATCACTTTTGAGAAAAAAATCCTGACCCAGCTGATAAATTGCCTGCTCAACCAATCAGTGACTGCAGCAGTGTCCCGCTCTAGTCACTGACTAGCCGATTGGGCAATACATATATTGGCTGAGCGGGCTTGTTTATTATGTTCCTTCCTGCCCTTGCCTCCTTGGAAATTATCATTTTCGCCAGACTTCTCCTTTAAAATAAGAGTGAACATAACATTAAAACCTGTTGTAAATGGTTAAAGTCCTATTACATGTGTGATGTAACATGCTGTGTTTTTTATGTTGTTCCATAGGATTAAATAATGAAGAATATCAGGTGGTTATTGGAAATGACACAAATCATTACATTATTGATGATTTGGAACCAGCCAGCAACTACACATTTTACATTGTTGCCTACATGCCGATGGGTGCGAGCCAGATGTCAGACCATGTGACACAAAACACACTTGAAGATGGTAAGAGATTTTTCACATTGCCCGCTTAGTATTCTGTGTGTGTGTGTGTATGTGTATGTATACATGTGTGTGTGTGTGTGTGTGTGTGTGTATATATATATATATATATATATATATATATATATATATATATATATTTAAATATAAATAATCTGTGTGTGTGTGTAGAGAGGTATTCAGTTGAATCATGGGGCCAACGTTCCTGAATAATTGCTCCCCTCATCTATCTATCTTTAGGTTCTTTCCATTGTCTGTCTGTTAACCCATATGTCATGTTACAGTAAGAGGCAGTTCACACATGTCATACTGGCAGTCTATGGGAGGTCTCGTGCCTTCTCTCTCCACGCGGAAGAATTGACATGTCAATTTTTCCAAATGGAGAGGCGGAGCGCGAGCCCTCCCATAGACTGTAAGTATGACACGGAATTCCGCCAGTTTTACTCTGTGTGAACTGGCTCTTAAACTGATAAGTACAGTAACTAGCCACATTAAAACCGCCTGATGTGTAGGGTACCTCTGCCCCACCAAAACAATTCTGACCTATTAAAACATAGGTGAGATTTGTTTCCTCAGCACAGCCCACAGATGCTTGATCAGTATGAGATCTGATGAAAACAAAAACAGTCTGGTTTTCCCCACAGCAACCAAGCACAGCTCAGCTTTCATATCCTAGTGAATGAAATGAAGCCTGAGCTGCTATAAGTTACTAGGGCAAAGCCAGACAGTTTTTGTTTTCACAGTCTTTCTTTATTTCCCTCACTGTCATACCTTTCAGACCATTCCTCAGTGATTTTGCAGTGCAGCAGGTTGTATTATTCTGCAGAATGAAGTCAGTAATACCATTTCTATGAAGGGTTGTACTCGGTCCACAGCAATGTCTACGACATGAATAACACATGATGCGAGACTTTTGGTTGGTACTAAACACTGCATACTGGGACGCCCCACAAGACCTGCCATTTTGTAGATTGTCTGGCCCAGTTGTCTAGCTATCACATTTTCATTTTTGTTATAGTTGCTCAGATCTTAACATTTAGGCAGGGTTCACTGTGTTATTGCAATCTGTTTTTTTTTTTACCTATTTTTACCATTATACCTCCATTTAAAAAAAAAAAATGGATGAAAACACATCCTTTTTTTTTTTTTTAATAATGGAAGTCAATGAAAAAAAACGGTTCAAAATGGATGCACGCAAATGCATCTGTTTTTTCTTTCATTTTTTGCATGAAACAGATGAAAAAAATGGAGTGCAGAAATGAAATGTGAACCCAGCCTTATCCATTTTTTTTTTTGTTTCCAATGTATTAACTTCAAGAACTGCCTTGCTGCCTGTTTGCATGTTACCTAATGTATCCAGCCGCTTGAGAGGTGCCATTGTAGAGTAACATCATCCACTTCATTGCCGTAGTTTTACAGTTGTGGCTGATCACTTTACATAGAAAGATGTTTGAGCTTGCTTCATACAGTGAAATCTCCAAAAGACCTTTTCAAGGCCAGAATGTTCTGTGAAAGGTCTCCAGTTCACTTACATCTTATGTAAGTTGACTCTATTCTTGAGAAGGTCACCACTCGTCTCAATCATGTTTGACTGTATGTAATTTATATTCTATGTATTATATTTCTATGTAGGTACATTTTGTAGGTTGCTGTTCAGTATGAAAAAATTCACATTGTTTTTCAGTTCCACTCCGGGCTCCAGAAATCAGTTTAACAAGTCGCAGTCCGACAGATGTTCTGATCTCCTGGCTTCCTATTCCATCGAAATTTCGGCGAGGAAAAATCAACCTGTATCGCCTATCTTTTCGAATCAGCACTGAAAGCTCTGTCCAGGTTCTAGAACTTCCAGGGACAACATATGAGTATTTCTTAGAAGGCCTGAAACCTGACAGTGTTTATTTGGTCCGCATAGCAGCAGCAACAAAAGTGGGCTGGGGAGAATCCTCAGTGTGGACCTCACACAGGACTCCCAAAGCGAGCAGCATTAGAGGCAAGTGCTTTGTCCAAACATACAATTACATATGAATATTTATGTGCAGTTATTCTCATGTGCTTCTGTCAAGGGAATCTATATATGTAGATGCAAGGCAGTTAGACTGTACACCTTTTAATAACAGATTGCCAAACAATTGCTCGGCTGTCCGTTATTTTTCCCCTCCTCCACACTCCTCATATTGGGGAGGGGAGAGGTAAGCTCACGCTGTGGCTGCGGCTTATCTCTCCGAGAACAAAGGGGTTCAGCAGTGATTTGCCGTCATGCCCAATACATTTTACCACGCATATCATCTATTTATAGTTGTTTGGGAGAGCCCGATACACTTCATGCCAACGGCCGAACCAGGTGTATGAGGACCTTTAGTTGAAATCATGTTGCTGAAACATTTTGGACTTTTATTTTTTATCAAATGTGCAGTACGTAAATGATCCTTACTAGTCAACGGATACTTACATGTGGGGCACTAACTTCAGCTTTTCCTGTGATTTGTAAAGAATTGAAGTTGAAATTTGCAACAGTTAGTACATTCCCCCTGTGGTTTCTTCACCATTGCATAGTTAGGTTGTTCCCACTCATTATAAGGATATTATAAAATATAACAATTTACCTGGGTTTTTCTATTTGTGTGGATTCCTAATTTACTTCATCTACATAAGGCATAGAACAATAAATGAGTGATAATAGGTTTCTGGTTATGTGATAAGAAAGCTAGAATTGGTGGAAAAGCCTACACGTATGATGGAGTCATGAAAGAATCATGTTATACAAGGTTAAATAGGATCAAATCAGGTAAACTGAAAACTGGGGTCAGAGAGGCTGCACCTAGTTGACAGCCCGAGCAAACAAAACTGTAGCTCCAATTTCGTGACATTGTTGTTCCGTGTTGACATAGAAGCCTATCAGTGGCTGAACTTGATATACCAGTCGGCTTTCTACCTTGTAATTTTGTGTTCAAATCTGAAAAGAATGTAAATTTCATATGGCTTAAATAGAATTTGTCTCTAAAATATATAGAAAATACACTGAAATGTTTCTGAGTGACATTTACTTTGTCATTGTTTGTCATTGAGTATACCAATGTATCCAGTGCAGATTTTTTTTTTGCCACCCAAGGCCTAAAAACTTAGAAATCCCTAATTTATTGGTGCCGTATTAGTTGTCATTATGGTACTTTTTGAATTCCAACACTTAATAGATTATGATATCTCATAAAACACCTAATGTAATATTGGAGGACCTCATACAATGTGATTTAGTAGCCTGAACTTCTTATCTTAAACAGTTTAAACCACAGTATACATTTTCAATGTGCCACTTCTTACTTTATGAGTTTTGAAACATCATGTTTTATTGTATAATCAGCACAAAAACCGGTAAAAGTGTTTGCCTGTTTTAAAAATGGGCGTCAATCCTCAGGCCCCATTCACACGTCCATGTCAGTTTTTACTGTCAGGAAATCCTGATCAGGAGACCTCAAATGTCATCAGGAAAGTATCAGGATTTCCTGACAGTAATCCGTTTTTACCATCAGGAAACCATCAGGAAAAACCTTCAGGATTTCCTGATGAGATAATATGGTCTAGTATGCCAACATAAATCACAGGTACCCATGTACCTGGATGGCCACAGGCTGCAGAACTACAACTCCCATCATGGCCTGTCAGCAGAGCCATGATGGGAGTTGTACTTCTGCAACCTGGATGGCCACAGGCTGCAGAACTACAACTCCCATTATGGCCTGCCAGCAGAGCCATGATGGGAGTTGTACTTCTGCAACCTGGATGGCCACAGGCTGCAGAAGTACAACTCCCATCATGACCTGTCAGCAAAATATGGTGGGAGTTGTATTTCTGCAACCTGGATGGCCACAGGCTGCAGAACTACAACTCCCATCATGGCCTGCCAGCAGAGCATGGTGGGAGTAGTAGTCCAAAGGGGTAATCTCACCTGTCCTGGATCCTGCTCTGTCGGGGCCGCGAGGTTGGGATCCGGGTCAGAGTGCAGTGCAGAGGTCCGGGTGGCGGCGGCGGTCGGAGGTGCGGAGCATCCGGCGGGTGGCCCGGTGGTGAGTTCGCGGGGGGGGCGGGGGGGTGGGGGAGAGGGTCAGATGACAGAGAGCAGGAGTTCCAGTGGTGAGTGGTGGCGGCGGCAGGGGGGGCTGGGTGTTGGGGGTTAGGCGGCGGGGGGGGGGGGGGGGATCTGCACCGCACTCTGGCCAGCCAGCCCTGTAGTGCCGGGCAGAGTGTGCGTTGCGGTGCGTTGCGGTGGGGATGGGGGTGTGCGGGTGATCGGACGGCTGGCTCTCTACCAGTCCGGAATCGCGGGCACTTTCCTGATATACATCAGGAAAATGCCCGTGATTCCGGCGCTCCCATAGACTTCTATGGGGGCGTCCGTGCCGGATTTCCGGAAGAAAATAGGACAAGATCTAAAAAATCCGGTCCTATTTTCCGGAACGGACACCCTTCCGGAAAAATCTGGAAGAGTGTCCGTGTCTAATGTTAGCCTATGAGTCCGGAAATCCGTCCGGATTTCCTGATGGGAAATCCGGACAGATTTTCCGGACGTGTGAAGGGGGCCTCAGACTTAATCACTTAGATGCTGGTTTGGGCCATGTTCACACACCATCAAAATTACATTTTTATTAGATGGACATCATTTAACTGCATATAACGCCCATTATTTCAACAGTGTGTGAACATAGCCTTGTAGTCTACTAAAGTGTAAATATTTTCACTAAAATAAAAAGACAATATATAATAAGTAAAAGAATTCAGGTCCTCAAAAAAATGAAGTTTAAAAAAAATGCATCAAAAAACCATCCGGTGTTAGGATATGCTGTAATCGTTTGATAGAATTGAATTACACTGATCCTGAGAATAAAGGTGTCGCAGGACTGGCAATGTTCACAGCTTTGTTTGCACAGAAGCGTTTATTGCACAGTAGGTGACTTGGAGCGCCACTGTGCAGGGATAATGTTTAAGAGGGCAAAGTGCGATCTCCAGGTCATTTTTACATTTTAGAAAGGATTACAATTATATCGTTTACACACACACATATATATATATATATATATATCACATATATTGTAATAGGCCATTACTAAAAGTATAAATTTTACTCTATAGCACCAAGATCCCCAGAATTACGCTTAGATCCGTTGAACTGCACAACAATAGCTGTGAGATGGCAACAGGATCCTGAAGACACAGCAACAATTCAAGGTTATAAACTGTATTACAAGGAGGAAGGGCAACAGGAGAGTGGGCCTATCCTTTTGGATGTTAAAGATTTTGATTACAACATTGGTGGATTAGGTAAGTACATACACTCTAGAGGCAAACATTCTTGTGTAATATTTTTTCAAATGTCCATTAATTTTTTTTTTTTGCTTTGTAATATAACTCCTAATGTAACAAAAACTAGTGCCATATTCTCTATCGGTACCACATTGGTTTATTACATCTTGCCTCTCATGTTTGGAGACTTAGGTTTGGCTAACCCATGATAAAACAGCAGATTTGTCTCTTAATAGGAAATGCTGAGTAGAGGACCCCTATATGATATCTGTATGCTCTCTTATCAGCCAAACCCTTCAATGAGACTCCCAAATCCTTGGTCAGTCATGTTTACTACTATTGTTCTATAATATCTCCCTGTAATGATTTGTACATAGTTGGCACACACTTTCCACATTAGATTGTGACAGTAAACAGACTGTCTTCCCATCTGCTCCAATTAGATATATTCCTTCCATGCTCTGTATACAGCATCTTTAGTATTTTGACTTTTGCAGGTCAAACTCTTCCAGTATGTAGACTAGAGAAGTTGTGAATCACAGATCTCCATTTAATGCTAATGGCTTCGTTGCTAGGCCAGTCAGTGGATGTTACAGGGAAAATGGCTGAGCTTCCACAAAATTAAGTTTGATAAATTACTCAATTAAATCATGAAGATCAGTCAGGGCAATATATCAGCTTGCCTTTCAAACAGTTGACTGAAGATTTCTGAAATAGATGTGAATGCAGTTGTAGCCCAGTGTTCAAGCTTTCCACCAGTCTTAAAGTGTTAAACCCTCAACATATTTTCTTCATGTTTGCACCAGTGTAAAAATCTGATCCTTAAATATTTAGATTTTTTACATTTCTAATATTCCAGATAAGCCACTTCAGTCACTCTAGTTGTAGATGTACAGAACCCGGGTGCACACTTTTCTTTCTCTTTTTTTTTTTTTTTTTTTTTACTCCAAAGACCACATTTTCAAATCGAGCCTCTCCTAAGAGCAACAGTAAAATTTGAATGGGCACTGTCTTCTCCAAATGCTTTTGGTACAAAACAGCCACATGTCAAAAGTTTTTATCGTTGGCCTCTTGAGTCTCTTGCTGTTGGTTTATATTTTAATTACATAGCTCCATTTCATTGGTCCATTTAGTGCTCATTCATGCTTTTGCATTTGCCCCTAAGCTGGTGGGCTGCCCTTAGATCAGTTAGTGTACTCAACTGCGGCAGTGCCCAGGGGTGTGTATGGCTGCTGGTCTATCAGCCTGTGCAGAGCAAAGGGACAACTGACATCCCCTCCTGCACTTAGTCTCTCTTTTTGCTGTTACTACAAAACAAATGGCCGCAGTAATGGAGCCTTGACTGCCATTTTCCATTAAGCGAGACAACCAGTGGTGAATTTTATGGCATTGTATTTCATATAGAAAACAGTGAAAAAAACAAAAACCTAAATTAAGTAAATTGCAAAGACCTCCCCTGCTGATGTAACATTATTTACAGTGCCCCTTTAAAGGGGTATTACCATCTGAGACATGTGCTCTAAACGTTTGACAAGTATAGGTTGCACAGACTCCTAAGCTCCACAAAGAGACTAATTCTGTGTATAGGTGGCTAGGGGCTACATAGAGTAGCATTACAGGCCTGAGTTGTTTCCTCATGTTTTAGGTTTTAAAAAGAATTGAAAAAAGGAATGAGAACACATTTTAAAGTGATGATATGACAGGAATGTGGAGAGCTCTTACATTAATATATACAACCAAAAAAATCTTTTAAGTTGCATGTGCCACACCTCTATGACTCTTCATTCGGGCGATCAAAGGCATTTTGTCTTGGATGGCAGCCACGGACATAAATATTACAGGTAATGTTACTCTGTCAGTAAGCTATGCGGCTGTATCGGCATAGCAGTTTCTAAGGTAGTTACCCTTTAATTTAGAAAAATTAGGAACACGTCATCCACTTAGCCACTAAGACACTCACCCAGAACAAATCCTATTCTTGAAAAAAAAATTTTTTAGACAAATAAAACAAAATGCAAGATTCTTGTGTATTTTACTACTCAGAATATCCCTTGCTGTTTCTTGTGTATCGCACATCAAAAAAACATATCCATTACTTAGAGAATATTACCTATCTCATTGTGTTATCATAACCTTGATTTATGCAAAGTATGATTGTTCTCTTGTGAATATATAGCCCTTTCTGTAGCAGATCTGTCTGTTCTCCGTAATTGCCCTAGTTCAAAGCAGGAGGACCATGTTTTATTGACAGTATAGGCACACGCAGCTGATATCAAAGCATTTTGCCTTTTTAATGTCTTGGGTAAGTTAATAATGAAAAAGCTAATTTGCATGTAGAGATTTTTATGTTCTAAGTATGCAGTGATAAAAAGATGAAGACAGGTAATTCATAGGTTAAATAGACATGAGATAAAGATAGATGTTTTAAAATTATATACACAGTGGTGCCTTGGATTACGAGCATAATTCGTTCCGAGACCGTGCTTGTAATCCAAATCCACTCTTAAACCAAAGCAAATTTTCCCATAAGAAATCATAGAAATGCAGATAATTGGTTCCACACACCAAAAATAATGATTTATTATTCTGAATAACACGTAAAACTAATGAAACAAACATTCATAAACAGCAGAATATGTGATATTATAAGTTACTGTACAGTAATGAAGAGGATGGGAAACACAAGGACTGCAGGGAGCAGGAAGGAATGAGCAGGGCAGATGTGGGCACATACATGCAGCACTCTGTCCGGGGAGAGAGGGGTTACAGCTATGAAGAGATTACCTCCACAGTCCTGTCCCCTGATTGAAACCCCAGCCTGAAGTGGATTTGCTATGATTTGGAAGGTGAGTGAGACTTCCTGGGTCAGAGTACAGGGCTGCAGACCACCCTGTGCAGACCATGCCCCTCCCCCACTCGCCCTCCCACCAAATACAGGGAGCTCTTAAAGGGGTTATCCAATGCTACAAAAACATGGCCCCTTTTCCCCCTACTTTTGTCTCCAGTTCAGGTGTGGTTTGCAATTAAGCTCCATTTACTTCAATGGAACTGAGTTTCAAAGCCCCACCCAAACTGGAGACAACAGTAGGGGGAAAGTGTCCATGGTTTTGTAGCGCTTGATAACCCCTTTAAACCAAGTCACAATTTTGAAAAACTGTGAGCTCTTAAACCAAAACGCTCTTAAACAAAGTTACTCTTAAACCAAGGTACCACTGTATTTGGAAGATGATGGTAAATAGATATGAGATTGGTGAATAGATATGTTATATAAGAGATGATAGATAAATATTGCAAGTAAGTTGCAGCAACAAATGAAATTTTTTCTGGCTGCCCGCACATATCAGAGGCATAACTGGAAGCTTCTGGGCCCCACAGCAACATGTGTAAGTCTAGGTTCACACTCGCCTTATTATGTCCACCACAGTTCCGTTTAGCTGTTCCTTTTTTAAAAAACATAAACGGAATCTGACATATCAATCCAACACCCCATTCATTTCTATGTATTTTTATTGTGCTCCGTTTGTCCTAGTTGTGCTCCATTTGCATGTATTCCGTCAGTGTTCCGTTTTTGTTTTTTGTTTTTAAAGGGGTAGTGCGGCGCTCAGAAATTATTCACAGAATAACACACATTACAAAGTTATACAACTTTGTAATGTATGTTATGTCTGTGAATCGCCCCGTTCCCCGTGTCCAATCACCCCCACCCGTGTACCCGGAAGTGTGGTGCATTATACATTACCTGATCCGTGTCGAGGGCCGTCCGCCATCTTGTGCCAAACGTCATCTTCGGACGGACGGCCGAGTCGCTGCCGCCCGTCCCCCCTCCGCCGCGTCACAACTGTGCTCAGCCGCGATTGGCTGAGCACAGTTATGCTCAGCCAATCGCGGCTGAGCATCTGATGACGCTGCAGAGGGCGGCCGGCATTCGGGACAGTCTGAGCTGTTCGCCGTCCGTCTAAAGAAGACGTCACTCGCTGAAGATTGGAGACGGGTGCCGGCACGTGACAGGTGAGTATAGCGCACCACACTTCCAGGTACACGGGTGGGGGTGGTGGGACACGGGGGAGGGGGCCATTCACAGACATAACATACATAACAAAGTTGTATAACTTTGTAATGTGTGTTAGTCTGTGAATAATTTTTTACCGCCGCACTACCCCTTTAATGTAAAAAAATCCTGCACGCACCTTTTTTTTTCTCCGTTCAAAAAACGGAACACAAACGGAAAGTGCACATCCATTTTTTTTTTTTTACATTATAGTCAATGAGGACGGATCTAAACAGAAGGTTTCACTAAGCATACACAGAAAAAGTGAGAAACCAAAGGAAAAAAATAAACTGATATGAAAACGGATGGTGACTGAAGTAAACTGATGGAGAAGTCAGTTTTTTTTTTAAACAAAAATGCAAAGAGACCATTAAAAAAATGAAAATTTTGCAGTCAGTTTGCATCAGTCTGCTCATCAGTTTATGCTTACCCATTCAATTAATATAGACGGACCCGTTATCAAATAAGAAAAACGCTAGTGTGAACCCAGCCTAACAGGATCCCATTTCTACCATGTGCCATTTATACTATTGGTGTCTTCTCATGGGGCTCCAGTGCAGCTGCTACCTCTGCTCAGGAAGGTGCACTTTACTTGTAATATATGGGTAAATGAAAGACACATTTATTTTCACCATCTTAGCCAGTTTGGACAGAGTTGTGTATCCCGGACTGCCTGCTCTGATGCTTCTTTTATATCTTTTCTACTTTATTTACAGATTGTATTATGTATTACTACCTATTTTATGTTATTTAGCAGATATATTGTTTTGGCAATGATCTATGTCGGCGTAAGCACTGGTTCCTTACTGGAGGTGTGATGTGAAATCTCCACTTGACGTACCAGAAACCTTTATTACAGATTCCGGAAGTTGTGTTTTTCATTCTTTCATTCCAATTTGAATGTGTCAGTGTTTAATGGGTTTCTTTGTGGCAAGCACTTTGAAGAGTGAGTTGTCCGGATTTCATTAAACGGTTTAGAGGAAAATGAATTATGTGGCCATTTTCATGAGGTTCGAGATAGCTTTTGTTGTTGAAGAATTTATGCAGACTTGTGAGTGTCAGGTGGGAGTTTAGATGCAGAGGTCATGGAGTACTACTCAGAGGAGGGAGAGGAAAGAAGGTGGGTTGATGACCCCAGAAAAAGACGACTTTAATAATGAAACATTGGAGATTACCTATTAAAAATGCATTGTACTTCGAGTGCTACTTCAGTTGGATTAAGAGGAAAAAGGCTTCTCTTGTAGAATTCTTGTAGCATTCTGCATTATTTAGACTCCATTGCTTGTCTAATTTATTCTATCTATGTAGCTTACAATCTAGCTTTTCAGTTGGTAGTTAAATAAACATATGTAGTGCCATTAGGGTTTGTTCACACAGGCAAAATACTCAGATTTTCACATCAAAAACTTAACAGCTTAACTGGTTTCAGTGGGGAATGGCAAAAAAAAAAATCTGCGTTTAAATGCATAAAAAGCTGTGTGAAAATCCACACCACAGATTCCGATTTTGAGTTGGTTCCTCGGAATGTTTTTAGCGTTTGTCAATATACCCGGAATGTAAAGATTTCATTGGGCACAACTTGGAGAAGCTTGGCTCTGAGACAGACTGACACAATCAGAATGAAGAGAACCAAGCTAGCCTGGGAATTTATTGCAGGTTTTTATGAATTCAATGCTCTTTAAGATGGTGGGGTTTTACCACTAAAGATGGCGGTAGATTATTTTGATAACCACTCCATGAAAATATCAAGACATCTTTCTTTTTGCTTACATAATTCTACAAGTTGTATCAAGAGACCGCTGCATATTGCATTGCATAGTTTGTTTTATTCCTATGTAAAACCACTATAGGAAAAAAAAATAAGTCATTGTTAATCATTAGACTTCTCCACTAGAATAATTTGGATCTAATCCCTTTTAGCCTTGAACATTTAGTTGAATTATGACTGTGTTGTTTGCGGGCTGTGCTTCTGCTGTGCTCTTTTGTGATTACAGAGGGGTCTGGGAAGTCCCCTCCTCCCTTATTCCTTCAGGGCAGGAACAGATATTCAGCACATAGTTTAATGACATTTTTGTTAAAAGAAGGGTAAAATCTCCTGGGATTGAAGAGGCCAGTAGGTGAAAGGTGATGGGGAGGCAGTAAAGAAAAAGTGCAGCTTTGCTTCCTGGCTGGAAGCATTCAGTCTTCCTTCTTTGCAGATGATAATCTTGGCTAGTTGCAAACAGAAGACTCTTATGTCCCCTTCCAAACAAACTCTACTACTGCCTCTTCTAAAAAAGCCAACTGATGAAATACCAATGCTAGTCTCCAATAAAAGTGAATACATACCCATTGCAGTGTAAGCAAACATCAGCAAACCTCGTAAGAAACGGTTATGTCCCCACAACTAGCATTAATATATTATCATTGCACCTTTTATTATCAGCAAAAATAACGTTTGCACATGTGCGGCAGTGGGGGTTCTAAGCTTCCTATTATACTATATATGCACTTTGCCCTGGTAGATCAGAAGGTCCTTACAAAGCTATGATAATGCATATGATTTTAGTGATTGTGTGTATAAATTTGCAAAGAAACTGTTTTAGAAAGTCGAAGCTATGATCTTCTGGCTTGCTAAAACTGTCATTGTATCACCATAAAATCACAGGGAAGAATATAGCATATTGCATTTTTGGCACACACCATATTTGCACTACAGTTTGCGCCATTCGCTCTTTAGTGATAATATATTTTGCTGTTGAAAATTTGCCAGCCATGCCGCTAATGGTTAATTCACCCACATTTCTCAACATCTTTTACAAGTCAGCTAGGAGGAGACAAGTATTTAACAGGTAATAATCACTAAAATGGTGCAAGTTGTAGCACAAATCAACATCTGCTCATAGCAAACTATTTTCCGTCTTTACAATGGTCCATGGTGCTTCATTTTTATGAAGAGGCAAACACTTCTTTAAAAATGTGACACCTCGTACTTCAACACATATCAGTGTAAATTTCTTCCATGGTGTCTAAATTCAATTGCTCAATGGTCTTACTAAAAGCTGAGCTTCATGTAGAGAGCCGAGAGAGGTTATTCAAGACGTTCTGCAAATAGAGAATATGCAAACAATCCACTGATCTGAATACACACAGGGTAGTCCGCCAATAAATAAGCTTTTGGAAGCCGCTAAAGCCCCTATTACAGGGGGCGATTCAGAGGAGCAAACGAGCTTGCTTGCTCCTCGTTCCCCGCTTGCTGCCGTTGCTATTACACGCATCAACAACAATCAGGTGTGAAAGCCGTGGGTGATCACTATATTGTCCGGGTAGCCCATAGCCTGCTGCCGCCGACCCTATTGCACGGGGCGATAGCAGCATATCACTGGTATCCTTATCGTTGAACTTTCAACAATCAGCTGACATCGTGCATGTTGGCTGATCATGGTCTATTACACGAGAAGATTATTGCCCATAATGGCCGAATTCGGCTGATAAATGCTTTGTGTAATAGGGCCTTAAGATCCATGGTTGCTACTCAGTTAAAAACAACACACACACCTATGCCTAGATTTTGTAAAAAATATTTTGCGTAATCATAACGCGCCCCCCCCAACAACTCTCTTACTTAGTCTTTCTCTCTTTAATAAAGTGTCTCCCACTCGTCCTCTCCTCTTTCATATAGTGACCTCTTTCACTCTCTCTTATCTCTTTTCTCTCTGTCTCTCATAATCCCTCTAGCTTTGTGGATGTCAAGTAGACAGAGTATATCACTTTGTATATGTAATAGTTTGAAACATGATATTTGGATCTCTGGATATCCTGGGGTTAAATATGGATAGGTTTTCATCAATAACCATTGACATTTATTAATAGGGGTTCCTTTCAGTGGCCAATAATGGATATTTATGCTGAAGTTTAATTTTCATCCACCACAGAGGGCAGTAATCCAATATGCTGTGAAACTTTCATTAACTTTAGTGCGAATTTCAGCCTGTGGCACTTCTCTCTGGGAAATACAGGATCACTTCTGAAGAGACATTATTTAAGATATAGACCTTCAAGTACAGGTAGCATAGTTTAGCATTAAAAGGGTAGTGCGGCAGTAAAAAATTATTCACAGAATAACACACATTACAAAGTTATACAACTTGTCTTCCCGAGTGCAGGTCGCGTCATCAACTGCTCAGCCGCGATTGGCTGAGCAGCTGATGACGCGGCCGGCACTCGGGAAGATCGGAGGTGTTCGGGCCGGCCGGCCGAAGATGACGTTTGGCACAAGATGGCGGACGCGTGTCGGCACGGATCAGGTATGTATAATGCACCACACACTTCCGGGTACACGGGCGGGGGTGGTGGGACACGGGGAAGGGGGCCATTCACAGACATAACATACATTGCAAAGTTGTATAACTTTGTAATGTGTGTTATTCTGTGAATAATTTTTTACCGCCGCACTACCCCTTTAAGAATGCAACTATAAATGTGCTTTTTCTAGAGAAAAACTCTGTGTTTTCCTTATGTAACATTAAAGGCAGATCTAAATCAGTCTTACAAACAGTATTGAGTATAAGATACTATAGTATAAGGCCTACATAGCCATGGTCATCACTCATGCTAAGTGTAGGAAAAGACCTAAAAGACAAAGCACTTCCCAAAGACCATGATTTATAGGTGGGCAGCTGGAATTTAGAAGTTAAAACTCAGTGACCCTTATATAATAATAGCGGATCTCTGCTTTAGAAAACGTGAAGCCTTAAGGCCTTTCTCTTGATAAGATGTCACTGACTTAAGAACTGTGAATAGCAGTCTATGTGTGTTTAGCAAATCTGTGAAATGTAAATGTGCTTGTTACTAATAGTCGGGTCAGTGTCACTGTGGCCATACATGATTAAAACATACATAATATACACCAAGTTATCGTGCCATATTTCTAGCAGGTTCTAGCAAGTTATCAATTATTACTAGTGACTACAGTGAAACAAAAATAGCCTATATCCCTTGAGGCACTATGTGGCTTAACCATTAACCTCCCAGTTACCGGTTAACTAAATACTATTGTCTTCTTGGCCTCCCACCTCGATTTAGTACTCAGAACGTAAAGAAGAGGGAAAATATCTGAGCAGCTGAGGAAAATGAATACATGCCAAATATGTCAGTCAGCTCAAAAATCTCATCCTTCTGAAAGAATGTCAGTGTTAGGTTGGGTTTACCAAGGGAATTGCATTTCTTTTTTTCTGTATTGTGCAGATGTATAAAACCCCTATTTATTTCTTGGGAGTTTGGTGTAGACTGCATCCTTACTTCAGCAAGCTGGGACATCACAACTACCAGCGTACCTTGACAGCCAATCAACCAAGCAACAGTAAAGCTAAACGTAAAAAAAACACACACACATGGAATAATATGGTCTTCACAGACTGGCACAATAAATTAGGCCTTTTGTTAGGGCCCTATTACACGAAGCGATAATCTGCCAAATGAGGCTAATTCGACAGATCATGTCTCCTTGTAATAAAGACAATGAACAGACGATTACAACAGTCATCGACTTATCGTATCTTTAGGTCCTCACCTAAAATCATTGGCCCCAGGATGTGCATTGCTATGTGTAATAGCGATGTGGAGCTAATGGGTGATGGCTCAGTAAAAAAAATATTTAAGTTCATACATACCTGACCATGCTCCTCGGTGCTTCTGCCCGCTCCCTGGTACTGTCCTAGCTTCTTTCCGCAGCTGCCGGTGGAACTGCAGAGCTGGCCTCTGAAGTGACAGGCCATTTAGCCAATCACTAGCAGTTGCCGTCCCTTCAGAGGCCAATGCTGCAGTACTCGTGGCAACTGCGGACAGTGGGCAGAAGACAGGAAGGTACCGGGGAGTGGGCAGAAACACTGGGGGGAGCATGGTCAGGTATGTATGTACTAGGCAAGGGCAGCACAGACATCGCTAACTATGTCTGTGCAGCCCTTGCTACGCAATGGTCAAGCCATGTAATAGTGCTCATTTACGTTACTGATCGGGCTGTGTAATACAGGCCTTAGATGTCTTACAATATCTGTTGTTTAAAACATTTGTTTCTTCTCAGCACTAATATACAGTACAGCTGAAGTGCAGCCTTTCTATATAAAAATGTTGGTTGGTTTCCATCATGCCACATTGTCTTGTGTTTGAACACATGATATGGACAGCTTTTTCTGCAGCACCAAGCTGTAAAATGCAGATGTAAATTGACTTACTGGTATCTCTGTGTTTATCAGCTAAGAACTTACATATCACCCAAAACATACAGATATGTCAGTTTAGATTGTGAGCCCTAATGGGGTCAGGGACTAAAATATGTAAAGAGCTGCGAAATCAGTTGGCGCTGTACAAATAGAAGCATTACTATTTATTATTATTTATAATAAATATTTTTAATAAGAAAACATAGATCATATGGAAAGATAGCACTGTGCTGACTTGTCATGGATTTTTTCAACTCCCCCCCCCCCCCCCCCCAGAAGTTTGTTGTATGGTCTCATCACAGAACAGAGAAGAGTTGGTATGATGTATTCCGCTACACCTCTTACTATTAGGGAGAAATAAAGCAAATAACATGGTGGCAATCTTTATGTCTGCAATCTTTACGGTGAATTCACACTAGACAGTTTTGCAAAGAAAAATTAAAATACAAATGGGCAACATAAATGCATAAATTGGCTCATGGCATCTCTTTTGCTCAAAAATGCTGCAGCCAGATATTAGCCAATAGTCAATTGTGTTCAATGGGATTTCCACTTTGCTGTTTACGCGCATAATATTCCGCCATGGGTCCGCTTTACGCCCAAAGATTTGACCTTCCTATTCTTTGGATGGTTTCCACTCGATAAATCCCATAGAAGTCAATGGGGCTTTGAATTTCCGCTTTCCGCCTGTATGCCACGGAACATGCATTGAATATGCATGGAACATGCGAGAAATATGCGCAGAAATTTATAACTTGGAATTCTACTTGAATTCTCCACCAACTCAAGAAGAGGAAGTTTTCCTCTTCAATTCTTCGCCTAGTCCTCACCTATTACTCAGTGTGAGCATACCCTAACACTTCCTCTATAGGTGTGGAAAAAAGCTAGAAAACACAATGGGGAAGATTTATCAAACATGGTGTAAAGTAAAACTTTTCATTCCTCACAGACTCTTCGGAAAATGAAAGGTGGGATCTGATTGGTTGCTAGGGGCAACTGAGCTAGTTTCACTTGACACCATGTTTGATAAATCTCCTCCAATGTCTGCATGTTAGCATTTTTTCGGATTTTTCTTTTTAATTCTTCAATAGAAATTCTGGAATTACATGATGAATGATGATAAAGATAGATGCTGTTGAAAAAATGCCCATTGTGTTGCTGTGCAGATTGTACATATATGTGCTTCACAGGTGAACAAGGAAAAAATGCACTTCTAGTACAATATCATTAGTGGAATATAATCTAAATAAGCAAGGAAAGTCAGTGGATTACTCATATTTTTATGGTGTCCGATTGGTACAAGGCATGCAATTGAAATATACAAAGTGTGGAAGTAAAGAATATGGGACGTTTATTGGCACAGTCATTAGACTCAAACGTTGTCAAGCAAATTGGCAAATCTGAACGATTAGAACATTTTCTATTGAATTATCCAGAAAAAGAAAATTGCTGGTAACCACTAAAAATCTCTGTATTGCTGCTTCCTGTACCACTTTCTGTAAGTGTGACATAGAAGGAAACAGGATTTTGAGGTTAACAGTGTCATGCCTGAATTTTCTCAAGGTGTCACATCTGAAATGAATCTCCCCCTTTTAAATAACATTCCACAGCCCAAATCTACTGTTGAGTGACTTTGTCAGTAGTTTGCTTTGTTTGCCATTTTGTCCATTTTCAACATGGAAAAAAGACATGCAATAATTCAAACACTAAAGCAAGGAAAAAAAAATGTTTTTTCCCCCCATTAATAAAGGTAGTGAGTGGGTGAATTTTTACAGTTTTTAAATTACAGCACGGTGACTTTCCGATAATTTACTGGCTCAGATAGTAATCAGGTTTCGTAGGCATTACTTCTATTGATTATAGGGTTACACGTGACTAAACATGACAAACTCTCTTAATAAAAAAAATTGAGTAAAGCTCTAGGCTTACTAGAATTAAATGCAAGGTCATGATTTTGCTAGCAAAATATAGAGCTTCTTACCTAACAGTGATTGGAATATTAAACATTCATTATGATTCCCCACTTCCGTTTTCCTTCTCCAGTGCTTCATCTCTCAATGAAATGTAATTATTTTTTTCCTGTTGTACATATTCAGGGGACCTTAGCATACCAATTCATCTTGGTTGTCTTATTTGCCTTAAGTACCAATAACACTATTGTCAGTTTAAATGCCACATTATTGAATGAATTTAATGGTTTACATGTCGATTCTTTTTTATTCTTAATCCCAAACTACATATAGTTGTATAACCCCAGGCTCCATGTTTTCAGTTTAATCTAGGCATATTTTATTTCATTCTAGACACAACTTTAATGTATAATGTTGTATCATGTATTATGAGTGTAGATTTACAATAATCACAGACAATCCTTTTAATCAGATAGTTGTCAGACTACTGAGACCTCCCAGCAAACAGCCGGTTTTCTTGGGGGAATACCCAGTCAACCATACATTTATATTGCAGCAACTGCTACGATGGCTATGTAGTATTACATAGTGGTTATTCAGATAAATGGTCTTCCATTTAACATATGGACAGCCTGATTTTCACCAGTATTAGAGCTGCCACTTGTTGGCGTCTTTCCCCTCTGGGGAGAGGCCAAGAAGAGGACGCTTATCTATGATGTCCTTTTATCCTACTAGGACATTTGGACAGGTTTAGCATTTATGGAACGGACTCTTTAAAGTTATTACCCAATATCTTAAAATTTGCAGTAAATAAAAAAAAGTGATACTCACCTCCCTTGGTTCACTACAGCTCCTGTTCCAGTGCCTGTTGTTCCCCCGCTCATCACTGCTTGTTTCTGCTTCAAGTTATCTCAGCATGTTCATTTACTGGCTCCACTGGTGTCCTGCCTCCGTCAGTAATTGGCTGAATAGGTAGATCCTACTAAAGGCGACTCATCTTAGAAGCAGGAGCAGGCAGTGAAAAGCGAAAGAACTGAATTGTTGAACAGTAGCTGCAGGGGAGCAGGATAGGCGAGTATCACTTTTTATTTATGCTTCATAATAAAATCCATTGAGCACACATGAACAGAACATGGTGGGAAAATGTTTCAAGCAGTGTACCCCTTTCTTTGTAGTTGTATTAATAGATTTGCAAGGTATTAAAAGTTAAGTTACCGTTATTATTACAAATTCCTACTAATTTATGGGCCCAGCCATGCTTTATGGAGCTTGAGTACTACTTTAGTATGTCAGTATAGAATACCACAGCTAATACCACATAGCCAAGTCACAGTTCTGCAATTGTATGTCTTCATCCCCAGCATCATTTCTCAGCCACACAGAACAGACGCCTGAAAGGAGACCATTATTGTCTTTTAGGTACATATCTCCCAAGGTAACTTCTCTGCATGGGAGAATGATTATCAGGGTGTGAACCAAATGTGTAATATTAATATGTTATCTAATAGAATTAATTACAGATTATTCAGAAAATTATGGAATGCCACATTTAGTGCCAAAATGGTTTGGATTGTTTTTGGGAATGATTTCAGGGCAAAAATTTTATGATTGGCAAAGTCATGATTTTGGCACTAAATACAAAACGTCTGCTTGGAACTTCTTTTAGGATTTTATTCCTCACAGAACCCCTTGAAGTGCATATCAAATTAAATGAGCTATATTAACTGCATAGAATTGAAAAAATGCTGGACTAAGTATCTGAAGTCTATTGCAAAAAGTTGAAGTATTTGTTTGTGCAGCCCATACATTGATTTAGAGCTGTGTCTGAATGAATATATATGTAGACTGGATAAACTGCTGATGAAACCTGAGTATTTTTCTCCTTTATATTGTAAACATAAATAATATAGTAGGTGGATAACATTTAAGCGCTGGCTATTTGTAGACATGCTGTCAACAGTCTACAGTGACCTTTTGTGCAACACTAATAGAAGTACTTTTCAATGCAGCCCCCCTGTAGCTTAAAGTGTGACATTTGGAGTGGGATAAAAAGTTATCTCACCCAGGGGGTTAACAATGATAGTGGGGTTGTGTGTTTTTTAAACCTAAAAATATATACATCATATAATAACCTTTAATGCACTTTTTGTGTAAGTTCATCTCACAGTGGGAAAACACATAAAACTCGAAATGAACCATAAAAACTGAAGACTTTTAACAAAAATCCCCTGAAGAAAATTAAATCAGTATTGTCCATTAATCATAGTGCATGCCAGACCTTAGGCCTTTATCAATTGTTCTTTGTGAATGAAAGTCACCATTTAGATGTGTGGGGCCTTTCTAAGGTCTTGAAAAGTCAAAGGGGACGACATGAGAAAACAGGACCATTACCACATGAAAGCCTAGAGAGTGGACAGCAGAAAACATTTACTATGCTTGGGAAAAGTAGTGTAGTCTTCCTGCATGATCTCATTGTGTCTAGGACCTCAGTGATGGTCATCAAGACATTCTGTCACATAGGCTTAAGATAAGAAGGGTCTGGATTGCTAAAAGAAGGAGAACATACTTGATATGACACATTCCTGACGATGCAATGTTATTATGCTGATATGCACAATGGAGCTACTTAGTCCTGACATATTGTGCATGCTATTGGTATGGAGTTTGTTGGTTGGATGTATAGTGTGAACATAGAGCCACAGAAATGGAAACATGGTTTAATGCTTTTGTTACATTGTTATTTTATTAACTTATGTTATTATAATATAGTAGTATAATATAGCATTATAATTGTATTCTAACTACCACATCTTTCCACCCTTTCACATCACAATTTTGTAGTGAGTTTCTGGGAACTATACATTAAATAACCTTTACCCACAGCTGCTTCCTCAGGGGGAACTGGAGATGCTATCTAAAAATTTAAAAGCCCCTTAAGCCTTGGATCCATATTTTATTTTTTTACAAGCTGATACATCTGATCTTGGGGTCCCCACTGTAGGGAGCTCCCTCTACCAGGCATGCAGTCACATGGTGGAAAGCACAACATAATATTACATCAATTCTAAATAGGCTTGTCAGCTAATAAAGGAAGTGCCCCTTGACATTGAGTAGACATGTCATAAATGGAATTTGAGAAGGCTTGCCTGAAAATATAAACACCCTTTAAAAGTGCTGAAAGACATGAGATAATTTTCAGCCAGGCTGCACGATTACAGCCGTATCTGCCAACAGTCCCTCATTCTTCATTCCCTTTAGTTCAACGCCAACGCTGACACCAAAAGAAAAGGATCTGCAGGTTTGGAATTTTATAGCTGATTCTCATGCCTGATCTAAACTTTTGTAACTGGCAAGTAAACATTAACTATAATAAATCAGGATTTGGTCCTATGTGACTTTGGGAATGTTTTTATCACACAATGTTTGAGATTTTGGAAATTTGTAGCAGTATCAGACAAAACTGCAGTCGTATGCCAGAATGTTTAGACACCCGATGGCAGATTTGCATGTAGCTTCTTTCAGCAACGTAAAGCTACTTGTATACTATAGATAGACGTTGACTGGACAGAACAGATTTCAGACAGATGGTTGTGTGAAATGGTGCTGTACAAATAAATATTGCACAAATGGGTAACATCCAACAGACCTCTACAGCAGTCTGCTGTCAGAATGTTGTCCTTACCTACAATGTAGGATGACATTTTATTAACATGGTACAGATTTATAGGGCAGAAAAACACATCCTACTAACAATTCTATGGATGCTAGTCATGTGATTCTCAGTGCATCTGATAAATCTGTTAAATCTACCAAGTTCACACAGCACTTTTTTCCCTTTAAAGCCTACTATACACATAAGATTGGGATCTGTTAGGATGGAGCGGATCAGTTATATGTTGGATCGGTCATGTAAATTATCACACTGTTGACATGCCACATTAAACTGCCAGATCAGGACGTTGTAGGGAGATTACCAGTACTGACGGATTTGCTGACGGTAGTGTTTCAGAAAAAACACACATAGTTTTGGACCAGATTTATTAGTAAATTTATCCTGCTGGGTCATGTGCTAGACGTTGTCCTATCATGTACCAGAATCTACCCAAACATTAACTTTTTTTATGTATCTATTTTATTATGTGTCAAAAAATACCTTAAAAGACTTTTGGACAAAATAATATGTATTTACGTGTGATGATAATGTGTCACCAAAAATAACAAAATACAATGGGCTTGTGCAAAAGGACAAATGATGCTCTATAATCGAACTATCATGCTTTATATATCTAGATTCATCTAAAGGCTATGATTAAGAACTGTTATGATTTGAAGGATATGAGAGAGAGATTTTTATTTTTAATTTCTACTTTTCTTTATGTACATTTCCATGTTTTCTTTTTTAACTGATGCAATAAAGAACCAATTTTTTTTCCCGAGCATCTGAAGTGCTGGAACAACAAACTGTTCTCTCCACGTCTAGTTTTAGCCAGCAACAGGCTTGTAAATACAACAAGACAGATGATTAGTTTAACAAACTGCAGTTGTGAACGTCCATTCATGTATTATCTTAAAGTAAAGGTTGGCCAAAATAGACAGAATGGTCTATTTTAGATGACTACAACTTATGTGTATAGGCTAAACAATAAATTGATTGCCTTAGAAAGTCAACTACAGTCAAACAGTTGCATTGCATGAGAACAAGTGCCAGACTATCTACAGGGTTGACATTTCGGATGAAGTGGATTTGTGTTGATTTACATATGATTAGCATCTATTTTTTTTCCTGTCTTGGTCAGAAGCACACATGCCTCCTTTTGCAGTGTAAATAACGTGCACAATGTTATGTATGAAACGTTTAAAGAGTGTTCATGTCCTCAATAAGCAAAGATTCAAAAATAAAATATTCCTGGTGATAAGTTTCTATTTATTCCCTGCAGATAGTCCAGATGTACAGTATTGGCTCCATACAAATTACGCTGGGTCCATATGCTTCTTTATGATAACACAAAAATATTGTAGTGTTTTTAAATAGCAAAAAATAGACAATTGCTTCACACAGCAGTTGGTAAAACTTGGAAATACTAGATCCATTGCTCGCAGACATACTCAGAAGAAGGTCACTTCATTACAAATGCAGTGGCAGCTGCTGATTGTACCTGTGTAAGCTGCTGTAATGGCAGCATCTGCCGCTCCATTCAGATCCTGGAAAGCAAAACATATTCTGAAAAAGAGTCTTAGAAGACCCGATTCTTTGAGTTACATGGGAACCATTGAGAACAAACTGGAGATTAACATAATGATGATGAGAATTTACTTTGGCTGCTGTAGTATTATAATATTAACTAATTGCTGTGGCATTAGTCTTCCTGGTGTCATGCCCCCCAAGAAAAAAAAAAGCCCTTATTTCAAAAAACCACAGGAAATCAGAGAATTGTCATAAATATTCACTAGTTGCCAGCAGCCAGGGACCTACAATTGTGGGATCTGACTAGCTGTCATATCAACTTTTTCCTCATATTCTTTATTGTTGTTTTTTTTTTATTTTATTTTTTGTTAACAATTTTAGAACGCAAAAAACTTGGTGAAGAATGACTCTTTTGATCGTGGAGATTTAACGAGACTTCAATATTTAACATGTTATGTAAATGAAAGGGAACCTGATCTTATTATCTCGTAGGGCAGAGGATGCTGGTTACTAACGTACCTTTATTTTTTGTTAAACTTTAGTAAAATGCAATGTTTTATTCATACGCTAATTTTTGCATTTGGTGCACTAGGGGACAATACTTTACCCCTTGGTGCACCAACCCTCCTGTAAGCCATCTATCATTTCATGATTATTCGTCTGGCGCTTTGCAGTGATGCACAATGAATATTTATGAAGGGGCAGCAGGGAGGTGAGTGGAGTGGTGCACCAAATGGTAAGGTATTGCCGCCAGTGCATCCAATGAAACAATTAGCATGTGATCTAATATTGATGGCCTATCACAGTAATTTTTGCCTGCTCTTCTCAGCACTTTCTTATACAGGGTTTTGCCGAGACAAGTCACAAAATACTTTATGATTTGCGACTTTTGCGTGGAAATGCATACATTTGGCTTTTAATGGAATGCATACATCCTTCACATAGACATAGGTATTGAAAATATTGAGATGCAAAATTATTATAATGATTATGAACTTTATCTTAATTATGGGCTTAAAAGCAATCTATAAATATGACAAAGTCTTTAGCTATTCTTAGAATCATAAGCTCCATCAGTAATTATAGCATCTACAAGTGGCCATCTCCACTGAGTACAGCTTAGCTATGGTTAGCTGTTATTTATGTGTTTATTTATTTCCCATGTAGTGGCGTAAATGTATTCTTTTAACTGCACACCTTGACTAAATGTCCATGTAAAGTACGTTGTTAAGAAACTGATCATTTAGAAAATTACAGCTCAGGAGTCAAATCTCTCCTTTTTCTGTGAAGTCAGTTTTTCTAAGAGCATAATTACATACTCCAGTACAATGTCACCGCCGTGTAACATAGCAACCGCAGAGTGTTAGTGAATAATTTCCAATAAATCTAGTCATGGCCACTTGTGTTTATTTCTTTAATCATTTCTGAGAGAATCAACTGAACATCTCTCTAATTCTCTGCATCGAAGACATATTCAAAAATAATATTTTGGTTGGTATTTTAGTCAAAACCTGGAATGGGTCAAAAACAAAGAAAACTGCAAATTTTCCCATTAATATTTTTCTCTGTTGGTTCCACTCCTTGTATTGGCTAAAAATACTAACCAAAATACTGACCAAAACAGCCTAAAGGAGAATGAAATACATTTTGTTATGGTAGTTAATCTGGAAACAGACTCTTTGAAAAATGAAAGGTGGAATCTGACAGTTTCACTTCACACCATGTTTGATAAATCTCCCCCCCAATGTTCTTATAATTGTATTGTATTTTGCAGGATGTTTATTGGTGTTGTCCTACTATGTATTTTAGACAAAGAATTCAAAGGGTGTTTTTCAAGCTAGTTGCTTAGAGTAATGCACATGAAATAGCATTAGTTTATACTGTGAACGATACTTTTGACGATGCAAGACGCCACCATTCATAAAAGTTAATCTTGTCTCACTAAGACTTAACACAAATTATTGGTGTAGGTTTCAGAATCTAGATGGTTGGGCCGGTTTTATTACAAAAAGGGGATTTGGCGAGATACCTGTCTGTTCATCCCTCTTACATCTTGGAAGAATTACAAGCGTCACTTGTTCAATAGTGTTTCTGTTTCAGAACTTGTACACTATAGATTAGGAGAAGAATGGATTGCCTATAGGATGAGCAGTTGTTTAGTTTGAACATTATTGGAATAGGGTCACCTCTGGACCTTGTACACTATATAAATCTGCAGTGCAGTAAGTTTTTACTTTATTTATTTCCATGAAGGTTGACTTCCCATCCAGTTTTGAGTGTCCAGAATTGTGTCCATATGTGGTACTTACACAGCTTTTCATTGACTTGGCCTTATATAGCGTTCAGTGTAACTATCTCTAGGTTTTAAAATATATAATCTTAAAGGGGTAATCTGTCATTAGAAAAAGCACAGCTAATATCCTGCTTAGATCACACAACCCCTGTCCTTGTGTGAGATGCAAAACCCCACCTAAACTGAGGACAAGGGTGGTGCTGTTTTTGGAAGGAAGTAAGCATGTTTTTTAAGCCTGTGAAATTAAAATCGAAATGAAGTTATACCATTTAAAGAGCAGTGTTAATATATGCAACAAAAAGCACAGTTTCTATAGCATTCATTCATATGGTTTTATGCTAATATGGTCATAGTTTAAGTGTTCGACTCCTGAAGACAACCCCTGTCCATATGTGACTATAAGGGCATATGGACATCATAGAGTCAGAAATGGATGGATGGCTGTGGCTTCCCCTAGGAAAAAAATCATCTGTTTGCCACATTTTGACAGCAGTTATGTCTGATGGGACAACCCCCTTAAGTCAGGCTTATATGAGCAGATGGATTTGCTGGTGAGCTAGTCATTTTGGCCTATAAGAGTATAATATATAAATGTGGCTTCACATACTAGGTGTTTTTATGCTTTTGACCTCCCAAAATATTAGTGTATTGGGAAATTGATAATCCCTCTCCCCCCCCCCCCAATAAGAAAAATAACCTAATTTAAGCAATGTTTCTTTGTGTTTGTACCTTACAATGCCCCAGGCTAGTACAATATATTAGATCAACCTCTAGACACAGTTCTTTATTAAGAACGTAAAGCTTATAATACATATATTGATCTGTTGTACATGAGTTTCCCCTCTGGCACTGGAGAGGTTAAATGTACGCTGGAGAGGTGTGATAATTACCCCCTGCTTAAGACCCAACATGGTCATATAAATTCTTGGGTCCTGTGCATTTCTTTCTTCTTCCATGTGGTTAGCTGATGAAAGTAATTCGCTTATGGGACAGAAAATGCGTTAAATAGGCCCTTAGGGGCAATCCGAGGTTACAGTGGACACTGAAAGTGTGGCAGTATCCTAGTGATGACCTGTACAATATACTAGTGTTCATTTACCTTCAAAAAACAACACAATTGAGGGTCGTCTTGTAAAAACATGGTCTGATCATTATACTTTCCCCAAAACTCCTAAAATATTTTCTGCCAATTCTACTACAGGGGAATAATAATATTATACAGACCTCTCACATCCCAGACTACATCCCTTGCTACATCTGTTTATTTATTTTTTTTTTTTTATATCATTTACATTTTGTTGCCAGCAGTTTTTCTGTTTTCCCACCCATCCCCCTCTATCAGTTGCACTGCACATCAATTGCTACAAGCACACTTTGGTCAACCCCAGATTTTATGGCAAAGGTCTTGACCCAGATGTCACACTGGCCCATACTGCTGCCCCTTTGGCTGAATGATGATGTAGACGTTATTGTGTTGAGAGGTTGGTCATGAGGGCAGTGCACTCACCCTAGAAATTGGGACCAATGAGCTTTCCAGCCGGACTGTTGGAGAACAATGGGTTGGTAAGACACACAAAAACAGCACAATACAAAAGAGCTTGTAAAAAATGTACATTTGACCACACCATACGTCTAACCTTAGCACCTCAGTTCAACCCTTCAACTTCTCTTAAAGTTCAACAATTTATTAAAAAATTATGGATTGGTATGTCTGTAAACTAGATATGTACTCTACATTAGTGTCCGCTGACAGTAAAATAAATTTTATAGTTTTTTTTTTTTTTTTTTTGTTCTCTGTAGGGACATGTTTGGACTTGATATGCCGCACTAGGACCATATCAATCCTACCCTTGGGTTAGGTTCAAAGCTTATATGTTGCAAATTTTATACTGGTGTTACATCATTTATATTTATTTACACATTGGGAGGTATAATCTGCCCAATAATTTTAGCTTTTTCGCTTTTCTGTGCTGCGCAAACATCTCTGGTCCATGTGAAAAAATTATTTTGATAAATATTGTGTAATTTTGCTAACAAACTACGCCAGGGTCTGCCTTAAGTACTGATGCACAGTTTTTCCGCAAAAATTATCCGCAGTTTTTCTGCAAAATTACACAATATTTATCAAAATAATTTTTTCACATGGACCAGAGATGTTTGCGCAGCACAGAAAAGCGAAAAGCAAAAATTAGTGGGCAGATTATACCTCCCAATGTGTAAATAAATATAAATGATGTAACACCAGTATAAAATTCACACAGGGTAACTCTGGCTACAAAAAGAGGTAAAAGAAAACTATACCCCCTCCAAGTGAAAGAAATGTAAAAAAAAAGTTGCAGCAAGCGTAAAGTGCCTGATAAATGCTCTTGTGCGCAAAAACACCCTTTTCACTAAAATAATGATGCCAAACGAATGAAACATACCCCCATAATGGGTAAGCTATGGATTTTATATAGTATTCAATTATTTATTTATATTGATTTACCCACAAAATATAAGGTGTGGATTTAATGCTGCAGATTTTTTGTAGTGTAAATCAATATAAATAAATAACTGAATGCAGTATAAAATCTGCAGCTTATACCTTCCGGGGAAATCAATATAAATAAATAATAGTACAAAGGATCAAATCTGCAGCATAAAATCCTCCGCCTAGATGTTATAGGTGAATATACCCTTATACTATGTGCTTCTTCAGAACATTACCTATGCTTCAGTAGTGAAATCAATCTTCCTGTATCTGTGTGTTAAAGATGTAGCCATAAAACACCAGTGTCCTCTAGACCACTAGGAAAAACATTATCCAAGATGTCAAACATTGATGTGAAATATTAAGTTATACATTATGCCATTAAAAGATAATAAATTAGTGGTCCTCTTTGTTCCTTGTATATCAGTCTAGCAAATATACCGTGTTCTAGAAGGATGTTACTGCTATATGTACTGTAAGGCTACTTGGAAAAGAAGCTATCTTTATATTATTCACTAAAGGACCTTCTGCTTTTTTCTTAGAAACAGAGAGATGTAAAGAAAAATTTGAATGATATGAATTATGGATTAGATGTATAATTATTTATGACTCTATCCCAAGGCATTGTAGATTTTTATAGGGCTGAAGTGAAGTATTTACATTCCCAGCCTGCTTGAAAGCACATTGCTTTGTGAATGGAGAATTAGTCCAGTATAGTATCATATAGAAATAGAAATTGATGTAGAACATCCTTGATTTCCTTACGGTCGTTGAAGAATCAGAGATCTATAGAATTAGAAATTGCTGTTCTGCATGCTGAAAACCTTTAAGGGGTCCTGTACACAAGAATTACATTACATTTACTTTACAGCGTTGCTAATGGCTTTATTGCAAGCAGCATTTTTTTTTTTGGTCAACACAGTAAGCACTTCAAATTCATTGACTCTCGAGCAGGAGTGACTGTCTATTTCAGAAAGGTTAAGTGCTTTTAATAGTGTTATTAATTATTGACACTTGACTCTCCTCCTTCTTACCGCGAACATCATTACCTAGTCCTTTAAAAGGTGTGTAAGCAGTGACATCTGCTGGTAGCACGCACCCACAGGCTGAATGCATCAGCTGCCGTCAGTGCTGTTCCTTCTAGGAGTAATCAGCTTCGTGGATGAGAATGAGCTGCCCTCATTGCCGTTCTTTCTAGGAATAATCAGTATCTAGGATGAGAAGCCAGTGTGTAGTTAATATAGAATATAGACTTTTATTTAAGATCTGCACCCAACTTGCATTACTATTAATTTTCCCTTGTAATTGTGTAGTCCGGCCCTCTGACTCTGTCCTTTAGTCAATGAAAACTGCGCGGGAAGCGAGGCATGTTGAAGAGCATTGCTGTTAATATTAATCTTATCTGTCATTTTCCATCTTGCGCTGATTGACTGTTACTCACCCCAGGGGAGATCTGTAAAAGAAAAGTGTGCCATTTGGTATTCTGTTCAATTACCTTCAGCTGTCATCCTCAATTTGAAGTGAGCTGCTTGTTCATAGGAAAGTCCAGAGAACCAAGCAGTGAACCGTTTACAGCTTTCTATCAATGCTCTATACGCAGGGGGCTTCAGATAAGTAGGACCCTGGTTGTCTCTACATTTCAGAGATACCATGACTAAACCTGTGGTAATGATGAGCCACTCAACTGGAACTCATAAATAAGGATTGATTTTACAGAGAGCCCTGAGGTACACTGCTGTGCAACATGGCGTAGACCTTGAAAGAGCACAACTGGGTTCCCATTACCTGTTTGCAGGATTTGCAGAATGGTAATCTGTATCTTCCAGTAGTGATGAAACTTGCTTGTCTTTAGCTACATAATAAAGCTGTCAATAAATGTAACCTAAATATTTTCACATTGTTCTGATCATCCATTATTGCCCAACAACAACCAATTGTTCAATTTAACAGAATAATTGTAGCTCTAGTATTGATTCTGAACATTCTTGAGCATTGGCTGAGAATTATGGAGCACTTACACGTAGTGGTCATGGCTGCTACATGGGTATTTAAATTGCAGGCGACACCTAGACTTGCTTTTCTAAGCCCAGGTGCTGCCCACAAATATCGATGGATCTGAAGTGCTAGTGGCAGTGCCCAGGTACAGCCGGCAGTTCAGAAACACATACTGCAGGATGGTCTGTACACTTCAGTGTAAAATATTGGATAGACCCTAAATACACAAATTGAATATATAAAAATGCTTAAGATGCACAAGCCTTGAGAACACAGAAATGGCTCCACATTGCACCCATGGTTGATACTAGAGCTTGTTCAGCTACATTAAAAACCAACATTAGAAGTTAGTATATAATTTGATCAAACCATATTGCCTCATGTACCACGTGCAGGTCTTCTGATACACATGAGTCCCTACTCTTGCCATGGGGCAGCGTTCGCCAGCGACCACACTGCTGCAAAGCCAGTGCCCACAGGGGGGAGCAGCACAGCGGTCCAGCGACCCCCAATGCCGCAGAACCAAGCCCCCAGGGCCAGAGCGGCACCACCCAGCAGGCACGGCCAGCAGAGGCAATGGCCGGCAGCCAACACCTAGTGTGAACAAATCTAAAAGCCCACTCCATGTGCTCCCAACTAGACTGGAAAAGAGTAGGTACTCAAATTATATGCTAACTTGTTGGTTTTTAATGTAGCTGAGAAGCTTTGGTATCAACTATGGGTGCGATGTGCAGCCATTTCTGTCCTCCAGGCTTGTGCATAAAAATACTGAAGCACTGTAGGTATTAAAGTAAGACATGGAGATACTGCAAACGACTCCAGGGGAGGTTGGAATAATGGGGGGGGGGTTGGTTGGAATGATACAGAACACAACGATAACTTAAGGCTCTGTTGTATGTCCTGCCGTTCTGTGAATTGATGAGAAGTGTTGATAAATGGGCATCAAAAGGTTAAGAAAACATGTTCCTCCACACTGTGGTCTTGTGTGGGTTAAGAACACTCTATACGAATTTTGGACGCAGCGTGATTAATCCTCAGTTTCCACACACAGATTTGTAGCAACAGAGTGAGTTCCTCAGCTGTGACAGAGTGTAAAGAAGTCTGTCTTCCTGATATATCATCTTGCCAATGGCATGACTGAGTACCATTGTGGTGCTGAGAATATTAATGTGTAATTTTTTACGAAACCTAGTCATTTGTTTCCCAGGATAGCTTATGGACAGCATTCGGTCTTGTACACAAGTGACGAATACGGTGCCCATATGGACCCATACTGTAGCTCCCTGTGCCTTGTATTTTTGTTTTCCTCCATAACCCATTCCATCTCCAGCAATGTGGTATTCATTCTTAAAAGTATTATATTCAAGAGGGAACATAATGTCACACTAAGGCACCACACAGTTGTCTCTCTGTATTCCACTTGCCATGTGCAGAGGCCTAAGTTCTTATTTATGTTCACGTTGTAGGCATCTGTGCCATTCTATCATTTTCTTCAAAAACAGATACAGATCCCAACAGAAGTGCTCACACTATGTAAAAAAGACCGCATTTCTTAACAATGGCCGTTGTACAAATAACGGCCGTTGTTTCAAAACTAATGGCTGTTTGCTCAGCAACAGTTGTTATGAAATATGGCCGTTTTTACATAGTGTGAACATAGGCTAAATCAGATTTTGGTGGGATCATAGACCTCAAATATAGCCATATGACAAGATATTTAATTAATATAATAAATATAACAAGAAGTAATACCACAGTTTTAGAACTAATTTTCTTCCTTCTACTTGACTTGTTTATTCTTATCTTGTATTTGTTTGATTCTCAGATCCCAGGAGAAAGTACCATGTCAGGTTGCTTGCATATAACAATATGGATGAAGGGTATCAAGCAGATCAAACAGTCAGCACACCGGTTTGTGTTTGTAAGTAACTTTGTGTCTCTATAAAGAGAATTCCATCAACTTCTGCACACTGTCATTAGAGGCAGGCTCTTTTTAGGCAATACATTTTATGAGAATGCAGTCTATTACTTTAGTAGTCAACAGCTAGTGTTACAAGTATCACCTAAGGGCCTGGACACAAATAGCTGCACTAGTAACAAGATGTTTGTGGCCATCATTGGCAATATTTAAAGCGAATGTATCACCGGTACATCGCTTTTGTGATTCTTACATGGATAGACTTGGGCGGGGATGCCGCTGCCGTGGTCCTTTTTTTGAACCACGGCCCGATTCCTGCATACGGTCGCCTGTCTATTACCTAGCATCGGACAGGGGTGAAGCACTGGTGACAGGCCAGCCGTCCCCCAGTGTGATAAAACCCCCTCCCCTCTGTTACACTGCTCCATTAGAATCATGGGAGCTGCATCACAGAGGGGAGGGCCGATAGTCACACTGGCGGCAGACGGGCCCACTTCCAGTGCTTCACCCCCGGCCATTGCTCAGTGATAGACCAGCGCCATACGCAGGTCCAGTCCGCGGTTCAAAAAAAGGACTGTGGCACCGGCATCCCCGCGCCCATGCCAGTCTATTGCTGTAAAAATCACAAAAGCGATGTACCAGTGGTACATTTGCTTTAATAGCAAAATATGATTGCTATACATATAAGATGGCTGTAACATCTTCTCTCCACACATTTTATAATTGTTTAAGTTGAAAATAGACACACATCCATCAAGTTCAACCTTTCTCAATCATTGATACATCATTATTTGCTATTTGCCTCTTCCCAGCCCCAGCAATTGCAACTCAACTCCTTATTGTATGCAGTCACTTTGGTGCTAGGAAGATGGTGAAGGTGGTAGCAGTGTATATATATAAAGCATCACATTCACTGAATTAGGAAGCAAGAAGAACGTTGTACCGTGTTTTGGTGGATGAGTGGGGTGTCGCAGTATCTCCAGTTTGGTTATTTTCTTGCAACTCCGATACTTGAATAATTTTTTGTGTTCTCTACCAGCCGTCCCTGATCACATGGTTCCCCCACCTCCTCCACCTCATCATCTCTATGCCAAAGCTAACAGCTCTTCTTCCATCTACCTATATTGGGGACGACCTGCATTCTCCTCTGGACAAGCTATTAACTATACTGTACGCTGCAATCCTGTGGGCCTGCAGAATGCTTCTTTAGTGCTTTACCTCCAAACGTAAGTAAAGTACAGTACTCCTACTATTGTCTATGTAACCAGCTTTCACTAGACATTCTACACTCGTTCTGTTGTCTCTGTAACCACACAGTAAAGGTTGTGCAGCCTTAATAGTTCGTAATACGTTTTTTATGAGGGCCATTACAGCACAGAACTGTATCTAAGATTTGTGATGTAATATCTGCCCGATATTGTCTGTCGAAAAGTCAAAAGCGCCAGTACGGTTGCTTTATACTGTAACTGCTTATGAAAAAGTGATACAAACCCTTATTGTAGATGCCGACCAGTAATGTGATTTCCCACATCACCTCCTGTTATAACAATATATATTCTGTTCTCTGCATCCACAGGTCTGAACCTCATATTTTAGTTCAAGAACTTGAAGCAAATACCAAGTATGAGTTTGCTGTGAGGCTGCATGTAGACCAGTTGTCAAGTCCCTGGAGCCCTGTGGTTTACCATTCCACACTTCCAGAAGGTATGAATTATGAAAGCCATTTACTTTTAGAGTGTATTGAATAGTCCCACAGCCCTTGTAAAACAGTGACTGCATTGCCTGCTGGCGTATGGACGCAGGGCCGTTATTTTAAGCGTCAGTGCTAAACGGTATTGTGTGATGTCTGGATGTACATGGATAAGGTTAGGAGGCTCTTTCACTGGAACTGCATAGTATCATTTGCCATTTATTAATGATAATAGGTTCAATAATGATAATGTGTATTCATTACAGACTACAGATGAACGAAAGGGTAGAACCAGCCTGTGGCTGCTTGTGGCCCGCCAGGGGAGCTGCAATGAATTAGAATTTTTCTTTGGCTTCTCTAGTGATTTGCATTATAGCTATATACAATGTACTAGACTTATTCTGTATGCATTAGTCATAGATGAACCTTCATGTGAAATGTGTCTGCTACTGGCACATGTCTTTCTATTCTGTTGTCATATTGCTTCTGCTAGTCTTTGATTTATCTGCATCCTTGTAGCTGTAGAAAGAGCGCCATGGGTATGTGCCAATAATGTCTGTAAGAATCAGATCTTGGTACAAGGCTGTGAGCGTTTTCCAGCTTCTCCACCTATTATCATTGCTCCATACCTATGTTGTGCTTCACATGTTTATTTTCTTGCAGCTCCAACCAGTCCACCTGTGGGTGTCAAGGTGACACTGATTGAAGAGAACACGGCTTTGGTCTCCTGGAAACCCCCAGAGGACTTGGAGTCAGCTGTCACCCGCTACACAATCTTATATGCTTCTAGAAAAGACTGGGCTGTCGGCCAGTGGCAGATTATGCACCGAGATGGTAATTTACTTGCTGCTTTCTTTATGCATTAATGATATTGTGTATATGTGTGTGGGTGGTGGTGCTTTTGTTGAGGCCAGCATGTACAGCAGTATATGAACTTAATAGTAACTTTTAGATTATAGGACATCCATGATTCGCATTTGATGTTGAGATTTATCCCTGCTCTTTTTCTGCTCTGACACTTTACGCACAGTATATATAACACTTCATTAGTAAGAGGGTGTATTAGGCCAATTATTACATATTTATTACTATGCTACTTTTCTTGGCTTTGGTCTCCACCACCTAACTTGAGATCATTAGGATGTGAGATCATTACCAGCCATTAGTGCTGGGTCGGAGCATTCATTAATGATCTAATGGGCTCCCGTGGATTGGAACACTCTGGAGGTTTGCACACACATACATACAAGTCTTTTTTAATTTAAAAGCTATGCATAGGTAGCCCTAAATCTGACTTCACTGGGAGTCAATCAGACTTGCAGTCTCTTTACTGGTATTTGATCAGTGTTTTATAGTGTGAAAGTCTGTGAAGTATCCAGAACCCTGACAGCTTTATAACACTATAGCAAAGGTTATGTCACAAAGGACAAGACACAGCTGCTACAAAGAGTGCCCGATCAGCTAGCACCTCATAACATGGGGAGTTTTCTGGACAGTTCTCATCCTATGAAGTGCTCGCTCCTTTCTTTGATGCAAACAAGCTGTGGGGAAATCTTGCTGGCTGAATTTATACATCTTTTAAAGTTACCATACAAGGACTTACACATCAGTCATTTTATAGTAAAAAAAAAATATAGCTTAATTAGACCGTGTAGCCGTTCTAAACAGAAACCACAATGCTTTGCTTGGTCCATCTGACGACCAACTGCAGGGTCCCAGGGACTCTGCTAACCAATAATTTAATAGGTTTCATCAAGGTGTCTGCTATTTTAGGGTACGTGCAAACTAGGGAATCGCGATGGAAACCTGTTGCGGATTCCGCAGCTCGCACCCGCTCGCGGACTCTGGCGGCTGCACGCATCTCTGCAGGTGCCATAGACTCCATTCTATGCATGGGTGGATTCCGCCTTCTGTCCAAAAAATGAACAGGCTGACAAAGTCCGCAAGCAGGTGTGAGTTGCGGAATCCGCAATGCGTTTTCCATCGCAATTCTGTAGTGTGCACGTACCCTTATATAGAAAAATACTGTTGCATGCATGAAGCCTTTAATATATGCAAAAAATACTGCTTTTATCTATGTGTTTAATTTTTAAACTGTTTATTACGTTTTCAGACATTTACACATATAAACTAGTATTGTAAGCAGCAAATTAGGTGGTGCAGCTTCGTAAAGTACAATGCATATTGACAAACAGCACAAAAAAGGATTATGAACTGGTTCCTTATAATATATATGTCCTTAATGGGGACTATGTTCTATAAACAGATGAATAGGATATACCCTACAGCAATAAACAACTACCAGACGTCACAGAGAAGGGAGCGCCACCTCATCATCTCTATACCCTGCATTTCACTCACAGTAAAAGACAAGGATACAGAGCTAGGAGGTGTCATACCACAGGGAGAGTCTTGGTATTAAAAAGTCTTGGAAAGGAATTAAATCTTCCAAATTTCTCAGGACTACACTGGTGTGGTCAGAACACACAGGCATTTGTAGCCAACACGTGAGCGCAGGAAAACACATGTTAAATATCCTACATTTCTAAGATTTTCTCACATGCCTTTTCATGCATTATTAATGTGTCCCTGTGCGTGGCTCGGTGTGTTTATACATGTGCTTAGAAGCAGCAGCTAGCTATCATGAATGCTTGTTAATGATACACGGAATAAATTGCAGTGCTTTTCATGCATTCATGCATAAATGGATTAAGGAATTGCATAAATAGTGATTTGCTTTCATGCTGTATTACTGGACATATGCCTGTTAGCTGTGTAACAAATTGTATAATATACGAGTGGGAAATCAGCCTGTACTTTCCCATAAGAAGATAGATGGCAGATTTAGAGTGAAACTTGGGTCTTTATCTTATCTGCTGTGGCGTTATATTCACCTAATTTATTTAGACACACAACTCCTAATAAATTAGTAGCATCTTTAGCTGGCTACAGCTACAATTAATGCTTGTTTTTCAGGGGTAGATATTAGTACCCAGTTTCCCCAAAAATAAGACATTCCTGAAAGACCTAGCAAAGTTTTTGTTTGGAAACATGCCCAACAAACAGAACACCAGGGCATGCAGTTGTGTTACTTTTTCGCCTGCCACTGTTGTGCCCCACCTTCATCGTCCATTGCAGAGCAGCTGCCTGCAGGACATGAAGATCATCACTGCCGCCAACCCTGATGTTCCCTTCTGTGGCCGTCACTTGTAAATGTACAAGCAAGTCATCAAGAGGCCCATTACATTCCGCCATCCCTGTTGTCCCCTACCGCCATATGTAGAGCTGCACTAAGTCTGCCGTTAATCCGGCCCTTGCCGCCATACCATACGCTGTCCCTGCCCCCCCTGGTGGCCGGAAACTGCAATACTGTCCCAGCTGTACAACATAGTAGTCCAGGACCCACTGTGGGACATTACAGTCTCCAGACTGTACAGTATGTAATAAATGTTAGTTTTTTTTTTTGTTAAATAATAAATATTAATTCTTCATGGAAAAATAAGACATCCATTGAAAATAAGACCTAGCGCATCATTGGGAACAAAAATTATTATAAAACACTTGGTTATTTTCGGGGAAAACAGGGTAAATATGGCGGTACAGAAAGCCATGGTTCTTTATATAAACCTTACCCATTTTCTAAAAAGTCACAAATTTTTGGACAAAACAAGGGCTTTAGATTGTGGGTGGAAAAGTCATATTTCATAGTGGCCTGGCCTGGCTTGGCTGAAATTCCCACTCTGCCTTCATGGATAAAAAATGTATATACAAATAGGTTGTATTGTAACCTGGTCATTTCATGTGTGTATGTCCTGCCTGTACATTATCACCATGATTGCATTGGCTTTGTGAGTGGCCACTAAAAAAGCCCTGGTAGTCCAGTTTTGCGATAAAACTGTATTGCTTCATTTTTTTTCCCCAGAGAACACGTTAAAATAGCCTTGTGCTAGCCTCCTTCACAATGCTGTGTGAGCTGCTCCTGAGAACGCGTGAACTTCCTGACCTGTAGAATAATACAACAACTGTAGTGTTTGCTACTTATCTTTATTGTTAGGCAAACATTCATTCTTGAATAAAAAGAAATGATAAGGACTGAATACAAGCTAATTATTAACTTATGTCAGGGGTCACCGGATTGTCATTTTTTATGATTTCTATGTGCATTCTAATACGGAAAGTCATACTAATTCATCTACTAAAGTACAGTTGTAATATTATACAATGTACTGTAGGAGAGAATTTATTTTGAGCATACTTGTACTTGCAGAGATGTGCTGGATCGTAATACACCAAACCTAGTCCAGGCTACTTAATCACTTTGGCACATCTTTGACAGTCTATGCACCATGCTGAAACTGAACAGTAGGTTTATTGCCAATGTGATAAAAACTGAATATTAATTCACAGGAGCAATAACCATGGCTCTACTGGAAAATCTTATACCTGGAAATATCTATCTGGTCAAGATCTCAGCTTCCAATGAAGTAGGCGAGGGCCCATTCTCGAATACAGTGGAGCTGGCAGTGCAACCCAAGGAGACGGTGCGCAGCAGCATGAAGTCAAAACAGTTAAATTCTGCCAGTGGTCAAGGTCAGTTTGGAAATACTTACAGTAAACAAGGCGAAACCATTTCATTATTTACTTGGACATATAAATTCTTGTAGACACCCATCTGTGGCTTTGTGTCTGCCCAGCAGTACTCTGTTCAGCTAAGACAAATGACCCCAGGCAGAGGACCATCGCAGTGCCTCGGAATTACTATGTGGAGGTGATGCACTGTCATTGTAATAAACTTAAAATAAACAAATTAATGACAGTGATTTATTTGTAGATAAAAGTGCAAGTCTAAATCGTATATCACAAAATTTGCCGTTCTCAGCAAGACGTTACAGATCAGCAATAGTAAATGGAAAGCTTTGTAATTTATTCCACGCGTTATTGATTTTAAACACTTTTCAGGTTTTGTTCTTTTGTTTAAATTTTTTAGATGTTTAATTTTCAAGCCTTTATTCTTCTAATGGTATTGTTAAAGTCTGCTCTTTCACAGCAGAAATCATGACCAAAATTATGGGTGCCCATTGCTGCTCTTGCTAGATTGATGGTGTTTTTATGGGTAATAGAATAGTGATGTGAACTTACAGAAAGCAATATTTGACATATTGCAAGGAGTAAACAGTACAATTGAAGTTTCCATTTTGCATAGTTCTAAAGTAATAATAGTTTGAGTGATGCTTTTGTGTGAACATTGTGAGGCAGGACTAAAGTGGTTGAGAAATTAAGTGATAAATCATATATGTATGTCAGGATAATTAAGACTTTTAATTATATCTTTCTTGCAGATTACTTTTATCACCTGGACCAGAAATCAATGACTGGCATTGTTGTGGGTGTGTGCATTGCACTTACTTGCATCCTCATCTGTGTGCTTATATTGATATACCGTACCAAAGCCAGGTTTGTATGAGGATTATTGAAAAATATCTTTATTTGGATGGAATTTTATGGGTTTACTTATGAGTATATTATATAAGTTTATGCTCCAGTGTTTAGTTCTTCATAGGCAACAATCACAGTACAATGCAAATTATCGAGTAGCAAAACAATTGTCTAAACCAAGGTTTTCTGTGCCATGGACGTCTTTGTCGGTCAGTGAGCTCTCTTCTAAATAAAATTTTCATAAAGTGTAGAGTTTCAATACATGATATAAAAAAAAACATTGTAACTTCTTTTGGGAGTATGTTCTTATTAATATTACTGTGGTTGGTTTGATTAATTGAACATAACGCCACATTTTAAGGAGAGCTCATTGAAAATAAGAATTTGTTTGATCTACTATTGAAGTTTACGAGCTTTGTGAAATCTGTGGACTTTCCTTGTGGGTCCATGTAAAAGGAAAATGATTTTTAAAGGGATTGTACCATCAGGCCCGGGGTGAAGCACTGAAGGCGGGCCGACCCGCCCCCAGTGGGAGAAAATCCCCGCCCCTCTATGATACAGCTCCATTGATTCTAATGGAGCAGTATCATAGAGGGGCTGGGGTTTCCTCCCACTGAGTGTCGGTCGGCCTGCCTCCAGTGCTTTAGCCCGGGCCTGATGGTACAATCCCTTTAAAGGGAACCTGTCACCCCCCGTACCGGGGTGACAGGCTCCTGACCCCCCGTTAGAGACCCCTATACTTACCTCATCCCGCCGGGTCCCGCTTCTGGATTCGGTCGGGTCCCGGAGATCTCAGCCGCTGCAGCCCGGCGCGCGCGCTGAGAGATGAGTCCAACACCCATAGAGAATGACAGGAGAGTCCAGCGCTCCGTCATTCTCTATGAGCGTTGGACTCATCTGTCAGCGCGCGCGCCGGGCTGCAGCGGCTGAGATCTCCGGGACCCGACCGAATCCAGAAGCGGGACCCGGCGGGATGAGGTAAGTATAGGGGTCTCTAACGGGGGGTCGGGAGCCTGTCACCCCGGCACGGGGGGTGACAGGTTCCCTTTAAAGATGACATATAGTCCACATTGATTAACTCTGATATAAGTAACCTAATAGATAAAATAAACTTAATAAAGCATCGTTCTGCCATTTTCCTCTAGTTAAGCAACACACAAAATGTGATCTTCCCTTGGTAAGAACTATTGTATCTTTTTTTTTTTTTGTCCTGCAGGAAAGCATCCATAGCAAAGATTGCTCAGCAAAGAACTAACGGAATACCTCATGCAGATACTTTAATTTCTCATGAGACTCAAGAGAGGAAGGCCATGCATCAAATAGAGGAAAATGCAGATCCCTTAATTCCTACTGTTCAAGTAAATCAGTACCTAGATACAAAGGTAAAGATCTATAGAGGTATAACCAGATGTGCAAAAATAATAAGATTGTAGTAGAGTTTCAGCATGACCCAGTGCTAAAAGCTTTGAGGCACTTTTAATAAAATGTTAAGGGATTGTATATTAAGTAACCAGTATATGGATATTTACTAGCAAAATCAGTACAGCAGAGTAACCGTGAGAGATTTCTCTTCAAACTGATAAACTGTTTATTAAACATTTATTTGGCAATATATATATAAATCCTGTGAAAGATTTTGTATAAGACCTTCAAAAGCTGTTAGCCAAATATTCATTTGGCCAACAGCTGTCTATCCCAGTTGCCCCATACACAGGAACACCAAGTTTTAAGAATTTCTAAATAGAGAAGAAAGGTATCCCACTGCCCACTGGTTTGACACTTGAAAACCATCATGCCTTATCCTTCTTTACCTTGACTTAATCTTTGCCGCCTAGCCAGAATCCTACTTCACACTGATATTACATAGGAACATAGTTACTAAGGTTGAAAGAAGACAAGAGTCCATCAGGTTTTACCCGGAAATACAGTAGCTGTCTGTGGATGGATACCCGGCTTTAGTATTTTCCTTGTCATGTCCTTAAACTCATAAATTGACTGAAAGGGTCACTTAAGATGGTGGTTTGGGTGGTCTCTCTACAGGAGCCTCCTCTTGGCTAGGTCCTTGTTCTAGTGATATCTGGCTAGTCCCATCTTTCGAGACTCTTAAATGAGGCTCCATGGACTCTTTTTGCATATTTGACATAATCTGTTGGGGCCTTATACATCTGGAGGCCTTATACATATTATATAGTCACTCCCTTCCCAGCCTGTCAATAAGTTAGTTTTTGTCAGTCTATATCAGAGGTTAAGGCGCAACTATAAAATATTTTGACCATTCAGTTTTAGTTAGCTTAGGTCATAATAAGAATTTTTCCAATATACATTAATAACCTAAAATGAACAGTTTTTTAAATACATAAGGCTGATTAAGCCCTTATAGCCCTCTCTGGCTGTGACTCATTTCTGCATTCCTGCTGGACACGCCCCCTCCCTGCAGATCCGTCCTGACTAAGCAGAGCTGAGGGTGTTGTGTGTGAGGAGCAGCGCAGGGGAAGAGCTGGAGCTGACATTATCCTACAGTGTTATGAGAGCAGATGACTGTATCTAATCCCACTGTGTGTGATACCATCGGCTGGGGCTCTGTATCTAATCTTACATTGTGATACTGTATGCTGGGGCTGTATCTAATCCCACTTTGTGTGATACATCTGCTAAGGTGCTGGTCAGTGAATGGAGGGACACAGCCAGGGAGATGAGGGATAGGCCACGCTCACTTTCTCTCAGCCAGAAGAAAAATTCATTTATTCCTCTGAGCCAAACAACTGGTGATATCTCAGCGAGCATACACGCTATCAACGCAGTTTAGGGCTCTTTTTAAAGGGTAACACATGGGCTTTTTATTTGAGGAATTTCATTTTTTTGGGTACTGAAATTATAGTTACGCTTTAAGTATAGGTTGAGAGTCGATGTGCAAGACAATAAAACAATATTAAACATTGAGAACTAAGACCTCATCCACACATCCAGGATCAGTGACTTCCTGAGAAACCATTAGTGCAGCATCAGTGAGGCATCAGTTTTTGCGGATCTGAGGGTATTGAAAGGCAACAGGATAAAGCCTACCTGGGGGTTGCTAGGTAAAGCTTCAGTGAAAAATGGACGGCACATAGATGGTCCATCAGTTTGTTCAAAACTGACCCATGAAACCGATGAGTCCTTTATCTCTACGTGAATCAGGATCCTGATTCATGGATAGAAAAGTGTGCTAAGAAAACATGAAATGTGTAACATATGCAGAAGTTTTAGAGCTAAATTTGATATACAGTACAATTTTATATCTGGGTGTATTTTGTATTTTACCACTTACATATGATCATAATTGAGGGCTCCTATGTTAGGGCATTCAGCTGAGGATAGCAAGTTAGATGTGGCTTCTACACTGCTGTATAGTATTCATGCAAAAGATAATATTTCAAATGATGTTAAAATGTATCTTGTTGTTCTAGGGTGGTTCAGATCTTATCATTAATGGCTATGGTCCGATTGTAAAGAAGAACACAAAGAAATGGTTGTTTTTCAAGGACAGTGGCAAAGATAGCACAGGACAGGTTAGTAGTCATTGTGTCCGCAGTCAGTTTATTTCCTTTTTTAATAAAATACAATGAGGTAATTTTTTGTGTTTTGTTTTTCTTTCGTTTTTTGTATTGCACACAGTCAAAGAGAAGAATTGTTAAGACTTCTTGTTTATATCGTCCTGGCACAACTGTACTAAGGGGAGAAGATGGGTCTCCCACTTCACCTGGTCATCCTGGCACTTTCCAGATGCGACATAGCATAGCAGCAGACACAGAGCATTCTGGGAACAGTGAGGAAAGCCACGAAACGAATGATTCTGGGAGGTATTCCCATGAGTCCACCGATGAAATTCACCTCTGTTCTGTTATCAGTACCTCACCACCCACATCCGATACATTCAGTGTTCAAGAGTGTGGAAAGGACCCAGCCTTAAGCAAACATGAAAAGCCTCCAAGTGTCTGTTCCTGAGGATATCATTTCTGCCATACCTCAGATGATCCACATTCCCTAAACATTTCAAGAAAAATCTCTAAAGCCAGATATTCCATCCATTGGTTTCTGTTCGAAGGACAATGACAGAGCAACAAAAAAATGAGTGTGAAATCTGGTTTGTCCCATCAAATATATTTCACTGTTCTGCAGAATGTTCCGCTGAGTAAATCTTTTGACATTGAAGGTTGGTTTGCCGGATGGTGAATGGCTTTGAAACTCTCCTATTTTTCTGCCATTTGTCTTTGTTGTAAGGGGACGTCAAGCAGTCTCTTTGATTTATGTCTACCTCAGCTGGTCACATTATGAACTCCATTTCGCTGCTTTACCTACATTTGTGTTTGTCTCCCCTTAACCTCCATCCAAAGTACTTCCTAAATGTGTGTTTTTGTGTGTTTTTTATTATTATTGCTTTTTACCTGTGATGAATGTGTTACTTAAGGAGTTGTAAAGGCAACACAGATACATGCCATTTTCTAGAGCTCTTCTTACACGTTAAAAATCTATAATGCTATGAACTCTCTCTACCTAACTTAATAAATGACTACCTCTAAATATGTCTTTAAGAAGACCAACCTCTTCGTGATCATTTCTACCAGTAACAGTCACTACCTTGTAACAACTGTGCCTTCAAGTATCTCAGTTACACAGAACTGCCTTATTGCAGGGAATTCAGGACATCACTCAGGACGATGACAAGATGCCTTAAATCCTAGAAAAGTAGTGGAGAATAATAAACCTCAACATATCTTTCTGTTTACAGATGCTATGATATGGAGGCAGCGATCTATCTATGCTCTTCTTTTGGGAGCTTACATTATTATCCATATTTCTGAGCAGTCCATTATTCTCATCCACCACCATGACAGATTGCAGCCTGTATAACACAACAATAGAATACAATATTACCATGGCACAGGCCAAACTTGCTGCTGGGATCAGTAAACTGGAAATCCACCAGTGATCCCCCTCAATGACAGTAGAAATTACTCACAGGTACAAATCATTGTATTTTTTATTTGTTAGTTATTAGCTGTAAAGTATATGTTTCTACTGAATCTCAGGGTGACCAAGGGTGGTCAGTTTCACAATAACCCTTTCACTTCTATTCAGTGGATTTTGGGAAAAAAAACCCCAGCAATTAGACTGTTTATTGCTGATCCAATGTTAAAGAGAGCATTTGGAAAATGGTGTGACTGTTGCCTTTACAATTCCTGTTTTATACTACCTCTTTTTTACATTGATGTACATGTTTATTTCCTGGACTCAGGGGATAGTGTTTATGTGTCTATATCCCATGAATATTTGGGGCAAATGTGACAGGGTATCATGCTCATATTTGATATTGAAAGGAGATGAAGTAAGTCGATAAATTAGCTACATTATCAAAGATTACCATTCACTTATGACACCTTGACAGCCGAAAGCCTGCCATAGACATTTCATAATTGTTGGCCAATAGAACTTTCAACTAATAATTTAGATGTCTGATTCTCTTAAAGTGTATTTTTGGTTGGCCCAAATGTGCACTTGAGTTCCATTTTGCCTATGCTCTCTAGTAGCTATATCATTTATCCTACATAGACAGACAGATCTGCCAGCAAATATTTAATGTCTAAAAGGAACCTAAAACTTGATAAGTGAAATGTGAGTGCGAATAATGTCCAACCAAAACTCATATGTACCGGAGTTTAGGAACTTGGGCTCCAGGGAGTCCTGGCAATGCAGAACTGCTTTAGTTGCATTTGTGTCTGCATAATATAGAGGGAACCAGGTGATCAGAGTTATTTTGCGTCTACTTTGTCATGGTTTTATATTTTGTTGACCACCTTGTTCCCTTAGGCTAGGTTCACATCTGTGTTATTTTTTTCATTACTATGGTCCATCTTAATGGTGCATTTTGACCAGCATTTGTGATGGAATCTGCACTTCTTAGACTTCTTTGGATACAAGTGGATTGGTGGGTAGTCGCTACCATCTGAATTTTAGTTCACTAGTAATGGCATTCATCAATTATGCCTTTAATTCCTAGAGAATTGAAGGCAGCGTTTGCACAGATAATTTCTTTTAAAGGAGACATCCGGCAAAATTTTTTTATTAAAGTATTGTATTGCCCCCCAAAAGTTATACAAATCACCAATATACACTTATTATGGGAAGTGCTTGTAAAGTGCTTTTTTCCCTGCACTTACTACTGCATCAAGGCTTCACTTTATGGATAAAATGGTGATGTCACGACCCGACTCCCAGAGCTGTGCGGGCTGTGGCTGCTGGAGAGGATGATGGCAGGGGGACACTGAGGGACACAGGGCACTTGGGGACACACTGAGCATCCCCCTGCCATCATCCTCTCTGGCAGCCACAGCCCGCACAGCTCTGGAGCTCTGACATCACTATTTTATCCAGGAAGTAAAGCCTAGATGCAGTAGTAAGTGCAGTGAAAAAAAAACATTTTATGTGCATTTCCCATAATAAGTGTATATTGGGGATTTGTATAACTTTTGGAGAGCAATACAATACTTAAATAAAAATTTTTGCCGGACTTCTCTTTTAAATATGGTTGTCTCTTTTCTGTGTAAGTGATTGGTAAACTTTGATACATTTTTTTTTTTTAAACTGTGTTATTTCATACCAAAGATTGTTCTTCATTTTTAAGGGATAAACTATTTTTTTTTCCATAAAAAAAAAAAAACCTAAAAAAAAAACCCTACTATTTTGTTGTTGGCATAGCTGCCAAGTAGTAGTAGTAGTGACTGTATTAGTGCAGAAAAGATAAGTTCACTCTGCATTTGAAACTACCTTAGACTTTAAATAGTCGTTTCAAAAAAACTTCCAAGTTTAGTATTTAGCTATTAGCTCTTTATTATAACAGTATTAGATGACCTATTTTTGAACAAATTGCTTTATATGCTAAGGGAAAAAGTGTAACCAAAGATTTATTTTTGGGTCTTGTCTTGCTATTTGTTTAGTGTTAGATGCTTTGTGTATAACTGTTTATATCTTGTGATCATCAGTTACATGCTAAGCAGATAATATGCAGGGGTAATCAAAACCATAAACTTTTATTTTGTTAATCTTTAAGTCAGATTTGCTTTTGGAAAGTTTGCTTAAATTATCACAATTGAGACACACCAGCTGACATATCTGTGAGCTATATCCAGCAGGTCTCCAGTGTCAACCTATCTTATGAAAATGGATGGAGGAAAACATTACTGCAGGAGGACGATGTCCAGAGGGTATTGAAAAAATATATATAATCTGTTATGGCTGCTTCTTTACCCCAACTGACTGGCAATGGCAGTACATCAGTGTCATGTAGTTATGTCTTCAAGGGCTATTGGTCCACTGAGTCTGATATTTGTAAGATAACAGGCAATTTTTCATATCTTTGCCAAATATATCACTAAACAAGAATTTTGGCATGTATTGCCCCAAACTTCTGATCTCATCAGATTCTGTCAAAGACATTCCTTGACAGTTTGTTACAAACCTGTGCAGCCATGTCTGTAGTAGATGTGGTTTATAGTTTTGGAAGGCTACTATATTCGTTCCATTAAGAAGCCAAATTGCGGTTCATTATAGCACATTGTAGCTATGGACAATGACTTATTAAAGCACAGCATAGTTAGTCATCAGTGTGTCCAAAAGCCAAGATGTAAAAATCAACATTGTGCAGATATTGCTTTCAACATCCATGCTAAACACTGTCACTGTTACCTCAATAGTTCAAACTATCATTGAAATCCATATCCTGTAGTCGTTGCTGTGGTTTTGCTAAAATTGAGATTTTTTGAAACCATGGCAAACAATACACCTAAGGGCTGGTTGACACTAAGGAATCGGTGCCGTGATTCTTTGCGGAACCACCCTGCGCAGACTCAGCGCTGAATCCTGCCTTCTATCTGTTTGACTGGGAGGGCTCGCGCACCTCCGCTTTCTGCTCAAATTTACATGGCAATTCTTTGAGCAGAGGCGCGGGAAGAGCGGAGGCACACAAGCCATCCCAGTCAAACAGATAGAAGGCAGGATACGGCGCCGAGTCCATGGGGGGTTGGGGGCGGTTTCCGCATGGAATCTCAACGCCGATTTCATAGTGTTAACGGGGCCTAATAGTAACCGCAGTGATGTGGCCCTGTGCAAGTTCTGTGCTGCACCATTAATCCTGTTGTGGTGAAGTCTATGGTTGTGCTATTAATTCTCATTCTCATAATTCTAGATTAACAATTTATACCAAAGATATTTATGGTTACCTCTGCATATTAGGCATTGATAAGGCTTTAAAAGTATATTATAGTTGCTGGTATTTTGGCCAAATGTATTGTTTATACTCTTAAGAACCATTTCCTTGTGAAATCGACTTTTTATCATAGTTTTATCACAGTAGGCATGTGTTCTACCAGTGTTTCAATTAGTGTAAGCAAAACTTCTAGAGATGAGTTGACATCACTTTGTATATACTGTATTTCCAGCTTGTATGGCTAGCTGCTCTTCAGTTTTTATGGATTTTTCCATAGGTCTTAAGTTTTGCATTCACAACTACAGTACACATCTGTCCACTACTGCAGTGACAACCATACTGTACCATGTTCTGTTGTGTCTCTCATCTCATGGAGGACAGTGATAGCTCTGTATTTCCTAATTGCCATGGTTTAATGTTTTTATTTTATATGTAAAGGTAAAAGTTTATGTATTTATGTATGTATTTAATGTACACTATTAGTTGTAATGTTTCTTTAGTCTCCAATACCAGACAGTCCTTCGCAATTGCCAATTTTATCCTTAAAGGGGTTGTCCATGGAATCCTTTTTTGAGCTACCTGTCCCATTCAACCTGCCACCACTGTTCAAGCAGTAACTGGTCCTGATGCTTGTTACTTTCTGGATGTACAGACTCGTCTTTGTGTAAAGACAGAGACCAAGAAGTGCCACTCAGCAGGATCAGGCACTGTCAAAGTGTCGGCAGGGGATAAGGGCAAGTGAGTACATGTTAGATTTTTTTTTTATTATTCTACCCCAGGCTGGCCACATTTAATACAATTTTTTTTTTTTTACTGGACAACCACTTTAAATATTACTGCAGACACTGATATGCAACAACTTGGCTGCTACGCTTATTCAATGGCTGTGTATGAGGACACCCATGTGTGATTATGCTAAAGCCCTGTAATGCAGTAAAAGATATTAGAAACCAGTTCATCCTTATGACAGAAGGTGCTAACCTGTAGTATATAATGTCATTGTACATTTCATAAAATAAGGAGCCACATAAAGTAGTTGTCCCATTCCACAAAGAAATGAAAATGTTTGGGAACAGTTCCTACATAAAGCTCTTTAGCTGTGGAAAATCTGCCCACTTTTCCCTTTAGGATTAAACAGAAAAATAGATTCTAGAATGCAAAGACAACAGAAATGTCCCATCTGATCTAAGGTCCTGTTAGCAAATTATAGTAAGACGTTACAGTATATTAGACACAGATAGCAGACTGCTGCAGGGTGAATGAATATGCCCCACTGTATATTCAGAGTTCCCTAAATGGGAGCAGTTAAGCAGTAACAATGAAGTGTTATTATCCATTGTTCTGGTATGTTATATGGTTGTGTATGGCCTACAAGAGAATATGTAAAAGAGAAAATCATTTTATATCTGTGTGCTTTTCTGTAAATGGAAGCCTATTGGTTATAGGAGTATACTGATATCTGGGACACTTAAAGCATCTTCACAGGATATGCCATGACTGTCCTGGATGTGGATCATCAGTCAACTCTGGCCTGTTTACGCCTGCCTACAGTGGTTGGAAAGCTAAAAACAGCTGAAGCCAACAACTAATGCAATTTGTGAAACTCCTATTGACTTTAATGTAATACTATAATAGTAGTTGTGGAAACAGCATAGCCGCCAAGATACAGTACTCCGGCAGTCATGCTGTTTGCCCAACCCACATTAACGTCAATGGGAGCTAGACAAATTGTGTAACTCTGCCTATTCTTGGCCTTCTGACCACCTCTGGCAGCTGCAGAAAGGGCCAGAGACCCCCAATCTCATGATAGGTGTGGTCTCAAAGGTGAGACATTTACAGCGTATCCTGTGGATATTTCATAAATCTCCTAGATGGGTATGTACCTTTTAATTTGTGACTATCATAACCCTGTAATGAACTTTAAAAGAAATAACTGAGAATCATCTGGATAAAGCCAGACTATTATTTGTGTATATACAGGCATCCTCACCAAGCCAGTGTCCTTGGGTTTTAGTTTGTATGTGAAACATGTTTTCTTTGTACATTATCTTTTTAGATGTACAGTGATTTTCTGGGGCTGTGCTTAACATTTGTTTGAAGGTGCAGCTTTATGCTTATTCACACAAGAGTATCAAACTGACCCAAAACTTGCTGATATGAACAAGCCCTTACACTGCCCTCTATAATTAAGCTACATACAGTATAAATTATGTTATGAAACCCTGACATCAGCATATATTTCTATGGGTGTTTACCTTTACATGGAACATTTCATACTATTTTATATCAACACACAAAATCAAGCCAGAAGGGTTAGGGAAGGATATTGGATTGGTGCTGTAGAGAAAATTGTCATCGTTATTTACAGAGGTTTTTGGATTTTTAAAACTATAGATTACTTCTTTTTAAGTTAAATACACAGGGTTGTACCCCTTTGGCAGTTTTTTCATTTACTCGAACAGGCTTTAAGATATTGTATATCATTTCTATAAATGGTGTCACCTTGTCCAAATAACCACCATTGCCAACAGGTCCACTAGCCAGTAAAATTTAAATAGTGTGGCATTTTATATGTACATTATATATAGCAGCTTCAGATATTTCAGTAAATATATACCTTTGAATGTATTTTTGTCGTTTTGTGACTTATTTTTCTTACAGTTATGCCCTAATCTTTTTTTGTCCTGCTCGTCTTTTTCTTCTCTTTCTTTCTTTATGTAAAGGTGATACTGGTAGTTTCTGGTAGATAGCAGAGCCGATTAAGTATGGATTTTTCTCAGGGGATCTGCTGTGACACTCTACCTCATTCTACCCAGTTGTTCTCCTTGAACTGTGAATGTAACTCATATTTCCAGCTTTACTGTAATTCTGTAAGTTTGTGTTCAGTGTTTTTTTACATTGTTTTTTATATATAGAAAATTGCTTTAGGTTTTTTTTTTTTCAAATTCTTGTTTAATTATTCATTTCATCAGAGAAATAAATTTTTCCATAAGTCTTGCCAAAAAGTATAACTGTTAAAATGCCAAATGTTTCTGCTGTGATAAGTCAAAATATCAGTGAATTGCACAGTTCTAATAAAGGTTTTCTTAATGAAAGTTGGATGGTTTATGGCATTAATTATTAAACTGTGGTGGCAGTATCTAAATGTTTTTAGAAAAGTAAACTATTCCTGATCCTAAGGGCTACACTTGCTTAGAAAAAACAACCTTTTAGTGCATTTGTGACTGAGCGCACCTTCCGTCTTGCCCTATCATACATATACCAGTTATTGATTTACCCCTCTACCTGACAGGGAGGCAGACCTTAATATGTCATTTTCTGGAGAGCAGAGAGTGAGGATTTTCACTCTAAGGGCCCTATTCCACAGGCCGATGAACAGTGTAAATGAGCGCCGATTTGTTAGATCGGTGCTCGTTTATTGGAACTATTCCACGGCCCGATTATCATTTAGCGAGGGCTGCAGGGACATCGTTACTGATGTCCTTGCGGCATACATTACCTAGCAGGGCTTCTCCTCCGCTCAGTCTTCCTCCCAGGGTCCCGCGGTGCAGCATCAACTCCGGAGTGGCCTGACTGAGCTGTCAGACCGCTCAGCCAATCACTGGCCACGGCCGTCCCAACCAGTGATTGGCTGAGCGGTCTGACAGCTCAGACAGGCCGCACCGAAGCTGTGCTGCGCCACGGGACCCGGGGAGGAAGACGGAGCGGAGGAGAAGCCCTGCTAGGTAATGTATGCTGCTTCTCAAATCGTCGGTCACCCGCCATGTACCGCTATTCCACGCAGCGATGCGCGGTGGGTGACCGATGATTTTAGATTTGGGTCTAAATAAACGATCAGCCGATGACACTATCATCGGCTGATCGTTCTCTCTATTCCACTGAGCGATAATAATTATCGCTCCGTGGAATAGGCCCCTAACCCACAAGGTGTCAATTTCAAGCCAGGGGAGGTGGGCTTTAAGCTCCTCTCCTGGTGGTTCAGAGTCCCTTCTAGGTTACATAGTACGGTTGAAAAGACACACATCCATCAAGTTCAACCAAGGAGAGGATGGATGAAGGGAAGGGGGAGGGATGATGGGTAGGTTCTATACATATGCATCAATGTTATTTTGTTTTAAGAACTTGTCTTAGGCCCCATTCACACGTCCGTGTCAGTTTTTACTGTCAGGAAATCCTGATCAGGAGACCTCAAATGTCATCAGGATAGTATCAGGATTTCCTGACAGTAATCCGTTTTTACCATCAGGAAACCATCAGGAAAAACCTTCAGGATTTCCTGATGAGATGGTCTAGTATGCCAACATAAATCACAGGTACCCACACAGCCCCTAGTGTACCTGGATGGCCACAGTCTGCAGAACTACAACTCCCATCATGGCCTGCCAGCAGAGCCATGATGGGAGTTGTACTTCTGCAACCTGGATGGCCACAGTCTGCAGAACTACAACTCCAATCATGGCCTGCCAGCAGAGCCATGATGGGAGTTGTACTTCTGCAACCTGGATGGCCACAGTCTGCAGAACTACAACTCCCATCATGGCCTGCCAGCAGAGCCATGATGAGAGTTGTACTTCTGCAACCTGGATGGCCACAGTCTGCAGAACTACAACTCCAATCATGGCCTGCCAGCAGAGCTATGATGGGAGTTGTACTTCTGCAACCTGGATGGCCACAGTCTGCAGAACTACAACTCCCATCATGGCCTGCCAGCAGAGCCATGATGGGAGTTGTACTTCTGCAACCTGGATGGCCACAGTCTGCAGAACTACAACTCCCATCATGGCCTGCCAGCAGAGCCATGATGGGAGTTGTACTTCTGCAACCTGGATGGCCACAGTCTGCAGAACTACAACTCCCATCATGGCCTGCCAGCAGAGCCATGATGGGAGTTGTACTTCTGCAACCTGGATGGCCACAGTCTGCAGAACTACAACTCCAATCATGGCCTGCCAGCAGAGCCATGATGGGAGTTGTACTTCTGCAACCTGGGTGGCCACAGTCTGCAGAACTACAACTCCCATCATGGCCTGCCAGCAGAGCCATGATGGGAGTTGTACTTCTGCAACCTGGATGGCCACAGTCTGCAGAACTACAACTCCAATCATGGCCTGCCAGCAGAGCCATGATGGGAGTTGTACTTCTGCAACCTGGATGGCCACAGTCTGCAGAACTACAACTCCCATCATGGCCTGCCAGCAGAGCCATGATGGGAGTTGTACTTCTGCAACCTGGATGGCCACAGTCTGCAGAACTACAACTCCAATCATGGCCTGCCAGCAGAGCCATGATGGGAGTTGTACTTCTGCAACCTGGGTGGCCACAGTCTGCAGAACTACAACTCCCATCATGGCCTGCCAGCAGAGCCATGATGGGAGTTGTACTTCTGCAACCTGGGTGGCCACAGTCGGCAGGCCATGATGGGAGTTGTAGTTCTGCAACCTGGATGGCCACAGGCTGCAGAACTACAACTCCCATCATGGCCTGCCAGCAGAGCCATGATGGGAGTTGTACTTCTGCAACCTGGATGGCCACAGGCTGCAGAACTACAACTCCCATCATGGCCTGGCAACTCCATCAAAGCATGGTGGGAGTAGTAATTCTCAAAAGGGTAATCTCACCTGTCCTGGATCCTGCTCTGTCCGGGCAGCGAGGTTGAGGTCCGGGCAGAGTGCAGTGCAGAGATCCGGGCGGCGGCAGCGGTCGGAGGTCCGGAGCATGCGGCGGGCCGGCGGTGAGTTTCCGGGAGGGGGGGGGGTGGAGCGGGGCGGGCGGGCGAGTGGAGCGGGTGGGCGAGCGGAGCGAGCAAGCGGGCGGGCGAGCGGAGCAGGGCGAGCGGAGCGGGCGGGCGAGTGGAGCGGGCGGGCGAGTGGAGCGGGCGGGCGGTCGGCCCCGTGGTGAGGTCCTGGCTCTCTACCATTCCGGAATCACGGGCACTTTCCTGATATACATCAGGAAAATGCCCGTGATTCCGGCGCTCCCATAGACTTCTATGGGGGCGTCCGTGCCGGATTTCCGGACGAAAATAGGACAGGATCTAAAAAATCCGGTCCTATTTTCCGGAACGGACACCCTTCCGGAAAAATCCGGAAGGGTGTCCGTGTCCAATGTTAGCCTGATAGGAAATCCGGACAGATTTTCCGGACGTGTGAAGGGGGCCTAAGCCAGTAGTGAAGCCCTCCACTGTTTTTGCTGTGACCAGATCCTGGGGTAGACTGTTCCACAGATTCACTGTTCTCATTGTAAAGAAGGCTTGTCGCCTCCGAAGATTGAACCTTTCTTTCTTCAGTCGGAGGCAGTGCCCCCTTGTACTTTGAGGGGGTTTTACCTGGAACATCTTTTCCCTATATTTCTTGTAGGGGCCATTTATATATGTAAATAAATTAATCATATCACCCCTTATACGTCTCTTCTCAAGACTAAACAAGTTTAATACTTTTAACCTAACCTATAACTAAGATGCTCCATTCCACTTATTAGCTCTAGGACATCTTTTCTATGAATCAGATTTTAAAACTGGATAGCATACTCCAGATGAGGCCGCACCAAAGCTTTATAAAGTGGTAATATTATATCCCTGTCCCGTGAGTCCATGCCTGTTTTAATGCATGACAATATCCTGCTGGCCTTAGAAGCAGCTGACTGACATTGTGTGCTGTTCTGTAATCTATTATCTAAGAGTACATTTAGATCCTTCTCCATGAGTGACTCTCCCAGTGTAACTCCCCCTAGGACATATGATGCATGTGGGTTATTAGTACCCAGGTGCATAAATGTTTGCCAAGTGGATGCCCAACCACTCAATGTGTCTAAGGCAGCCAGCAACATACACACACCTTCCATAGACTGTAGAACTTTTATTTAAAAATATAAAACATTACAACCCTAATAAACAATAACACAACAAAGAGAACATAAATAAAATATAGCTATACAATAAATAAGTCCCATAGTCCATAGAGATATTAGCTTCCATAGACTGTACTTTACTACAAAGCTTTGCGTCATTTGCAAAGATAGAAACCTTATTGTTACTACCATTCTCAATATCATTAATAAACAAGTTAAACAAAAGGGGGCCCAGTACTGACCCTTGGGGTACACCACTTATAACCAGGGACAATTCAGAGTAGGCATCATTGACCACCACTCTCTGGGTGCGATCATTAAGCCAGTTTTCAATCCAGTTACAGACTAAACTTCCTAAACCCATAGACCTTAATTTAGGGGTACTATTACACGGGCCGACTACGGCCCATTCATTTAAGTAAACTAGCATTGATCTGCTAGATCAGCACCTATTAGGCAGTAGTAAGAACTGCATGGCCATCGTTAGCAATGTCTATGCACCTTGCCCAAACACCTGACAGCTTACTGTACCTCTCCCCACTCCAGGTCTCCTCTGCTCTGCACCTTCCCGGTCCTGGCAGCTGCCGCAGCGGTCCAGGGGAGAGGTAAGGTGTCAGGTGTTTGGGTAATCATCGGCTGTCGGTCGGGCATCCATATTACACATAGCGATGTGCGGGCGGCACCCAACGATTTTAAAGGACAACTCCCATGGGACCCAAAAAAACCCCACAGACACCATACTCGCCATCCCTCCGATGACGATCGCCACTCGGTTTGCCCGCCGTCCGCCTCTTCGTAATCTCCGTCCGCGGTCCAGCGATGTCTCTCACTTCCGGGTCCATGGGAGAGAAAAGGCAGTCTTTTCATTGGCTGGAACGCTTCACATGGCTTCCAGCAAGCTCAGCCAATCAGGGCTGAGCAAGCTGGAAGCCATGTGATGCGCTCCAGCCAATGAAAAGGCTGCTGGTGCGCATGTGCACCAGCAGCCTTTTCTCTCCCATTCACTTTCTATGAAGACACCGAGGAGGAAGAAGACCCGCCTCTTCATAAAAACATATTAGGTTGGTTTGACAGCTTCTGTCCTTAGTAAAACCATGCTGGTTATCACTTATAATACTATTAGCCACTACATATTCCTGGATGTAGTCCCTTATAAGCCCCTCAAATAGTTTCCCCACAATGGACGTTAAGCTTAAAGGTCTATAGTTACCTGGGGAAGTCCTAGAGCCCTTTTTGAAGATCGGCACTACATTTGCCTTACGCCAGTCCCTCGGCGCAATACCAGTAAGCAAAGAATCACTGAATATTTAGTGCAAGGGTAAAGAAATTACAGAACTGAGTTCCCTAAGAACTCTGGGGTATAATCCACCAGGCCCTGGAGCTTTGGTTATTATATTCAGTTTATTAAATTTATCTTGGACCATATCTATAGTAAGCCAGTTCAGTACATTACATGTGTTAGCAGCACTGGCCCCACCCACCGCAGCACTGACCACACCCACCTGGCTTCCATCCTATTCTTTTCTGTATACAGAGCTGAAGAACCCATTCAGTAACTTTGCTTTCTCCTGATCCCCAGCTATTTGCTCCTCGTCACCATGAGTCCTACATGCTCTGACCTTTTTGGGTTTTTTTTTTGTATTAATATATTTGAAGAATTTTGGGGGGATTTCTTTTGCTATCTATGACCACCTGCCTTTCATTCTGAATATTTGCAGCTTTTATTACCTTTTCTACAGGTTTTATTAACCTCTAGCTAATTTTTAAAGGCTGCATCTGACCTCTCTGACTTGTATTTTTGAATGCCCTTTTTTGTGATTTATAGCCCTTTTAACCTTGGTTGTAAGCCTTTCGGGAAATAATTTTAATTATTTATATTTGTTACCCATAGAAATACATTTAGATTTATGTGACAGCAGCCGCTCCCAGTCTATGATCTTGAAGTTCAGCAGGAAATTGGCCTTTTTAAAATGTAAATGTTTTTGCCCTCCTAACATGCCTTTTGTTTTTTACACTTCAAGCTAAAAGTCACTATATTGTGGTCACTGTTACCCAGGTGTTCATGGACAGTGACATCCCCAACCAGCTCAGCATTGTTAGAAATAACCAGATCCAACAAGGCATCACTTCTAGTTGGCTCCTCCACAAACTGGCCCAGAAAATTATCCTGCAGTAGGTTATGGAATTCTCTCCCCTTTGTGGTTTTAGCTGAACCGTGACCATTTACTTATCATTTCTAACTTAGATACTTACTCCTCCTCCCTTCCTGCCCACCTGCGGAACAATATAAATCCTTGACAGCCCAGTCATGTGAGGAGTCCAGCCATGTCTCAGTGACACCAACTACATCAATGTGTTTCTCCAGAACACAGCCCTCAAGCTCCCCCATTATGTTGGCTAGACTTCTGGCATTGGTAAACATACACTTTAAGTTGCCATATAGTTTAAAGGGGTGCTCCAGCATGGGGGCACTTTCTGGGGGGACCGGGGAGGAGGTGGCTTCCTGGTGTCTGACGCCGCCCGAGACGCTACGTCTCAGGGCCGCTCAGCCACTCAGTGAAGGAGGCGGGATCCGAGCGGACTTCAAACGTATCCTGCCTCCTTCACTGAGTGGCTGAGCGGCCCTGAGACATAACGTCTTGCGTGGCGTCAGACACCAGGAAGCGACCGGGGACCAGAGCGCCGCAATGAGTGACCCGCCGCTGGAACCGGGGAGGTGAGTGGATGCCTTTTATTTCAGCCACCTCCTCCCCGGTCCCCCCCAAAAAAGTGCCCCTACACTGGATAACCCCTTTAACGCCTTCAGTATCAGAAATGGGATTTATTCGAAAACTGTTGGTACAATCATACTTGGTACTTGACATGAAGCAAAAATGCTGGCTGGTCATTCTCTATGAACAAAGCACATTAAGGGTTCATTCACATGTACCATATCTCCCAGAGCTAGTGATTGGCTGAGTGGGCTGTCGCTGAGCAGGGAGCCAGGGGAGGCAAGTAGGATGGCTCAGGGGGAGTGCAGACAGGTAAGCATGGTCTCTTTATTATTTTTAGCACCACAGCAGCCCTATATCACATTTTGCAAGACTATGGCACTATATTTTTAGTGGAATGAAAATCCTTTGGGAGAATGGAGTGCCATAGACTTTAAAGGGGTTATCCAGCGAAAATCTTTTTGTTTCAAATTAACTGGTTTACGAAAGTTATGTCCATAACATAAGGCTACACATTGATTATATGGCTCCGTCCCCCTATATACCGCTATACACTCAGTATAACGCAGCCCCCAGAGTCCTCCATAGAAAACAGCGCTCCCTGGACTCCATGATAAGCCATGACCCTGGGGGCTGCACAGCGCTCGGCGAGCAGCAGATGGCGCCCTCCCCGCTCCGTTCTTACATGAAGTGTGTGTGACAGCTCTGGCATTACATAGCCTGCCTCTGCCTGTATGTGCGGCCGAATACCGAGCCGCCTCTCCTCACCTCCTCCCGGTCAGGGCAGCTCGGTGCTCCGCTCTATAAGTAATAGCAGCTGCCGTGACGACTTCTCAAACTTTCCCCAAAGTGTCCGGAGCAGCAGGAGGGGAGGCAGTGGCGCCGCTCCCGGCCGGGTCCCCGCTCTTCCGGCTCCATGTGTTTGTTATGTCCGCAGGACAGGAACAGAAAGCTTATAAGGGAGAGCGCGGTGTGCCGGGCCGGACTCTACATGTGCAGCTCTGGGGCCTAGGACTCCACCGGGGACCCTCACATGGACAAGGCACTGTGGGACAAGGCAGGTCTGTATGCTGGCTGTGGGGAGAGGACATATATATATACAGCTCTGATGGACACACAGATTATATACATATAATGGGATACACATCATCTCTTTACATAGGGGATTATGTATATACAGCTCAATGCTTTACATAGGGAATTGTAATATATGTTAGTGATCATGTGTGATCCTCTACAGCTCTCAGTTCTGTACATAGGGGCTTGTATTCTGTTATTATGTGTCTAGGTGATCTGGGGAGCCCTAGTTTACATAGTAACAATGAATGCACACTGCACTGACTTGCTTCAGATATTCAGCACAGACATTTGCAGGGAGAGCGGAAACTTTCCCTATAGGAATATACTGGCGTGTCCGTTTACGCTGTGGATTTCTCCTGGAATGTAAAAGCCGCCACCAATGATGATGTGGATTGGTTTAGGGGGAGCTTTACCATAAGGCCGCACAGCGTTTACAGCTTATAACACAGTGGATGAGAGTTTATTCACATTGTGGCCTACAGCTGTCTATCTGGGAAAACAGTGGTGTAACTCACCTGTAATGACCAATCAGAGCCCAGCTTTCCTTTTACCAGAGGTCATTAACCCCTTCCTGATTGCCCTGTTAAAGGAGAAGTCCAGCGAAAATTTTTTATTAAAGTATTAAAGGGGGACACTGAGTATCCCCCTTCCATCATCCTCTCCAGCAGCCACAGCCCGCACAGCTCTGGGAGTCGGGTCGTGACATCACCATTTTATCCAGGAAGTGAAGCCTTGATGCAGTAGTAAGTGCAGGGAAAAAACACTTTATAAGCATTTCCCGTAATAAGTGTATATTGGTGATTTGTATAACTTTTGGGGGCTATACAATACTTTTAATAAAAATTTTCGCCGGAGTTCTCCTTTAATGAACAGGCTAGGCAGGGGAAGGGGTGTATGGAGCAGGCTCAGAAACTGAGCAGACACCCACTGCTAATGACTTACATCAGGAATCACACTGGTGTCAGTCATTTAACCATTTTATTACCACTTAGAGTTGAGCAAACTTCGAGCATGGATCAGAGCGTGCAGCATCCGACTAGGGCTGCATCCAACTTCAGCAGCCGCTGCTAATCACATGCCATACGATTAGGTTTGGACAAACTCGAGCATGCTTAAAGTTTGCTCAGCCCTATTAGCAATCAGTTGAATGCTTCTGAAGGGTCTGCATCAGGTGGCCTCACCCTTGTTTATTAATGTTATCATTCTCATCTTATATTCATTTATGGCAATCCTATGTAAGCTGTGGCTCTCCATTGGTAATACTACATGTTCCAGCATGCCCTGACAGCCTTCAACATACTTGTATTTCTTTCTTTAATGCCAGTGCAATAAACCAGAGTGTATGTACATAGATATAAAATAGCCTAAGGATTATTCTTGTGTAATGCATCTGTAGGCTAACTGAAAGGGATTCTACATGGCGTCAATTGTGTGACTGCACTGGCGTTCAGTTATCAACAAGGTCACATAACATACATATTGTAGGGCAACACATGTTCATGTTAGAAAGCTTGGGTGTGTCTATTGTATGTGTCGGCATACCATGCTTTTGTTTTTGGCAAAATAGGTAAATGTTTGGGAAATTGACCATACATAGTGACAATATTTGTCTATTACAGTGAATGGATGTACCATGGTTAGGTTGTGGTATATGTCAGCTCACCTTTCTTTGCGTATTACGACATATACCACAGCTGTACAGGGCTTACGGAAAATGAGCCTATCTGGGCATACACAAAAATAGCTGCCAGCTGACCCTCCTGAATCCGTGTCCCCCCCCCCATACTAATGCATGTTCTACTTGGCTGGGTTTGCATGATCACTGTCTCAACATCAGTGATTGGAAGATCAGGAGGCAATATAAACATTAAAGGGTCAGCCTCTTCTGACAACTTTGATCTGGTATCTGTGACATGCTTAAAGGGGTTGTGCCACTGATAGAAGAAGACCTCCTGTCTACAGCATAGGGGATAGCTTTTAGATTGTGGCGTACCAGCAGGGACTCCCCCCCCCCCCCCCCCCCCCCCCCATCTTGAAAAGGGGGACCCGAATCTCCCATTAGGGCAGATTCACACATGCCGTATTGCAGTGAAATCCACTGTGATACTCAGTACCATTCGTCTATGGCCCTACATCCGTGGAGCGCATTATCTTTCCGCTGCAAGAACTTAGTGACAGCCATGTTTAACTATTTAGCTGCCATACCTGTAAAAATAATAAACATCCCATGTTTGCATGTCTGCACTCCCTCATTTCGCTCCTGCTTGAGTCTCTGCTTAAAGGTAACCTGTCACCCTCCGTGCCTGGGTGACAGGCTCCCAACCCCCCGCTAGAGCCCCCTATACTTACCTGAACGCGCCGGGTCCCGCTTCTTGATCCGGTCCGGTGACAAAAATGTCAGCGCCCGAAGCCTAGCATGCGCGCTCCTGAGATGAGTCCGACGCTCAAAGAGAAAGAATGGAGCGTCGGACTCACCATTCATTCTCTATGGGCATCGGACTCATCTCAGGAGCGCGCGTGCTGGGCTTTGGGCGCTGAAATCTCCGGCACCGGACCGGATCAAGAAGCGGGACCCGGGGATCAGGAGCCTGTCACCCCGGCAGGGGGGTGACAGGTGCTCTTACTAATGGTCCGCAGAGCCACTCACTGGCTGCAGCAGGACACTCACCGATTGCCTGTCCTTTATTAGGGACCCAGAGACTGAAGCAAGGAGCACGATGAGGGAGCACGGGCAGGTAAGCATGGGCTGTTATATTTACTGACACGGCAGCTAAATAGTTAAACATTGCTGTCTCTACATTCTTACAGCAGAATGAAAATCTGCGACGAGAATGGAGGGCCATAGGGTACAAAAGTACAGAGTATCACAGCTACATATGAAGGCACCCTTAGAATGGAGCAGCAGTGCTCTGCTTCTGTATGGGCTCCTTTCAGTGAGAGCTGTGGCTCTTCATTCTTACTTAAGATCACGTTGGGGTTCCAGCACATATAATACGGCTGCCCGTCTCTGGGTGACATGTAACATGGCCTCCCCTCTCTGGGTGACGTGTAACATAGTTGCGTCAGAATCTTCTCCCGCCGTACAGCGCATGCGCGGCGTGCTAAAGACTTTGCTGCGCCACCGACGTGAAACGTAGGCCCCGGGTGACATCGGCGGAACGCAGGTCTTTACAACGATTTCACTGCCCAGGACCGTGACTAGATACGCCCAGGACCGTGACTAGATACGCCCAGGACTGTGACTAGATACGCCCACCGTGACTACTTGCCCGGCATTTACATACAGAGCGGGACATCATAAAAGTAAGAATACGGTCTAATAGAAGGGGGCACGGAGGGTACAGGGGGATGTTTGGGAAGCGTGCTGGGTGATGTGCCAGCGCGTTTCCTTATCATTAGGGCGATTTTCGGCGTGATTGGTTCCCTTTAAAAGAAGACAGACATGCAGAGATGTGCGGTGTAGTTAGCGACATTTAAAAAAAAATTCTTGCTTCCTAACCTGTTTATGCCCTGATGCTGTACATGTATGTGCACATACCCTTACGATAAAATGAAGTGCCGAGCACAGTCTGTTATGCGGGGAACATGTCCCCATATGACTCCATCCATAGAAAAATACGAGTATTGGCCCTATTACACGGGACGATAATCAGCCAAATCAGCACGATTCGGTAGATTATGACTCTGTGTAATAGAGACAACAATCAGCCTATGACAACGATCATTGGCTGCTCATGTCTTCTGTCACTTTAGAGACCGTTTCTGGAGTTGCAGGAAGACAGGAAGAAACTGGGGAGCAGGCAGAGGTAATGTATGAACTTTATTAATACACTTTTAAAGCAAGGGCTGCACAGACATCGCTAACAATCTCCTTGCTGCACGATAATCGAGCAGTGTAATAGGCTCAGTAAATGAGAGACAATCTAGCACATCGGCGCTCCTTTACTACAGTGATCGGGCCATCTAATACGGACCTTAGGAGGAAAACAAATGCAAAAATTTGCATTTTCCCAGCCAATAAAGGGTTAAATAAGCACCCGGTCAGCACTTTGAAACCCCTCTAAACAAGTAAGCATGATGGCAGTCACGTGATCTGCAAGTTCTAAGTGTCTTGTGACAGCACTTGTCTCATAACTCTGTGGATAAGTGAAAGCTGATGGTCACACGACAACAGCGTGTAGGTCATGAGACTTTCATTTTTAGTCCACAGTGTTCCCCAGTCGATGTCTCTCTAGCTGTTGCAGTACTGCAACTCCCATCATGCCCGACAGCAAAAAGTGGTCAGTACATAATAGGATTTGTGTGTGTGTGTGTGTGTGTGTGTGTGTGTGTGTGTGTGTGTGTGTGTGTGTGTGTGTGTGTGTGTGTGTGTGTGTGTGGTGGCGGCGGCACTGTTGTAGTGAATCCAATTGCTAACAGGACTAAACGTGGCATTATGTCATAACCTGCTCAGTGCCTCTTTTAAGAAAGTCTCAGATTTTTGTGTTATTCATAGAGCTTTTTTTTTGTCTTTCCATAGAAGTCAGTGTCAATATAACACTTTTTTTTTTTATTGAGTCCTATAGATAAGCCAGTGGTATGACACTCATTGAAGAATGCACTTATCTATAGAATGTAGCTTAAAGGGAACCATTCACCCCGTGGCCCCCGTTATAAACAGACAAACAGTCACATAAAGGTCAATATACTTACCATATCGCTCCCGGTCCCGTCCCGGATCTCGTTGTTGACACGGAGAAATCGCTGAATCTTCTTCTCGCGCCCATTATGGTAATGAGCGCCGCCGGCCCGAAGTCCAGCCTTCTCCCCGCCTCCGACACTTGATTGACGCCGGGTCTTCTTCGTCTTCGTCTTCTCTCTTCTCGCCGGATCCCGCGCAGGCGCCGTGACGGTCGTTTTCGGCGCATGCGCAGTTCACAATTGAAGCCGCTCCACAGCCTCAATGTTTACTGCGCGTGCGCCGATTGTCAGAGCTGGTTACGTGTTGGACTTCGCGCATGCGCGGTACACAGGAACGTCAAGAGCACGTATCCTGTTTACCGCGCAGGCGCAGAAGAGATGACGAGACCTTCGCAACGGCGCCTGCGCGGGAATTCGTGAGGAGACTGAAGACTGAAGACGTCAATCAAGTTCCAGGAGGCGTGGATGGGCGGCGACGAGAAGAGGACCTCATGAATAAGTTGGACTCGTCCGTCGTTTCCTATGGACGTTGGACTCATCTCAGCTCATTACCATAATGGGCGGGAGAAGAAGATTCAGCGATTTCTCCGTGTCAACAACGAGATCCGGGACGGGACCGGGAGCGATATGGTAAGTATATTGACCTTTATGTGACTGTTTGTCTGTTTATAACGGGGGCCACGGGGTGAATGGTTCCCTTTAACACAATGAGGCCTACTGTGCAGTTGTCATGCTATACTTCCTCATACTAGTTTGGTGCTACAGTTGAGTTGTCTAATTTAAAGGGGTACTCTACAGATTTTTTTTGTAATCAACTGGTGTCAGAAAGTTAAACAGATTATAAATTGCTTCCATTTAAAAATCTCAAGACTTCCAGTACTTATTAGCTGCTGTACATCCTGCAGGAAGTGGTACATTCTTTCCAGTCTGGTACATTCTTTCCAGGTGGTACAGCTTTCTGCTGCCACCTCTGTCTGTAACAGGAACTGTCCAGAGCAGGAGAGGTTTTCTATGGGGATTTTTTCCTGCTTCAGACAGTTTGTCACGGATAGAGGTGGCAGCAGAGAGCACTGTGTCAGACTGAAAGGAAAATGCGACTTCCTGCAGAACATACAGCAGCTGATAAGAACTGGAAGACATGAGATTTTTGAATAGTATTAACTTCTAAATCTATATAACTTTTGGACACCAGTTGTTTTCAAAACATTTTTTTTCTCCGAATTACCCCTTTAATGTATCCAAGAAGGTAGCCAATCTGGCTGAAATGAGTCTGATTCTTGTCAGATAATAACCAATCACATCTTAGCTTGTCTTTGGTTATCTGTCTGAGACAAAATTCGGACACATTTCCTTCATGGACAGATTGATAGATCCGGGCCTCAGTGTTGCTTTTACTGTGGCAGCAAAGCCACAACCCCAATAAAAACCTTTGAAATGAAAGCGAATCCATATTCAAACACACTTTCCTCATCCTCACACCTAGCCCACAGAGTCTACTACAGCCGAGTTATTGGCAAGGGAAGGAGAGAACAAATGGGCATTGTGAAATGCATACCTAAATGGGTCAGCTTCAGTAATTACAGTGTAATAGAGGAGGTCACCAATTCACTACTCTGAAGTGTTAAAGGGGTTTTCCAGGATTAACAGGTCTGAAAGTTCCTCTGTGTCAAATGTAAATCTTTCATTACAAATTAATATGGAAATCCTGCCTTTTTATGTTTTGTACTGTTAAATGTGGTAGCATTCTTTTTCATATTATACCTGCTTGTTGTCTGGCAGGAGACGTCGGGGGTCTGGAGGGATTAATCAGACCCGGTTCACAGTTGGGATGCCCTGAAAAAAAGAAGCGCAAATCGACTGTACAGGTAAATCTCACATAGGGGAATCTATTATTTTTATGTCTTGTACTGTTAAAGGGGTTATTTGAGATTCTGAGTTAAAAAACAAAACAAAAAAAACACACAGCTTCTTTCTTCCTAGAACAGCGCCACTCCTGTCCTCAGGTTATGTGTGGTATTACTTTTTAGCTCCATTCACTTAAATAGAACTGAGCTGCAAAACCACATCCAAACTGAGGACAAGTATGGTGAGTTTTTGTTTTTTTTGTGTTTGTTTGTGTCAGTTTTAGTTAGCTTAGGGCATAAGAATTTTTGCAATATACATTAATAACCTAAAATGAACAGTTTTTTTTTTTTATATACATAAGGCTGATTGTCCCCTTACAGCTCTGTCTGGCTCTGAGTTATTTCTGCATTCCTGCTGGACACGCCCCCTCCCTGGAGATCTGTACCTAGTGTACGGACTGTGACAGCAGCATCAGATAACAGCCCTGACACAGACAGAAACAAAACCTCCTTTCCCCTCCCCTCACAGAGGTGACTTAGCTGAGGGTGTGGTGTGAGGAGCAGGGCAGGGGGAAGAGCTGGATGGAGGGACAAGTACCCAGTGCTTCACCCAGTCATGCCAGCCATGACTCCAATGTACTGCATAAGGGAGAGTGGGTGAGTCACTGAGGGGAGGACTACAAGTCCCAGCACAACACAGCTGTAGTCCTTCCATAGTACATAGCAGCAGGTGCCCCCACCTCCATGGCTGACATTATCCTACAGTGTTAGGAGAGCAGATGACTGTATTTAATCCCACTGTGTGTGATACCATCTGCTGGGGCTCTGTATCTAATCTTACAGTGTGATACTGTATGCTGGGGCTGTATCTAATCCCACTGTGTGTGATACCATCTGCTGGGGCTGTATCTAATCCCCCTGTGTGTGATACCATCTGCTGGGGCTCTATCTGATGCCACTGTGTCTGATACCATCTGCTGGTGCTCTGTATCTAGTCTTACATTGTGATACTGTATGCTGGGGCTGTATCTAATCCCACTGTGTGTGATACATCTGCTGGGGCTCTATCTGATGCCACTGTGTCTGATACCATCTGCTGGGGCTCTGTATCTAGTCTTACATTGTGATACTGTATGCTGGGGCTGTATCTAATCCCACTGTGTGTGATACATCTGCTGGGGCTCTATCTGATGCCACTGTGTCTGATACCATCTGCTGGTGCTCTGTATCTAGTCTTACATTGTGATACTGTATGCTGGGGCTCTATCTGATGCCACTGTGTGTGATACAATCTGCTAAAGCGCTGTATCTAATCCCACTGCCCTCTGTGTGTGATACCATCTGCTAAGGTGCCGGCCAGAGAATGGAGGGACCCAGCCAGGGAGATGAGGGATAGGCCACACCCACTTTAAGGCAGAGGAGGCCACGCCCACTTTAAGCCAGGCTGAGGCCACGCCCACTTTCTCTCAGCCAGACAAAAAATTAATCTATTCTTCTGAGCCAAACAACTGGGGATATCTTAGCAAGCGTACACGCTATCAACGCAGTTTAGGGCTCTTTTTTAAGGGTAACACGTGGGCTTTTTATTTGAGGAATTTCATTTTTTGGCTACTGAAATTATAGTTACGCTTTAAATCCTTTAACATTTTTCTCAGGCAGGGCCAGATCATGACTTAGTGGTTACCTTTCAGATTTATTTTTACTCCTTGCTCATAGTTCATACATAATCACAAAAAGTCTTTCCTATATCTAGTCCTAAAGTCTAAGTCTAAGCAGCACCAGTCAAGCAATATGAGCTTGGGTGCATGTCTCACTGGACCGGACCTGGTGTGATTAAAGTGAAGATTTTTTGGGTGTGCAGTCTCCTCTACACAGTCCTAAAGGAAACCTGTCATCACTTTCATGCTGCCTGAACCACAAACCATCAGATGGTGTACCTACTTTGATAGATTCCTTATACCCTGTTTGGGCATAAGGAGTAATCTATCGATCAAGGATGGCAGAAACCGCTTGGATGAGCTGTGGTTCGGGCAGTATGAAAGTCATGACAGGTTCCCTTAAAGAAGTGATCCTTTGAATAAGGTTTATTTTACTTCTTTGACTCCTGGTTATTGGACTACAGTCGAGGTTATGAAATTCTAGTTGTTTCATTTGTTAAGAAAAATGTTTGGGGTTGAAAATCCAGCCTTCATCCTATTTTCTACTTTGTTTACTTCTAGGGGAGCATTTTTCCTCCTCTCTCGGAATATGCTCCACCAACGAACACAAGCTCAGACCATCTCATTGCCTCCAATCCTTTTGATGATGACTATAGTATATCCCCTCTTTCTGGGTACACTTACTTTGGAAAACCAGGATATGCCAATGTGGAAGCCTTCAACGCTTTTAAAATGCCACCTAATACATCACCAAAAAGGTCTTCTCGTAATGGTGGCTTACAAAACTATAGAGATCAGCCACTGTCTTTTCCAAAAGACATGAAAAGTATGTCCCTGGGGAGAACCTTCTCATTGAGCAATATCCAAGAAAAATCACCGTTTGAAAGTGAGTGTTTTTTTAACAGTGGACTTGGACAAACTATTACAATGCCTGGGCAGCACTTTAGGCCTAACCATAATCAAGATGTCTTTCACATGACAAATCACAACTCTGGCCAACGAAACAACTTCCAGCCTTCCTCTTATAGGGCTCAGGGTGGCAAAGTGCACTTAAATCAGCAACCTGAGGGATGCCACCCATATGAACTGGCACAACCTCACTTTATGCATCCAAAAATATCTAACCATAAGCAAGAATCTGATTCTGCAGCCAATAAAAATTCTAACCTGAACCCAAGTGTAAATGAAGGTAAATCTAGTCCGGCTGACTTTACCCAGCTTACTAATGATCTCCAGGGTTCTAACAAACGCATGGTTCATTCAGAAAATTTACAATCCGAAACCATAGACCTAACAAATTGTGGTCCTGGTAATGGAGCCCCCAGCAAGACTTCACTTTCTAAACTTTCAAAAAGTGATGTGACGCCTAGTGAAAAGTGCAATAGGTGGCTTCTCCAGTCAAGCTTTTGTGGCCCCACTGACACAATGAACCCATGTGGCATATGTTCTGTTGAAGTTAATAATGTTAGGGATGCCATCATGTGCGAAGTGTCTTGTCAGAAGTGGTTTCATCGAGCATGCACTGGGATGACAGAGATTGCCTATGCACTACTTACAGCAGAAACCTCTGCCATTTGGGGTTGTGATACCTGTATGGCAAAGAAAGATGTTCAGTTGGTGCGTACACGTAAATAGAGCACCCTCCATGATTTTTATGTAGAAGAACAGCGTTGGTAAAGTGGATTTAGTTCTGAAGTAAGCCATATGCTTTCACAATGGAGGCCGGAGATCCTCCTTTACCAGCACTGTGTTCTATTTTATCTTTTGCTGTTGAAACAATCATTCAGCAACAATAATGGTTAAAGAGACATCCAAGGACTGAGCACTTTTATTTAAAGGGGTTATCCATGATAAGCTAAACATACTATTGTCTTCCAAACAGTGCCACACCTGTTCTCATGGTTGTGTGTGGTAATACAACTTGGCTCAATTCTCTTCAGTAGAATTGAGCTGGAATACCACACACAGAGGTCAAGAGTGGTGCCATTTTTGGTAGAAAACAGCTATGTTTTTCTGTTCATTGATAACCTCTTTAAATTATCTTTTTCACCCAAAAACATCAAATCTTGAATCTTACTGATAGAAATATGAAAACTTTTTTGCAGGACTTTTCTTTGTCTAATCTGTCAGATGATTTGAACAATATATGCTGCTCTGAGATCTTTTGCACTATTTAGAGTACCAATATTTTTTAATACAGATCAATTTTTTTAGGGGCAGCACAAAGTGTAAACCTAAGTGAGAAAAGGAGAATTGCACTAGATGACTTGTACTGATGACTGACTTGTTCTGTGTGGGGGGTTATTAGGCACAATGGGGGAGATTTATCAAAGGGTGTAAAATTTAGAGTGGTGCAAACTGGCCACAGCAACCAATCACAGCTCAGCTTCCAGCTCTGGTAAAAAGAGAGGAGCTGTGATTGGTTGCTGTGGCCAGTTTGCACCAGTCTAAATTTTACACCCTTTGATAAATCTCCCCCAATGTATATGAATCACAGCACTTATCCCTTTTGAATGTGATCTCTAGATTTAACCATAATGTCTTGAATATTTATACAGTTAGCACATTGGAGTCTGGTTGTTGGTTTAATTGTTTGGGTCACAGTTGTTTGCTTTGCTTCTACAATACCGGTCTGGGTACAAGTACTGGGCTGTATGCCTGTTGTGACACTGTGGGACAATTTGCAATATTGCTATTTAATTAGCTGGTCGCATATAATCAGAATAGCATTTACCTGTATATTCATTGCTTTGGGGCAAGTAGCGTGTTATAGATTGGTGGAAATAATAAAACATTAGCACCTCTGTTCATATGTTGCTGTCATCCTGACATTCCTGAAGGCTTGAACCCACTATTGCATCATATGGAGATGTAGACCTTCTTAAAAGGTCATTTCTTAAAAAAAACAAAAAAAACACTCGAGCAAGATCAGTCTTTTTTTTTTTTTTTTTTTTTTTTTTACTGCTACATATGATGTAACTCTATTGTTTTTGTTCCCTTTAACTAGCCTTGCACTATTGACCTGAAGAACAATTTTTATAAGATGAGTTTATCATGTACTTAGGGCTTTATCTGTTTGCTTCTAAATATTGTTTTCCCACATTGGTACAAATGTTTTCTGACAAGTAGGAGACTAAATAAAGTACCGTGCCCTTGGAGACCAGCAGAATATTTTTCTCTACTGATAATTGGTGTAATAAAATAAGATTACCAAACCGACTCCTGTGATTATTTAGCCTCACTCGGTGACACAACATTCTGAATTCCCCTTTCATAGTCGTTAATAATAAACATAGAGGTCTGAGACCCACATCATGTGACCCCTAAACTAACATGCTCCTTACAAGTACAATGATCAGCACAGGACAGGTCGATGTTCTGATTTATATGAAAGTAGAGATTTTAAAGGGAGTTCTTAGAAGATAACATTATAGTATAGTTCTATGCCCAAAGATATTGTACCTTGTAATATTTGTATTTTAAAACCATGCCTGTGTCTGATCTCATTGTACTCACCCTTCTGAAAAGCCGGGTACTTCTATCTTTTCGATTGCTTATCGGCCTTTGCTTGCTCCCACTCCATTTTGCGTTTCACATGTAACATGTTCCTTCAGCTCAGCCTTGTTATACCTGTTACTTTGGACATGATACTTTATTTAACTATGGTATCTCTTCAGCCCTTTACATTTCTAAAGGCTAGATTTATGTTCATATAAAGCAAAATGTCAACCACTCCATTTCTACAGGTTTCCATAGTGTATCCTGTGTAGGGGAACACCATGGTGCCTATTTATCAATATTGTGCCAGTGCCGTATGCCACAGAGTAGGCACAGATTCTTACCTTCTCCATGGCGTACGTCAGCCATAACCCCCTCACCTGCCTGACGGGTGTGCAGCATGGTGGGGAGGAGGCTTGGCCTCCACCCGCGCCTTATTTTTCACGGTTTACACCTGCAAACGGGTATACTATGAAAAGGCTGTGTTCATGGTTTTCTGGCCTCCCTAGGGCTGCATCCAACTATTTCAGCTACTGGTATCCAGATGCTGAATGATTAAACTAGAGTATGCTATCATACATTTTAGGAAGGAGTTGTGTTCTGCTGCCTACACATAATAAAGTTTCAAAATAATCTATATCAACATGACCTGAATGACCACTTGGCAAGAAAGAAGCCACTGCTTCAGGTTACAATAACTATCAGCACACATATCTTACGTTTTGGAGAAGTGTCCTGTGATCTGGTAAAACAAATCATGGAACTGTTAGGTCATAATGACTGTCAATAGTCAGGTTAATCACAGTGCAGGAGGCATGGTCAGAGTTGCACACACAAACACCATCACCCTGATGACTAGGGATGGTATGCACCGAGTTCGGTTTGGGTTCGTATAAATCCGAACCTTCGGTAATGATTCCCGCTGTCTGCCTGCTCCGTGCAGCGGGCGGATACAGCGGGAGGACTGCCTGGAAAACTGGGATATAGCCATAGGCTGTATCCTAGTTTTCCAGGTGGTCCTCCCGCTGTATCCGCCCGCTGCATGGAGCGGGTAGACAACGGGAATCCGATGCTGAGCGTTCGGGTTCATCCGAACCCGAATCTCGGCGGGTTCGGACCATCCCTACTGTTGACTTTTGGTGCGTCATCTATATACTGCACATGGCAGAATAAAGTTTAATACTATTGAGTTTTATACCATTTTTCAGACACGCTTGGCACCAGTATGTTTATAATACACTTAAATTCTCTATACCTTGTTGCCAGCAGTTTTATAAATGAAATAATGTTACTGCTGGTAACTGATTCCTGAAATCCTTAAAGGAGAAGTTTGGCAAAAATGTTTAAGTATTGCCCCCCAAAAGTTATACATATTACCAATAGAAACTTATTACGGGAAATGCTTATAGGGTACAAACCCACTTGGCGGGTCTGCAGTGAGTCTCCTTGCTGCGTTTTTGCAGCGAGACTCGCTGCAGATCCCAGCCCTATATTTTCATTAGCAGAGAAACTCGCAGCAGGGATGTACATCCCTGCTGCGATTTTGTCTGCAGCCCTCCCCATTAACCCCCTAGCCGCTGGACATTATACATTATTCCTGCTTATTACACACTATTTCTGCTTGCTTGCTTCGGGGCTCCCGGTGTCTTCACAGCCCGCCCGGCCAATCAGTGCGCTGCGGCAGGGCAGCACACTGATTGGCCGGGCAGAACGTGCCGGGAGCTGCCGAAGCAAGCAGGAGCGGGGACCTGGTAATGTATATCCTGCCCGCCCACCCCCCTGCAGCCCCGATCGCCCCTGGCCGCATGATCGCCCCCCGCACCCCCCGGCCGTACGATCGCCCCCCCCCCCCCCCCCCCCCCGCAGCCCCCGGCCGCACGATCGCCCCCCGCAGCCCCCTGCAGCCCCGATCGCCCCCCGCAGCCCCCGGCCGCACGATCGCCCCTTGCAGCCCCCGGCCGCACGATCGCCCCCCCCAGCCCCCGGCCGCACGATCGCCCCACGCAGCCCCCGGCCGCACGATCGCGCGGCCAGGGGCTGCGGGGGGCGATCGGGGCTGCGGGGGGCGATCATGCGGCCGGGGGCTGCGGGGGGCGATCGGGGCTGCAGGGGGGTGCGGGGGTCGATCATGCGGCCGGGGGCTGCGGGGGGCGATCGTGCGGCCGGGGGCGATTAGGGCTGCAGGGGGGGCGGGCAGGATATACATTACCAGGTCCCCGCTCCTGCTTGCTTAGGCGGCTCCCGGCACATCAGTGCGCTGCCCCGCCGCAGCGCACTGATTGGCCGGGCTGGCCATGAAGACACCGGGAGCCCTGAAGCAAGCAGGAACGGGGACCCTGTAATGTATAATGTCCGGCGGCTAGGGGGTTAATGGGGCGGGCTGCAGACAACATCGCAGCAGGGATGTACATCCCTGCTGCAAGTTTCTCTGCTAATGAAAGTATAGGGCTGGGATCTGCAGCGAGTCTCGCTGCAAAAACGCAGCAAGGAGACTCGCTGCAGACCCGCCAAGTGGGTTTGTAGCCATAAAGTGCTTTTTTTCCTGCACTTACTACTGCATCAAGGCTTCACTTAGTGGATAAAATGGTGATGTCATGACCCAACTCCCAGAGCTGTGCAGGCTGTGGCTGCTGGAGAGGATGATGGCAGGGGACACTGAGGGACACAGGGCACTGGAGGGACACTCAGCATCCCTCTGCCATCATCCTCTCCAGCAGCCACAGCCCGCACAGCTCTGGGAGTCGGGTCGTGACATCACCATTTTATCCACTAAGTGAAGCCTTGATGCAGTAGTAAGTGCTGGGAAAAAAGCACTTTATGTGCATTTCTTATAATAAGTGTATATTAGTAATTTGTATAACTTTTGAAGGGCAAACTAACTATAGGGGAAGATTTGGTTGTGATCTTTTTTTCATGAACTTTTTGCAGCATTTCTCCCCTCCCCAATCCTCCTCCAGTACAGTTGTGATCCAGGATACTGCTGATCTCCACTTTTTGGTTCCTTCTGCAACTCTCTGAAGCAGGTTACCACAAATTATTTCCTTTGTGTTAAGGTGGAGCTCAGCAAAGACCCCAGTGGTCATTAAAAGGGTACTCTGGCGCGGGTGCTTTTTTTTTTTTCCGATCTGGCTGCGGAGGAGGTGGTTGAGGGCAACGACGTCCACTCACCTCCCTGGTTCCAGCGGCAGGTCCCGTATCGCGGCACTCTGGTCCCCGCTGCCTGGTCTCTGACGCTGGCTTGAGAGGTGACTGAGGTGGAATCCCGCCTCCGTCACTGACTGGCTGAGGGGACTTGAAACGTCACGTCTCAAGCCTGCGCCAGACACCAGAAAGCGTCGCAATAAGGGACCCGCCGCTGGAACCAGGGAGGTAAGTGGACGTCGTTGCCCTCACCGGCCTCCTCCCCGGCCAGATCGCCGGAGTACCCCTTTAAAACTGTGGGGGTGGGTAATGCTTATTTTTTTCAGTCAGTCTACCACTCTTAAAAATACTTCTTTCCCATAGACCAACACCTTTGAAGGATGGAAGATAAATGGATAATGACTGGGACCGCCTCCATTTGCTAGAATAAAAATTCCAAGCCTGCACTCCTCTTCACAACATAACAGCAGTAAGGAAGAGTTAGGTTATGGTGGTGGTCATGCATGTGCCCTATCGGTCTATTCAATGTATACAGGGGCCATTTGGAAACAGCTCAGTTTTTTTAAGGGGTACACACTTTAATTGAAATTTAAGTGTACATGTCACAAAAACCTTTCCCATGTCCTAGCGGCATGTCAATAGTTTTTATTGGTCGAGGTCTTGGTGTTTAGGCCCTGACTGATCAGTAGAACAAACAGTGAGACAAATGCGCTGCCGTGTGCTCCTCTCCCCACTCCGTCTGTGAGACCTGGACAGCCCCATAGATTTGCATTAGGAGTCTGTATAGGCCAGGTAACACAGAGCCTGAACCTGCAAAGCACATACTTCTCCTGGGTCGTTCTCCTGATTGGTTGTGCTCTGAACTCTCAGACTCCCAGAACAATAAAAACGTTTGATATGTCTTTGTTTTTTCAATGACAGGTATGATTTTATGCAAATTGTTATATTAGAAACCTGTTCTTAGGTCAGTTCCTCTTGGCTGTAACACAGCATTGTTTTAGGTTCTGTATTGTGGGAGTGATTACCATATAACTCAGTGTTAGTCTAAGTTTAGTACAACTATTGGGAGTCCTGTGTAATATGGCAGAAATGGCCTTAGAATGATTTTCCTCTGGTGGCATTTGCTTCTGTTTTTTTGGCAAGCAATATATGGAACTAATAAGAGCTGCTCATACAGTCGTGTAAATGCACCCTTATGTGAAGGCCTTTCAATAAAAAGGCATTCTCATTTGTATGGCTCGACAATAAATGGAAAATTACAGTCACTTGCAATGTAATTATCACTCAGTTTGGAGATCAGCCTTTATTTGACTGCTGTGCTCTTGATCTTGCTTGCTAGGCATTTGCATAGAATTCATTGAACAGCCACCCTTGACACTGAACTCCTTGCCAACAACGGCGTGTTGCTATGCGACATAATGGGACAGGATATTAAGGGCATTATCGTTAGAGCCTGCTGCTCTCCAAGGAATAGATTGTTTATCTGACACAAAAATAACTAGGTAATTGCAAAGTAGTAACATCCAGTAACAGTCTGTATCAATGAACTCTCGTGTGAACACAGGCAATTACTGGAGACCCGGGCTCGAATCCCGCAGGAGTCATTATTTTCTCCATATGTCCTAAGTATCAGAAACTGTAATTGTATCTGGATGCTGGAGTCTTGTACCTGTTTAGATTTTTGCATTTGTCAATTCTATAACGGGTGAAATATCACTTTTTTTTCTTTTTAAACACTGTTCATGTATGCATATGTATTTTAAGTGACATTGTCAAACCCCTTACTCTATGTGCGGTTCTCTGCACCATCAGCAAGCTTAGATGCACATTTGATATATACCTGTATAACACTTGTCTGTGTCTGATCTAAGATGGCTTCATTTCATCAGTGGATGGTGTCACCTCATGACAAGTCCCGTCTAGGTGATACTGTCCATCGTACACAACTGTACAAAGAGTAAGGGGTTATCTGAGCTTATAGGATTGATGGCCTATCTATACGGTAAGCTATCAATCACTGATTATTGAGGTGCCAGCACTCTTTGCCGATTACATGTTCATTGCCCGCTTTAGGCCCAGTTCACACTGAGCAAAAACGGCGGAATTACACCGTGCTCAGTGCCCTGCAGTGAGTGAATCGGAGGGCGCGCATTTCAAAGAATTGACATGTGGGTTCATGCACAAGGCAATGTTATGTGCACAAACCATACTATGGTGGACAAACTGCATTACGGGTACACAATGTAGATCACAGGTGTCAAACCCAGGTCCTCCAGCTGTTATAAAACTACAATTTCCATCATGATATCATGATGGGAATTGCAGTTTTGCAACAGCAGAAGGACATGAGTTTGGCACCCCTGATGTAGATCTTAGGACACTATGTGGTTCCCCCAGAATGTGTGCATTTAGCCTTTGGAAGCAACGTAATACTACTGGAGAGTACCTCAATAATATGACATGTTGGGACATTATATGATTGAAAAAAACTGGAGATACAGTATAGAGCAGCATGAGCTGGAACCCTTAAAATAGTTCTGTTTAAGAAGATCATTTAGACGGCCCAGTTGTTGGGTGTGGACAGTGGCATGAACAATAGTACAATGTAAATTTCCAGCACTCTCAGTGGCACGCTTATACTGGTGGATACATGAACACAATACATGAAGCATGCTGTAGTTTTAGAAAAAATGCTGCTGAACTGAAAAATGCAATACATTATAATAAAATACTGTGCATGTACTGTAGATGTTATAATATTTTGCTACTGTCACCCCCTGACCACCTAACTGGCTGGTAGGCACAGCTGGCTTGATATCAAGCATTCAGTATATACCTTTGTTGCCGGTGTCTGTGTTTTTATTCTCATAAAAAAAATATTTATTATGGTTGTGAATAATGTCAAGGAGGTGGGGGCCTATGGTTCCCTGGGCTCTAGTGCCACTATGCCTCACTGTGCTGTATGTCTGTTACTTTGATGAATCTGTGATGTGCACTGTGCATAAGTAGCAGTGCCAGGGCCCAGGGAATGATGGGCTCCACCACCAACTTGACACTATTAACTGCCTTAGTTAAGGTGTTTTATGACAACAGAAGCACAGATAGCTCCAACAAAGGTTCTAAATGCTTTTGTTTATATATATCTGGTGGAACTATCAGCTTGGTGTGCAGTCAGAGGGTGAAATATTTGCTTTAAAGTGTAGCTGAGACTGCAGAAAACTTGGTATTGTGGGGAAGTGGAAACTGATAGCTAGAATGAGAGGGCAGAAGTGCTTGACTGAGCCATGGAAATCATGCTATTTATCTCACACTGATTTTTGTAATGGTTTTAAAACAGTGAAATGTAAGAAGGCAGCGATCCCTAACCTGATGCTTAAAGGGGTTATCCAGCGCTACAAAAACATGGCCACTTGCCCCCTACTGTTGTCTCCAGTTTGGGTGGGGCTTTGAAACTCAGTTCCATTGAAGTAAATGGAGCTTAATTGCAAACCACACCTGAACTGGAGACAACAGTTGGGAAAAAAGTGGCCATGTTTTTGTAGCGCTGGATAACCCCTTTAACACAGTTCCTTCACATATTGTTGTTTTGCTACAGCTGGGGAGTCACAGGTTGGTGACTACTGGCCCAATGTCATTAGGTTCTGCTTTCCGCTCTAAATTCCGGGCCCTTTTATAGTTGTGTGAACAATAGAGATAAGCACAACCCCAGCATGCTCTAGTCCGATCGTTCAACATTTGGATAATGGTGGATACAGACGTAGGAAGTTCAGGAAAACACGGATGCAATCTATGGCTGTATCCATGTTTTCCAGGCAGCCTTAGGGCTGCATCCAACTTCTTCAGCCACCGAAAATCAATTGCTGAATGGTCAGACTTGAGCATGTTGGGGTTGCCCTATGTTCTTATGAGCAAGCAGGCTAATGGCTAACGGGACAGATGGGCTGTTACGATCATATTTCCTGGCCTTTTAGAGGAACTATTAGCAGGTTTGACAAATCTAACCTGCTGATATGTCCCAATTGCATTGGGTGCGCTGAGGATGAAGGTGTGTATCTTACATTCATCCCCTGCTCCTTTCCTGTCCACTTAGCCGTCTAGTCCACAGTTTGGTAGGATCTTTATGAGCACTGGGGGGCCAGTAAGAGCACTGCCTCACCCCCCATAACGGCAATCTGGCTCCATTGATTATTATTAGATGAGGCGGGACAGCCGGGGGTGGATGGGCGCTATGGGGGTGGGCGGGCGCTATGGGGGTGGGCAGTGCTCTTACCAGACCGCAGACTAAGTGGATGGGAGCAGCGCCATGGATGAAGGTAAGAGACATACCATCATCCTCAGCCTCTCATGTGCAGCAGGTTAAATTTGTCCAATCTACTGAAAGTTCCCCTTTAAGCATTGTTACTGTTCTAATATTAGATTGGATAAAAGTATGTTTAACACTTAGTATATTTGCCAAAAAGTGAAAAAAGAGCACAAACTTTAAATGACACTTTTTTTTATTTTTTAAAAATGACTAATATAAGTACGCAATAACATAAATAGAACTCGAGAAATGGGTAAATAAATAAATAAATAGGAAAATAAAATTAGAGAAATAAAGAACATTAAGTAAATGAATAAAATAGGATAAAACTAAATGGGATGAATAGATACTTGAACGCAATAAGCGACAAGCAAGCAGAGAAGGCGGCACTTATCCATGTGATGACATAGTCCCTCTATGAGCCGTCACCATTACTGCACTCTTATAGTCATTTCCCACCACTGAAATCAGAGAGGCGCGCAGGGGATGTTGGGAATTGTAGTTCCCGGCTGCTTACACTTGCTGACTGACGGGTGAGACAGGAAGTGCTCTATGTCCGGACCGGAAGTTTACAGTTACCAATAGCAACCAGTAGTAAGCGCGTTCCTTAAGAAGTGAAGATGCCGATCTTAGTGAAGGATTATACATGGCAGCAGAGCGAGAAGGAGATCTTTATATCAGTACCGCTGAAGGGAACCGCAGCGGGTCACAGCAGTGTAATGTGCACGGAGCACTACATCAAGGTGAGTGCGGGACCTGCTGCATATTCTGTGGCGCAGTACACACACTGTCAGCATTCTCTGTTCATAGGATCAGATGTGGGGAATAACATAGGAAATCGCTGTACTCCCTCACGTTGTGCTGTGGCTCTGGTGTCCGGAGGTTTGGTGCTGTCCTGTACAATCAACGGAGAACGGAGGGCATTCACCCACTCAGTGTATGGAGTAGTAGTGTGCGTGCTCAGCAGTACAGTGTGCGTGCTCAGCAGTAGTGCAGTAGTGCGCGCGCTCAGCAGTACAGTGTGCGTGCTCAGCAGTACAGTGTGCGTGCTCAGCAGTACAGTGTGCGTGCTCAGCAGTACAGTGTGCGTGCTCAGCAGTACAGTGTGCGTGCTCAGCAGTACAGTGTGCGTGCTCAGCAGTACAGTGTGCGCGCTCAGCAGTTGTGCGCGCGCTCAGCAGTAGTGCGCGCGCTCAGCAGTAGTGTGCATGCTCAGCAGTTGTGTGCGCGCTCATCAGTAGTATGCACGCTCAGTAGTTGTGTGCATGCTCAGCACTGCTCCATTTACTGGCTATGACTAGAGACTGAAGAAACCCCATAGAGAATTAATAGATAGGGGGGGTTATGGGGCAGTAGTTAAACCCCCTCAAGTCAGCCACTTATTCCCAATCCTGTGTATAGGGTAATAGGTTTCCATTCCGATTTTCATAAGTTTCTGGGCAAAAATATTAAAACTTTGCTATGTTTTGGTAGGCCACACCTCTCCTGCTAAACTCCACCCCTTTTTAAGTGATGTAAGCAGTATAAAAAGTTGAAAATTTGTGAGTTTTCTAGAAAACTGGCCTATATCAATGATAAATCCCCATTTAGGGTATATGCACACTGAGTAATTCTCGCGGAAAACTCCATGCGAAATCCGCCGCTCGTCACTGCACACTTCCGCCTCAATTCTATAGTCGGGCAAATTCTCCTGTCCTCCCAAAGAACTGACATGTCATTTCTCTGGGCAGACAACGGAATCCGCTCGAGCATATCATGAAGCTTATGTGACGGGCGGAACTTCAAGTGGGAGCGGGGGTGAGCAAGCGACGGATTCCGCACAGAGTTTTTCACCAGAGTTACTCTGTGTGCATATACCTTTGGTGTTCAAAGCATACCTGTTGTTTCTAGTGTATTTGTTGTCCTCAGGGCCAATTCTAGGTTTTCTGCTACTTGAGGCGAAACCTGAAATGGCGCCCCCCTCCTCCCCCCCTCCTCCCCCCCTCCTGGTGACTGGGGATAACAGAGCATAGCTCACCAGATTCACCATACACTGGACATGAGAAATAACCCTCTCTTTTTATCTTTCTGAATACAGGTGAATTTCCCACCTTTCCTGTTTGAGATTTTTCTCTTTGCACCAATTGCTGTAGACAGAAGCGTCACAAAGATTGGAAATGGAGTCATTCTGTTTACTCTGTACAAGCAAGAGCCCGCTGTCTGGGATTCACTCTCCTTGCCTAATGGTAGGTGCCGAAAGTCCATGATGACCTGCTCAATGGTGTAGCCAAGAGGGGTGTAGAAGGAGCCTAAGGGCCCTATTCCATGGGCCGATCAATAATGTAAACGAGCGCCAATCTGCTAGATCGGCGCACGTTTACTGGGCCTATTCCACGGCCCGATAATCGTTTAGCGAGGGCTGCAGGGACATCGTTACCAATATACTTGCAGCCCTTGCAGCATACATTACCTAGCAGGGCTTCTCCTTCGCTCCATCTTCATCCCGGTCCCTCTCGAAGCATCAACTCCGGAGCCGTTTGATTGAGCTGTCAGACCGCTCAGCCAATCACTGGCCGCGGCGGTCCCAGCCTGTGATTGGCTGAGCAGTCTGACAGCTCAGTCAGGCAGCACCGAAGCGGCTGCTGCGCATGGGACCGGGATGAAGACTGAGCGGAGGCCCTGCTAGGTAATGAATGCTGCTTGAATCGTTGGTCGCCCGCCGCGCATCGCTTTTCCACGCAGCGATGCGGTGGGTGACCGATTATTTAGGTTTGGGCCTAAATAAACGATCAGCCGATGACACAATCATCGGCTGATCGTTTTCTCTATTCCATCGAGCGATTCTTCCGATTATCACTCCGTGGAAAAGGCCCCTAAGGGTGCCTGTATGCTTGTATTCCATTTATTATGAAGGGGAACACCAGAAGTGTGATGCCATGATATATCAGCAATAAAGTACAGCATAGGCAGAGCTTTGTTTCCGGGCAGCAGTATAACAATTTGCCTTTGGATTGAAAGTAATCCAGTCTATTACATAACCCAAAACTTATTTTTAAGGCAAATTTCACTTTTATTAAGAAATGATGAATAAATGGAGCTGCTGTAGTGCTCTGGGGCTTATACCTATGTTTTGTGGTACATCAAAAGCTATAGAGATACTTTCATAAAAGATCAGTACATGCACGCTGCACCTATGGGCACAGATCTATTCACCTTTGCACTGAAGGCTCCATTGACAATTCCATGAGGTGCTGCTGGGACCTGTTGTAAGACGGATCCATCGTAGCTTCATTTCTTTTGTTGGGGCCAAGCCGCACATGAGAACAGTTGTGATTGTGAAGTTGTGAATCTTAGGATTATCTCATTTTTGAGAGCTTATATTTTACAGTGTAACCCCTTATGCTGCGTTTACACTGAACGATTATCGTGCGAATTTGCAAGATAACGATCAAATTCGAACGATAATCGTTCGTGTAAATGCAGCGAACGATCAAGCGACGAGCGAGAAATCGTTTATTTTGATATTACAACAAGTTCTAAAATCGTAGTTCGCAAAAAATTCGCAGATCGTTCCGTGTAAACAAATGTTCACCGATTTTTCCTATGTGCGAGATAGGCTTAAGTGATCGCAAAACGTATTTTCCGTATGATATATCGTTCCGTCTAAACGCTGATCGTTATAAAAAAAGAAATCGTTACTTCGAAATCGTTAATCGTACGATCAGGCGAATTATCATTCCGTGTAATCGCAGCATTAGAATGAAATGTTAAAATCCCATGTAATAACTTCACTGCAGCATGTACAGTGCCCTGTAGTGGGCAGAGAATATCTTTTTGGTTATTGCTCCATAGGTTTAGGGGAAGGTAAGGCGCAGTTTTGAAGATTGCATAAAAAAATGATTAACCCTGTAGCAAAAGAAGACTATAAAGTAAAACTCAATCCAATAGTGTTCAGCTGGAACAGACGGGGGCATGGCAGAGATACCTTTTGCATTAGGTGAAATATTACAACAATTAAGCATGACAATGATAGTATTAATCTGAGGTAGCACTATAGCTGGATATACCCTGCAGTCAGCAATTGATTCTGTTACCGTTACCGTTGTCCATTTGTCACCAGAAAGGATTTTTATATTCAGAGCTCTGTTTGAAGTAACCATGTATCAAATGATATGGATTATTGAAGCGCCAATATATGTGAAAATGCACATAATAAATGTATAAAAGTATATCTATTTTAGGACTTAGCATCTGCTGTCTAGCAGCATACTACTGTCTGTATTCCATCTGCAGCTTATACACTGATGCAGACAGACTGTTGTGTTCTGCTGCCTAATTCTTGGGCCAAATAAGAGAACTCTGATACATTAGGAATAGCGTACAGAGTAGGGTTATATGTCTTTTCCCTGTCTTTATTTGCTTGTGTTCTGTCTCCTTTTGGTTATTATGTCTGAGAATATCGCACATGGAATGAGTGGTGTAAGTATATACTTATCCAGCAATCTTAACATAGCATTATGAAGTGACAATGTGGCTGATGCTGTGACTTATGATTTCTTCATTTATTAGTCAATAAGGAGACAATGCAAAAACTAAGAGAGAATGCCATTCTGAGACTACAAGAGAAAACCAAGGAAGATGCTCAGTCCAAGGCTGTGAAAAAAAGAGAAAATGAAAAGTATTCCCTCGAGGTCATGATGAAGGTAAGAATACCATCAAAATAATAGAAGTTATGTATGTCTATACAAGCAGCTCAGTTTATTTAGAGGTTGTCCAACATTTTTTTTTATTAGAAATGTGAATAATTTGTAATCTGTCCCTTTCCCTTAGTGGTTTTCTCTAACCTTTTTTCGCCTGTGTCCCCGGGCCTCCGTCCTCTGTTGGTGGTTCAGTGTCTGCCAATTACTTATGTTATCAAATCAACTAGTTTTTTCACTCTTTTATCTGTTGTAGGACTACAAACCCCAGCACACATGTAGGAGTTGTAGTCCTGCATTACATATACACTACAGTAGCCATCCTACAGCTGGGTGGGGGTTCTATGAGGCAGGATTCTGTTACCTCAGCAAAAAATAGATAGAATGGTGACTGCCATGAGGTGAAGTCTCCTCTCCATATTACACCCAGCAGCAGCACTGCCCTAACACTGTACATCCTTACACTACAATAATAACAATATAGGGGAAGATGTATCACAGCCTGTGCAGGGGAGCAGTTACCCATAGCGACCAATCAGATTGCTTCTTTCATTTTTAAAAAGGCCTTGAAAAATGAAACCTAGAATCTGACTGGTTGCTATGGGCAACTGCTTCCCTGATCCTCTGCACAAGTTTTGATAAATCACCCCCCCCCCCCATAGTTCCATCTAGTTATTTACATGTGCCGCAGATCCTGACAGTCTGTAGCATTGTAAGCTGAGTCTGATCTCAAGTTACGATGGTCCAGAAAGGGACATTGTAAATTGAAAATATTGTAACCTGAGGCCATTGTAAGTTGAGGGATGACTGTACATTATATATAGTTATGAGGTGAACTCTCCTCTGATGTCACAGCAGCCTAGCTGACAGGAACTCCCTTGTGACATCACAGCAGCCTAGCTGATGGGAACTTCCTTATGATGTCATATTAGCCTAGCTGATGGGTACCCCCTTGTGATGTCACAGCAGCCTAGCAGACTGGAACCTGCTTGTAATGTCACAGTAGCCTAGCTGACTGAAACTCCCTTATGACGTCATATCACAGCAGCTTAGCTGATGTCTCTAGTGATGTCACAGCAGCCTAGCTGATAGAAACTCCCTTGTGACATCACAGCAGCCTAGTTGAAGGAATATCCCTTGTAATGTCAGAGCAGCCTAGCTGATGGGAACTCCCATGTGGTGTCACTGCAGCCTAGCTGACAGGAACTTTATCTTTGTGATTGCAGCCTAGTGGACAGGATCTCCCTTGTGATGTCACAGCAGCCTTGCTAATGAGAACTTCCATATGATGTCATGGTAGCCTAGCTGACTGGTACTCCCTTGTGACCACATATTACAACAGCTTAACCCCTTAAGGTCAAAGCCAATTTTTGTTTTTGCGCTTTTGCTTTTTCCATTTTATGTTTAAAAGTCCATAGCACTTGCATTTTTTCACCTAGAGACTTATATGAGCGCTTATTTTTTGCGACACCAATTGTACTTTGTAATGACAGGCATTATTTTTCCATAAAATATGCTGCGAAACCGGAAAAAAATAATTTGCACTGTCAAATTGAAAAAAAAAACAAATTTGTTTTGATTTCGGGGAGTTTTGCATTTACGCCGTTCGCCCTATGGTAAAACTGACTTGTTATGCATGTTCCTCAAGTTGTTACGATTACAGCGATATGTAACATGTATAACTTTTATATTATGTGATGGCCTGTAAAAAATTCAAACCATTGTTAACAAATATATGTTCCTTAAAATCGCTCCATTCCCAGGCTTATAGCGCTTTTATCCTTTGGTGTATGGGGCTGTGTCAGGTGTCATTTTTTGCGCCATGACATGTACTTTCTATCGGTACCTTGATTGCGCAAATACGACTTTTTGATCGCTTTTTATTAAATTTTTTTCTCTCCTCATCTTCACGACGGCACCACAGGAGTTAACTCTACCCCCTAGGGACAGGAAAAAGCACAACACGAGAGGTTAAAAGCCCCTCCCCTTCCCACAATCACCAGTGCTTTTTCCTGTCCCTAACAGGGCAGGCACGAGAGGTGGGGATCCGTCGGGAAGATGAGAACCCCATGAAGATAAAAGACAAGCATTACCCCTCAGCTGGGTCGATCGAGGTACGCCCTCCTTCCTCCCGGGAGCAGCTGTGGATCTTCGGGTCCGGGGTAGCAGGATGGTCCAGGTTTCTGGCCATCCTGGTGTGCGGAATCTGCCGGAATCCCGCCCTCCGGGTCGGCTTTCCAGAGCGCAGGCAGACTCAGTATGGACCCGCCGCCGGGTAAGTAGCAGGGGACTTGCGGCCAGGCGAGTGCGGGGTCTTCTCCGGTGCGGCCTGGCGTCCTGACGTACTTCCGGTCGCGCGGGTTTACCGGAAGTGAGGCGGCGGGTCACAGTGACGTCCTCACGTTACGTGGGGACGTACTGACGTCACACCCGGAAGTAGCACTCCGGAAGCGCGAAATTCAAACCGCTGGGACAAGGTACATAAGAGGAGCGGGTCGTCCGATCTGATGAGGTCTGATCAGTCGGGATGGAGTCCTCTTCCTCTTCGGCAGCCGCTGCTGCGCCTGATAAGTCTCCCAAGGTGTCCCAGGTGGTGAGTGCTCATATATGTGTGTGGGTATCTATGACTACTCTGTGGGTTGGGGTTCTGTACTATTGTAGCACACCCTCTCCTACTCCTTATATTTTTGCACTGGGTGTTACCCTTAGTGTATTAATATCCTTGTTCTTTTAGGATAAGGATAAAGATAAGGATAAGGATAAGGAATCAAAGGAGAAATCTAAGACGATCCCTACAAGGAGATGTATTACTTGTAATAATCGCCTATCATCATCCTATAAGAAAAACATTTGTGCCACATGCATTGCGGACATTGTTAAAGAGGACAGATCTTCATTTCTTGATGAAATTAGGAAGATGATGAAGGATGAGATAAAAACATCTATGCAGACTACTGCCCCGACAGTAGTAACTCCTTCTCCTCCTGTGATTCCGTTTATATCTCCAGTATTACCAGCTTCAGTGCCCACTCCCCTTAACATAGCCCCGCCAGATCCAGCGGCGGGTAGTGTATCAGGAGAATCTTCTCGATCTAAAAGACGAAGATCTTCGTCCTCAGAATCTGAACATGAATCCGATCATTTATCAGACTCTGTAATTATCTGTGAAGAGGAGGTTATCACAGAACAGCGTCCTAAAAGATATTTATTTCCCACCGAGCGCACAGGACCCTTTATTGATGCGGTAAGACAGGCCCTTGGTATGGAAGTAATACAGGAGGACATAAATCCCAAAGACAAATTGTTTGCGGGACTTAGAGCAAGGGATAAGACTGTGTTCCCCATTCATGAGACCCTTCAATCTCTGGTGTTGGATGAATGGAAGGAACCAGAAAAGAGATTTATGATTCCAGGGGAAATCAAAAGGAGACTTCCCTTTAAGGAAGAGGACATTGTAAAATGGGATGAAGCACCAAAAATTGATGCACAGTTAGCCAAAGTGTCAAAAAAGATGGTGCTCTCCTTTGAGGACTCTTCACAACTAAAAGATCCCATGGATCGCAAAGCAGAGAGTCTACTGAAGAAATCATGGGATATAAGTTCCTTCTCAATAAATAACAATATCGCAGCTACAAGCGTGGCCCGCGCTATGCAGGTGTGGTTGGAACAACTGGAGGACAATATAAAGAGAAGTGATAAGGAAGATATATCTAATTCCATTACACTTCTAAAAGATGCGGCGGCCTTCTTAGCTGATTCTTCTGCCGAATCAGTAAGAGCAGCAGCCAGAGACGGGGCACTTACTACCGCTGCACGTCGTGCATTATGGTTAAAGGACTGGGCTGGAGATAATACATCCAAAGCCAAATTATGTGGCATCCCTTTCGAGGGTAATTACGTATTTGGAACAGGTCTGGATAAAGTTTGTGAGAAAACTTCAGACAAAAAGAAGGCCTTACCAGAAGTAAAGCCTCCAAGAAAGAAAGAACCCTATAAGAGACCTAGGTACCAGGATCAAACGGTAAATAAGGGGAAAGCGGGAGGCCGTTGGAGCTATCAAAAAGGGGGAAAAAACAAGAATATTTTTTACCCCGCCAAGGCCTCTCAGGATAAACAATGACAAAGGTCCAGTTGGGGGGAGACTGACCAGGTATGGGGAGACCTGGAGTCAGGTAACGCAAAATCCTTGGATTTTGGACATTATTCAGCAGGGCTACAAAATAGAATTCTCCCAGCCTCCTCCCAAAAGATTTCTAATATCCCGCCAATCCTCTCCTCATCTACAGCGGGAATTACTGGACAGTGTAAAGAAACTTATTCTTTCAGAGGTAGTAGCTCCAGTCCCAGTGACGGAACTTGGGAGAGGACACTACTCCAACCTGTTTCTGGTGAAGAAACCAAACGGGTCTTACAGACTGATCATAAATTTGAAGCCTTTAAACAAGGCAGTGACATACAAAAGATTCAAGATGGAATCAATAAAGACCACCACTCCTCTGATATCAAAAGACGCAGTGATGGCTTCGATAGACCTTACAGATGCGTACTACCACATTCCTATTCACGCATCATCTCAACGCTACCTAAGATTTGCACTGAGGATGGACGGTAGGGTTCAACATTTTCAGTTCAAAGCCCTTCCCTTTGGGATCTCTTCTGCTCCCAGAATCTTTACAAGTGTCATGGGGGAGGTAGCCTCTTACCTACACTTAAAAGGTATAAGTATTGTCTGTTATCTGGATGATCAGATCTTCTGAGAAACCTAGGATGGCTTCTAAACGAGCAAAAATCGGACTTAAATCCAAGCACACAAAAGGTATTTCTGGGGATCCTTTTGGATTCTTCCAGACAAATGTCTTTTCTCCCTACAGATAAAAAGTCTTCGTTAATAGACAAAGTAAAGAGCTTCAGACGTAAACGATCCTGTAAAATTAGAGAGGCCATGTCACTAATGGGATCATTCACAGCCTGCATCCCTGCGGTGCCCTGGTGCCAGGCACATTCCAGGATCCTACAAAATCACATTTTATCCTCCTGGAATCATCATAAATCAGGTCTGGATAAACTAATGATTATTTCTCAACAGGTACTCAGGTCCCTCAACTGGTGGCAACACCCAGAAAATCTTTCAAAAGGTGTCCACTGGAATCCAGCTCCCAAAATTACGATGACCACGGACGCAAGTCTGACGGGATGGGGAGCACAAGTACAGGGACGTCTCCTTCAGGGTCTATGGTCCCCAGAAGAAAGGAAACGGTCATCAAACTACAGGGAATTGTTAGCAGTCTTGATGTCCCTGAAACAAGCAGAGGAAGATCTAAAACATTGTCATATACACATATTGTCGGACAATATAACAACAGTCGCACATCTTCGTCACCAGGGCAGTGCGAAGAGGAATGCTCTACAGAACATCTCGGCCAAGATATTTCTATGGGCAGAGGGAAATATTCTTTCACTCAGTGCCACTCATCTTCGAGGCTCGGAAAACGTCAATGCAGATTTCCTAAGCAGACACACAGTCCATCCAGGAGAATGGTGCCTCAACGACAAGACATTCCTACAGCTGACCAACAGATGGGGTCAACCACAGGTAGATCTTTTTGCCACATCTCAGAACAAGAAGACACGACACTTCTTCTCTCTAGATCCCAGGGATGGGGCATTGGGAACAGATGCATTAGCGCATCCCTGGAACTACAATCTGGCATACGCCTTTCCTCCTATTCCTCTGATACCCAGAGTCCTACAAAAGATCTTGAGGGATCAGGCAACAGTAATCTTGATTGTACCTTACTGGCCGAGGAGATCGTGGTTCGGTCTACTTCAAAACCTCACAACAGAACCACCGATCCAATTACCGCGGGAACCGGACCTTCTATTTCAGGGCCCTCTTCTCCATCCAGATCCGGGGTCACTGAAGCTATCAGCATGGATCCTGAGAGGTGCATGCTGAGAAGTAGAGGTCTCTCGGAAGACGTGATAACTACTATTCAAAAAAGTCGAAAACCTGTTACAAACAAAATATACTCGAAGATATGGAAAGTGTATTGTTCCTGGTGCCCCACTAAACCATCCTTTCCAGCCGACCCGAACATTACACAAATTCTAGACTTTCTCCAAGCAGGTCTCCTTAAAGGTCTAAAACCAGCTACTTTAAGAGTCCAGGTTGCGGCTCTATCAGCTATCTACGACTATCCCATTGCTGAACATAGGTGGGTTAAGAAATTTCTTAGAAGTGCTCAGAGGCAATCACCTTCTGTAAGGAATCTTCATCCACCCTGGGACCTCAACTCAGTGCTTGAAGGTCTCACCAGAGCACCCTTTGAACCTCTGGAAGAGGCCGACATTAAGCTACTCTCATACAAAACTGCATTTCTTGTAGCAATAGTGTCTGCTAGAAGAGTAAGTGAACTACAGGCTCTTACTATCCGAGAACCCTATTTCCTGATACAGGACGATAGGATTACATTAAAAATCGACCCAAACTTCCTACCAAAGGTGGTTTCATCCTTCCATCAGTCTCAGGATATAATTCTTCCGTCATTTTGCTCATCCCCTAAAAACGACTTGGAAAGGAAATTCCATACGTTAGACGTAAAGAGAGCAATCTTACAATATCTAGATGCATGCAGCTCTTGGAGAAAAGAACAATCCCTATTTATTCAATTTCAGGGGAAAAATAAGGGCAAAAAAGTCTCAAAAAGCGTTTTGGCAAGATGGATTAGGAACGCTATAGAACAATCCTACATTCTTCAGAATCTCACTTCTCCACTGAGAATTAAAGCCCATTCCACCAGGGCAATATCCACTACCTGGGCAGAGAGAGCTTCAGCTTCGATTGACCAGATTTGCCGAGCAGCCACTTGGTCCTCTCCGCACACCTTCACGAAGCATTATAGACTGCAGCTTCAGAGAAATGAAGACCTAACCTTCGGGAGAGGGGTTCTTCAGGCTGTGGTCCCACCCTAAGGTAAATGGTTGGCATTCTCCTGTGGTGCCGTCGTGAAGATGAGGAGAGAAAAAGGTATTAGTCTTACCGGTAAGACTGTTTCTCCGAAATCTTCACGACGGCACCAACACCCCACCCTATACTGTGTATAAAAATATATATATAGTACTCACGTGGTGCCAAAGGTTGTTATAATACACTGGTGATTGTGGGAAGGGGAGGGGCTTTTAACCTCTCGTGTTGTGCTTTTTCCTGTCCCTAGGGGGTAGAGTTAACTCCTGTGGTGCCGTCGTGAAGATTTCGGAGAAACAGTCTTACCGGTAAGACTAATACCTTTTTCTGGATTTGATGCGACCACAAATGCGCAATTTTGCACTTTGGAATTTTTTTGCGCTGATGCCATTTACCGTGCGAGATCAGGAATGTGATTAATTAATAGTTCGGCCGATTACATGCGCGGTGATACCAAATATGTTTATTTATTTGTTTATTTATTAATTTATATTTATAAAATGGGAAAAGGGGGGTGATTTGGACTTTTATTAGGGGAGGGGATTTTTTATTAATTAAAACACATTTTTACTTTTTTTTTTTACATAAACTAGAAGCCCCCCTGGGGGACTTGTATATAGACAGCACCGATCTCTCATAGAGATCAATGCTGTGTATATACACAGCAAAGATCATTGTAATCGGTGATAGATTGCTATGGCCTGCTGCAGACCAGGGCCGGCCAGAAGAACGGAGATCCGTGCCACTAGACACCAAGGACGTGCAGTACAAAGCACTTCAATGCAGCTGTCAGGTTTGACAGCTGCATTGAAGTGCTTAATTAGCCGGCGCGGCAACTGGACCCGGCTAATAGAGGCACTGCCCGGCTGCAGATTGCAGCCGGGATCGGTGCCGTTCAGAGCGGGGACCCCGCTCTGAACACCCCCCGCGGCACCATGATGTACCAGGTACGTCATGGGATGCTAAGGGGTTAACTGATGTCTCTAATGATGTCACAGTATCTTAGCTGACAGGAACTCCACAAGTTACGATGGTCCAGAAAGGGACATTGTATATTTAAAATATTGTAACCTGAGGCCATTGTAAGTTGAGGGATCACTGTACATTATATATAGTTATGAGGGGAACTCTCCTTGTATTTTAACAGCAGCTTAGCTGACAGGAACTCCCTTGTGACATCACAGCAGCCTAGATGATGGGAACTTCCTTATGATGTCATATTAGCCTTGCTGATGGGTACCCCCTTGTGATGTCACAGCAGCCTAGCAGACTGGAACCTGCTTGTAATGTCACAGTAGCCTAGCTGACTGAAACTCCCTTATGACGTCATATCACAGCAGCTTAGCTTATGTCTCTAGTGATGTCACAGCAGCCTAGCTGATAGAAACTCCCTTGTGACATCACAGCAGCCTAGTTGAAGGAATATCCCTTGTAATGTTAGAGCAGCCTAGCTGATGGGAACTCCCATGTGGTGTCACTGCAGCCTAGCTGACAGGAACTTCCTCTTTATGTCATTACAGCCTAGTGGACAGGATCTCCCTTGTGATGTCACAGCAGTCTTGCTAATGAGAACTTCCATATGATGTCATGGTAGCCTAGCTGACTGGTACTCGCTTGTGACCACATATTACAACAGCTTAACTGATGTCTCTAGTGATGTCACAGTATCCTAGCTGACAGGAACTCACTTGTGATGTCACAGTAGCCTAGCTGTTGGGGAATATCTATCTATGTATTACATATCTAAATAACATCAGTATTCAAGAAGCTAATATTATCAAAAATACTGTTACTTACCAAACCCAGTATACCTCTACACCATGATTTACCATTACCACCAAATAATGACTAAAGCTACTATACTATTACTGAGTAAAATCCAGTATATTAAGACCAATATTCTCCCTAAGCAGTGACCATATAGAGGTAGTTCCCAGCTCTACACAGGTTCTACAGACTTTATTACATTCAGTGGCTCACAGGGGTCATCTTCTCTGCATGAATTACAAGTGACCTTTTTATTGTTATTTGCTTTTGTTTTTCTTCTCTGTCTAGCTCAGCCCATCATGAATAATCTACCATACAAACATTTAGGTTCCTTTCCTCAGCATCATCCTCACCTTTATACAAACTCCCCATGTGTGTTGCTTCACACAGTAACAATACTACGTCTGTGCAGTTGGGCCCAATATGTGCCTCCAGTATAGGTCTCATCAGTGCACCTAGATAGTAAAGGTCCCCTCAATGTCTCCATATAATAGTTAGGCCTCTCTTTGCATCCATATAGTAGTAAGACCTCTGTGTGTCTCCAAATAATACTACGGTCTCTCGGTGTCCCCACATAGAATATAGGTCTTTCTGGGTCCCCATATTGTAGTTTTATCCCTCTGTGCCCCCAAATAGTGGTTAGGTCCCCTCTGTGCATCCTTCTATTTAACCCCCCCCCCCCCCAGTAGGTAGTATCCCCCTGTAGGCAGTTCCCCTGGTAGTTAGCACCCCCAAATAAATTGTATCCCCCATGTAGGTAGTTCCCCCTGGTAGTTAGCACCCCCAATTAAATTGTATCCCCCATGTAGGCAGTTCCCCTGGTAGTTAGCCCCCCTTCAATAAATTGTATCCCCCATGTAGGTAACCAGTGTCGGACTGGAGTATCTGGGGCCCACCACAGGAAATGATCCTGGGGCCCACCGACACTGTAGGTAACCCCTCCTGCTGACAACCTTACCCCATATATGTAATCCACCTGTAAAGAACATCCCTTGTAGGAAATACCCCTGTAGGTAATGCCCCTGTGTAGGTAATCTCCCCTTGTAGGCTACTCCCCCCCCCCCTTTTAGAATAACCCTTCCCTCATGTCATGTAGACATTCCCTGATGTAGACGGCCCAAGGCATCCCTGGTGGTGTGCAGGGAAATGGCACATAACCAGGAGGCAGACCGAGGGAACTGGACCATCTAAGATTTGCAAAGAATGCCGGATGTCCAGTTCAGTGGTTATATTGTCTTTAGAAACTAGAAAGTATACCTGATTACCTGAATATATACCTGAATACCTAAATTTAGCTTACTTTAAAATGTAGAACACACAAATTAACCCCGTAGATGTCCAATTCATCGCTAATATCTTTTGCTTAGCCAAGGTATCGCTCACAAATCACTCTATTTCATCACTCTTTTTGATGCTGAGGTATTAATCATCATATTACTATTGGGTATTAATAATTATAGGTAACTCTTTCTTGCAAGGTTTTTACCATCTGATAGAACCCATAATAGTAGGATGTTTATTTATAAAGTGTTTGCCTTTATACTTATTCTAGACTCCATGGCCCAAATGTGTAAAATATAGACTGGTGTTAACTGCCCAAAGCAACCAATCACAGCTCAGATTTTATTTTACCTGAGCTTTTGGCCCAGTGTATATTTTACACCCTTTGATAAATCTTCCCCTATGAGTGTTAACCTTAAAACTATTTTATTATGCATTACTTAGATTGATGAAGAAGAACGAAAACGAATAGAATATTTAAAAGAGGAGGAGAGACGGAAAGCAAGTGAAGAGTTAGAAAAGTTTAAAGAGCAAGAGAGACTAGAAGAGGAAAAGAGAAAAGTGCAGGAGCATCAAAAGAGAAAGGAGGAAGAAAAGAAGAGGAATGCTTTAAATAAATCTGTGTTCTCAGATCCTCCCAAACCTTGCATACAAGGTATCTTGTGTATATAGTTATATTACATAGTTAATAATGTTAAAAAAAGAGTTCATTAAGTTCAACCCATAGCCTTGCTGTGTTGATTTAGAGGAACTAAAAAAAAAACCTTAGTAGGCAGATTCTGGAGATGTTGGGACTCGGCTGAAACGTCACAAGCGGGTGGGATTTAGCCGGTCTCAGCAGTGACAGACCACTTAGCCAGTCACTGGCCGTGGCTGTGTCTCATCTTGACCAGTTATTGGCTGAGCGTCCTGTCATTTCCAAGACCGGCTCACAAGTTCCAGTGGTGGCTGCGGGGAGCAGAGAGAAGCTAGAAGAACACTGGGGAGCATGGACAGGTATATATAAACTTTATTATTTTACACTTAAAGAGGATGTACCACCAGGTACATCCTCTTTAACCTAAACCCACTGATCGAACGGCGCCGGCACGGGGAAGCCGGTGCCGCGGTCCGTTTTTCTATGCACCGGAACCGGCCGGTGCTCAAGCACTGGAGGCGGGCCGGGCCGCCCCCAGTGGGAGGGAATTCCCTCCCCTGTGTGACGCGGCTCCCTTAGAATGAATGGTGCATAGAACGGTGCTGTGCACGGGAACGGGGCCTCGGTCCGAAAAACGGAATGCGGCACCGGCTTCCCCGTGCCGGCTTCGCTTTGGCTGTCCAGGCATGATGGGAATTGTAGTTTTGCAACAGCTGGAGGGCCGAAGGTTCCCCATCCCTGCTGTATAACTTTCTGGCACTTGTGGATTTGAAAGCTAGTTCTCCAGAGTACCCCTTTAAAGAGGTTTGCCAAGTAAAAAACTATTAATAGTCAATCTATTAATAGGCTATCAAAAGTTGATCATTCACCCAGCACCCCCGCCGATCAGCTCTTTGGTGCCTGCACAATACAGTCTTTGTACTCAGTGTAGCAGTTTAAATTTCACTACAGGTTTCTTTATTTTGTGTTCGCCCTCTTGTGGTGAAAGGTGTATAAGAATGCAACAATGACAGGCTGCAGATTGCAGATCATATATGGTCCGGAAAAGCTACTGAATGTGTGAATGTAGCCTTATTTTTTATTTTAAACACAATTTTGAATGAAAAAGACATTGTATAATACAATATCTTATTAACATGGCTGCTACCTCTTTCGGGTTATGGAAACCCATACATATATGGTAAATGTAAGCTATTGTAAAATAGTTATTTTCTATATCCTTAGCAGAAAAACACAAGACTGAAAAGATTGTGCCTCCCACAAGGAAATCCGGTAGCATTAAAATCCATTTTACCCCTCGAATCTTCCCCACTGCTCTCAGAGAATCTCGAATAGCAGAAGAGGAGGAGGTAAGCAAATTTTCAATATCTTTCTTTTATACCATATCTACAATCGAGATGAAATAGACATTTCTTGTCTCTGGAGGAAAGTGGCCATGTTTTTGTAGCACTTGATAACCCCTTAAATATTCCTTTACATATAGACTGTAGACACAAAAATCAGTCTTTGGATTTTTTATTTTTTTTAGCAGATATTTTTTATTGAAGTTTTTTACTATTTTTTTATTTTTTTACAAACACTTAGAAACAGTGCCAAAAAAGGGGTGGAAGCAATCTTACATATCAAATCAGAAGAACAATGCGAAAAGAGCGTCGCATATGTATAATTGTTCATATAAAACCTAATAGAAAACGAAAAGAAAAAGTACATACAATATTACATTGTCTTGTGCCTGTGTGGAAGCGTCTCTATGACATCTCTATCACCTTTCATACATGTATGCATTAGTAGAGAATGGGGCCAACTGACAATCTGGGTGCTTATTGGACGGAGCGGGAGTCTGCAACGCTGTAGTAATGTTCTAGAGGGGAGACCCGGGGAGTCTATCCATCTTCCCATACTTTTTTGAATTTGTGGCTACATTTCCATTTAATATATACAGCTCGTTCTAACTGTACAGTATTGTTAACTTTGTTTATAAATTCTTGCACACTGGGGGGACTCGTCTCTATCCAATGGGCTGCTATAGCTTTGCGGGCCTGATAGAGTAGTCTGTAAGGCTATGCTCATCTGCGTCCGGGAAGTCTAGAATCCCTAATGCTCTAGGGTTCAGGCGAAGACTTACAGAGTAAGCCGTTCGGATAATTTCCACCACTCCTTTCCAGAAATCCTCCAGTTGCACACACTCCCAGACCATATGTATCAAAGAGGCTTCACCAGATCCACATTGCGGGCATTGTGACGTGGGCCAAAAGCCCATTCTATGCAAAAGAGCTGGGGTCTTATAGACATGGTGGAGTAAGTACAGCTGTAAGAGTCTCTGTGCTTCACTACGGGAGACCTGTGTAGTGAGTTCCAATATATTATTCCGGTTGTCATCAGAAAGGCTCCCCACATCATTCCCATTTTTCCCTAATAGAAAGAGGATAGTGTAGGAGATATTCATGTAATAAGTCATTGTACAATGCGGATATTAGTCCCCTAGCGGAGTTTTCAGTGGATATATGGTAGTCCCAAGTTGTGCAAGATGCTCCTGAGAAGGTACTGATAAAACTGTAGGTTTCTCGTATATAATTAAAAGAAACAAACATTATCTTTCCTCAAGAACCCTTGGTTCTCCCTTGGGGAAAAACCCTGCAGTCTAAAATATTCAGGTAGCCTATGGTTATGCCATATTGGGGTAAAATTAGTAAATCCGGTGATCTGCAGCATTACCTTGGACCTATCCCACACCTTTACCATCAGGGAAAATGGCGGAAGCTCCTTCCCTTTCCATTTAGTCTCTCCCTTCTCCAGAGTCATAATTGGTAGACGTTGGTTATTAGCCAGTGTAACAAGTCATCCTGTTTGCCCCATAAGATTCCTATGTGTACATCCCTTAAGATGTTGTGATTGGGAGGCAAGAAAGTAGATGTACAGATTCAGCAAGGCCAGACCACCTGCATCTTTACTCCTTTGTAACGTTTCCAGTCTAATTCTTCTTGCCCGTTAACGCCGTACTAGCTCTCTAAAAAGAAATCGGATTTTGCGTAAGATCCTTCCTTATGTATAGTCTTTGGGTTCTTAAAGGGGTACTCTGGCGCTGATTAAAAAAAAACAAAAACAATCAATCAAACATAGTTTTTACATTTACCATCCCTCTGGAGTCTGTCTCTGTTTGAATTTCCCGCCGTTTGCAAGTCCCTGAACCTCCAGTTGGTGGCTTCATTTTTTTTCTTTACTTCATGGTTTGGCTTTCCCATGATGCACTTTGTCTCCTGTAATGTCTAACTGACTCTGTAAAACTGTTAGATGGCTTACAGCTTGTTCAGCCAATCAGAGCTGAGTAACCTGTGTCATCTAACAAAGGGAGGCTGGCTTAACAGGGCTTAGACCCGCCTCCCTCTTGATGATGTTATTGTCACAAAATGGCCTGTGGTCAACAGTCATTAGGTAAGAATGAGTTTACTTCACTTTCTGCTGGGTTGAGGGGGGGGGGGGAAAGATTGGGAAGGGGGGCAGATAGGTGATTGAAGTATATTACAAAGTTATATAACTTTGTAATGTGTTTCAATTACTGGGAAAAAGCTTTTTCACTGGAGTACCCCTTTAACCTAAATGTGGCCTGCATAGTAAATTTATTACTTATAGAAAAGGTTGATAATGGGTCATCCAACTTGAATAATCTAACTTTGAATGTAATTTTTTTTAAAGAAATTTTCATCACTACATAGAGTTAAGCCTATGGTGTATAGAGGCAATAAGATCCAATTGCATGTTCACTTTTATTATGTAGCTACTTTGGGTTTCCCATACCAGAGACATTGGGGGCTTACAGTGTGTAGTGTCTCGGAGAAAATATGGCTGGTGGTTTTCAGTAGACACCACCTGTGTAAAAAGTTTTCATTTTGTTTTATAATAACAGCAAATGGAAAGTATGGAAACTGTAGGCCAATAGAAATCCATTTTCATGTAAGTTCATGAACAGCACTCACATAGTTGTGACACATATATCCTACCATGTATGCTTCTTAGGAGAAATAGGTTGCTGTAAAGAATTATCAGAAGGTTCATTATTCTTATATGCCGTCCTTTGCAGTGGTTACAGAAACAGGCAGAAGCCCGCAGAGCCACTAACACTGACAACCTTGACCTTCAAGACTTAAAAGAAGAAGAGAAAAACCCTGATTGGTTGAAGGACAAAGGGAAGTAAGTGGGTGATGTAGTATCCTAGAGAATTCAAGAAATGAGGGTTTTTGTTCTTTTGCTTTCTTTCACATGTACAGCAGATTTTTCTTAGCACTTACATCATACTGTTGCTCTCCTTTTATTTTTACAGTTTTTTTTTCCCTATTAGGTTACATTCACACATCCACAGACCCATTGCTACAGACAGGACTACGGGTGTGCACCCGCAACCGCCTGCAACCAGGGCTGTGTTACTAGCTGCTGCTGCCCTAGGCACTAAACATGCAGACCCCCCATCTTCACTCACCAATTAGCATCAAGATTTTCTGGTTTGTGAACATCATATTGATATCTGATCAGTCTTACCACCATACCCCCTCCCCCCCTCGAAAAGACAACAGCTTTACTGGCAAGTTTGAAGGGGAGGTGGATGACTTGCCAGTGAATCTGGTGTCTTTTCGAGGGAGGAGGGGGTATGGTGGTAAGACTGATCAGATCTCAATATGATGTTCAGAAACTAGAAAATCATGATGCTAATTGGTGAGTGAAGATAGGGGGTCTTCAGGTTTAGTGCCTAGGGCAGCAGCAGCTGCCTGGTGCTGCCCTAGGCACCAGACCACGGGTACCTAGTGGTAAATACGGCCCTGCCTGCAACCTGTCCCTAGTGTATGAACCCCTTCATTTACTATAGGTTATTTGTGCGGGCTGCCCTCTGGCTTGCCTGTTTTTTTTTTTTTTTTTTTTGCGGTGCGGATTAGCGGTCACATACGGATCCCTAAAATTACACTTATGTATAAGGGTCCATAGGAATTAATAATTCTGTATTCGGTCTTTATTTGCGGATGTGTGAATTATTCTTTATCCTATAAATCTCATTCTTTCTATTTCCTGTTTAATTCTTCTGAGATATCTTCCTTACATCTGGGCTGCATATAAAACATAGTGTTACAAAGTTTTCCTAATCTAAAGTTGTGCTTTCTTCTCAACCCTAGTAAACTTTTTGCTGCTGGTGACTATTTGGCAGCGGTGAATGCCTTGAACCTAGCAATACGATTAAATGACAAGATCCCAACCCTGTATCTCAATCGATCAGCCTGCCATCTTAAATTAAGAAACCTCCATAAAACTATTGAAGACGCCTCCAAGGTATTCCTAGCAGACATACTGTAGAATTCTCCGTCTATGATTATTGCATGCACTTGGACACTAGTATAGGCTCATCTTAACACACAAACCATTGAAGTAGAGCACATAAACTTTTCATGACCTTGGATATATTGATTTTATGGTGCAGCATTAGCTACTTTAGTCTCTGAAGACTATTTCACTTGTTTATTTGATAATGATTTTATCATTACATAGGGATGTATTTGATTATATGCCATGCTTTAGATTTCCATTAAGAAAATGTACTCTTTTACTACCTGTTATAATAGGGTATGGTGTGTTTGTGTTTTGAAAGTCTACACTATTATGACAACGGCTTTGGTGTTACTTTTGTGCTTATTGCTGTGAAGAAAAGAACAACAAACATTTAGGGTAGATTCACAACTATCAGATTGCAGCAGTTTTCACGCTGCGAGTTCTGCAGCGAAATCCGCTGTAAGTCCCGATACTGTCATTTTCTATGGCTTTACATACTCGTATATGTATGTAAAGGCCCTTCCCACTTAACCCAGCGCTGCCCAGCTAATACATTTCCTGCCCTTGCTCCAACTTGCTTCTTAGGCTCTCTGGTGTCCCACTTGGCCAATCAACTCGCTGCCTCACCGCAGCCACTGATTGGCTGAGCGAAATGTCACTCGAGAAGCAAGCAGGAGTGCGGTCAGGTAACTTATTACCCAGGCAGCGCTGGGTTAAGTGGGAAGCAGGAATTGAGCAGGAATTATTTATCACATAAATAAAAAGATAATTCTATGCACATTTCCCAACAATTCTAATATTTACTGTAAGTGTTTTATTACTCCTTTTATTTGTGGTAACCAATATAGGCACTGGAGCTGCTTACTCCCCCTGTTCCAGACAATGCTTCAGCCAGGCTTAAGGCTTATGTAAGACGTGGCACAGCCTTCTGTGAGCTGGAACTTTATGTGGAAGGTAAAGCTTTTTTTCCATTACATGTATAAAGAAAACTAACTTGTAATGTGTGTGAAGGTGCCCATTCACCTTACACTACCAAATGAAGAAATGGAAAGATATGACCACCTTTAGTGTAGTGAATTTTAGACTGGTTGATACCCGCCATTGATACAAATTATTGCAAAAAGTGAAGGGTGGAAATCTGTACACTTCTTTTTAAAAACCATCTAGTGTTTTCAGTTTGTGTGTGGTATTGCAACTGAAGTGTGAATGGAGCCCATATGTAATACCACACACAACCTGAAGGCAGGTGGGGCGCTGTTTTTGGAAGAATGCAACTAATTCTGGATAACCTCTTTAATGTGCATAGGGGGTTCTGTTAGAATGTTTTTACAGTGCTAAAACCAGGCTAGTGTGAAAGCTTCCGATTTACTTGTGTCAACCTCTATAAAATGGCATTTAGACAACTTTGATAACACTTTTTCTCAGCATTTTTTTTTTTTTTCAATCGATATTTATTTCTTTACTTTATTTTTCTCTTTATATATAAGTGTTCAGTGTTTCAGGAGCCTACCTGAAGTGGAAGATCTTGTGAAACATATGGAAGGCCTTTCAAGAGAGCTAAAAAGATTTATTGTTCACATGCTCCCCATGTTCTCTCAAAGGTCATCTTTATTAATCCTTGCCTTCTGCAATTACTTCTTATAAAAAGTGCAGATGCAAGGAATAGTTCTTCCTCAAGGGCTTCTGGCATTCAATAGAACAAAATAAGACTACTCAAGGTTTTCCTGAATGAAGCAGTTTTCTTTGTATTCTTTGACATGAGTTTGTTCAGCCGACCAGTATCACTAGGAGCACAAAGACTACAGTAAAGAAGATTGCAGAAAGTTACTGCCATAATAGGAGGAAACTTTCCTCTGAACACTTTATTTACTGTATAGAAATGCACTGTAAAGTCATTGGCAGACAGTTACTCAGTCTTGCCCTATTTTCCAATGTTCCAAGACATTAAACATGATTTGATAAAGCCAAATTAAAGATTATCACCAATGCCGCATGTCCTGTTGTCTAGGTTTAAACGAATGTACCATCATGAAGTTTTTTTATTTTTTTAAGTATCCCTGTGGAGCTGACTTTTTTTCAAAACGCTGCCTGATTCCTGCGCCCTGCGCCATTTTCTTGTTGTGCATCGGCCAGGCTCCATGCACTGGAGGTGGGCCCCGCGCCCCCAGTGTGACAATATCCCCTTCATTAGAATCAAGTAGGGCTGCATCACCAAGGGAAGGGGATATCGTCACACTGGGGGCGCCAGGCCCGTCGCCTACAGTGTATAGAGCCAGTGCACAACAAGAGAACGGCGGTGAGAAAAAAGGAACCCACCACCGGGATCCCCATGCCAGCACCGATAAGTCTGAAAGGTAGACTGGGCCACATCTATCAGAACTAGGGTACCTGTCACGTTGAAAAACTTATGTGACATGTAACATGAAGTTCTGATTGGTGGGAGTCTGGGTGCTAACATGTATACTTTTTTGCAGAAAGTTTCTTCGAGGTGTAGTGTAGGGTTTGTATCATTTTACGTATCAAAAGATGCCCTAATATTTTTTTATATGCAAAGTTAGGTTTAATTCTTACACCTATTTTTTGGTTATTTTAAATGAAGTGAACAAATAATCTGAATACATTAAGAGTAATGTTTAATATGAATATTGTGTCATACTAACTAAAGTTTATATTCTACCTAACACGCAGGTCTACAGGACTATGAAGCTGCCCTCAAGATTGACCCGGCCAACATAAGTGTACAATGTGATGCCGAGAAAATTAGAAGGATTATCCAGGGCACCAGTTTAGGTCCTAAATAAATTGCCATATGCTTGCTGTTACCTCACAAGCAGAGTTTCTAATGTTAAAGGGGTTATCCAGTGCTACAAAAACATGGCCACTTTCTTTCAGAGACAACACGACTCTTGTCTCCAGTTCAGGTGTGATTTGCAATTAAGCTCCATCCACTTCAATGGAACTGAGCAGCAAAACCCCGCCCAAGCTGGAGACAAGAGTGGGGCTGTCTCTGGAAGAAAGTGGCCATGTTTTTGTAGCGCTGGATAACCAGTTTAAGCAGATCAGTTTATCAATGTATTATTACCAGGGCAGTAAATTATTTGCTATTTTATTATATAAAACAATAAAATTATTTTAAATTATGATTGTTTGTTTAGATTAATTTTTTCAGGGTCCTGTATGGTAGACTAGTCACAAGTTTCTTATAAGCGTATTCCAGCGCTGAATTTTTTTTCTTTTTGTCAGTTGGGTTACATTAAAAATAAAAAAGAAAGCATATTCACAATTCCTTGCAGCTTGTTTTCCTGCTCCACACTTCTGGTGTGATTACCTTGTAAGAAGTTCTCACTTGGCCAATGACTAGCTGCAGGAGTGCCCCCCCTCAGCCAATGACCGGCTAAGCAGGCACTTCCTTGCAGGGTTGACACCAATGTTCCCTCTAAGCTTCACCACTAAGTGGAATGACAATGGAAATGTTCAAGCAAAGTTGGGCAAACCAAAAACTTAACACAGAAACGTCGACATCTAAAGAGTCATGGTGAACCTTCGGCCCTCCAGCTGTTCAAAAGCTACAATTTCTACCATGCCTGGACAGGCAAAGCTAAAGCTTTGGCTGGCCAGGCATGATGGGAATTGTAGTTTTCCAACAGCTAGAGGGCCAAAGCTTCTCCATGCCTGTCCACCACTCAGAGTTTCCAGGCTGAATGGGAGTCTGGTGGCAGTAAACGGAGCCGCAGGTAGTTCCGTCACCAGTGCACCAAAACAACTTTTTAGCATGAAGATTAAACTGCTAATAGCAAAGAAAATGTGCTGAGGATGAACGTAAGAAACTTGCCTTCATCCTCGGTGCTCTGTGAGATATCAGGACATATCAGCAGGTTAGATACTTCTAACCTGATAGGTTCACTTTAAGTCCTTATTTGTTATTATTGTTATTTACAGCGTCACAATTATTAGAGCACTGTATCATTTAGATCGTGAGGATGAGAATTCCATCAAGCCTAATTCCATTAAAAAAAATGTTAAAAAGTGTGACACCTGTTACCTCCACTCACTTTTTATCCCCTTCACCCCAGTTTCGGGAAGCTATGAGTTGTGTAAGGCTAAAATTCAGCTTTCTAATTGTTCCTTTATTTAACCCCTTAAGGACAGAGCCTGAAATGGCCTTAAAGGGATAGTGTCACTTTTTTTTTTCTTTTTCCTTTAAATGTAATTATAAAAAATAAGTGGTTTGGTATTTTTTTTTTTTTATTTTGCCTGTAGTATCAATGTTTTATAACCTTGTGATGCTGGCCACAGGGGGCTGCCATGTTGAATAGCATTTGTGTATGGTGTCTTTGCACGACACTTACACAGATGCTGTACGGCACACACATAACATTGAAGTGAACGGGACGGAGTCCGTCCCGTTTACTTACATTGTGCTTCATGAGCTGTGTGCTAGGCATATTCAAAGGCATGCGTAGTACACAGCTGGGGGAGGGCGATGGCACCATTTTAGAGGAGCCTGCTCCTGGAAGTACTGTGAAAAGTACTGAGAGTGGCTGAAAGTTACTTGAACTGTGGTTTACAGCTTGCTTGCTGCTGCTTCTTCACCATAAGTCCCTGGTTTTATGGTCCTTCTCTGTACTAACTCCCTGAACTTGTTGCTTTGTCTGTGTGCCGCTGCTGCCTCGGTCTGTGTTCCCCCTGCTCCCCCCGTCTGTATGCCGCTGCTGTCCCCGATCTGTATACCGCTGCTCCCCCGATCTGTATATCGCTGCTCCCCCCCGTCTGTATGCCGCTGCCCTCCCTGATCTGTATACCTGCCGCTGCTCTCCCCGATCTGTATGCAGCTTCTCCCTCCTGTATGCCGCTTCTCCCTCCTGTATGCTGCTTCTCCCTCCTGTCTGTATGCCGCTTCTCCCTCCTGTCTGTATGCCGCTTCTCCCTCCCTCCTGTCTGTATGCCGCTTCTCCCTCCCTCCTGTCTGTATGCCGCTTCTCCCATCTGTCTGTATGCCGCTTCCCCCATCTGTCTGTATGCCGCTTCTCCCATCTGTCTGTATGGCGCTTCTCCCTCCCTCCTGTCTGTATGCCGCTTCTCCCATCTGTCTGTATGGCGCTTATCCCTCCCTCCTGTCTGTATGCCGCTTCTCCCATCTGTCTGTATGCCGCTTCTCCCATCTGTCTGTATGGCGCTTCTCCCTCCCTCCTGTCTGTATGCCGCTTCTCCTATCGGTCTGTATGGCGCTTCTCCCTCCCTCCTGTCTGTATGCCACTTCTCCCTCCCTCCTGTCTGTATGCCACTTCTCCCTCCCTCCTGTCTGTATGCCACTTCTCCCATCTGTCTGTATGCCGCTTCTCCCATCTGTCTGTATGGCGCTTCTCCCTCCCTCCTGTCTGTATGCCGCTTCTCCCTCCTGTATGGCGCTTCTCCCCCCCTCCTGTATGCCGCTTCTCCCATCTGTCTGTATGGCGCTTCTCCCTCCCTCCTGTATGCCGCTTCTCCCTCCCTCCTGTATGCCGCTTCTCCCATCTGTCTGTATGGTGCTTCTCCCTCCTGTCTGTATGCCGCTGCCCTCCCTGATCTGTATACCTGCCGCTGCTCTCCCCGATCTGTATGCAGCTTCTCCCTCCTGTATGCCGCTTCTCCCTCCTGTATGCTGCTTCTCCCTCCTGTCTGTATGCCGCTTCTCCCTCCTGTCTGTATGCCGCTTCTCCCTCCCTCCTGTCTGTATGCCGCTTCTCCCTCCCTCCTGTCTGTATGCCGCTTCTCCCATCTGTCTGTATGCCGCTTCCCCCATCTGTCTGTATGCCGCTTCTCCCATCTGTCTGTATGGCGCTTCTCCCTCCCTCCTGTCTGTATGCCGCTTCTCCCATCTGTCTGTATGGCGCTTATCCCTCCCTCCTGTCTGTATGCCGCTTCTCCCATCTGTCTGTATGCCGCTTCTCCCATCTGTCTGTATGGCGCTTCTCCCTCCCTCCTGTCTGTATGCCGCTTCTCCTATCGGTCTGTATGGCGCTTCTCCCTCCCTCCTGTCTGTATGCCACTTCTCCCTCCCTCCTGTCTGTATGCCACTTCTCCCTCCCTCCTGTCTGTATGCCACTTCTCCCATCTGTCTGTATGCCGCTTCTCCCATCTGTCTGTATGGCGCTTCTCCCTCCCTCCTGTCTGTATGCCGCTTCTCCCTCCTGTATGGCGCTTCTCCCCCCCTCCTGTATGCCGCTTCTCCCATCTGTCTGTATGGCGCTTCTCCCTCCCTCCTGTATGCCGCTTCTCCCTCCCTCCTGTATGCCGCTTCTCCCATCTGTCTGTATGGTGCTTCTCCCTCCTGTCTGTATGCCTCTTCTCCCATCTGTCTGTATGGCGCTTCTCCCTCCCTCCTGTCTGTATGCCGCTTCTCCCATCTGTCTGTATGGTGCTTCTCCCTCCTGTCTGTATGCCTCTTCTCCCATCTGCCTGTATGCCGCTTCTCCCTCCCTCCTGTATGGCGCTTCTCCCTCCTGTCTGTATGCCGCTTCTCCCTCCCTCCTGTATGCCGCTTCTCCCTCCCTCCTGTATGCCGCTTCTCCCTCCCTCCTGTATGCCGCTTCTTCCTCCCTCCTGTATGCCGCTTCTCCCTCCCTCCTGTATGCCGCTTCTCCCATCTGTCTGTATGCCGCTTTTCCCTCCCTCCTGTATGCCGCTTCTCCCTCCCTCCTGTATGCCGCTTCTCCCATCTGTCTGTATGCCGCTTCTCCCATCTGTCTGTATGCCGCTTCTCCCATCTGTCTGTATGGCGCTTCTCCCTCCCTCCTGTATGCCGCTTCTCCCTCCCTCCTGTATGCCGCTTCTCCCATCTGTCTGTATGCCGCTTCTCCCTCCCTCCTGTATGCCGCTTCTCCCATCTGTCTGTATGCCGCTTCTCCCTCCCTCCTGTATGCCGCTTCTCCCTCCCTCCTGTATGCCGCTTCTCCCATCTGTCTGTATGGCGCTTCTCCCTCCCTCCTGTATGGCGCTTCTCCCTCCCTCCTGTATGCCGCTTCTCCCATCTGTCTGTATGCCGCTTCTCCCTCCCTCCTGTATGCCGCTTCTCCCATCTGTCTGTATGCCGCTTCTCCCTCCCTCCTGTATGCCGCTTCTCCCTCCCTCCTGTATGCCGCTTCTCCCTCCCTCCTGTATGCCGCTTCTCCCATCTGTCTGTATGGCGCTTCTCCCTCCCTCCTGTATGCCGCTTCTCCCTCCCTCCTGTATGCCGCTTCTCCCTCCCTCCTGTATGGCGCTTCTCCCTCCCTCCTGTATGGCGCTTCTCCCTCCCTCCTGTATGCCGCTTCTCCCATCTGTCTGTATGCCGCTTCTCCCTCCCTCCTGTATGGCGCTTCTCCCTCCCTCCTGTATGCTGCTTCTCCCATCTGTCTGTATGCCGCTTCTCCCTCCCTCCTGTATGCCGCTTCTCCCTCCTTTCTATATACTGCTGCTGCCCCATGCCCGCCCCCCCTCCCCCCTCTTGCTATGTGCCCCTGCTCTCCTCCATATATGTGCTGCTGCCCCCTCAGTGGGAGTCTTATACAGTACAGTGTTCTGTGTTATTACCTGAGCTCTTCCTGCAGCTGTAAATCGTCGGATCCCCAGTGCAGCCACTGCCCGATCAGAGCACTCACTTTGGCTCAGCTCCCTGCTCTGTACTCGGTTCATGTGACTGTGACCCCACAATAACTGAGTACAGGGCAGGGAACTGAGTGTTCTGATCGGGCAGTTGCTGCACTGGGGATCCGACAATCTACAGCTGCAGGAGGAGCTCAGGTAATAACACAGATCTCTTATGTCCATAGCGAAGCAATTTGTTGTAAATTACAAGTTGTAATGATTAACTGTAACTCCTATCATTGGAGCTGATGATGTGTTTGGTGTATTCCCCTATAGTTATATAATCACTGTGGAGGATATTGCATGTGTATGCTGGGAGTTATTGTCGGGTCCAAGCCAGATAAGGTACCAGTACATACATGTATTATCCCCCACAGTGATTATATAGGAATAAACCAAACAATCAGCTCCCAGGACAGAAGTTACTGTTATCCAGAACTATTGGCAACTATTTGTTACACTGCAATAGATACATCTGTACAGACAGGAATATTGTAACCAATCAGTGACTGCAGCAAAGGAGTTACAGTTGCTTATTACAGCCAGCAACTCTTGTCTCACTGAGGTGGCTGCATTTGGCAGAGCAAAGTGTCTCTCCTACTCTTTTTTAATTGGTACAATTAGCCCCCAAATACACCAGAGAGCAATAGCCGGTACTCTCCTGTGTGTGTGTAAATAAATAAAAATATATATACACACACACACACACACACACACACACACACACACACACACACACACACACACACATAGATACATACAGGAGATAGATATATATATATATATATATATATATATATATATATATATATATACACACACACATACATGCAAGAGCCATATATATATATACACACATAGTTCCACAATGGAGTGCATTTTTTTCACTGAAGGACGTGCTATAGATCTTTGTGTGTGTATGTATATATATATATATATATATATATATATAGAGAGAGAGAAGGTATATATATATATATATATATATATATATATATATATATATATATATATATATGGGATTATATATATATATATATATATATATATATATATATATATATATATATATATATAATGAGCCCTTCATAATACACCGCAGTGTCACACATAGCACAGGTAGAGAAGGTATATATATATATATATATATATATATATATATATATATATATACTCTACCTGTGAGACACGTCTGTTGCATGTGTACTTCTGTGCAGACAACAACAAAATGGCGCTGCCCAGCAGTACACATAATATCACCTTTCCCCTCTTTGTTCCTTTGTGAAAAGAGGAGGGAGGTGATGATGTCACAGCAGTTGAGCAGAGACTGCCTCTTTTTTCAGCACAGCCGTATATCAGGTAACTTTTACCAGCAGTTTTTCTGCTGGAGCTCCCCCTAGGGGCCATTACTGGGAAATATGGAAAATTAGATAGTTATTTTTTCATATTTCCTTACATGTAAAAAAAAAAAAAAAAACACTTACAAATTAACAAAAAAAACAAATTCAATTTTATCATTTTTTTTATTTTTTTTTTACTTTGTGACACATTCCCTTTAATGACAGAGACAAATTTTATGAAAATGACCTGTGTCACTTTAGTCATTAATAACTTCGGGATGCTTTTACCTATCCGGCTGATTCTGAGATTGTTTTCTCGTGACATTTCTGGTAAATTGGAGTCAATATTTATAACGAATATTTATGAAAAAAACCAAAATAACATGAAAAATTGTGAAAAATTTTTCTAACTTTGAAACTTTTTTGCTTATACAGAAAGTGGTTATACCACATAAATTATATATTAAATAGCATTAGCAACATGTCTACATTATGTTGGCGGCATTTATTAAACGATCTTTCATTTTTTTTAGACAATAGAAAGCTTAAAGCATAAGCAGCAAATTTTCAGTAAAATTTCAAAATCAGATATTTTTAGGGACCTATTCAGTTTTAAAGTGTATTTGAGGGGCCTGTATGTTAGAAAGCCCCACAAAGCACCCCATTTCAGAAACTGCACCCCCCAAACTCTGCAAAAGCACATCCAGAAAGTGTTTTAACCCTTTAGGAGTGTCACAGAAATAAAAGCTAAGTGTGTAAGAAATTTGAAAATTATAATTTTCTGTGCAGAGATTTTACTGTAATCCAATATTTTTCATATTTATAAACTTATTACCAGAGAAATTCACCCCAATATTGATTGACCCGTATCTGCAGTTTATATAAATACCCCATATGTGGCCCTAATGCATTGTTTGACGGAACCACAAGCCTCAGATACAAAGTAGCGCCTAGTGAATTTCAATGGCTCCGTTATATTTGGTCATTTCTGACTGTACCACTTCAGGTTGGCAGAGGCTCTGGGGTGCCAAAACCTAAAAAACACCCCTAAAGGGACACCATTTAGAAAACTACACCCCTCAAGGAATGTAACAAGGGGTGCGGTGAGCATCTGGACCCCACAGGTGCTTCACAGATTTTCAGAACAATGTGGCGTGAAAAAAGAAAAATGTATTTTTTACACTATAACGTTGTTCTAGCCTTCAATTTTTAATTTTCACAATGGGATAAAAGGAAAAAAAAACACAAAGCGTGTAGCGCAGTTTCTCCCCCACTGGTGACGGGCACAAATGTGGAACAATGTTACGTGAAAGGGAAATTTTTCATTTTTTCACTTTCACGGCACAAATGTGCTCGTCATCAAGGGGTCCATATCCTCAATGCACCCCTTGTTAGATTCCTTGAGGGGTGTAGTTTCCAGAATGGGGTCACTTGTGGGGGGTTTCCAGTGTTTTGGCAGCCCGAGGGCTCTGTAAATGCGACATGGCGTTCATCATCCATTCTGGCCGAATCCAGCCTCCAAAATCCGAATGGCGCTCCTTCCCTTCGGAGGCTTGCCCTGCGCCCACATGGCGCTTTATGTCCACATGTGGGGTATTTACGGACTCGGGGGAAATTGCTCTACACATTTTGTGTGTTTTTTTTTCTCTTTTAACCCCTTGTGAAAATGAAAAATTTAAGGCTAAACCAACATTATAGTGTAAAAAATGTAATTTCATTTTCACACATTGTTCCACATTTGTGCCTGTCACCAGTGGGGTCCATATGCTCACTACACCCCTTGTTACATTCCCTAAGGGGTTTAGTTTCCATAATGGGGTCACTTGTGGGGGGTTTCAACGGTCTTGGCAACACAGGGGTCTTTTAAATGCAACATGGCCCTCGAAATCCATTCCATTCCAAATCCAGCCTCCAAAAACCAAATGGTGCTCCTTCCCTTTGGAGGCTTACCCTGCACCCGCATGGCATGTGGGGTATTTTCGTACTCAGGAGAAATTGCTCTACACATTTTGTTTTCTTTATCTTTTAACCCCTTGTGAAAATGAAAAAATCAAGACAAGATCAATGATTTAGTGTAAAAATTAAGCATTTTTTACTCTAAATGTTGGTCTAGCCTTGATTTTTCCCATTTCCACAAGAGGTTAAAAAAGAAAATGAACACAAAGCGTGTAGAGTAATTTCCCCTGAGTACGAAAATACCCCACATGTGGGCATAATGTGCCATATGGGCACAGGGCAAGCCACCAAAGGGACAGAGCGCCATTTAGAGGCTGGAATGGAGGATGGAGGCCATGTCGCAATTACAAAGCTCCTGTGCTGCCAGAACAGTAGAAACCCCCTACAAGTGACCCCATTATGGAAACTACACCCCATAAGGAATCTAACAAGGGGTGCAGTGAGCATATGGACCCCACTAGTGACGGGCAAATTTGTCGAACATGTGCCAGGAAAATAAAAAATACAATTTTTTTCATTTTCACGTCCCAAATGTGGCCGTCACCAGGGGGCCATATCCCTGCTGCCCCCCTTGTTAGATTCCTTATGGGGTGTAGTTTCCAGAATGGGGTCACTTGTGGGGGGTTTCTACTGTCCTGGCAGAACAGAGGCTTTGTAATTGCAACATGGCATCCTCTAATGGGAATGGTGGCCATACCTATTTAGCTGGGGAAAAGGGACAATTCTAATTTATTTTGGGGATATTAGGCCAATTATTAGTTTATAAGGTTGAAAATGACAGGTGTCCATCAAATTCAACCTGTGTTGATCCAGAGGAAGGCAAAAAACCCTTGTAAGGCAGACGACAGTAGCCTCATCACTGGGAAAAAATTCCTTCCCGACTCCATAATGGCGATCAGAATAATCCCCTGAAATAGGAATAAGGGACAGAATTTAGAAAATGTAGAACTCCAATGACGTGTGGTACGCCTTGAAGCGATCCAGTATGCAGAGGCCGGGGGATCAGGACAGGTGTCACACTGTAAAATGGTGTCCTTCCTGATCTCCCTGTTACGCCACACTCTGCACTTCTTCTGGGGTCTCCTGTTTTCTAGTGTGGGGGACGTCACCTGGAAAATGTTGCCCTGGTGCGATACGGGGTCCTTAATATCCAAAAGCGCTGGGTCCGCTCCATGGCTGCTAAATATTAGGGCTTTATTACGGCTTCTGATATTTTCGGATCGTGACGCAAGCTATAGTAGCTCGGGCAGCGAGGGACCAGAAGAGGGGCTGCTGGTATAAAGGTTATCCCCGTACAGGTGGTAACCTTTATCCAGCAGTGGGAAGATCAGTTCCCGAACGATCTTCCCACTAACTCAGAGGATGGGAGGGGGGGGGGGTATGCAGGATTCCGGTGTCCCTTCCTTCATACACTCTAAGGGTACGTGCACACTGCGGAATCGCGATAAATAACACTTCACGCATTCCGCAGCTGGCACCCACTGGCGGACTGATGCAGGCGTGCATCTCCGTCCGTGTCATAGACTTCATTCTATGCACGGGCGGATTCCGCTCTTCGACCAATGTGTTCATTCTTTGGATGGACGATGGAATCTGCCCGTGCATAGAATGGAGTCTATGACATGGGTGGAGACACTCGCCTGCATCAGTGCGCCGGCGGGTGCCAGCTGCGGAATGCACAAAGGGTTATCCTTCGCCATTCCGCAGTGTGCACGTACCCTAAATCTGTAAGTGTACCCTGAGGTACTCTCACAGAGTTTGTAGAATTTCACGCCATACCGTCATCTCTTATTGGTACTGGCGGAAAAGACGTGTCTGGGGGGGCAGCGTACGCTACGCTACCCCCAGACATGTCACTGGATGATGAGGGTGAATGGAGGAAAGAAGGATCCCCCCCATTCATCCTCACTGGCTGTTTCGGTGTCGGAGGCAATAATAGCGTATGCGTCTGATACCGAAAACACGCCGGGGGCCATCTTTATACCGGGACTAGTATATGGGGTATGTAAATGTGTAGTGGTGTAGTGTAAAAATTTATTTCATGTAGTGTGGTGTAGTGTAGTGTTTTTTACGGTTTTCTTGACTGTAAGAAAAAATATCCCTACGCCAAAAAAGAAGCTGTTGATAAATGCCGCACTTATGTGCGGCACTTATTAGCAGACAGTGGCGGTAGGATATAGGGGGGAAAAACGCCCCTACGCCAAAAAGGAGGAGTTGCTGATCAGCGGCGCACTTACGTGCGATGCTGATCAGCACTCAGCGGCGTTAGGGCGAATAAAAAGAAAAAAAAAAAACATTTTGAAAAAAAAATAAACTTTTTACCCCAAAGTAAGTGATCAGTGTATAATATACACTGATCAGCCGCTAGGGGCAGTAGAATGGAGCTGGCGAAGATGGGGGCGACGGAAAAGCCCAAAGAGCCGAAGATTCCCGACGAGGACCGAACAAACCCGGAAGTGGCGGCGACGAGGAGAAGAGGACGCGCGGGACCGCGAATCTTCGTTCCGGAGGCCAGGATCAGGTGAGTATGGTACACCTGCACCACACACACCTGTTCTGCACCCCTCAGCTACCTAGCTGAGGGGTGCAGAACCCGGCCAGACACTTTTTAACTGTTAGATCGCCGTGATGGGCCGGCCGGTACTGGCCGGCCTATCACGGCGATCGTGGGGGTGGCACCAGCGCCATCTTTGTTGGGGACAATAATGGCGATTGGTGCTGTCCCGGACAGCACCAATCGCCATTGCTTTCCGGGTGACCGATGACCCGGAAAGCTGTATTCAGCTGCTATCGGCTGATCTGTATTGATTAGCCTATAGCAGCGATCGTCGGCACGGGAGGGGTTAATCACCCCACGTGCCGACGAGCAGAGATGGCCTGCTATACATTATAGCAGGCGATCTTCCCCGACCGCTGTGTGTAAACATACAGCGATCGGGGAAACAGCGGGCGTAAATTTACGCCCTGGTGCGTTAAGTACCAGGCTGCGAGGGCGTAAATTTACGCCCGATGTCGTTAAGGGGTTAAAGGGGTATTCCAGTATACAAATCTTGACTCCATTTGAAATGATATAATACAGTGTAAAAATCCTCAATATATAGTTGAAATAATGCAAGAGGCTCACCAGGATATACATAGCACAATATAAACTGCAAGGGTAATGTCCTTGTTTAGGTTTTGTTCCGTATGTTCACTCAGTAATGGTCGTTATTTGTATATTCATGGGTGTCAATAAGAAATAACTGATGTTATTTGTGCTCAAAATGACTGTCGCCTTAATAGATAGACGTTAAAGGGCTGAAAAAGACATAGCCTAATGATGTAGAATTATGCTTAACTCTACTGTATACCTATGTTTTGAGAAATTTTCCAGGTATATATGTTATAAATGTAAGGCAATAACATAATATGAATAAGGCCTAACTCAGCGATGGGGAGCCTTCGGCTCTTCAGCTGTTGCAAAATTACAATCCCCATCATGCCTAGACTGCCAAAGCTTTAGCTGCCCTGGCCTAACTCCTTCACTTAGCTTTAGGTGCTGCGGCCTTTGATGTAGATCCAACAACACAAATCGGTGCTTTGGTTGATGTTTTCATTTACAACATAAACAAGAGGATTGGTATTAGAAGAGGTAATTTATTCCATTTTACATTGCAGTATTTGTCCACACTGAAGAATAGCCATCAGCCATTAAAAATACAAATCTAGAGAGAAAAAAAAATAGTGTTTCTAGTTAATACAGGATTATAATGTATTGTGCAGGTTTACACAGTCGTACACCCTACTCTTGTCAACCACAGTGTTTAATGAGTGATTTCTGTACATGCCACATGTCCCTAGGTGTTCAGAAAACTGCTGAGAGACAGGGTAGTGGTAACATGGTGCCATCTCAAAGGATGGTCGGATGGCACCGTATTCACTGGAGGTGGTTCTGAACAGGATGCTTTCTGGTCTGGACTGGAATACACTGCTTGTAGAGGTGCTGGGATTCATAGTACAGGTGAACACGGGGTTGCCAAGGTTCATACAGGGAGATCTGCTATCCTCATGCTTCTTTTCTGTTCCAGTACTAACAGGTGATTCTTGAACTGAAGCCATTTTCTCAATCTAGGTAATAAAGGAAGGTCTACATTACTACATGTCATGTTATTTTTGTCATTTGAGTGGTAATACACTTTTGATTGTAACAACTAAATGCACTCATGTCAAGTCAATAGATGGAACACAACATACTGAAAAGCCTATTGCATATAAACATCCCTGCACTGGCATTAGCTGTATTATGGCTCTGTATATCTGTGGGGAATGGAAGTAGTGCCATGTTCCCCGAGATGATATATTACAGAGGTATATGATTTAATATTTAGTTTTCCTTAAAGTGACCCTGGCAGCTTTCTTTAGTGATAACTGATACACCTGGAATCTCAATATTGGAAGGGCTGCCTCATGTAAAAACTAAGAATACTACTGTCCCTCGTACCAGAAGTTTTCTCACTCTTTAAATGTTTCTCTTCAGTTTTCCAATATTGCAGATCAACAAGTGAACCAGCAAACTGAAAACAAGAAACAGGGCAAAGGAAGAACGCCATGGAGACATCACGCATATGAGAAACCAACACTATGTTCATTCAGTGTCAGTAAAGTGAATAAAACATGAAGCAGGCAAGGTCTCTGATATATTCTCTAACATATATATCTCTGACATTCTACTATTACCTTATGCAACAACTTAGATTGTATTAAAGGTCATTCCAACTGGGACTGATGTCTGACATCATGATAATGGCATGGGTCAGATGTATTTCCAGATATCACCAGACACATAATGTGTGGTGGAACCTGGCAGCAAGTGTTCATCACCATAGGGAAAATAAAGCATCAGGACAGTAGCTGATGTATACACTTAAATGGGTACTGTGCCAAAAAACTTGTCTTAAGCCAAAGACATATCAAAATATCTTATTTTTCAGGGGTCTGGGTGTTCAGACCACAACCGATTATTAGAACAAGCCGAGAGAAGTCCAAGCTTAGTAAGTCACATGACCTGGATGCACTCATAATGTAAGTCTATGGGACTGTCCATAGGCACCATGGAACTCTCGGCCTGTTCTGCTGACCGCTGAGGTCTGAACACCCAGACCCCAACCAATAAAAACTTTTGATATGCTAGCGACATGTCAAAAGTTTGTTTGGTGACCAGTACACTTTAAGGCCATGTTCACACACTGTCTTTTTTGGTAAATTAACAGCTGTTATTTTCAGTCTTCAATGATTTCCATTGAGGTAACAGCTGTTAATTTACACAATGCATAGAATAACGGCCGTTGTTCGCAGTGGATGTCAGATTAAATGTTGAGAACATTTATTGGTGGCCGTAATTTTGAGTTGTTAACACAGATTTTTTGTTTTGACCATCCTTTCACCAAAATTCTATGAACCTTTAAAAACAGCCACACCCAAAAGGGTGGGTAATGCACAATGACAACCGCTAAAGCATGTTAAATAACAGCTGTTACTTGGTGGTGGTGCTTCAGGATGCCACCACACAGCCTCTGGCCCCTGTGGGGGTCAAACCACAGGGAATCTGGGAATCCTGGGAATCTGGAGGACGTCTCTTAAGGCCAATGCTGCACAGCCTCCGGCCCCAGCCACCTGCTACACTGGCACCTGTTACCGCCAGTCAGCTGCTGCAACTGCCACTTTCGGCTGTGTGGGACACCACTGTCAGCCTGCCAGGACTTGTGGGACAACTGTCCAGGCCGCCGGACAGCTTCCAGCCTCAAGGTGTGCTATATATATGTATAAAGAAATCCTGTACACATCATATACACCGGAAATGGGACATACTAAAAAGAATGAAAATTATTTCCAATGTGGAAAGATGTAAAATATAGATTAAAGGTACCTTCACACGTACAGATCCGCAGCGGATTTCCGGTCCCGCTCAGCCAGTCAGTGCTGCCATGCACTGATTGGCTGAGCAGGACTGATGAGAGCTGGGAGCCTCACATGCAGCCACGGCGCAGAGCAGGTAATGTATGCTCTCGGCGGCGGGGGGTTAACTCACATACTCACAGCGGGATGTCAATCCCGCTGCGAGTATGTATTCTCATAGGGATGAATTGCACTGGATCCGCAGCAAGGGGGAAGAGCGCCCCATAGAGATGAATAGGAGAATCTCCATACAGCACACACACAGGTGATATAATTAGCTGCAGCTCTGCCCAGCAAAAATGACAGTTGGAAGCCTTAGCAACCAATAGGATTACTACTTTCATTTTCACAGGGAGCTGGAATCTGATTGGTTTCTAGGGCCAGCTGCCTCACAACAGATCCACAGGCTGTATATAACACTGCCAATGTTGTATATAACCAGGCTGCATATAACACTGCCAATGTTGTATATAACCAGGCTCAGTATAACACTGTTACTGTTGTATACCAGTCTTTATACTGTATAACACTGCCAATGTTGCATATAACCATGCTGTATATTACACTGACAATGATGCATATAACCAGGCTGTATAAAATATACTGACGATGTTGTATATAACCAGGCTCTGTATACAGTCTGATCACATGATGACATCTCAGTTTGGCTATTAGGTATTTAGGATGTTTAAAGTTTTTAGTTTATTTCTAAGCTACAATTTACATAAACAGTGCAGAACTGTCGCTGTATATACCGTATAAAGGGATATATAAGGCTCCTGGCGATTTCCCCTTAAAAAAAAATTACGTGTTTCTATAGAGTATACGCTCATTCCACTATACACTACAGATATATCCAGGTGTATTAGGCACAGGTAAGGTATTACACGTTTCTATGAAGTATACGCTCATTCTTCTATACATTACAGATATATCCAGGTGTATCAGGCACAGGTAACGTATTACGTGTTTCTATGGAGTATACGCTCATTCTTCTATACATTACAGATATATTCAGGTGTATCAGGCACAGGTAACGTATTACACAGGTGTTTCTATGGAGTATACGCTCATTCTTCTATACACTACAGATATATCCAGGTGTATCAGGCACAGGTAACATATTACACAGGTGTTTCTATGGAGTATACGCTCATTCTTCTATACATTACAGATATATCCAGGTGTATCAGGCACAGGTAAGGTATAACGTGTTTCTATGGAGTATACGCTCATTCTTCTATACATTACAGATATATCCAGGTGTATCAGACACAGGTAAGGTATTACACAGGTGTTTCCAGTGGCGTAGCTACCATAGAGGCAGAGAAGGTGGTTGCTATGGGGCCTGTGGAGGGAGGGGGCCCAGGGAAGATAAGTGCCTCCTGTGTCCTTTTGCTTAACCCCTTATTTACGGCAGTGTGTAAGTGACCCAGTGTTCTCTAACATGCTGCAAAACAAAAAATGGTTAATACAGAAGACAATTAGCTCTCTGCCTGACTACTCTGATAACCTCTGACCTCTGAGTTCCTGCAGAGGTCAGGGGTTATCAGAGCTAATTGTCTTCTGTATTAACCCTTTTTTGTGTTGCAGCATGTAAGAGAAGACTGGGTCACTTACATACTTACACATTAGTGTGTAGGGGAGGGGGGCCCATACAGTTTTTTGCTATGGGGCCCCATGAATCCTAGCTATGCCCCTGGGTGTTTCTATGGAGTATATTCTCATTCTTCTATACACTACAGACAGAAGCGAAATTAGAGGGGGCAAAGGGGGCAGTCGCTCCCGGGCCCACCAAGGCTGGGGGCCCCCGGGCCGGGGCCACAGAGGCCGGATGTTTATTAGGCCGCTCTGCCACTTTAAGGCTGGCCGGAAGTAGCGGCCGCTGCTCTCAGGGCAGGCACTGCAGCTTCCTGTCTGTGTGTCTGCTCACTCTATACCAGGGCAGAAGAAACACAGACAGGGCCCCCTCCTCACAGCCTGGGCCGCTCCCTCACTACCTCCTCTGGCTGCTTCCTGCTCTCGGATGTCGGGACAGAAGAAGAGGAGGGGCCCAGAGTCCAACTGTGAGGAGAAGATCAGAGAGCTGCACCACATGGCCCCCTCAGAGCTTCCCTGCAATTACAGTAAGTGCTGTGTGTCCTGGGTGCATGGGATGTGTCTGTGTCCTGGGTGCATGGGATGTGTCTATGTCCTGGGTGCATGAAATGTATCTGTGTCCTGGGTGCATGGGATGTGTCTGTGTCCTGGGTGCATGGGATGTGTCTGTGTCCTGGGTGCAAGGGATGTGTCTGTGTCCTGGGTGCACGGGATGTGTCTGTGTCCTGGGTGCACGGGATGTGTCTGTGTCCTGGGTGCACGGGATGTGTCTGTGTCCTGGGTGCACGGGATGTGTCTATGTCCTGGGTGCATGAAATGTATCTGTGTCCTGGGTGCATGGGATGTGTCTGTGTCCTGGGTGCACGGGATGTGTCTGTGTCCTGGGTGCACGGGATGTGTCTGTGTCCTGGGTGCACGGGATGTGTCTGTGTCCTGGGTGCACGGGATGTGTCTGTGTGTCCCTGGGTGTATGTAATGTGATGTAAAGGGGGCAGTGGTACAGTACATTGGAGGGCAGTAGTAATATAGTTTATTAGGTAGGCAGTGGCAAACTACATTGTGGGCACAGTATAATACGGGGACAGTGGCACTATTTAATATAGAAACAGTTCATAAGAGGCAGTTTATCCAGGGGGCAGTGGTACAGTTCATTAGGACAAAGGGGGGGCTAACTGCAGATGGAGGCACAAAGTGCGGGTCCAACTAGTGTTGAGGGCACAAAGGGGGGGGCTAACTACAGAGGGCAAAGAGAGGGAGCACAACTACAGATGAGGCACAAAGAAGGGGTCTCACTACAGATGAGGACTCAACGATGGATCCTAACTACTGATACAGGCATTAAGAAGTGATCTAAGTATAGAAAGAAGCACAGAAAAGGAAAATGACTACAGATTGGTCTTCACAGAAGTCTCTGTTACTGTTTAAGGGCACTATGATGGAGAGTTTGTATAGAGGTGGTTAAAGGTGCTGTAAAAGTAAGGTGCTGAAGATGTTTGTCTGGCAGATACTGCTGTGATGATTTGTGGTTGGAAGAGTCTTCACGATGAAAAAGAAAAGGAAACCTGACCCACTCTAATCAGAGAAGACGTCACCTGTGAGTCACTGGATGTGTCTGCACTGTACTTACACCTCTATTTGTTTGGGGTCTACTGAGGTTCCCTGTGGGTAACATAATAGGTTGGGGGCCCACTCAGATTCACTCGCCCCCCCTAGGCTGAACCCCTAGCTACGCCCCTGACTACAGATATATCCAGGTGTATCAGACACAGGTAACGTATTACGTGTTTCTATGGAGTATATGCTCATTCTTCTATACACTACAGATATATCCAGGTGTATCAGGCACAGGTAACGTATTACGTGTTTCTATGGAGTATATGCTCATTCTTCTATACACTACAGATATATCCAGGTGTATCAGACACAGGTAACGTATTACGTGTTTCTATGGAGTATATGCTCATTCTTCTATACACTACAGATATATCCAGGTGTATCAGACACAGGTAACGTATTACGTGTTTCTATGGAGTATATTCTCATTCTTCTATACACTACACATATATTCAGGTGTATCAGGCACAGGTAACGTATTACGTGTTTCTATGGAGTATATTCTCATTCTTCTATACACTACAGATATATCCAGGTGTATCAGGCACAGGTAACGTATTACGTGTTTCTATGGAGTATATTCTCATTCTTCTATACACTACAGATATATCCAGGTGTATCAGGCACAGGTAACGTATTACGTGTTTTTATGGAGTATATTCTCATTCTTCTATACATTACAGATATATCCAGGTGTATCAGGCACAGGTAACGTATTACGTGTTTCTATGGAGTATATTCTCATTCTTCTATACACTACAGATATATCCAGGTGTATCAGGCACAGGTAACGTATTAAGTGTTTCTATGGAGTATATTCTCATTCTTCTATACACTACAGATATATCCAGGTGTATCAGGCACAGGTAACGTATTACGTGTTTCTATGGAGTATATTCTCATTCTTCTATACACTACAGATATATCCAGGTGTATCAGGCACAGGTAACGTATTACGTGTTTCTATGGAGTATATTCTCATTCTTCTATACACTACAGATATATCCAGGTGTATCAGGCACAGGTAACGTATTACGTGTTTCTATGGAGTATATGCTCATTCTTCTATACACTACAGATATATCCAGGTGTATCAGGCACAGGTAACGTATTACGTGCTTCTATGGAGTATATGCTCATTCTTCTATACACTACAGATATATCCAGGTGTATCAGGCACAGGTAACGTATTACGTGTTTCTATGGAGTATATGCTCATTCTTCTATACACTACAGATATATCCAGGTGTATCAGGCACAGGTAACATATTACGTGTTTCTATGGAGTATATGCTCATTCTTCTATACACTACAGATATATCCAGGTGTATCAGGCACAGGTAACGTATTACGTGTTTCTATGGAGTATATTCTCATTCTTCTATACACTACAGATATATCCAGGTGTATCAGGCACAGGTAACGTATTACGTGTTTCTATGGAGTATATTCTCATTCTTCTATACACTACAGATATATCCAGGTGTATCAGGCACAGGTAACGTATTACACGTTTCTATGGAGTATATTCTCATTCTTCTATACACTACAGATATATCCAGGTGTATCAGGCACAGGTAACGTATTACACGTTTCTATGGAGTATATTCTCATTCTTCTATACACTACAGATATATCCAGGTGTATCAGACACAGGTAACGTATTACGTGTTTCTATGGAGTATATGCTCATTCTTCTATACATTACAGATATATCCAGGTGTATCAGGCACAGGTAACGTATTACACGTTTCTATGGAGTATATGCTCATTCTTCTATACACTACAGATATATCCAGGTGTATCAGGCACAGGTAACGTATTACGTGTTTCTATGGAGTATATTCTCATTCTTCTATACACTACAGATATATCCAGGTGTATCAGGCACAGGTAACGTATTACGTGTTTCTATGGAGTATATTCTCATTCTTCTATACACTACAGATATATCCAGGTGTATCAGGCACAGGTAACGTATTACGTGTTTCTATGGAGTATATGCTCATTCTTCTATACACTACAGATATATCCAGGTGTATCAGGCACAGGTAACGTATTACGTGTTTCTATGGAGTATATTCTCATTCTTCTATACACTACAGATATATCCAGGTGTATCAGGCACAGGTAACGTATTACACGTTTCTATGGAGTATATTCTCATTCTTCTATACACTACAGATATATCCAGGTGTATCAGGCACAGGTAACGTATTACACGTTTCTATGGAGTATATTCTCATTCTTCTATACACTACAGATATATCCAGGTGTATCAGACACAGGTAACGTATTACGTGTTTCTATGGAGTATATGCTCATTCTTCTATACACTACAGATATATCCAGGTGTATCAGGCACAGGTAACGTATTACACGTTTCTATGGAGTATATGCTCATTCTTCTATACACTACAGATATATCCAGGTGTATCAGGCACAGGTAACGTATTACGTGTTTCTATGGAGTATATTCTCATTCTTCTATACACTACAGATATCATGTAATCAGTTAGATGTGCAACAAAGCAATAAGACGCCACTGAACGCCCAGTGTAGATTAGCCCCCACTACGCCATACCGGCAGCCGGTTCTCACCGTGTCCGTGCTCCTCGGTATACGCTCCAGCAGCCAGCCCGTTTGCGCCTCTGTTACTATAGTAACGGTGCCGGCTCGGCGTCTCCACCTCTTGTTCTCGCCCCTTTGTTGACAATGAAAACGCTACCGCTATGTCTTCTGGGAAAAGTAGTTTACTGGGAGCACGGCGGTTCACCTAACTATTCACAGTAAGAGGCTGTGATAAACTACAAGTCCCAGCATTCCCGGCCTACATTCCCCGCCCCCTGTCCGGGCAGCTGACTCTGGTCCTCTCCCAGCAGTTATTTTGCAGAGACGTCACTGGGGGACTGGAGGTGACAGTTACCGGAGGAGCGACGTTCATGTAAACACCCGGAGTGGGGGTCCCCGGGGCCTGCGGTAAATCACCGGGTGTTGGGGGGGGCTCAGTGCCGGTGCGGGTCACCGGTGACATGGGTCTTAGTGCGGTAGTCGTTACACAGGCTGCTTGTTATTCTCCTCTGTCAGAACTGATGCAACACCATAGTAAGGTTTGCTACGGCTCATATGAAGGCTGTGTGGGACATTGCTGTGTGTCCTGGGGATAGGCGACATTATTATTATTATACGCCATGGCTGGGGTGTCAGCTGCTGCACATTGCGGGGCGTTGCATCACACCGGGTCACGGAGAGATCACGTGGTGTACAGGCAAGGTGTCCGCTCCATGTTGTTGTGGTGAGCTTCTGATTATATCATGTCACGTGACTACAGGGTAAGAGCGGCAGCGACCAATCAGGACACAACTTTTATTTCTCTAAAGCAAATTGGATTTTGAAATCTGGAATCTGATTGGTTGCTTTAGACTGCTTTGCTCTGATTGGCTGCTTTACCATGAAGCGGTTTGTAAGGCCAGTGTCATTAGTCATCAGTCAGTGTTGCAAAAGTAGTTGTAATTTTGCAGCAGCTGTAGGCCATAGGTTGGAGAATGCTGGCCTAAGGGTGCATGCACACTATTGAATACGCGCGTAAAGGCTGCCGCGGATTTCGTCGCTGGCCCCTGCTTGCGACAGCACGCATCTCTGCCTGTGCCATAAACACCATTTTATGGCCGGGCCAATTCCGCCGAAAGAATGGAGTCTATGGCACAGGTGAAGATGCGTGCTGCCGCGAGCAGGGGCCAGCGACGAAGCCTTTGTGCGCGTATTCCGTAGTGTGCATGCACTCTAAGTGCCATGGCGGGTGAACATGTGCACTGCATGCTGGGAGTTGTAGTCTTGCTACAGCTAGAAGACCACAGATTGAGGCAGACAACTCTAACACATTTAGGCCTCATTCACCCAGCAGTTTTTCTCAAGGATCAGTGATGTCTTGCAAAAACAGATGGGAGGGTAAAAAAGGCCACTGGGTGCAATCTGCTTAGGGCTTGCTAGGGAATGCTAAGGTTTAAAGGGGTTATCCAGCGCTACAAAAACATGGCCACTTTTCCCCCTACTGTTGTCTCCAGTCCAGGTACGATTTGCAATTAAAGGGGTAGTGCGGCGGTAAAGAATTATTCACAGAATAACACACATTACAAAGTTATACAACTTTGTAATGTATGTTATGTCTGTGAATGGCCCCCTTCCCCGTGTCCCAGCCCCCCCCCACCCGTGTACCCGGAAGTGTGGTGCGCTATACTCACCTGTCACATGCCGACTCGTCTCCGATCTTCAGTCAGTGATTTCATCTTTGGACGGCCTGGCCGAATCCCTCCTACCGACCTGAGTGCCGGCCGCCCTCTGCTGCGTCATCGGCTGCTTAGCCGCGATTGGCTGAGCATAACTGTGCTCAGCCAATCGCGGCTGAGCATCTGATGACGCTGAAGAGGGCGGCCGGCACTCGGGACAGTCGTAGATGTTCGGCCGGCTGCCCGAAGATGACGTCGTGGCACAAGATGGCGGACGGGCGCGACACGGATCAGGTATGTATAGCGCACCACACTTCCGGGTACACGGGTGGGGATGTTGGGACACGGGGAAGGGGGACATTCACAGACATAACATACATTACAAAGTTGTATAACTTTGTAATGTGTGTTATTCTGTGAATAATTCTTTACCGCCGCACTACCCCTTTAAGCTCCATTTACTTCAATGGAGCTGAGTTTGAAAACCTTACCCAAACTGGAGACAACAGTAGGGGGAAAGTGGCCATGTTTTTGTAGCGCTGGATAACCCCTTTAAAAAACAGATGGTGCATCCGCATATCATTTGTTTAGAAACTGACTTATTGGGCCTCATTTACTAACAATGCATCAATTTTAGGCTTTTATGCTGTGGTTTGTGTCTGCCTTTTAGCATCACACTTATGAATGTGGCGCACTCCCAGTGTAAGTGTGTGTTTCCTGCTGTCTGTTGGACTCCACTAGGTATATGTGTCCCATCTGAGCAAATGGAGCTGCAGTGTGCATGCTTGGTCACTGCTTCATTTGCTGGTAGGAAGTTTGGAAATAAATAATTTATTCAGGATAGGTGATGCAATATATGTTTTTGTCAGATGGTTTCCAGAACAATGTGGTCACAGTTCTGTTCTCCTCACTCCTTCTCAGTTTGTCAAGATGGTGAACACAATTACTGTCACTCTCTAGGGAAAATGCAATAAGCAGGTGGCACAGGTTCCAATAGGCAACATACTGTTCCAGACTTGCTCTGTGTCCTGTCCAGACAGACATCATCCACATACCTTGCCTGTTTTTTCACAATGCTTTTATGTACATGTGTCCACATACTTTCTAATGTGACATTACCATGTTGTCTACACTCTGAGCCACATGGGACCCCATGGAAGTCCCCTGTAGTTGCAAGTAACAGTGTCAGGGGAGCCTTATCAAGCTGCCTTATAGTAAGATTCTCTTTAATGTGCATAGCAACCAATCACAGCTCAGCTTTTATTTCACCAGAGCAATGTGGCAAATAAAAGCTGAGTTCTGATTGGTTGCTGTCGGCAACAACAAGGATCTTACTATAAGGCAGCACAATAAGTCTCCCTTGGCGTTGGAAGCCGTGCATAGCTTTGGTACCATAAACCGGTCGGTGCACATTGCCTGAGCTTGTTCTGCTTTCTGTAAACCAATCTGTGACAGCACTCGTGGTTTCCCCTCTAGGAAAGTCAGATTTTAAAAGCTTTGAAGTCATCTGCATTTGGAAAGGTAAATGTGACCCCTCCGGAGCTCTGGTGCAGCTCCTGGTACTTGTGATGACATGCAGGCGGCTCATTGCATACACATTAGCTGCAGGATCTGGTCTCCTCCATGTAGTATTACAGGAGCAGCCACAATGCTTATGTACAAGTCCAGCATCTGGTACAGTAGAGAACTAGTGTGAACTAGGTGTAATACAGCGCAGGAAGTGTAACAACAGGAAGAACTGTTCTGGTATACATTTACATACACACCAATGGAAGTGTAACCACAGGAAGAGCTCTTCTGGTATACATTTACATACAGTGACAGGACCAGGGGCAAAGTAGTGGATGGAATGTATGTTTCACCTAGGCTCCTGTCATATGTGTGTTAAATAAGCAGCCAGGGAGTTAGGATAGCAAGGAGAATATGTTTCCTTGCTATAGGTTTTGGCAAAGACTAGAAAATAGGGCCTGGCTACTTTGGAGTAGGGGAGAGATGGGTGGGCTCCTACTCCACTCGGCCACTCCAGGTATTGGGAGTGACTCTGGTTACTCAGGTGCAAGCCTGTGTGTGCTATAACAGGGCAGACAGCTCACAAGATGATGGCTCTCTGCTCCTGGGTAAAACTTCATTGTGAGTACACTGTGCTGCATGTTTTGTTTGAGAGCTGTGCAGTAGGCTCAGCTCTGGTTAGTGAGTTGATAACTGTTTAGTTAGTCGCCAGACAGCGTAGGTTTTCTTTTTTATTATTGTTTCTTTTATCTGCTGCAAAAAAAAATAAAACTGGTTGCGGCCAGTTACACCTTACTTGCTGGTGTGGACTGTGTTTTGTGCCAAAAAGCGCCCATCTAACCCAGGAGATGGTGATCCCATGAGCTAATCCCCTCACAATACACACCAATGGAAGTGTAACCACAGGAAGAGCTCTTCTGGTATACATTTACATACAGGCCAATGTTTCCTCTCTGCTCCTCGGCTGCCTTGATGTGAGGCAGTCAGTGTTGTGTCTTCTAGAAAAAAAAAACCCACTTATGACAAAACTGTTTGGCTTTCTCACAGCGACCAATCAGGGCCCAGCTTTTATATTGTAAAGGGCTCTGTGGTTGGTTGCTTTGGGAAAACCAGACAGTTTGCTGCCAGAAACAGCTTTTATTGATTTCCTCTAGAATATGACTGGGCATCTTACTCAGAGGTGCTGTGGAGACTGAAAAAAATTCCCCATAGCAGTCACCGCCATAGACTGCATCCATCTTCTCCAGCTATCCGGAGTCAGATGCAGGGTGTTGAGGGATTTGTGATCCCGAATTTACTGTAGTTTCACTTAGATCTAGTTGTGACCACAGTGCTGCAGCCATTAGGTGTACGTGTATTGTAAAATATAAACATATAGGGAGAGATTTATCAAACTGGTGTAAAGTGAAACTGGCTCAGTTGCCCCTAGCAACCAATCAGATTCCACCTTTTATTCCTCACAGATCCTTTGGAAAATGATCTCTGATTGGTTGCTAGGGGCAACTGAGCCAGTTTCACTTTACACCAGTTTGATAAATCTCCCTAGATATTTTTAGTTTGTGTGTGTGTTGTTGTTGTTGTTGTTGTTTTGTTTCCTTTGACCTATTTTCCAGGGTCAGTTATCATCTTAATAGTACTTGAAGTGTACCTATCAATCTGCAAGCACGGCAGAGTACTGTCTCTTCTGATGCACGCAGAGGACGGAACCTCCTGAAAGTGCCATAGACCGTGTTGTAATACACTTACAATGCAGTCTATGGTGCTCCAGAGAATTCTGTCTACTGCCCGCATTAGAAAAGGATAGTGTACCTGCAGACGTTTGGCAGCGCTTCCTGGTGCGCTCGCAGAATGATAGGTACACTTTAAAAAAAGCCAAAAAAAAAGTCATTTTTTTATGTATGAAAATGAGTACTGAGTGAAGGAGGTCTTAAAGGGGTACGCCGGCCTGGGGGCTTTTTTTTTTTTTTTTATATGGCCGGGGAGGAGGTGGCTGAGGGCAACGACGTCCACTCACTTCCCCTGTTCCAGCAGCGGGGACCGGAGCGCCGCGATACAGGACCGGCTGCTGGAATCAGGGAGGTGAGTGGACGTCGTTGCCCTTAGCCACGTCCTCCCCGGCCAATTAAAAAAAAAAAAAAAAACCCAGGCCGGAGTACCCCTTTAAAATGTCCCCGTCACTTTAAAATAGTTTTAACATGTCACGCTGGCATGTCTGAAGTTTTGATCGTTTAGGATCTGGATGTTCAGATCCTTACCAATCATAAGCCAAAAGAAGTGCTTGGCTGAGTGCTTCTCTCCCTGCGCTCACTGCAGTAGCTGGGCTCTAGGCTTTCATGCTACAGCAGTCTATTTTTTTTAGTTTGATACTCTGTGGCATTTCATAAATATCTAGCCTGGAATGGGGCGAGGCTTGATATAGATATATGATGTGTACACAGGGTTATGGTAAATAACATGAGCTTGCGGCTGATTTCCACCTACTCCACAGGAAGCTGTTTCTCATCCTGTGTTATGTTACTACAGCATGACATTACTGTTATACACAGCATATTAGGGAGGGGTGAGTGGAGTTAATAGTAAACTAGGATGCTGTCCCATAGAGATGACTGGGCATGTTGGGATTAGTATAAAAGTAATCACTACCACTGAACCCTTACTGATAGATCTTTGCATTGTTACACACTGTTTCTCCTTGTACAGGGCATTTGTGTTCTCATGTATGTTTTTCATGTATGTTCTCATGTATGTTTTTCTATGTATTTTTAGCAAAAATGTCTGAAAACTCAAGTGATAGTGAATCGTCATGTGGCTGGACAATTCTCAACCATGAGGTAAGTGTTCTTCTCTCCGCTTTGTTCACTGTAAGGCATCTCCGCCTGTGTCATATTCCCCCCTGTGATTGTTAGACAAGAATTCAGTCAGCAGAGAGTTAAAGGGGCTCTAAAAGTCTTCTAGTTTTCAGGTTTTCCCATGAGCAATACTTATTATAATATTTAATATTTGCCATAAAAAGAAATGTTCATTACTAATAATTTGCCTGTGTAAAACGCTTGGTAGTCAGCTGATTTAAAGCAAATGTACCATGAGGTACATTGGTTTTAATTGTAGCTTATCAATAGAACGGCGCCGGCGCGGAGAAGCTGGTGCTGCGGTCCTTTTCTTGAACCACTGCCCGGTTCCTGTGCATGGCGGCGGTCTATTACTGGGCATTGGCCCGAGCTGAAGCACTGGAGGCGGACTGGCCGGCCCCTCTGTGACGCAGCTCCATTAGAATCAATGAACCATGGTTCTAGAAAAGGACTACACTGATGGTACATTTGCTTTAATCTTTAAATTCTAGTTGTCAGCGGCACATCGTCCTGTTTGAACAGGGGGTGTGCGGCCGATGACAATAAATATAATTGACCACACAGTTGATTGAGTCTTGTAAAGGCTTCGAAAACGAGTGCAGATCTCAAGAAGTTTCCTAGTGTAAATGGTACTCTAGGATTGACACTTTTATTGGCTAACCACACAGATTATATTTGCAAGCTTTCAGACGTCAGAGGCCACTTTGTAATGTAAGGAGGCCTTTATGTTCAATAAGCTTTCAGAAATTATTTGGTGAGAATAAGGTGATAAATAAAGGTGACTTTATTTTCTGTCACACATACCTACACATCGGTATGTGATGATGGGTCTGACTAAGATGTCTGATGCTTCTGTATCCGGCTATTTCCATCAGGCCTATTAAGTTTAGTTCAGCATCAGGCCTGACTGCTGCTTCATTTAAATGGAGGATACGGCAGTATCTTTGACCTTGTCATCAGTGGGTCCCATATATACAGTGCTCTGTTGTTGTTATAGTGTTATTTTTACTAATTTAGTTTGCGTTCACACCTACAGGATCTGCAGCAGATCTGCAGCAGATTTGATGCTGTGTTCAGTTATTTAAATGAAATCTGCTGCAGAAAATCAGCTGCAGATCCTGTAGGTGTGAACGCACCATTAAAGGGAGGTTTCATGGTCAGACCATCAAGTTCATTGGTTGCTGCTCAGCCAGGACTATGTCTATTTTAAAGGGGTTATCCAGCGCTACAAAAACATGGCCACTTTTGCCCCACTCTTGTCTCAAGGTCAGGTGGGGTTTGCAATTAAGCTCCATTTACTTCAATGGAACTGAGTTTCAAACCCCACCCAATCTTGAGACAAGAGCGGGGGAATAGTGGCCATGTTTTTGTAGCACAATAGTTCAATGTGATTTAACATGTGTACAATTTTCCTCCCTACATGGATGCACAGAAGCAATGCAATTGTTGCTCGAACCACAATTAAAATATTCTGTGCCTGCCTGCAAGTAGAAAAATGTTCTGTTTATTGAGCAAAGAAAGAAGAAAATTGAGATTTTAGTAGAGAATTATCCATAATGTTAAAAAAAATAAAAAAAATAAAGATTTTAATTTTTTGGCCATATCGGCCAGTCCCAGGTGTGATATATCATTCAGGCTGTGTTCAGAATGCCATAGCACACCTACACCACCCAAACTCCTTAGGGAACTGAGATCCCCACTGAGCAGCAATACAATATAGTGGGCACCCCACCAACGGAGCGTTACTACATTGTTGGTACCTTTCTCATTGTTCCTGCCATCAGCAGACAACTAGCTTAATGCGTCTAGTGTATGGGTACGATTACTTGGATCTCCGAACAGTGTACATGAATAATTTACTCGATTAGCTGTTTTTAAAACCTTTAGCTGTCATGTAGCTTGGTTAACATTGAACTCTTTTAGACAGTTATTCTTCTATTACCCTGGTGTAAAAGAGCAGATGTTCCGTAATGTATTGCTATAGCTAATGTACCAGCTGTTCATAAAGAAGGGGATTGAATATATGACATAATTTGCCTGTAATGCCGGTTAGGGCAGCCGGTGAATCCGCTTATAGGGTAGGGCCTAGCTAGCTCTTGGAGTGTACTGTATACATTTGCACTTGATGCTGCAGATTTGCAGCACCTTTTGGATTTGCATTAGTAATACTGTAGCAGAAAAGAGGCATTAGATTTGTATTTATTACTTATTACAAGATGACCTTAGGATTTTTCGAAAGTTTCTGCTCTGAAATTGATCTTGTGCAAGTCAGTTGTATTGTTTTTATCCCCTTTAAAATCTGCACTAGGGATGGTCCGAACCTGGTTCGGACGGGGTTCGTACGAACCCGAACCCTCCGCAATGATTCCCGCTGTCTGCCCGCTCCGTGCAGCGGGCGGATCCAGCAAGAGGAACGCCTGGAAAACTGGGATACAGCCATAGCCATAGGCTGTATCCCAGTTTTCCAGGCGGTCCTCCCGCTGTATCCGCCCACTGCACGGAGCGGGCAGACAGCGGGAGTCCGATGCCGACCGTTCGGGTTCAGCCGAACCCGAACCTCAGCGGGTTCGGGACCATCCCTAATCTGCACCATGGCCCAATTTCTGTAAGCATGTGGATATGTGAATTCTCATCCACTTGTCTGCTACTATATTTTGCAGATCCATAGGTAAACTCTGCAGCATTAGAGCCATTGAGTTTAATCTGCCAAACATAGTCCCATAAGTTGCGACACATTTAGCTCATTTTGTAGCCCTGAAAATCATGTCTGCCTGCGCTTTTCGTTCCTACAAAATAAATGTACGCTCCATTATATAGCTATAAAGCGAAACAGAAAAATCAGGGGTGCCTTCTGGTGTAGTATCACAAAAAGCACAGGAACTAATGCACTCTCCTGGATTGGTTGTGGCACAACTCTATTATGCGCTTTTACCAAGTATGCCACCGCAGCTCATCCAAGACACCTGTGTGGTGTATAGTAATGTAGAGCTAGATCCCAGCCAGGATCAATAGACCAAGATAACCCCTTCATGGATCAGTGCAGGTGAGCTCATAGATATACGGGAAGAGTGTTCTATAGGGAGCACCATAAAATGCCACTGATCACTATCCTGTCATGTATCACTCAATCCTTTATTGTTTGCTACCCGTTTCGGCCCTTGCAATCCGATCAGGCATTCTCAAGCACGCTGCAACCTGTGCTGATCAACGAAGGGGTTATCTAGGTCTATTGATCCTGTCTGGGATCTATTTCTACATTGTACAGCTATGACAGATACCACTGTCTGCTCTGTGGTATACTTGAGCTCTATGGATAAATCTACCATATGGACTAAAAGATTCAGTAAATGATTGTGTAAAAACAGCCTAATGGTACTGAAAGTTGGAAATGGTCTTACTTTATTTATCCTAACCTAGTCTTTCTCCTTGTATGTGTTGTGTATTAGGGCTCGGATATAGAGACCCTACACTGTGAAGTTGAACCATGTCCAGACTTTGATTTAGAACACAGTACAGCGTTTGTTGAAAATGTGCAGCCAGATTCAGCAGATGACTTGTCAGGTAATAAAAAGACAGTTTATAAGAAGTTCACAGTGAATAGTAACCTGTACCTATTGACTCTGTTATATTCAACGCAGGTGTCTGCAGCAATGAGGTCCCTATATCAAATGTGGAAAGTCTGCAATACACTGTAGAAGATCAGCAGGAAGCCACAGAGGTACCGCATGCATTTTACTAACCACTCTCACGGAATATATGCAGTTTAAAAGAAAACTAGCAAATTGCAAGTTTGAAGCCATGTTCACTTATTTTTTTCCCCTTCCGGTTTGCATAGCTTGCTGGTAAAAGAAATGGCAGCCTGTCATGTCATATAGACATTCCCATTGAAGGGCAGATTAGCTGGCGGCAGATATTGATGCTTCTTACATGCAGAGAGACTCTGTGAATACACCATTTGTGTTACGTCTCCCTGTAATAAAACAAGAGAAAAAAGAGCATAACAAAATGGATGACTCTGTCTGTGTAATGCAGGACATGTCATGTCCAGCCCTTTATTGAGAAAGGGACAACCTTTGCAACCCCACTCCACTCTGGCCAAGGGAAGATCCTAAACATGGTATCCCACTTTATCAACTCCCCTGGTAGTGGTTTTACTTTTAAAATCGATACTTACATTAGAAAATCCATTCTCATATTCCCTGTTTAACATTTCTGCTATAATAAAAACCTTTGACCTGACCATTTACATAATCTGACAAGCATCAGGGCAGGGAAGAACATTTTAATCAAGCCAGCTTACCTCTCCTTATTCCCAAAATGTTCTGGTGATGTCATGACTTGGGGGCAAATGCCTTTCCTAGCTAATGGACAGCCCGCTCAGCAAATCAGTGATTAGAGCAGTGTCCTGACCCAGTCACTGACTGGCTGTCAATCAACTCGATTGTGACGTCAGCTCTGCAAAAGATTTCAGCGTCTGGCAGGGGTCCTGTGTGAAAGCCAGTATTCAGAGGTTAGCGAGATCAGTGCTGACTTCAGAGGGGAGAGCCCGGTGATGTAGCTGTAAATTAACTCTTTGTTGCCCTGTTTTGGTGCTTCATCTCCCTCCACCCCTCCCCTCTCCATAGACAACCATGAAGACCGGGGGGAGAGCTTCAAAATGCTTTTTCATGATTAAAATGCATTTTTCAGCTAATACACCCAATTACAAAGTTTCTTAAAATTGCCCATACTATAGATTTCAGCAAAAAAAAAAAAAAAGAATTAAACACTTAAAGGGGTAGTGCTGCGCCCCCTTCCCGTGTCCCACCACCCCCGCCCCCCAGTTATGCTCAGCCAATCGCGGCTGAGCAGCTGATGACGCGGCCGCGTCAGAGGGGGGGGGGGGGCGGCGGCAGTGATTCGGCCGTGCGTCTGAAGATGACGTTTGGCACAAAATGGCGGACGGCCCTCGACACGGATCAGGTAATGTATAATGCACCACACACTTCCGGGTACACGGGCGGGGGTGGTGGGACACGGGAAGGGGGCGATTCACAGACATAACATACATTACAAAGTTGTATAACTTTGTAATGTGTGTTCTGTGAATAATTTTTTAGCGCCGCACTACCCCTTTAAGCCTGTCGTGTTTTTGAGATTTCATGCCTACTGTCAGTAACTCTTTTTACCACTGTGTTATTGGTTGACAGCATTGTGATAACTATTTAAAACTGGAGTGTAGCATGCTGCACAAATACACCGTTGTCACCTTTGGAGGTGGCTGGCATGGTTTTATTGGCTGAAATGTGTTCTTTTTTTGCACTGTTTACCTATCCATGAGATACAAACTAGTGTGCTGGCAACCTAAGGAGAATAGGTGATTTTTTTTTCATTTGTTATTCAGTTCAGTCCATGGAATATTGTTTGTAATAAATGTAAGGAAATATCTGTTCCCCATTTTTCAGGTGCTCTTTAACTTTCAACCATGACATCACACACCAAGTAATTCAGAGAAATGTCCATTTAAAGAGTAACTGTCATGTTTTTTTTTTTTTATTGCAGAAATCAGTAGTATAAGCAATTTTAAGAAACTCTGTAATAGGTTTCATCAGCCAAAAAAGCCTCCTTCTGTACTCAAGAAGCAATCTCCCAGCCTCCCCCCCTGACTTCTGATCTGTGCATTATCAGGCAAACATGTCTTCATTACAGAGAAGCCAGTGAAGACGGGTTCTGCTCTCTCCATTGTAAGCCTATGAAGGGGGAAGGGGCTGAGGGAGATGAGGGAGCAGGAAGAGGTGACATGAAGGTCAGCTGTTTGTAGACTCTCTGGGCACCTTAAACGCTAAATTCAGGTGTCAGAAAGGTCAGTGCTTATCTATGAACTTACTGAGAGAAGATTGCAGGGTGTTGTGCTGTGCAGGACTGCTCCGTGCTCAGTCACTCCTAACAGCCCCTCCCCTCTCCATAGCCACATAATGGACACAGAAATCCGGCTTCATTTGATGTGAGGGGGGAGGCTGGGAGATTGCTTTTTCAGTACAGAAGGAAACTCTTTTAGTACATAAAACCTATTACAGAGTTTCTTAAAATCGCTTGTACTATAGATATTTAATGTTTTCAGAAAAATGACCCTGAAATGACAGTTACGCTTTAAAAATTATTGATGTATTTTGAGCTTTAGGTACAGGTATTCCGGTTCCCTTTCCTCTTAAAGCAACTCTGTACCCACTATCTTTCCCCCCCAAACCACTTGTACCTTCAGATAGCTGCTTTTAATCCAAGATCTGTCCTGGGGTCCGTTCGGCAGATGATGCAGTTATTGTCCTATAAAAAAAAAAACTTTCAAACTTGCAGCCCTGTGTTAAACGGCTGTGGCCTAGATTGTGTATGCATTAAGCTGGCACAACCTCTCTATCCCTCCTCCCTGCCCTCTTCATCATTAGGAATGCCCCTAAAACCTTTTCTCCTGTCTGAACATTGCACAGGTGCCTTAACGATCCAGCCCATGTGCCTCACTGACACAGATGATGAATAGGAGACAATCTGCCTGGAGCATTCCTAAAGATGAGGAGGGTGGGGAGGAGGGACAGAGAGGTTGTGCCAGCCTAATGCATACACAATCTAGGCCACGGCCTTTGGGCACAGGGCTGCCAGTTTACCCCAGAACAGATCTTTGATTAAAAGCAGCTATCCAAAGGTACAAGCGGTGTGGGGGGGGGGGGTCAGATTGTGGGTACAGAGTCACTTTAAAGAGGGACTCCGGGGAAAAAATATTTTATATTAACTGGTGTCAGAAAGGTTTATCAATTTGTGATATACGTCTATTTAAAAATTTCAAGCCTTCCAGTACTTATCTGCTGTATGTCCTGAGGAAAGTGGTGTATTCTTTCTAGTCTGACACAGTGCTCTCTGCTGCCACCTCTGTCCGTGACATAACCTGTCCAGAGTAGAAGCAAATCCTCATAGAAAACCTTTCCTTCATTAGATAGTTCCTGTCACATACAGAGGTGGCAGGAGTGAGCAGAGTGTCAGACTGGAAAGAATATACCACATCCTGCAGGACATACAGCAGCTGATAAGTACTGGAAGGCTGGAGGTTTTTGAAATAGAAGTAAATTAAAAATCTGTATAACTGTCTGACATCAGTTAATTTGAAAGAGGTTTTTTCCGCTGGACAACCCTTTTATATTGATCTTTAACATTTCTGGCATATGCACAGGGCAGTTGGACTATGCATTGTAGCCTGCTGTATATACTGTGTACAATGGCTGGACCATCTGCAAAGAAAGCATTTCCTGCCATTTGTGTCACCCCCAGTCCTCCTAGTCTGTAAGCCCTTGAGAGCAGATTCTATACATCTTTTGTGTTTTTATTTATTTTAATTATTTAATCCTGTAATGTGTAAATGTGTACATACCACCTGCCTGAACATTTTTACAGACTACGTACCTTCCTTCATGGCAATGCCTTGTCGCGCTGCAAAAGACTGAAAAGATAATGACAAGTATGGACTGAATTGTTAGTCTTCAGGAGGGGGGTGATATTTTACCTAACTGGATAACCCCATTAAGTATGATGTGTGAGTAGGTAATACTTATTCCATAGCTGTTTTTTTATTGCCTCTTTTGCAGCTACTGTCTTCGTACCACTCAAGTACAAAACCAGAAAGTCCATCTATACTAGCAGAACACCATGATGAGGGGGGCGCTGGGGGTGAGGATAGTCACTGCGAGGCAGTTAGTGACGACTCGGACATCGTCACCTTGGAACCTCCCAAAGTGGATGAAGTTGGGCCATTGGAGGAGGAGATTCCTGAAGATTTGTTAGAAAACAAAGATCTCAATATGAGCTTCTCTTCTAGTAGCCAGTATACCTTCAGTCAGCCAGAAACTGGTAAGCTGCTGCACATATATTATGTCAGATGAATGGAGGGAAGACAATATGAATATGAATGTGGATCCCTACTACAACAGAACCATGAACAGCTATACTGGATCTGTGTGCAAGGGATAATAATGAAACCTGGTGGTCCCAGTTGATTTCAAATGGGGTCCATTAGCTTTTTGGTATTTTTCATAGTGCTGAGTCTTATTCTTGCTGTCAGAAATAATGGAAACCAATTTTGTCCGTGTTTTACTACATAAATTCTTCTTTTAATTTTTTTCTTACTAATGTTTCTGGCCTCCTTCCATAGCAGACATCCGTTACCATCTTTAAATAGACATTGTAATTATGTTCTTTTCTCAGAATTTCTCAGAACTTGAAAAGGGTATGAGATTTTTATTTAGGTTAACATTTTTGAAACATGCAAATATAGTTACATTTGCATGCTCAGAACCAGGAAATCTCGACTCTTTTTTTATTTTATTGGTCTGATCCTGTCTGTGCTATGGGGAGGGGGGGGGGGGGTTGGTGGGAAGAGTGAGATTAGTCGGCAGCAGGGAGCAGAGAACAAAGGATTACACGGGGGGGGGGGCTATTCAGAGTGCTATTTAGAGGTCAGAGAGGTCAGTGGTGACATCAGAGGAGAGAGTCTGGTCATGTAGCTGTAACTTAAAGGGGATTTTTCAATAAACTAGCATTGCACTGACCTCTGTGGATGTTGCATATTCTACATACACAGTGCTTACTGTGTTCTCAGGCTCAGTCACATGACCACTCTGCCTGTGTTTTCTTTACTCTCTGTGAAATTCTGTTCCCTGTTCCCACCAGTGAGGGAACAGTGAGTCATCAGGTGGGTGGGGTTATGCAAATATTTCTTTAGCCACACCCCTAACATCTAACTGACATCTGAGCCCAGAAGAAACTGCAGCAGTAAGGACAGCATGACAGGCTACAATCTCTGTACAGCACTGCAGCATAGGTTGGAGCTATAAACAGTAAATACAGAAACTATGGTGGTGATTTATCAAAATTTATGCAGAGGAACAGGGAAGCAGTTGCCCATAGCAACCAGTCAGATTCTAGGTTTCATTTTCCAAGGCCTTTTAAAAAAAAAAAAAAAAAAAATGAAAGAAGCAATCTGATTGGTCGCTATGGGTAACTGCTCCCCTGCACAGGCTTTGCTAAATCTTCCCCCATAATGTTACTATTGTAATGTAAGGATGTACAGTGTGAGGGCAGTGCTGCTGCTGTCTGTAATATGGCAGACTTCACCTCATGGCAGTCACCATGTCATCCATCAATCTATTGCTGAGGTAAACTTGTAACAGAATCCTGCCTCATTGAGACCCCGCCCACCTGTAGGATGGCTACTGTAGTGTAAATGTAATCCAGGACTACAACTCCTAACATGTACATGTGTTCTGGGGTTTGTAGTCCTACAACAGATAAAAGTGTGAAAAAACTAATTTATTTGATAACATAAGTAACTGGCAGACACTGAGCCACCATACTGCTCAAAGGGCTTTTGTAGTAATACAGATATTACCTGCCTATGGGTAGAGTGGGCGGAGCTAGATTCAGAGAGGAGGGGGTGGAGCTACAGGCTTGCAGAGCTGTGATGTCACTGCTGACCCCTGCGACCTGGAAGTTCTTTATGTAAACAAACACAAATCCAAAAAGCAGCAACAGAGGAGGAGACCCAGGGACACAGAGGAGAAAAGAGGTTAGAGAAAACCACTCAGGGAAAGGGACAGATTACAAATTATTCACATTTCCAATAAGAAAAAAATGTTGGACAACCTCTTTAACTCTTTGTTGTCCTGTTTTGGTGCCTCATCTCACTCTCTCCATAGGAAAACCATGACGACAGGGGGGAGAGCTTCAAACTGCTTTTTCATGACAAAAATTAATTTTTCAGCTAATAAACCCAATTACAAAGTTTCTTAAAATCGACCGTGACACTTTTAAGTGAGAACTCCGGTGAAAAGCAAAATTATAAAGAAGTTACTCATAGTTACCCATCCCTCTGCCCCTTCAGCACAGCATCATTAGCTCGATCTCATCCTCGGGTCTCCAGTTTCTCCAGGACTCCTATGTTGTCACCATCTGTTGGAAGTACCCGCTCATCCACTTAATGACTACAGAGGTGTCCCACCCCAGTCACTGACTGGCTGAGTGGGCATTTCTAAACCGGCACAGAACCGTGAGCTACAGGAGGCCAGTGGGAGTCAGTGACCTGTGGCGCGGCACGGGGTCAGGTAAGTATAGCTTCTTTATTATGTACCGACTCATCACCACTACGATCAGAGTGGTCCTTTTTCTTTTACATAGAAATGGGTTTCTCACTTAAAGTGTAACTGTCATTTAAAATGAATAAAAAGCGATTTTTGTGTACTCAAAAAGTGAAGACTGGTTTGCTAAATCCATTATAACCTATGAAGGGGGGAGGTGCCAAGGGGGATTAGTGAGTAGGAGGAGGAGACAAACAGCCCTGCAGTTTGGAGACTGTCTGTGCACATAAAACGCTGGATTCACAAGTCAGAAAGCTCAGTGCTGGTCTGGGAACTTGGTCAGATAAGATTGCAGGATGCTGTGCAGGGCTGCCTTTCTCCTTTCTGTGCTCAGTCATCCCCCATGGCCCCTCCCCCCTCCGTAGACCATAATGGACATAGAAATCCTGCCTCTTCTGGGGGAGGTAGGAAAACAGCCTGCACAGCTCTGGGAGTCGAGTCATAACATCACCATTTTATCCAGGAAGTGAAGCCTTGATGCAGTAGTAAGTGCAGGGAAAAAGCACTTTATAAGCATTTCCCATAATAGGTGTATATTGGTAATTTGTATAACTTTTAGGGGGCAATACAATACTTTAATAAAAATGTTCACCGGACTTCTCCTTTAAGATGTCTCAAGTCATAGTGGAATCATTTGAAAAAAAAAATATTATGCACCACGATATCATCAAAAATCCACTACTGAATGTAAATCCACACTTGATGTAATTAGCAGGGTAAGGGGAATATTAGGATTTCTGTTGATCTTAGAAGCAGTTTTGAGGAGGGGGCAGGTGTAATAGAGAAGCAAAAGCACATCATTCCATTGTCGCCTTGTTTATACTGTATACAAAGTAGTGAGCGATCTTATTTCTTTGTTATTTAACATGTAATATTCTTTTCTTTTGCCCATTGATTTTCCATGCTTGGCTTTCTCTTTCTCCCGATGTTTCTCCTCTTTGTGTTGTGCACAATGAGGGACCCATGGAGCATTGAGGACGATACCTATTGATGTAAGGGCAGTGGCTCAGTGAGCATGCTCCTGTCTGATACTGTGACATTATCTGAAGATAACCCACTAACACCAGTAATGCATTCCAGCATCTCTCCCACTAAACTACTATTTAATGCATGTGAATAGAACATGTTACATACAGTATGTGTACTCTACATGTTAGAAATGGGAATTACTGAGTTCAACCTAGCAGTGTAGACAGCAAATGTAAGCTGCAATATAAGGGATAGCTTGAAGAAAACAACTTTTAACTCCCAATAGTTTACTAAGTGGTGTGCAAATATTTACATATCCTGTATATACAATCAATGTTGTCTCCGAATGGGTAAGGGATGCTAGTAACAGTCTGGTATTAAGAACTATCCCACTGTCTCTGAATATGTCTCAGGTCAGGACCTCTGCCTGTCCAATAGAGTCCCAAACGATAAAAATGCACCATGCCATTAGGATTCACATAGACTTGTATAGTATCCACCAGTACTGAAAACACGTCCAGGCTGGTATTCACCAATTGTCACAACCAGTCTGAGTCAGGTTCAGAAAAATAGCTAACACTTCGGTATTGTCTGTAGCTAGACAGAAGCAGGTCTCCATTCAGAGGACTGTCTGTAGGCACAATGTGGATCCTCATATATTCACTTAAATACCTCATGGACCCTACTGGATAGATGCCCACGCATTGCCATTGCCACATGGGACATTCCTCCAGGGGTCCTCCACATGATGGTATAGTGAGAAAACCCTAGCCACAGATGTCCTCTGATATATTCACATTGCTTACCACTATACATGGCTTTCATACGCTTATTATCGTCTGTTCTCATTAGCAGTGCATTTTTTATATTTTGTATATTTATACATTTTCCACCTCATAGCCCCTGGTGACTTGTTTTCAGTACTGGTGGATAATTTACCTGTCTATCTGAATCCTAATTTCATGGTGGATTGTGGAGCACATGCTCATTTTTGTCATTTGAGACACATTCAGAGATAGTGGGACACTTCTCCATACCACACTGTTCTAGCTCCCCTTACCCATTTGGAGACGATATTGATTGTACTTTCGGACAATAACGTTTTTTTTTTTTTTTTTTCTTCAATTGCCCCTTCTCTTGTACTTCCATTGATCTTTATTGCAAGGGTTTCATGTATATTATTTTGGGTGGTGTACCCTCATTACGCTGGCTGTTATTTATAAGCTGCAATATACTAGTCTTACTGTTGTGTGAGTACATAGCATATTATAGATTTGTGGTGTGGTTTATACCTTGTAAATGGAAACTTTGGGCTAGGTTTACATTATCATGTTACCTTTCTAACCTTTGTGTGTAATAGTCCTGCTTATGGTAGATACAGTATTGCGTATACTTCTACCAGGTCCAGTGAATTTTGGGGAACATAGCATGGTTACAGAAGTACAGAAAAACTAAACCTTTGGCAGGTTTACCCACAAAGTAGGTTTGTGGCTAAGTTAGTAAAATCAGATGTGTACCACATACATATATGTATATGAATACAAATGCACTGTTTTAGGCCAAATGACCAACATCCCTATACTTTTCTTCTCCACCATGGGTCTGATCTTTTTTTGATTTCCTCTCTGAACTGTGACCTTGCTGTTACTATCACTTACTTTCCCACAACCCCCTGCTTGCATACAGAGAGGCTATATGCAGTTGACCTGAACATGCTTGACCATCTCAGTGGATGACCATAACCTAGTACATTTGTTTAAAATGGTTGTGCATTTGAAATATGTTTTATCTTTGTGGGATAACCTTTTTAAATGGCAAGTTTAACATGCATTTTGTTTAATAAAGAAACTCTAGGCTAACTTTGTCCGTTCATGTGCATGGAAAGTGATGAGTGCACTTTAAGAGATTACTAATTAATTTTTTTTAATCTGTAGCTTTGGGAATGAACTTTGGGCATAAAGATCATGTGTCTGAATATGTGCAGCTAAGGCTTTACCAAGAAACACACAGGTGTATTTAGATTCGCTAAAACAGGCCCCTTAAATCTTTCTAGCGTTTGGGAAACCAATGGAAAGATCATCTTTGCTTGGACTATCATTATTATTATATTTTACAAGTCAAAAGGCCAAAGACAAGTAATTTACAAGTCAGTCATTGCACTGACAAATATTATTTGTCTCAAGAATCATTATCTATAACCGTATTAACAATGACAGCAGAATATTTAAAACAAAAAAAAAAAAATAGAGAAAAAAGTTCTCTCTTTTCCCTCCCTGCCAGTTCCCGACCCCAGCCAGGGTCAGGATGGGTATACATAATGGGGGAGATTTATCAAACATGGTGTAAAGTGAAGCTGGCTCAGTTGCCCCTAGCAACCAATCAGATTCCACCTTTCATTTTCCAAAGAGTCTGTGAGGAATGAAAGGTGGAATCTGATTGGTTGCTAGGGGCAACTGAGCCAGTTTCACTTTACACCATGTTTGATAAATCTCCCCCAATGTATCTTATCATGTCTTGATGCTGGGCAGTAAAAAGCAGAAAGTGTAATTCTGAAGCCATAAAATATAGAAGCATATGCACATACTGGGGGAGATTTATCAAACATGGTGTGAAGTGAAACTGGCTCAGTTGCCCCTAGCAACCAATCAGATTTCACTTTTTATTCCTCAGACTCTTTCGAAAATGAGAGGTGGAATCTGATTGGTTGCTAGGGGCAACTGAGCCAGTTTCACTGTACACCATGTTTGATAAATCTCCCCCACTGTTTCCATTTCACTGTGTAAAAAAATAATACATGTAAATCCCCTCATTTTTATAATTTTCACATTTTTTCCCTATTAGATTTATGTTGTACTAGCAAATGGTAAAATGCTGCTTATGCATGGATAGCAGCACAGTGCACACATTGCAGAAATTGTAGGACACAACACTTCTGCCAAATACAATGAAAACCTCCAAAAGACTACCCCTTTATCTAGACCAGGCTTCCAGATTTCAGTTCGGCTATATATACACTAGCTATAGTCTTTGAGTGAACTACCCCTCAGGTAGACTCTTTTTAAAAAAAATTGTGGGTGGTCTTCTTAAAGAGGGTTTACTTTATAATGCATATAATGAAGTTACATGTATTGTTATATTAGATCAGAGATCAATGAGTTTATGTTTCTCTGAAGTTTTTCCATCCCAGCCCAGTGAAGAGGAGTCAAGTAATGATGAAGCAAGTGATTATTGTGGTCCAATTCTGCGACGCCGACGTTCTAGGAAATCAACAACCTCTGGATCAGAGAGCGAGAATAGAACATCTACCGAGCAACCCCCTGCTCCTGCTCCAAGGACATTGGGGTGGATGGGTAGCGGCCTAAACAAGTGCATTATCCTTGCTCTAGTTATAGCAATAAGCATGGGCTTTGGACATTTTTATGGTAAGTGCTTTTGATATAAGATTTACCCAGCATTCCTCTTGTGTGTTACACCCTGAATGAGCTGCTTATGACTGTGGAAAGAATCATTCCCATATAGGTCTGTTGTATGTTCATACTTAATGCTCCTGCTTATTGCTCCTCAGTGTTTCTTGATGGGTTTAGCAGTATTCTGCTTTATCCTATTAACACATTTACTATACATGGCACATCAGCAGCTCTTTTAGAACTTTTTTTTTCCATAATAGGAACTATTCAGATATTGGAACGACAAAGAAATGTGGAAAAAATCCGTGAGAGTGAACTTAATGAAATGAAGGATGATTTGTATCAGTGTCAAAGGGAACAAGAAGTCACAATTGAACACAAGGTAAGTGATCTAGTGATCCACCCCTATGCTTTGTGGAGATACAGTGCCAACTTTGAGGGACAGTCTTCCAATACTCTAGATCTATCTACAGGGGCTCCAGCTGATTGATAAATTTTGGGCATGTGTAGACTGTATAATCTAAGTTGAGGTCAACTATTAGTTGGCTTACTTCACCCCAGAATCGTGTACTAAAATGTTGTCACTTTTTGGGCACATGTAGACCACACTCCCTTCCCAGCAGGGGCGTAACTACCACTATAGCAGCCATAGTGGCTGCTATGGGGCCCGCCACATCAAGGGGCCCCATGGCCTGCTCCTGCAATACACTGGGCCCCCTGAACTGTCATCATTTGCAGCACATGGTGGCCTCCCAGGTTTTGCAAATGTCCCTTTAACTTTAACACTCCTGAACAGCGCTTTTAGTTATGACTACACTTGACGGTTTAGTGGTCAGTCGGTAGGGCCCTATCAAATGTTTGCTATGTGGCCCAGCCATTTCTAGTTATGCCCCTGCTTCCCAGCAATACCATGTCGCTTTTTCCATGAACTACATCCCCTTAGTTAGCGAGGTGAAAGTGTCTAAAGCCCATAGTAAATGTGGCCCAAGTCATGTTATTCAGTTGTAGGCCGGGTTCACACTATGTATGATAGCAGCCGTTCTGTGACACTGAATAGCTGCTGTCAGTGAAATTCACAATGAACTTCTTCTGATTTGACATGTGGGCGCATTCGGGTGTGCCCGCATTCCAGATTTCCAAATCACCATAGCAGACAATGTAAAGTGCGGCTGGAGACGCACTTTGCATTATCTGCACTGGCAGTTTTGTTATTTCAATTTTCAATAAATAGTAGCCAGTGTTGAAAATTTACGTTGTGTGAACTTATAGTGCCAATTAGGTATTATTTCTGGCCCATTTGCAATAGTGAATCTTCCCCACAGTTTTTAACACATTGGGGGAGATTTATCAAACTGGTGTAAAGTAGAATTATCTTAATTGCCCCTAGCAACCAGTCAGATTCCACCTTTCATTTTCCAAAGAATCTGTGAGGAATGAAAAGTTGAATCTGATTGGTTGATTAATAATCTGATGCTACAAAAATCTGTTCAGTTGCCTTTGCAGGACGTTGTGGAACAGCTTACAGAAGACCTTGAAGAAAAACATGATCTGGTGCTATCTCTCGAAGACCTAATGGACCAAATCACCAAAGAAAACCACATGCTTAAACAAAAGCAGAATGACCTAAAGGTGATGACTATATTATTTGCTTATTTCACTTTAGATGAAAGGGTTACTGTCACTTAAAAAAAAAAGAAAAAAAAAAAAAAGAAAAGCTATCTGCTCTCCCCATCTCGCCAAGTCAGGCTCCATAGACAGATAGTTGGATATTACAATTATGTTTGTGACCAGGACGAAAATGCATTATTTAGGTAAAACTGAATGAATTACTCATTTTAACACTCATATCATGGGTGTTGCAAATTTTAAGTGGTATTCTGGTGTAAAAAAAAAAAAAAAAGATATATGTAATATGCTGGGACTGGTATAAAAATGGTGAAAAAAGTTATACTCGCCTACCTCTGTCCCCTACAGCTCTAGTTGTAGCTCCTTCCACTCCTCCACTGCTCGTCTCTTCTCTAAACTTTGTGTCGAGAGGTCTGAGCAGGACGTGGCTGTGATAGGACACTGCTGTTGGCAATGATTCAAACAGCTCTGACATCTTGTTTCGAAAGCAGGGAGTAGAGCCGAGCAGCAGGGGACTGAAGAGATCTCCAACAGTGAGGAAGCTGGGTAGGAAAGCATTTTGTTAATTAGTTTTTACTTGCACATTTTCTGCTGCCGATTTTGTTCTCTCTTTTCTACTTTGGTCACGTTACACAAGTAGTAGCTATTTTCACATTCTGTGTATTTGGTAGGGAAATAGACATTTGCAGCTTTAGATTAAGCAGCAATGTGCTGGAATAAGGCCACAAGATACTCTCCTAGGAGACTGTTATATTATTAACTGGGGTATTTCTAACTACCATACCTAATGGGACATCACTGAATTATTCACACAGCAGCACATGAAGAAGAATTTTTCTCCTCTCGCCCTATGACGGCACCCCTGGAGAGGACTACCTCCTCCCATTGGACAGGAAACAGGACCACTGGACCTTTAAAAGAAGCTCATCGCCCCACACACGCCAGTATCTGTTTCCTGTCCCATGGGAGCAGGACGGGCAGGTGGGTCTCCACCTGCATGTTGGATTTTTTTCCTTTTTTAGAAAGACTGGGGCACCCGGCTACGTACCTGCATGCCGACATCCCGGGCTGTACAAGACTCCGCTACTGGAGCCACAGCCGAGTCTGTGCCTTAGAGCCCCCCGCACCTCCGGAAGAGGGTCCCCGTGCTCCCCTTGCGCCTCCAGGACCGGGTGGTGTTCTCCGGCTGTTTTGCGGCAGTGTGGATGGCGTGTGCGCGGCGCGCGCGCGTCCGGTCGGCTGGCGTGTGCGTGGCGCGCGCGCGCTCGGTCGGCTGGCGTGTGCGCGGACGCGCTGACGTCACGCGCTGGCCGAGTCGCGGCCGGATGACGTCAGCCCGGGATCCCTGTGAGTTGGGATTACCCGTGGGCCTTGACTACGGAATCCGGGCTGCGGCCTGTAAGGGGGGGGAGAGAATCCCCCTGCACGGGAGGGTGAGCCGCATCAGCGCCGCGGCTGGGGGGGGCGGGGCCAGCCAGCTTTCGTTTTTGGCGCCAGACATAAAATGGAGGCTGAGCTTGGGCTCAGTGTATTCCAGAGTCTGGTATACTGGAGTACCTGTCAGACGGTATTTCTGCTGTGGATCCTGGTGGCTATCGTTAGCGATTACTATGGAATCCCAGGGCGCTGAGACATCTGAGAACCCTCAACCTGCGGCTGCTGTGGTATGGTTTGGGTAAGAGGGGATCCCCCCATGTAGTGCTTCACTTTTATGCTGGTATTGATTGATATTGTTTTGTTTGTAATAGGAGGAGGCTAGGAGAGCTAAAACTAAACCTAGAGAGTGCCCTATCTGTAAGAAGCGGCTAAGTAGTGCTTATACTAAGGCATTATGTGGCGGATGCATGAACAGGGTCCTGGATGATCAGGGGCCAGCATTTTTGAGAAGCATGAAGGGGCTTATTAAGAGACAGATTCGGGTAGGTGTACTTTTTTATGTCTCTTATATAGACGGCTTACTCATCCATCCTTAGAAGAGTTCTGTTTCTTCCCAGGCCTCTCTCCCTTCCACTTCCGCTCTGGCCCCACCTGAGGTTATTATCCCTGTGGATGAGGCCCCAGTTGAGGTGCCGGGTCCGAGTGGTGAAGCCCCGCCCTCTCAATATGAGGAGGAGGATGAGGAGGAAGAGGAAATAGAGGGAGATGAACAGTTGTCGGGTCTAGAAGAGCCCGGAGAACTTCTTAATACTGAGACCCAGGTGGTGGAGACGGCTAAGAAGCTCATGCCAATTGAGATGGTGGACAGTATTGTTAAAGCGGTTAGACAAACTATGGCCATTGAGGATGACCCACAGCCTAGAACCATACAGGACATCATGTTTGAAGGCCTAGCTCCTAAACAACGTCCGGTTTTTCCCATTCACCAGAGTATAAAGACTCTGATCTCCAACGAATGGTCCCGTCCGGATAGGAAATTCTTTGTTCCCCGGGCTGTAAGTTCACAAAATCTCCAGGCTTCACAGAGTTGTTTCTTGTGATGATATCCATTTGTACTTATTTAATTTTTTCTTTTCAGTACAAGAGGAAATATCCCTTTAGCACTGAAGAGTCAGTAACTTGGGAGACTGCACCTAAGATTAATCCTCCAGTAGCGAAGTTAACCCGTAAAGACGCCTTACCATTTGAGGACTCTGCATCTATGAGGGACCCGATGGATAAGAGGGCTGAGGTCTATTTAAGAAAGAACTGGGAGGCCACTACAGCCACGTTTAAGCCTCTTATTGCGACAACCTCAGTGGCTAGAGCTACGGATATCTGGGTAGCACAGCTAAAGGAGCGGATCATATCTGGGGCTAGTAAGGAGCAGTTGCTGGCCAGTTTTCCAATTATTGAAGGATCCTTATCCTTCATGGCGGAGGCATCTGCAGATGCATTGAAGCTATCTGCCAGATCGGCAGCCCTTTCCAACTCAGCACGAAGGACACTGTGGCTTAGAGATTGGAAGGGAGATGTAACTTCCAGAGCCAAGCTCTGTGCGGTTCCTTGTGAAGGAGATCTTCTGTTTGGGTCGGCCCTAGAGAAGGTGTTGGAGAAAGCCTCTGACAAGAAAAAGGGCTTTCCTCTGGTCTCTACTCAGACTTCCAGGCCTTCTAGAGGTAGAGGCAGAAGAGGTAGAGGAGGTGCCCAAGTTGGAAGAAAGGATTGGAGACCCCCTAAAAAAGGTAGAGGTCTCATGTTCTCAGGTGGTGACACTTCTAAGAAACCGTCACAATGACGCCATATTCCTGTGGGAGGGCGATTAAGTTCTTTCTGTTCAGAATGGAGTAAGATTTCGAACAGTAATTTTGTTTGCAACATAATAAAAGATGGGCTTAAGATTTCCTTTTTGTCCTCCCCAGGAGAAAATTTCATTATTACTAACCTTTCCTCTAATCCAGAGCAGCAGGCAGCAATGGTATCTGAGGTCAGATCACTGGTAGACAAGAGAGTATTAGTCCCTGTTCCGGAGGAACAGAAGGGCAGGGGGTTTTATTCGACCCTTTTTTTGGTTAAAAAGCCCAGTGGTTCCTTTCGAACCATAATTAACCTTAAGCCCCTAAATCAGGTTCTCTCTTATGAGAAGTTTAGAATGGAGTCCATTTCTTCTGCCATTCTAAACTTATCTCATAATTGTTTCATGGCTACAATAGATCTGAGAGACGCATATTACCATATACCCATTCATCCGGATCACCAGAGATTCCTCAGAGTAGCTGTGAATGTGATGGGATCAGTGCTTCACTACCAGTATACGGCCATGCCCTTTGGTATCTCACAGGCTCCGAGGGTTTTTACCAAGGTCATGGCAGAAGTTATGGCCCACATCAGAGAAAGGGACATTGTCATAATCCCATACCTTGATGACTTTCTGATAGTTGGTGATTCTATTCCATCTGTTACATCAGATATTGAAGTAATAGAGGAGGTGTTCTCCAGGCTTGGGTGGGAGATAAACGAAGAAAAGTCTAATAAGACCCCATCTCAAAGTTGCAAATTTTTGGGGATCTGCCTAGATTCAGTATCCCAACGATCCTTTTTGCCCGAGAACAAGATAACTTTAGTCATCCAGAAGGTCCAAGAGCTTATAGATCACCCCGAGGTTACGATCAGAGGAGCTATGTCTGTACTAGGCCTTCTCACCTCCTGCATACCAGCAGTTCAGTGGGGTCAATACCATTCGAGAACATTACAGTCTCAGATATTAGAGGTCTGGAGCAGACAAAGGGACAATCTAGACGATTTATTTGTTTTGTCTCCACAGACTATCAGGTCCCTAGCCTGGTGGATAGAGAAGGACAACTTAAACAAAGGGCTACCATGGAACATTCAAGACCCCCTAACGATAACAACAGACGCAAGTCCGTACGGATGGGGGGCCCACTCAGACTCCCTGGTGCTCCAGGGGAGATGGAACCCAGAGCATTCCCGGGACTCTCAGAACATCAGAGAGCTAAGGGCAATATTTCTGGCGTTAACACAGTCCCTTCCTGTAATTCAGGGAAGAAATGTAAGAATCCTCACGGACAATGCCACGGCTGTGGCATACTTAAACCACCAGGGGGGCACCAGGTCAGTAGAACTGATGAGGCTCTCTCACTTTATTTTCAAACTAGCGGAGCTCCACCTTCTCTCCCTGTCAGCCCTGCATCTCAGGGGAGTGGACAATTATACAGCAGACTTCCTAAGCAGACACCAACTTCATCAAGGGGAGTGGGAATTAAATCAGGAGGTATTCCATCAAATATGCCACCTATGGGGCCCCCCACAAATAGACCTCTTTGCCTCCCGACAGAACAGGAAGATCCGAGCCTTCTATTCCCTATGCCAGTCGGACAGGCCGTTGGCTCTAGACGCTCTAGCACAATCATGGAAGACAGGCCTTCTGTACGCCTTCCCTCCGATAAGACTGCTGCCCCGAGTCATCAGGAAGATCAGACAGGACAGGGCGCAGGTTATACTGATTGCACCATTTTGGCCCAGGAGGGTGTGGTTCACCTGGCTACGCAAAATGTCACTAGCGGATCCCTGGATTCTACCGGAGCGAATAGATCTCCTCAACCAGGGCCCAGTATACCATCCAGGAGTAAAGAGTCTCCATCTGACGGCATGGCTTTTGAGAGGCAATTATTAAAGGACCCAGGACTCTCGGAGGAAGTAATATCGACTTTGCTTGCCAGCAGAAAGAAGGTCACTTCGGAGATTTATTTCAGAATATGGAAGACCTTTCTCCGTTTTGTGGATCACCCTGTCAATGTCCTAGAACCACCCAATATGCCTCTGATTTTGAGCTTTCTCCAAGAGGGTCTCAATAAACATCTTAGACCCAGCACTATTAAGGTACAAATCTCTGCCCTCAGTGCCCTATATGAAGTTAGACTGGCAGAACACCCTTGGATCAAGCGCTTTATTAAAGCGGCAATGAGACTTTACCCTTCCATAAAAACCAGACTTCCACCATGGGATCTAAATTTGGTTCTATCAGGGTTAACATCAACCCCATTTGAACCAATATCAGAAATCCACATCAAGTTCCTTTCTTGGAAGGTGGCCTTTCTCTTGGCAATTACTTCTGCTAGAAGGGTGGGAGAGATCAGAGCCTTCTCCATTACTCAGCCCTACATGGTTATCAGAGACGATAGAATCACTCTCTCCCCTGACCCGGCCTTCCTTCCTAAAGTGGTATCGGATTTTCATAGATCACAGGAGGTTATACTACCATCTTTTTGCGTAAACCCATCTAATGACAGAGAAGCATCTTTTCATTGTTTAGATGTTAGACGAGCTATAATACACTATCTCGAGGTCACCAAGGACTGGAGGATAGATAATAACATCTTAATAACTTTCCAAGGGAAGAATAAGGGCAGGGCTGCCACCTCACAAACAATATCAAGGTGGATTAAACAAGCCATTAAGGAATGCTATAGAGTCAGTGGTAGAGAACTTCCTAACTCCATTACCGCACACTCCACTAGATCTGTATCTACCTCGTGGGCAGAGAGGGCTGCAGTGTCAATAGAGGACATATGTAGAGCAGCTACCTGGAGTTCCCCGCATACATTTTTTAGACACTACAGGTTACAACTCTCTCCTTCGGAGGACCTTAGATTTGGTCGTAGAGTCCTACAAGCAGTGGTCCCCCCCTAGGCGAGTATTCCTAGTCTAGTCTCCAGGGGTGCCGTCATAGGGCGAGAGGAGAAAATATAAAATTACTAACCGGTAATTTCTTTTCTTTGAGCCTATGACGGCACCCCGCCTAAACCCACCCATAGATGACATAACATAGTTAAGTTTATTGATCATATGTATATATGTATATATATAGTTATAGGGGAAAGAAGATATTTCTTCTATAATTCAACACTTAAGAATTAAGTTTCATAGCACATGTTACACTTGTTGCCCTGTGTTTTTTTCTACATGTGTGTTTGTTAAGCCTTCGCTCCTAGGTTCTTGCTGACAGACTGGCGTGTGTGGGGCGATGAGCTTCTTTTAAAGGTCCAGTGGTCCTGTTTCCTGTCCAATGGGAGGAGGTAGTCCTCTCCAGGGGTGCCGTCATAGGCTCAAAGAAAAGAAATTACCGGTTAGTAATTTTATATTATCATGGGGTCTGAAGTCCAGTAGGAACATATACGGTTTTGGGCTGGGTTCACACTACGTATATTTCAGTCAGTATTGTGGTCCTCATATTGCAACCAAAACCAGGAGTGGATTAAAACACAGAAAGGCTCTGTTCACACAATGTTGAAATTGAGTGGATGGCCGCCATTTAATGGCAAATATTTGATGTTATTTTAAAACAACGGCTGTTATATTGAAATAATGGCAGTTATTTACTGTTATACTGTTATTACTGTCTGCAGCCATGGAGTTATTCCTAATTTAGGTTCTCAGTGTGTCATAGGAATCAAGTTATGTTGGCTTATTTTTACAATACAGTGGTCTGTTTAGCTAAGAACATTAGACAAGGTGGGCACTTACACTTAAAAAAAAAATTAATGTATCTAAATCTGACCTTGCACATGTCAACTGAACACAATGATTTTGGATAGATCGGCCAACCATCTAAGGTGACAAGTCGAGAAGAATTCGGTGTGTTGGAATTTAGGATGCTCAGTCCCTTTGTGTATGCCAGTACCTTTCTCCTCTCTTCCCATTTAGTTAGTGAACATATTCCCCATTCAGACTACTTACAGAGAGTCCATGTGTATGGGAGACTCGGGGAAGATGAAGTTATTAATGTGTATTGGTAATGGTAGTTAATGGTTCACCTTCCTAAATTTGCAATTTTTGCTTACCCCTTCTTGTGAATTTCTGTCTTGTACAAATGGAAAGTAAAACTAGGGATAAGAGATAGTTATGCTTGAAAGTAAGCCTAGCGTACTGGTAGAGAAAATCATACTGTATGACTTAAAAATTTTGAGACCCTGTGTGCTGGTTGGAGTAGAGCTCTCCAGTTGAAGTGCAAGGATTCATGTGATTACTCTTTGAACTGTTCACACTAGCTATATCACATTTAAATGGAGTAGCTGTCACTTTGATCAGAAAGAGTGCAGAGTGCATCACTGATGTTGCTGTAAAAACAATGGAAATCTTGCTGTTGAGATCAGTCATTTATCACATTACCATGGCTTCCATTATAATTGAAGGTTTGATGCTGGTGTCTATAGCATGTTATTTTATGTTTCCTTGTGTGTAGAAAAAATAATGAACGACAAATAGAAAACTACTGCAATAAGTAATTTGTCTCTAAATATTCCAGTTAGAGGCAGATGACCTTACAGTCAGCCTGAAGACTACTGAGGTACAAAATAAAAACCTTGCACTGGAAAACCAGCATCTTAGGGAGTCTTTAGAGAAGGAGGAACAAGCTTTGTCTTCACTGAAAGAAGAGCTCAGGAAACTAAGAGAGCAGATCAGAAATCTTGACGAGAAGGGAAGGCATGAGATCATGCTGTTAGAAAATCAAAAGCTAAAAGAACATCTAAAAGAGGAAAGACACAAGGTCCGTACCTTCAGAACACAGAAGGAGAGTCTCCTAAATGAAGCGCAGTTGCTAAGAAAAGAGCTGGATAATGAGCGAAAAATTACTGACACTCTGAGGGTAGAACTTGAGGAAATAAGTAAGAGGAGATCATCTGCAGACTCCTTTGAAAGTGACCAAGAGATAGAACATCTGAAGGACCGCCTTTCTGAGTTAGAAAAAAAACTAAATTTTGAACAACAGAGGTCAGATTTGTGGGAAAGACTCTACATTGAAACCAAAGAACAAAACGAGAAACTGGAAGATGAAAACTCACATCAAGAAACCGATCATTCTAAGGGGGGGCCGTCAAAAGGTAAAACAAAAAAGGGGAAGGATACATTCTTTAATTCAGTAAAAGATACTTTTGATGCCATGAAGAATTCTACTAAGGAGTTTGTGAGACATCACAAGGAAAAGATCAAACAAGCAAAAGAAGCTGTAAAGGAAAATTTGAAAAAGTTCTCAGATTCGGTAAAAAATACTTTCAGGCACTTTAAAGACACCACGAGAAACATGTTCAATAAAAACCGCAATAGGAAATATGGTGAAAGAAGAAGGGAAGAAACCAAAGGGGCTCGCTCAGTGCGCCGGGAGCACGGACCCAATGCTGAAAAGATGTATCCTAACAAGGCAACAGCTGGTGGCCACGAATATGAAGAGCCACAAAATGACCAAAGAAGTGACCAGTACGAAGATGGAGCTGCCTGGAAGTCGCCTTGTGAGGAAAAGGCTAGCCACTACCCCAATAAAAAGGGCTGCTCTGGAGTTTATGACTGTGCTCATCAGGAGTCCATCAGCCTCTTCAACAAAGTTTTGGACCCTGTTAGAGTAGAAGAATTCAATGACTTAATGCAAGTATATTTACAGGAACAAGTAGACAACTTCCAACACTGGGAAGAACTAGAACAGTTCATTAATAGGTTCTTTCCAGATGGCATTTTCATTCATGATCAGATGCTTTTTACTGACTTTGTGAAAAATGTTGAGGATTATCTTGAAGACATGAAGGAGTACCAGACCAGCACTGGAGGCGTCTTTGAAGATCTGGATGAGTTTGTGTACAGACACTACTTTGGGAATGCTTATTCTACAGCCTATGGACCAAGGTTAGTGACTAGTCCCCAGAAGTCCTCTTTACATGTTAAAGGGATTGTCTGGGCAGGGGAGTTTTTATATATATGCCCACAGAAAGGTGGTGGTGGGGGGTGTTAAAAACAATAACCTACACTCAACACACTGGCTCCCATGCCGCTGCCAGTATCTTACTGCTCTGTGTCTCTGTTTGGCTGCTTGTGGGTTCAAGGGGTTGTGATGTCACAGGTCCCCATAGCCAATCTGCAACTTAGAAGGGACACTGATGGGTATATTAATGAAAACTCCCCTGCCTTAAAAACCCTTTTACCTTTTAAATGTCCTTCTTCTTTCCTGTAGTACTGATCCAGGCATTCTGGCCCACATTTCTTAGTATTGATTCAATTTTAAAATTTATTGCTAGTCATGTGACAATAAATTTTACACATAGTGCCAAATTGGCAAACTTTGGTGCAAAAGCAACAGTAAACTTGGGTCCTTTTTGCTCAAGTACATTTGTTATAGTGTTCATAGTTTGTATGTCTGCTCAGTGGGTACAGCTATATATTTTTTTTTGTGTCTAAGAAGATGACATATATAACTGCAACTAATGGTGCGTTTACACAGATTTATCTGACAGATCTTTGAAGCCAAAGCCAGGAACAGACTATAAACATCAGGTCATAAAGGGAAAGACTGGGATCTATCCTCTTTTCAAATCCATTCCTGCCTTTGGCTTACAAAATCTGTCAGATAAATCTCTCTGTGTAAATGCACCCTAAGTTATGCTTCTAGCATGACATTAAAATTAACAAAACACAAGAGAGGTACATAAAGAGCTGCATTCAGCTAGTATATGGGTAATATAGTATAATGCGGCACTCATTCACATGAACATGTGTCATTGTAATAAAAGAATGCCTTAAAAGAGTACTCCGGTGCTGATAAAAAAAATAAAATAAATCATAAACATAGTATTTACACTTAACATCCCTCCTGAGTCTGTCTCTATTTGAATTTCCTGCTGTTTGCAGGTCCCAGAACCTCCAGTTGGTGTATTCATTTTTTCTTTACTTCCTGGTTTGGGCTTTCCCATGATGCACTTTGTCTCCTGTGATGTCTAACTGACTCTGTAAAACTGTAAAACTGCTAGATGGCTAACATCATGCTTAGCTAATCAGAGCTGAGCAACCTGTGTCATCTGACAAAGGGAGGCTGGCTTAACAGGGTTTAGACACACCTCCCTCTTGATGATGTCATTGTCACAGAATGGCTGCCACAGAACAGCCTGTTAGGGAAGGAGGTAGATAGATGATTGAAGCATATTACAAAGATATACTTTTGTAATGTGTTTCAATTACTGTGAAAAAGCTTTTTGCTGGAGTACCCCTTTTAAGACATTGTTTTTCTGTTCTTGGTCATAGTTGCTCAATGATGTTCATTTGCTGTAATAGGGCATATGGACAGAAATTGTCTCAATGAGAAAACCCTCTTTAAAGTTGCAATATTTAAGCAGTGAAATACTCTATTACCAGAATACTATAAAGTTGTCACTCGTTCATTGGATAACTACTGGTTGGGGTCCAACTGATGCAACTCCTACCGAATAGCAGAATGGGGGTCCCATGTCCCCCTTAAATGGAGGGCTGTAACCGATTAGCTCTTTCAGTGCTATATGACTTGAAAGGAGTGACAGTTTGCATGCTAACCCACTGCTCCATTAAAACGGGACATGGGACCCCAGTCTTCACTTCCTGGATAGAATGGTGATGTCACGACCCGACTCCCAGAGCTGTGTGGGCTGTGGCTGCTGGAGAGGATGATGGCAGAGGGATGCTCAGTGTCCCTCCAGTGATCTGTGTCCCCCTGCCATCATCCTCTCCAGCAGCCACAGCCTGCACAGCTCTGGGAGTCGGGTCGTGACATCACCATGTTATTCAGGAAGTGCAGCCTTGATGGAGTAGTAAGTGCAGGGAAAAAAGCACTTTATATGCATTTCCCGTAATAAGTGTATATTGTAATTTGTATAACTTTTGGGGGGCATTACAATACTTAAACATTTTCGCCGGACTTCTTCTTTAGGCCAGGGGTGGGTCCTGAACAAAGAAAAAAGATGCATCCCTTGTAAATTTAAGCTGGATGCCTGTGCTCCATTGCTTTAAAATTGTATAAGGTGGGGTTGTATTACTTGAACCCCAACCTACCATAGGAGGCTCTTTAGTTCCACCCACAAACCTAGCTTTAAATACAGACATTTGGTTGGATGACATTCACTATAATGTTTAAAGGGATAGTGCGGCGCTCAGCAATTATTCACAGAATAACACACATTACAAAGTTATACAACTTTGTAATGTATGTTATGTCTGTGAATCGCCCCCTTCCCGTGTCCCCCCACCCCCGCACGTGTACCCGGAAGTGTGGTGCGATATACATACCTGACGCATGTCGACTTCTGTCGATGCAATCTTCGGGAGGCTGGCCGCCTCGCTGCAGCCGTCCCACACACCGGCCCCCTGTGCAGCATCATCAACTGCTCAGCCGCGATTGGCTGAGCATAACTGTGCTCAGCCAACCGTGGCTGAGCAGTTATGACGTGGCAGAGGGGGGCCGGCAGAAGCGGGTCTGCCGGCCTCCCGAAGATGACGTCTTTGAAGAAGATGCGGATCAGGATCAGGTATGTATAGCGCACCACACTTCCAGGTACACGTGCGGGGGTGGGGGGACACGGGAAGGGGGCGATTCACAGATATAACATACATTACAAAGTTGTATAACTTTGTAATGTGTGTTATTCTGTGAATAATTGCTGAGCGCCACACTACCCCTTTAAAGGCTGCATTCTCACGTTCCTTGTTCCTCATGGAACACGGACGTGGAATACCTGTAAAGGACTCTCCCCCGCCCGGGCAGCATCTGTGATAAGATGCTGGGAGCGGGGGAACTGTACAGATATGTGCTGCGCTGTAATGAATCAGCCGTGCGGCGCTGTCATTACAGCGCGGTGCATATCTGTACAGTTCCCCCGCTCTTATTACAGATGCTGTCCGGGCGGGGGAGAGTCCGTTACAGGCATTCCATGTCCGTCTGAACGTAGGAAGGTAGCCTTAGCAGTTGGTTGACCAGGATCTGGATAACTTTCCAACTACTATAACAACCACAGTGTACTCGATAATAAAGAATAAATTGTGTGATTTTATTTGTGTGAATGTTTCCTGATTATAACATTATTCTCTTGTAGAAAACCAGAAAGGGTAACACCTTATAAAAACTCAGAAAATAAAAATCAAAGAAAGGAGGAAGAGAAGCATCAGGCACGATATAAGAGAGAAGGTAAATGGAATAAGCATGGACGTGCCAATGGAAGACAGATGGCGAATGTTGAAATAGAATTGGGGCAGCTGCCCTTTGATCCTAAATATTGACCAGCATGGATCACTTTAAATCTTAAAGACATAGCTGTAAGTTTAGAGGCAGGATATGTACTATGTAAGTGCTAATGAAAGGGTTGTGGTCACAGATGTCTTACTCTAGTGCTACGTGTCTGGTGTTCCCTGTTGTGCAGTCTGAGCTTTGCTAAAGTTTACTTTCATAATGATCAGATTACTTTTTATTTGCTTGCATGATTCCCTGTCATTCATGATCTCTGAATCACAAGAAGTCATGATTAATGTTTGTTGTGTTGTTCCATGTGCAATGTTCACCGTTTTCTTATGGAACACTGGTTACTCATTTAAGTTCTTACACTTCTTTAGCATCTTCCATGTGGCTCAAAAACTTTGTTCTCATTATTTGTAAGATAATGGAGACTAAATTAAAAAAAGAAAAAAAACTTTATTTAAAATTTTTGTGTATGAAGTCATTTTTACATATATATACAGTACACAAGGCGCTTCATTACTGCATTCCTTTTGAAGGCAGATGGATTATTTTAAATTCACAGTGAATCCATGGATTAGAATTCTGAGAAACAGTTATGGCCTTAAAGAATAGTATTGTTACAACTTTTTTCTTCCTTATAATAACAATCCTATCCAGTGGTCCTGCTCCACACGATCATAAATGCATCACTGGTCCAGTGACCTCTAGGTTTTTATTTCACTTGCCGTTCATACAAGTAAATATGGCTTCCGATTCGACCCTCTGGTAGATGAGTATGGAATACTGATGCTGTCCTCACATAATGGTTTGTTGTCAGAAATGGGTTTATTTCCTAGGAAGAAAAGAGAAATTATATAAAGATTCAATGGCTATACCATTCTCGGACATCTATCCCTATCATATCACTTCCAGGACTCATCTTTCTTTATACAGAAGATAGTTCTAAATTACAGCTAATCCTTACAAAGGAAAACAAATATGGCAGAAAATAGGAAACATATAACAGAGTACAGAACAAAGACTATTGATACGAAACCAAACATATAGCGCATCCATATTTAATCCGTAGTGTCATACAGGATGTTCAGGAGTTACAGAAACAGTGTAGTTCTCAGTGTTATGCTATTCACACAACTCCAAGTAACCTCTATACTGTATGTATAAGGTTCTTTTATGGAAACTCAATCAAATTAAGAAGAGAAAACTCCCAAGTAACCTATACCGAGGTTGCACAAACCACATAAAACAAGTTCTATGATGGTTTTTGGCTTCTCAATCATCTCCCAACTTCATTCTAGGTCCAGGTCTCAGCGTTGGTGCTCGCACCTATCAAACAGTTATGGCAGGTTTTTGCTCAGTTCTCATTAACTTTTATAGGAATTACAGATGCAGATTAAAACAGCCCACTCAGCTGATTTCATGACCACAGTCACCTCCAGCTGCCACAGCCAGGCCCCTGGGTGAAACCTACAGCTAGCTAAATATTCCGTGTATATGCCGTAACTGCCTGAGATGGAAGTAGCCCATTTTCCAGGTTCTGAGGGAGTGTGCTTCACTGTACAATTTCCTTCATGCCACATGACAACTCTGTATAGTCTGTGTTACTTCCACTAGAACCATAGGTGTGCTACATACACATACATCAAACATAAGTCTCGCAGAACTCCCCTAACTCGGAACAATAATTACCGATGCTACGGATGGGGGACAAAGTGTTATATACTTATACAAAGATGTCGGGTTCTAGTTACAGACTAACAAACCAATAGAGAAAAAAACTGAACCTCTAAATAATTATACAGAGAGAATCATTACAAGAAAATATATCTTTATTGATTAAAAACACATGATCAAAAACAGTGCAAAGGGAAACAGTGAATAACAACTGGAAAGATGCTTAAAAACAACAATGAACATACAAGTGGGGGGTAGTGCAGGTGGACCATATGGGATGAGAGTCTGAATAAAATGTAAAACTCTATCTGCTGTATAAATAAAGACACACACCTATATGCTTCTCCTAAGAATAGTAATTATGACAATACCAGATAGTAACAAACAGTACATTACCAAGGTAGGAATAGTAGAGATGTCCACCAGCAGCCCCCACCCCGACGTGCGTTTCGGCTGAACGCCTTTTTCAAAGGGGTACTGTCTGACTGAAAGGCCCCAATATATATACCCATACTCTTAAGGTGTTGACGCCACACAGTGTCCATGCTGCCCTGCTTCCGGGTCCTGCGTCTGCCCATACCGGCGCTGTGACGTCAATACGTCACGTCCATTGAACATGTAATGCTCGCTAGTCATATGATACATCATGTGACGTGCATCATAATCGCGCCGTACAGACACATGCGCACATAAGTAAGTTATAACTCATACTAAAAAGAAAGAATGTGCCACTGCCATCTATTGGGCAAAGGGTTATATTACACGCATAATGCATATATGGACTAATAAATTAGAAAATCACTATTACCGTCTTATAGAGGCCCATAACAAAATATATATAAACTGTAAAATACAGCCATCATAGTAAAAAAGCACTATAACATAAGACAGTGAACAGTGATATCATAAAATATTAAAATTCAACTGTTGTGACTTAAAGTGCATAATCAATAAGGCATGCCAAACGGAACAGCCCGTTACTAGATGCTATAATATAGGGTAGTGACATTGATCTGAGGACCATGTATATTAAATTGTGTGTACAAAATTACTGTATATACAGTAGCATGAAGGCATATGTATACATATATACACGCAATATATATATATATATATATATATATATATATATATATATATATATATATATATATAACACACACACACACACATACATATATGCATGAAGTAAGTGTATCTAAGGCAATAAAGTGGTATAATAAAATGGTGTCCAGATAATTTCAACCCAAAAAAATGTTATTAAAGATGCATAAAAATGCACATGCAATGATTGATGAACAAATAAATGATGGTTAGATTCATGATTATAATAAATATGACTAAAATCATAAACATGATTAAAAAGTGCAAGTGCAACACACGTGTATGGTGAATAAATAAACCACCAACAAAAGGGGGAGAAAAAAAATGAAGTGAGGGATTATTGATTATGCACTTTAAGTCACAACAGTTGAATATTAATATTTTATGATATCACTGTCTTGTTATGTTATAGTGTTTTTTTTTTACTATGATGGCTGTATTTTACAGTTTATATATATTTTGTTATGGGCCTCTATAAGACGGTAATAGTGATTTTCTAATTTATTAGTCCATATATGCATTATGCTTGTAATATAACCCTTTGCCCAATAGATGGCGGTGCCACATTCTTTCTTTTTAATATGAGTTATAACTTACTTATGTGCGCATGCGTCTGTACGATGCGATTACGATGCACGTCACATGATGTATGATATGACCAGCGCGCACCATATGACTAGCGTGCATTACATGACTGACGCGCATCAAATGTTCCATGGACGTGACATATTGATGTCACGGCGCCGGTATGGGCAGATGCAGGACCCAAAAGCAGGGCGGCATGGACGCTGTGTGGCGTCTACACCTCCCAGTAATTAGTAGCTTCATCTGCTTAGGGTAAACGGTATTGGTTACCAGATTAAGAGTATGGGTATATATATTGGGGCCTTTCAGTCAGACAGTACCCCTTTGAAAAAGGCGTTCAGCCGAAATGTACGTCTGGGTGGGGGCTGCTGGTGGACATCTCTACTATTCCTACCCTGGTAATGTACTGTTTGTTACTATCTGGTATTGTCATACTTACTATTTTTAGAAGCATATAGGTGTGTGCACTACCCCCCACTTGTGTGTTTGTTGTTGTTTTTAAACATCTTTTGTCGTGATTCACTGTTTCCCTTTGCACTGTTTTTGATCATGTGTTTTTAATCAATAAAGATATATTTTCTTGTAATGATTCTCGGTGTATAATGATTATTTAGAGATTCAGTTTTTTTCTCTATCGGTGTGCTACATACATAGTCAAACATCCATACCCTAAACTTTGGCTCAACAAGGTCAGGAGCCTTTTTCGAGTAGGTAGGAAAATGCCAACCTGGTTGTTCTTGGGTTTAGTGTACTCACCTTTTCTAGAACACTGAACATAACTAAGTGTGTTGGTAATCGCTTGCGATCATAAAATTCTGCATTCAGCCAAGCCAGGGGGCTCATGTAGAATAGATCAGCTTCATCAACATATGTATCATGGTCTTCTAAATCTGGAGGACACTCAAGGAAATTCATCTTGATGGGGCAATGAATGTGGCTGGGGAAAAACAAACAAACAAAGGTACAATTAAAGCTGCAGTTCTGGTAGAGTACAGTTAAAAAACTTGCACAAGAACTTAGAGCTGTGTAGCAATTTTAAGGGGCAAAATGATAACATCTGCAAAGACATAAATCAAAGAGTACCTATCATTAAAAAAAAACAAAAAAAACTTTTGACTGTGCTGCTGTAACCTCCTCTCCCCACTCTGTGTCTGAGACGTAGACGGCCTTATAGACTTGCAATGTAAGTCTTTCTGGGTCACATGGCACAGAGCTGGGGGTGAACGTGCTGCACATGTACTTTTCCTGAACGGTCATGGTCTGAACACTCTGTGCCAAGGGGTTGGCTCCTGTTGGCAATCTGCCTATATGCACTATTAGGGCATAGGAAAATGGAAAGGGTTTGGGGCCCCTGCTCTGGTTTAACTTTAATAAACTAGAGTAGAAGGCCAGAAGGAAAAGGGGTCCTTGGTTTGGTGGGTGGAGTCTCACCATGTGTCATGTAGTTGCCCATTTGAATGGGTAGCACGTAATGCTACCCTTTGCCTGCTGCAGAAAAATGGGTTTACCCAGAGATAACAGCTGAACAATGGAGGAGTCAGGGACCTATTACACGGCTCGATCATTAAAGAAGCAGTTCACTTTTTTTTTTTTCCGCCCCCCCCGGGAAGCCGCTGTCAAGTATACTTACAGAAGATGATCGGTGTCCCGTTCCCGTCGGTCAGTTCCGTCCCGCGGTGCCGTTCACGGGCGCGCGCTCACTTCCGCCGGCGCTGTGACTCCTCTTCTCTCCCTTGTCATTTGAACGCCGGAAGTCACGCGCTTCCATAGAGAATGCATGGAAGCGAGTGACTTCCGGCGTATAATCACTGGTCAGAGAAGAGGACTCGCAGCAGCCGGCGGAAGTGAGCGCGCGCCCGATGTGAACGGCACCGCGGGACGGAACTGACCGACGGGAACGGGACATCGATCATCTTCTGTAAGTATACTTGACAGCGGCTACCCGGGGGGGGGGGGGGGGGGGGGGCGAAAAAATAAAAAGTGAACTGCTTCTTTAAGTGTAAAGGAGTGCTGATCTACTAGATCGGTGCTCATTTACTGAGCAATTACACGGGCCGACTATTGAGCTGCAAGGGCAGCACGGGCATCATTAGTGCAGCTGTGCCATGCAGCCCTTGCCCTAGTGTAAAATAATTAAGTATTTACTTACCTTACCACGTTCCCCGCTGTCCTCGGGCCTTGCTCCATCTCTGCAGCTGCAACTCTGCATTCTGTTGCAGTCTTTGCACTGGCAGGGAGCACAGCCAATCACTGGCCGCGGTCCTGTCTTGGCCAGTGATTGACTAAGCAGCCTATCAGTGCAGAGACAGGACCAGAAAGAACAAAAGAACTGCAGACACTGGGGAAGGCGGAGGACACCGGGGAACTTAGTTAGGTAAGTAAATACTTTATTATTTTATACTACAATTGTCAGCCGTGCATCGCTGTTACATATAGCAATGCACGGCCGACTGTTTTAGGTCTGGACCAGATTATTATGCGATGATCGTTGTCATCAGCTGATTGCTCTCTATTACACGGACAGAAAATTGGTCTGATTTGGCCGATTATCACTCCATGTAATCGGGCCCTCAAAAAGGGGTATTTTCACTGACAATGACACAACACTGAATACTATGCAATTACGCTGCTCACCTGTAGTGGGGGATAGAGTGACAAGGCATGAGCACAAGAAGAGAAGAATTCTCCTTGTTACATAACTGTTGAATATTGCTCATTATATCCAGGGCGCCTCTCTGGTGAACCAGTCCGGTGTAGAGGGCAGGAAGCAGGTTTGATATAACTAAAAGGCCAATGGCTGGTTTCTTCCAACGTTTAAGACTAGAAAATGAAAAACCTGGAGGTTGAATAATAATTTGTGTAAGTATAAGGAAATTCACCAACAGAAAATCGATAAAAAAAAAAAAAAAAACACGTCTCTCAATGTCGCTACAAGGGATGCAATACACCTGAAGCATCACACCTCATAGGTTTGACTACAAGCATTACAGAATTGAATACCTGCCACATTGTTTATACTACTCCATACACCTTCGATATCTGATAGCCAAACGTTCCACCATTATCTCTGCGGCCAGACTGCTCTGACTGCACATTATGTCTCCCAGAACAAAAGGGGTTGGGGCAGTGAATTTCTATTTTGCTCCGACCCCTATCACTACTGACAGCATCTGTCGGTGGATCGTTGGGAGAGCCCCATGCACCTTATACCGATGGACGAATCTGTCACGAGTGATGGGAACAGCTGACTAAAGTATAAGGTTTAAGGTTCACACAGCACATTATGCTTCTGAAATTCATTTTTGGAAAGGAGACTGTATTTGGGATGTAAACAGCCCAAAGAAGAAGTCTCTTGCACTTAATTCTATGTGTATAACTGGTATTTGAATTGAAGTATTACATTGAAAGGGGAACTCCGGATAGGAATTATTAGTTTTTTTTTAATTAACCCTTAGAGGACCGGGCCAATGTCAATTTTTGCGTTTTTTTGTTTTTCCTTGTGCTTAAAAGGCCATAGCACATTTTTTTCACCTAGAAACCCACATGAGCCCTTATTTTTTGCGCCACTAATTGTACTTTGCAACGACAGGCTGGATTTTTTCATAACCAGCGAAACCAGAAAGAAATTCAAAGTGTGGTGAAATTGGAAAAAAAAAAAACGCATTTATTTTATTTGGGGGTTTTCGTTTTTACGCTGTTCGCCTGGGTAAAACTGACTTGTCATATATGTTCCTTAAGTCATTACGATTACAACGATATGTAACATGTACAGTCATGGCCAAAAGTTTTGAGAATGACACAAATATTATATTTTCACATGATCTGCTGCCCTCTGGTTTTTATGTGTGTTTGTCAGATGTTTTTATCACATACAGAAATAGAATTGCAATCATATTATGGGTATATTCACACGGGCGGGCCCCCCAGCGAGATTCTCGCTGCGAGCCCGGCAGGTCCTGTCAGTTCCCATAAACTACATACTTGCTGCGGTCTAAACGACCGCAGCGAGTATGTAATTATACCGCGCTTAACCCCTTCTACTCCCGCCGGCTGTAAGCAGCATACATTACCTGTCCTTGCTGCACGGGTCCAGCGTCCTGCTCTCCCGTCCGGCCAATTAGTGTGTTGCCCAGCCGCAGCCACTGATTGGCCGGGCGGGAGAGCAGGACGCCGGACCCGTGCAGCAAGGACAGGTAATGTATGCTGCTTACAGCGGGGGAGCCGGCGGGAGTAGAAGGGGTTAAGGGCGGTATAATTACATACTCGCTGCGGTCGTTTAGACCGCAGCAAGTATGTAGTTTATGGGAACTGACAGGACCTGCCGGGCTCGCAGCGAGAATCTCGCTGGGGGGCCCGCCCGTGTGAATATACCCTATGAGTAACAAAAGCTTATATTGACAGTTAGAATGAGTTAATGCAGCAAGTCAATATTTGCAGTGTTGACCCTTCTTCTTTAGGACCTCTGCAATTCTCCCTGGCATGCTCTCAATCAACTTCTGGACCAAATCCTGACTGATACCAGTCCATTCTTGCACAATTAATGCTTGCATTTTGTCAGAATTTGTTGGTTTTTGTTTGTCCACCCGTCTCTTGATTGACCATAAGTTCTCAATGGGATTAAGATCTGGGGAGTTTCCAGGCCATGGACCCAAAATCTCTATGTTTTGTTCCCTGAGCCAATTTAGTTATCACCTTTGCTTTATGGCAAGGTGCTCCATCGTGCTGGAAAAGGCATTGTTGATCGCCAAACTGCTCTTGGACGGTTGGGAGAAGTTGCTCTTGGAGGAGATTCTGGTACCATTCTTTATTCATGGCTGTGTTTTTAAGCAAGACTGTGAGAGAGCAGATTTCCTTGGCTGAGAAGCAACCCCACACATGAATGGTTTCAGGATGCTTTACAGTTGGCATGAGACTGGTGGTAGCGCTCACCTCGTCTTCTCCAAATAAGCTGTTTTCCAGATGTCCCAAACAATCGGAAAGGGGATTCATCAGAGAAAATGACTTTACCCCAGTCCCCAGCAGTCCACTCCCTGTACCTTTTGCAGAATATCAGTCTGTCCCTGATGTTTTTTCTGGAGAGAAGTGGCTTCTTTGCTGCCCTCCTTGAGACCAGGCCTTGCTCCAAGAGTCTCCGCCTCACAGTGCATGCAGATGCACTCACACCTGCCTGCTGCCATTCCTGGGTAAGCTCTGCACTGCTGGTAGCCCGATCTTGCAGCTGAAAGACTTTTAAGAGACGGTCCTGGCGCTTGCTGGTCTTTTTGGGCACCCTGGAGCATTTTTGGCAACGATGGAACCTCCCTCCTTGAAGTTCTTGATGATGCGATAGATTGTTGACTGAGGTGCAATCTTTCTAGCTGCGATACTCTTCCCTGTTAGGCCATTTTTTTGCAGTGCAATGTTGACTGCACGTGTTTCTTTAGAGAGAACCATGGTTAACAGAAGAGAAACAATGATGCCAAGCACCAGCCTCCTTTTAAAGTGTCCAGTGGTGTCATTCTAAATCATGACAGATTGATCTCCAGCCCTGTCCTCATCAACACCCATACCTGTGTTAATGGTGCAATCACTGAAACGATGTTAGCTGGTCCTTTTAAGGCAGGGCTGCAATGATGTTGAAATGTGTTTTGGGGGATAAAGTTCATTTTCTAGGCAAATACTGACTTTGCAAGTAATTGCTGTTAAGCGGATCACTCTTTATAACATTCTGGAGTATATGCAAATTGCCATTTTAGAAACTAAAGCAGTAGACTTTGTAAATTAATATTTGTATCATTCTCAAAACTTTTGGCCATGAGTGTCTAACTTTCATTGTATCTGATGGCCTGTAAAAAATTCAAACCATTGTTAACAAATATATGTTCCTTAAAATCGCTCCATTCACAGGCTTATAGCGCTTTTATCCTTTGGTCTATGGGGCTGTGTGAGGTGTCATTTTTTGCGCCATGATGTGTTCTTTCTATCGGTACCTTGATTGCGCATATACGACTTTTTGATCGCTTTTTATTACAATTTTTCTGGATTTGATGCGACCAAAAATTAGCAATTTTGCACTTTAGGATTTTTTGGCGCTTACACCGTTTACCGTGCGAGATCAGGAACGTGATTAATTAATAGTTCGGGCGATTGCGCACGGGGTGATACCAAACATGTTTATTTATTTATTTTTATTTATAACATGGGAAAAGAAGGGCGATTCAAACTTTTATTAGGGGAGGGGGCTTTTTATTAATAACACTTTTATTTTTACTTTTACACTTCTACTAGAAGCCCTCCTGGGGGACTTCTAGTATACGAGTACGTCCAGGGTCGCCTAGGGGTTAAAAGGACATTAAAAGTTATATAGATGTGTCTATATAATGTATTACCATATCTGTGCAGTTCGCCTGACATCCAGGAAGTAAAGAAAACTGGCCTCTGTGCCAATCCACTTTGTCTCCTGCTCCCCCCCCTCAGGAGACAGAGATTACATGCCTCTGGCTCACATTGAGTTTGCTTGCTGAGCACAGGCTGATGATGCAGACTTTACGGAGCAGGGCGTGATGTCACAGGAAGCTTGGCTGGATCTTGTCTTCCACCCCCGAGTGATTCATCATCTCGGACCAGCCTCTCTATCCTACACCTGAGCAGACAAGGCGTGATAGAAGCAGCTGCTGCAACTTCACTGATTGTGCAAAACTCTGCAGTGAAATTAGGGCTATGAAGTCCTTATTATGGGGCTCAACTTCAAAGATAAAAGAAGCTTGATCATAATACTTTACTTTATTCCAAAATCAGCATTACAGGTAGTAACAGAGTGCTGTGTGATGTTACAGGTAGAGAATACAGTGCGCTGTGTGGGGTTACAGGTAGAGAATACAGTGCGCTGTGTGGGGTTACAGGTAGAGAATACAGTGCACTGTGTGGTGTTACTGGTAGAGACTGAGTTAGACAGATAAGCAAAGCTATATGCTTCTGCAGCAGGTTTATTTTTTTTTCTTTTTACCTCTACCTGGAATTCCCCTTTAAGTTATAGTAAGCTAAAATTGACTACCCTTGTGTACTCTGATGGCACTTTATTAAAATATGAAACCACACTCTACTGTACAACTTAAGAGTTGGAAGTGGTGCTAAGCCACAGCCAGGCATGCCTCCTACCTTCCCCTCCTGTCCTGCTTTCAGTAACTAAAATCATACAGGGCAGGAGGGTTGCAGAAAGGAGACATGCCACTACAGTTCAGCACTACACCTGACTCTGACCTTACGACCCCCCCCCCCAAACTGTTGCATAGCTGCCAATCAATCCATGTCCCATCCTGGGGGTCATTTGTCTTCTGATGTTGCTATTTGCGTAAAAAAAATTTGCTTTAATAAGCTGTACAGTAAGTGTGGTTGTATAACTTAACAAAGGACAGTCAAAGACAAAAGTAGTTAGTTTTTGGTTATATTAAGCTAACTGTGGGTGACTGCAGGTATGTACGAGGTACGCAGCTAAGAGATTCCCTTTGTATACATCCAGGGTTTTGGTTGGAAACCAATCAAAAGGAGCCTAAGTTTGACATATGAGTCAACAGTTCTGTAACATTTTAAAAGAAAAAGTTGGCAAACAAACATGATTACAAAAGAAAGCAGCTCTTACCACAGAAGATCATGCAGAGTGGGAGCACCGGATAGATAAATCTAAACTCCTTATGACTCAATGTGCTAGAAAAAAAAAACAGAACAGACATTACAGTATGTACAACACTTGAATGAAATTTCCTGTTTCACCTAATGATGCAGACACACAACTTCTTAGCCTTGTCCGATTTTCCCTACACAGAAACAGAAAAATGCTCCAGTTGGTCCACAGACCACCTCCGACTGTATAACAATCTAGGTCTAGAGGGTGCGTCTTACATTTTTCCTCCATTTTTAGAGGTTCAGGAGGGTAATACAGCTGTACTAAACGGGCTGGGGGCTCAAACCTCTAATATACAACCTAGGTTTTATAAAGTTCTATTACAGCTCTGCGGCCATGTCACTTGTGACGAGTTCAGAGAGATGAAGCATGAACCGCATCCAGACTGCTGCTTATTGGTCATTATGTGAGAATTGATTTGTATGACACTACCTTGCAAAATCTGCAACCGGTTATGAACTTAGTACATGACAGTTGCGTCCGGTTGTTACCATTTTTTCATTTTATATTCAGTGTACTTCCTACCTATATATTAGGATAGTCCAAACCATAGCTACAAGTAGAACGAGGTATCTTCTTGGTGCCACCATACAGCCGTGTATAAAAAATGGTAAGTGTGTGCCAATGATGACTGGAAATCCCTGAGTGATGTACCAGTGCCATGGATGAGACCCGTAGAAGGAGCCAATATTCTGAAGTACATTAAATTTCAAAAAATTCCACTGAACAACTGTCCACTGTAAAAGAGAGAGAGAGAGAGAGAGAAAAATCCCAACACTCATGTTAATTCCCTGCAGCCATAGGACATTCAGATTATCATGACAAAAGTGGAAAATGTGCCACTATAGAAGTGCTCTGTGACATGACTGGATGCCATACATTATACATTGTAGCAGAAAACACAGTTATCATGCATGATGTATCGATATGATATGATGAAATAATGCCCCCTGCTGTCAAAACTGTGCAGCAACCACATGTGTATTATAAGATTCAGTCAGATGTACTAAAAAAATAAAATTGTTAAAGTTGTGCAGAAATGTGTGCATCTAGTCCAAAGTTAGAAAAAAGGGTATAATGGAAGTATAAAATAATGCCACATATAGATTACGGTCAGAAGCCATTTTAGTATGAAAAGTAGCACATCTTAGAGATTGACAGGTGTAAAAAAAAAAAAAAAAAACGCCGATACAGCAAATTTCATACTGAATCCACAAATGTTTCTTTAGCCGTTTCCTTAGTTTTACACATATTCTGTTTACTCTTCAAAATGTATATACCTTTTTTATATATTGTATAGACAATAGATATGTTTAGACCAGGCATGTCCAAAGTCCGGCCGGAGGGCCATTTGCGGCCCGCGTTTCGAACTTTTACGGCCCCCCAGGTATCCAGCTTGCTATTATCTGCCTGTGTTATAAAGCATATAGCATGTAGCATGTAAAATGGTCGGCCCTCGCACATGTTCACTTCATCAAATTTGGCACTCTTCGAAAAAAGTTTGGACATGCCTGGTTTAGACAATGTATTTCATGAACAAAATCCACTGTGGATCCACAGTATGAATTTGAGGCATACTTTCACATTTCTTATTTACAATTCCATGTCAGAAATATAAATGTAGAGTCACACCTAAAACAACACTGTATCAGAGTCTGAAATATGGAAGGTAAAAATGTGAACATACTGCATCTGTATATGAAATAGTAAGTTATATATACTGATATACATCATGTAGACACTAATAACTTAACAAGTTTGCTTGTTCTTACCTTTCCAAAGTATACCCAGTCAATTATTACTGAGCCTCCAAGGGTAAGCATTCTGCAAAATATATAGAGCACTTATATATTACATTCCACTCAGTATAATCCATTGTGCACAGAAACCTGTTATCACACTATGGGATCCGAACTTGTCCCTGATGGACACTCACGTATACAGCTTGATGGAGTGAAACCACATAACCGAAATGCATCAGTTAATGGCATGGTTTTTTCGTGTCATTTGCTGTCATTTACCCATATTCAGCTGTGCTGGTTGGAGCGTCATTTTTTGCACCACAATGTCAAGTTTTTATTAATATTATTTTTTTTCTGATAAATAAAGTGACAAAAAATCCACAATTGGCTCTTTTTTTCCTCTATTCGTTTACGCCATTCACCTTACCTGAATAATCGCTTTGTGTAATAGCTCCTGTTAAAATTTGATGATTATGCTTGTCTTTCAACATGTTGTAAAAAAATAGAACAATAGCGATGGCCTGCTGGCTGTCGCTCAGTCTAAAAGTTGTGGCGGCGGGAGACCGCCACTATCACCTATAGGCAGGCCCTCCCACAGCTCCCAGCGCCCGCACCCCAACCCGGGTTTTACCCAAGTGCTGTCGGCACTTGTAATAGCACCGGCGGAGCAAGCGGGGCATGGGGAGCAGCCCATGTAATAAGGCCTTTACTGTTATAGCTTAATAGATCGGAAGATTGCTCACACTAACATATATGATATGTATATTAATTTTTATGTGTTTTATATACAGTACAGACCAAAAGTTTGGACACACCTTCTCATTCAAAGAGTTTTCTGTATTTTCATGACTATGAAAATTGTAGATTCACACTGATGGCATCAAAACTATGAATTAACACATGTGGAATTAGATACTTAACAAAAAAAGTGTGAAACAACTGAAAATAGGTCTCATATTCTTGGTTCTTCAAAGTAGCCACCTTTTGCTTTGATTACTGCTTTGCACATTTTTGGCATTCTCTTGATGAGCTTCAAGCGGTAGTCACCGGAAATGGTTTCTACTTCACAGGTATACCCGGTAAGGTTTAATAAGTGGGATTTCTTGCCTTATAAATGGGATTGGGACCATAGGTTGTGTTGTGCAGAAGTCAGGTGGATAAACAGCTGATAGTTCTAGTGAATAGACTGTTAGAATTTGTATTATAGTAAGAAAAAAGCAGCTAAGTAAAGAAAACGAGTGGTCATTACTTTAAAAAAAAAAGATCAGTCTGTCCGAAAAATTGGGAAAACTTTGAAAGTGTCTCCAAGAGCAGTTGCAAAAACCATAAATTTCTACAAAGAATCTGGCTCACATGAGGACCGCCCCAGGAAAAGAAGACCAAGAGTCACCTCTGCTGCGGAGAAGAAGAAGTTCATCCAAGACGCCAACCTCAGAAATCACAGGTTACCAGCAGTTTAGATTAGAGACTAGGTCAATGCCATACAGAGTTCTAGCAGGAGACTCTTCTCTCCAACAACTGGTAAGAGGAGACTCTGTGCAGCAGCCTTCATGGTAAAATAGCTGCTAGGAAACCACTGCTAAGGACAGGCAACAAGCACAAGAGACTTGTCTGGGCTAAAGAACACAAGGAATGGACATTAGACCAGTGGAAATCTCTGCTTTGGTCCGATGAGTCCAAATTTAAGATCTTTGCTTCCAACCACTGTGTCTTTGTGCAACGCAGAAAAGGTGAACGGATGGACTCTAAATGCGTGGTTCCCACCGTGAAGCATGGAGGAGGAGGTCTGATGGTGTAGGGGTGCTTTACTGGTGACACTGTTGGGGATTTGTTCAAAATGAACCAGCATGGCTACTACAGCATCTTGCAGCAGCAGGCTATTCCATACGGTTTGCGTTTAGTTGGACCATCATTTATTTTTCAACAGGAAAATGACCCTTAAACACACCTCCAGGCTGTGTAAGTGCTACATGACTAAGAAGGAGAGTGATGGAGTGCTACGAGATGGTTTGGGGTGAGCTGGACCACAGAGTGAAGGCAAAATGGCCAACAAGTGCTAAGCATCTCTGGGAACTCCTTCAAGACTGTTGGAAGACCACTCAGGTGACTACCGCTTGAAGCTCATTAAGAAAATGCCAAGAGTGCAAAGCCATAATCAAATCAAAAGGTGGCTACTTTGAAGAACCTAGAAGACATATTTTCAGACATATTGAAGAACCTAGAAGACATATTTTCAGTTGTTTCACACCTTTTTGTTAAGTATATAATTCCACATGTGTTAATTCATAGTTTTGATGCCTTCAGTGTGAATCTACAATTTTCATAGAGATGAAAATACAAAAAACTGTTTGAATGAGAAGGTGTGTCCAAACTTTCGGTCTGTACTGTACAAAATGGTAAAGAGGGGTGATTTTAGCTGTTATTGGGGGAGGGGCTATGTCATATTTCTAAAGACTTTTTTTCTTTCACACTTTTTAAGTTTCCCTGGGTGACTATTACATTCCTACATTACAATACTAACACTGGTCAATGCTATGCCATTGCATAGCATTAACCAGTGTTATCAGCAATCAGAAGATCACAGAGCTGACTGCACGGAGGTAAGGAGAGCTCCTCCAGCAGTCAGTTAAAACGATCGGGACCCTTGCACTCACACTGTAAAATATAAATATATTTTAAAAATGTATAATGTTCAATGTACATATATACTTCCATTGATTGGCAGCAGTAAGGGTGACACAGCCCTCTCTACTGCCGCCAATGTTTGTGTCAGGAACTGTAAGGCTGCATTTCCCGATTCTCTACTCTGCTCAAGTGCTGCCGAACAGCAGCAAGGTCCCCCTTCCCCGCCTGTACAGTATATTCTTATATAGAGTATATACGACCGACTGCCTGGACCACTGTGATTTCAGTATATTACTATTGACTGGGAGTAGTAAGCAGCTGTAATAAGTACAAGTATTATATAAATTTATTAAAGCAATGTATTCGCAAAAAAATATAAACATTTTCAATCCCTGGAGTATCCCTTTAAAGATGACCTGTCACCCCCCCGTGCCGGGGTGACAGGCTCCCGAGCCCCAGCTAGATCCCCTTATGCTGACCTCATCCCGCGGAGTCCCGTTCTCAGAGCCGGTCCCGGGACGGACATATCCCGGTCAGAAGCCGGCGCGCGCGCTGTGGAGATAGGTCCGGCGTCCATAGAGAATGAATGGAGCCGGCTCCATTCATTCTCTATGGACGCCGGACCTATCTCCACAGAGCGAGTGCCGGCTCCTGGCCAGGATATGTCCGTCCCAGGACCGGCTCCGGGAACGGGATGAGGTCAGTATAAGGGGATCTAGCTGGGGCTCGGGAGCCTGTCACCCCTGCACGGCGGGTGACAGGTCTCCTTTAATAAATACATTTTGAGCCATAATTTTAAACAATTTAGAGGGTTTTTTTTTTTTTTTTTTTAATCTTGGAGCTAGTGGACACAGAGGCTTTAACAGGATGCTATTACTTACCCAACAGGTATACACTGATGAATGATCAAGTTTATTTTTTTCTGTTCTTTGGAAAAATGATACAAGAACAATGGAACCCAAAGAATTACTGCAGTTGGCCGGATGAGAAACGCCAAAGCCACGAAAAGCAAGTACTTGGTGCTATAAAACAAGAAAAGTAACATTCCTTACAGGTAAGCCATTGCATCTACAAGGAATGTTTACATCCAGTTATGAAGAGGTCTCACCTGTTCTTTGTCTGTGAACCTTCCAGGGGGTAGTAATACAAAGCCAGAGTGCCAAGTACTGTTTCCATGGTGTTTGTTAGAGTTCTGGAGGAGCAGTACCATGTAAACCAGGAGCACAGCTGACTGAAGAACTGCAACAACATGAATACTAACGTCACTCAACATTTCTCATTTAACGTCACCTACAAAATAGTCAAGGTCTGAACACTATGCCAGGGCTCCACAGCAACACAGGGTGCCCGAGACTTGTAGTAAAATCATCTTACTGCACCTGTAGCCTCAATCATGGGCAACCCTGGAAAGGCCTTGAAATATAAAAGCAGTAAAAAGTATATTTAGGGGTTTTCAAGCCTGATGGATATGATGGGTATGTTTTCAAGATGAATCCTGACATCTTACTGACTTGGGCGCCCCATCAGGTTTTCAGTATGTCTGACAGCCAGAATAGTACTGTAGACAACTCTATGTCTGCCCCCCAAAAGACAAGCACCAGTATAAAAACATACCACCCATTTTGCTACATTGGAATTTTCCATACACCGCACAAAACTGTAGAGTTTTATATCTGCAATGCCAGAGAACACGGCCTGGATCAGTCTTGGAAGCCAAATCTGCAGGGAAAAACACAACATGCATAACTTATAGCATAAAAAAACACTGCTCATATGAAGTTAAAGTGAACCTGCTAGCTAATCTATTACCATCATGTTATAGAGCAGGAAGCGCTGAGCAGATTGATATATATCTTTTTGTGAAAAGATGAAGTATAACATTTAATATGTTGACTGAAATCCCAGATCATTCCATGTAAGGAGTCCAGTGGGCGGTGTCACTCAATGGACTGGACTCTTCAGCATGGAAACATTACAGATTTCAATTAATAAATCACATGTTATACTGAATATTTTCTCATAAAAATATATATCAGTCCACTCAGCTCCTTCTGCTCTATAAAAGGATGCTAATGGCTAAAGACAAAACTAAAATTCTAGGCATTTTGAAGAAGGTTAATTTCTATAGTTCACTTCAAAGTGATTTCAAGTGCTGAAATGCAGATGAAAATCAACTTTCTCATATATATATATATATACATATATATATATATATATATATATATATATATATATATATATATATATATATATATATATATATATTTATTTATTTTACAGTGCAGCCAAAATGTACAAAACATATAATTATGGAGATATCTGAGTGCTCATGCAGCAGAATCGCTGTGGACCTGCAAACAACACAATACATTACATTGTGGACATGTTGCTGATTTTGAATTCCTAATTAATGTCAATGAGGAAAAACTAACTGTTGGGACCATCTGCAATTTCAAGAACAGGGTCCAGAGTTTCCTATCACTCCATTTATTCTCTATGGCAGTTCAGCTATCTCTGGCAGCACCTATTGAGAATAACTGAAGTGGCGCTGCTTCTGCACATCCTGCTGCTCCATTTTCATGGAACTTAGGTCCCAGTTCTTGAGATAGTTGGGGAGGCCAAGCAGTTGAACATCCACCTGATTAAATAGTTATCCCCTATACTGTGAGTTTGCATTGTATGAGGAGGTGTGGTACACTTACCAGTAAGAAGACATCATCCTTGCCAATCCAATGTAAACCTTTATAAACAATGGCGAACATCAGGGGGTATGTGAACCCCCTCAGACCTTGGTGCCATTCCCATGTTAAATAGCCATAATTACCATTGTTAAGGTAAATCCAACATAGGATCACATCTAGAAGTATTCTACAGTACAATGTTCAGTGCAATAACTCCACTATATGCCACTGCTGATAGAAAACAGAACCACAAGAGACAGAAGGATCCTGGCTATGACAAATCTCAGATAAATGCAGTTTTTGGCAAAGGGAGTTGACTACAACAACCATAACATTTTCTTTGGCTTGGGTTGAATAATTCTTCTAAACAACACAATGGATCTGGAGCATCAAGAGACATTCTCCTTGTGTGTTATTCCCATCCCTACAATAGATATTATCAATGCCAACATGTCCGCACCAGTACAAAGTACAAGGAAGTTGTTATGGTGCCAAGGTAAAACCTGCCCATAGAATTATGTAAGGGCCATATATGAGTTGATAGATAATACTGCTATTATAGGAAAGGATATTTGAAGGTCATATTATGCGCCACTTCCAAGGATTGCCAGTATTCATCCGGGACAAAGCTGGTCTGTACCAAACTGCAGTTAAGTATCCGAAAGGCCACCGCCAACAAGACAAGGTAAGCATTTTCTCCAAAGAGACCTGCGGGAGCAAAGCAAGAGATGACGGTCACATGACAACACATAAAGGAACCATCAAGGTGTATTATACTGTGTATATGATTCACCAAATACAGTTAATGATGGTAGCGGGGATGCTGATAATATAAGGGACCGGTCAGGTCTGCTTAGATCCAGCACTGCCCTAATGCTGGGATGATCTGACAGAACTGCTGTGACAGCCCAGTCTAGTTACTATTGAGAAATAGAGTGTAAACCGTAGCTCTAGCCCCATCCATATCACCCCAGACTGTTCAATACTGCAAATGAGCGTGGACTGGGTCTCTTACATGGCCTGATAATCATTTAGCATGGGCTGCACGGACATCATTAGCGATGTCCGAGCAGCCTTTGAGTAAACGGTTTACCTGTCCATGTTGTAACAGCCCAATCCTAGCTTCAAGCTGATATATTCCCTAACAAGGTATCTGAGAACAGCTTTTCTAAACCAGATCAGTTAAAGGGGTTATCCAGCGCTACAAAAACATGGCCACTTGCTTCCAGAGCCAGCACCACTTTTGTCTCCAGTTTGGGTGCAGGTTTTGCTGCTCAGTTTCATTGACGTGAATGGAGCTACAAATGGCACCTGAACTGGAGTAGTGTAGTCTCTGAAAGAAAGTGGCCATGTTTTTGTAGCGCTGGATAAGCCCTTTAATTGTATAACGCCCTATTCACACATCCTGTTCCTATCCGCAATTGCGGATCCGCAGAAGAATAGGACCAATGTATTTCAATGGACCCATACACACATCCGTGTTGTGTACTGGGCTGCAATCCGTTCCGCAAAAAAAAAATAGCTGAATAGCGGCTGCAGAAAACTGACATGTCAGTTTTTTGCGGCGCCGCTAGGGCCGGAACTTATACTATGTGTATACGCTCCGTCCGGGAACCCATAAACAACAATGCAATGTATATTCTCATAATAATCATGGCCGTTCTACAACGGTCGTGATTTTACAAAAATATAAGTTGTGTGAGCCTAGTGCTGTATGGAGGCACTGTATGGCAGAGAACAGCTCAATGCTACTGAGCCACAGCAACTCTGTACTGTCAGTGTGAATGAGGCCATAGGCTGCATACATGTTGTTACTAGCAGTTGTTCTGCCATGCTCCAGATACAGTAATCGGGGTACTTATTCGCTCGGGGAGATTTTGTATTGCACCAGTACTGTAGTGGGAATTAATTGTAGTTCTGTTTCCACGGTTCTTCTCACACTGGTCCTGCTTATAGATCTGCCAGCCTTAACTAATCTGCTCCTATAATCCCAGGGGAATGTGGCGTACACATACCTTAAAGCGGTATTTTCATTTCATCAAGTTATCCTTGCTCAATTCATTCCCTATGGGCTTTCACAACATTGCTGACGGCCTGATCCATTCATTCTGGGCTCTAATGTTATGGTGTTCTGGGGATGGGGATAAATTGATGAAATGAGAAAACCCCTTTAAGGATGAGGACTAGAGATGAGCGAACCTTGAGCTTGCTCGAGTCCATCCGAACCCGAACTTTCGGCATTTGATTAGTGGTGGCTGCTGAACTTGGATAAAGCCCTAAGGCTATGTGGAAATCATGGATATGGTCATTGGCTGTATCCATGTTTTCCAGACAACCTTAGAGCTTTATCCAAGTTCAGCAGCCACCACTAATCAAATGCTGATCGTTTGGGTTCGGATGGACTCGAACCTGGTTCGCTCATCTCTAATGAGGACCTTTGATCCTGTACACATGACTTATGTTTTACAGGATGGATAATGCACGTTTGACTTTGGACATCTATAAGGCTAGTTTGACATAATCTGTGACTTATATTACAGAATTCCTTCAAATAACCAGCCAGAAACAAGTTGAAAGCACTATTTTTTTTGTCCAGTTAAAATCCAGTGAAACGATGGACACCAGCAGGTAATCCGACAAACCCAATTAAAGCCGATGGGGTTTGTCACACTGGTAAAGTCCATCCTGCAGGAGACTGACCACCTCTGTTTACTGCTGTTGAAAGGATCTGCGACAGAGAACCTAACCTTAGGCTGGTCAATATAAGCACCAACACTTCTTATAAGCCATATTGGTCCAGCACAACAATGCACACTAATGCATTTCGAACATCACTCATCACCCTGTAGGTAAGATGTTTGTAATGCAGTAGTTACTCAATGTGGACCCCAGGTTTGCCCTGTGATGATGTTTAACATAGATTAATACAAGTACTATGTATCCGCACTGCTGGGCGGCTATGACTTATAAGAAGTGGCACCTTGGCTAATGACCTGGGCACGGCCTCTCTGTGGGATCAGTCATTGAGGTGTGCTGGCCATCTATATACTATTCTTGCTGCCATATTATCAGGCCTTCTCTCTGCTCCTGCACTTGTTTGGTTCAGTATATCCCCAGGTGGCAGTACTGCAGCCATAATAGAGATGGTAAAATGAGTCCATGTTACAGACTAACACAGGGATGGGGAACCTTCAGCCCTCCAGCTGTTGAAAAACTGCAATTCTCATCATGCCTGGACAGTACATAGTTTTGCAACAGCTGAAGGGCAGAAGGTTCCCCATCCCTGCTCTAACAGAACAGTACACAGTACTACAACCATAAAGATGGGTGCCTCCAGTGTGCACAGAACAGTACACAGTACTACAACCATAAAGATGGGAGCCTCCAGTGTGCACAGAACAGCACACAGTACTACAACCATAGAGATGGGAGCCTCCAGTGTGCACAGAACAGTACACAGTACTACAACCATAGAGATGGGAGCCTCCAGTGTGCACAGAACAGTACACAGTACTACAACCATAGAGATGGGAGCCTCCAGTGTGCACAGAACAGTACCACAACCATAGAGATGGGAGCCTCCAGTGTGCACAGAACAGTACACAGTACCACAACCATAGAGATGGGAGCCTCCAGTGTGCACAGAACAGTACACAGTACTACAACCATAGAGATGGGAGCCACCAGTGTGCACAGAACAGCACACAGTACTACAACCATAGAGATGGTAGCCACCAGTGTGCACAAAACAGCACACAGTACTACAACCATAGAGATGGGAGCCTCCAGTGTGCACAGAACAGTACACAGTACTACAACCATAGAGATGGGAGCCACCAGTGTGCACAAAACAGTACACAGTACTACAACCATAGAGATGAGTGCCACCAGTGTGCACAGAACAGTAGAAAGAACACTGCAACATGGTTATATCAGCTCAACCATACCTCAGTGAAATTTGTGTTGGAAGGCTCTCCAGAAACAGAAGCACGAGAGACCTATACTGCGGGCCGTGCCCCGTGTACATATACAGGAGAAAAAGGATTTCGGTCTCCAGCTTCTTAAAAAATCCAAATTTTATTGAAACGTCATCATCTAAAATATTCTCAGGTTAAAAACACGCCGACGCGTTGCGAGGTAGACACCTCGCCATGGCCATGATTAAGAGGTGTCTACCTCGCAACGCGTCGGCGTGTTTTTAACCTGAGAATATTTTAGATGATGACATTTCAATAAAATTTGGATTTTTTAAGAAGCTGGAGACCAAAATCCTTTTTCTCCTGTATATGCACAGAACAGTACACAGTACTACAACCATAGAGATGAGTGCCACCAGTGTGCACAGAACAGCACACAGTACTACAACCATAGAGATGGGAGCCTCCAGTGTGCACAGAACAGCACACAGTACTAAAACCATAGAGATGGGAGCCTCCAGTGTGCACAGAACAGCACACAGTACTACAACCATAGAGATGGGAGCCACCAGTGTGCACAAAACAGCACACAGTACTACAACCATAGAGATGGGAGCCTCCAGTGTGCACAGAACAGTACACAGTACTACAACCATAGAGATGGGAGCCACCAGTGTGCACAGAACAGCACACAGTACTACAACCATAGAGATGGGAGCCTCCAGTGTGCACAGAACAGTACACAGTACTACAACCATAGAGATGGGAGCCTCCAGTGTGCACAGAACAGCACACAGTACTACAACCATAGAGATGGGAGCCACCAGTGTGCACAGAACAGCACACAGTACTACAACCATAGAGATGAGTGCCTCCAGTGTGCACAAAACAGCACACAGTACTACAACCATAGAGATGGGAGCCACCAGTGTGCACAGAACAGCACTACAACCATAGAGATGGGAGCCACCAGTGTGCACAGAACAGCACACAGTACTACAACCATAGAGATGGGAGCCTCCAGTGTGCACAGAACAGTACACAGTACTACAACCATAGAGATGGGAGCCTACAGTGTGCACAGAACAGCACACAGTACTACAACCATAGAGATGGGAGCCTACAGTGTGCACAGAACAGCACACAGTACTACAACCATAGAGATGAGTGCCACCAGTGTGCACAGAACAGCACACAGTACTACAACCATAGAGATGGGAGCCTCCAGTGTGCACAGAACAGCACACAGTACTACAACCATAGAGATGAGTGCCACCAGTGTGCACAGAACAGCACACAGTACTACAACCATAGAGATGGGTGCCACCAGTGTGCACAGAACAGCACACAGTACTACAACCATAGAGATGGGAGCCTCCAGTGTGCACAGAACAGCACACAGTACTACAACCATAGAGATGGTAGCCTCCAGTGTGCACAGAACAGCACACAGTACTACAACCATAGAGATGGGAGCCTCCAGTGTGCACAGAACAGCACTACAACCATAGAGATGGGAGCCACCAGTGTGCACAGAACAGTACACAGTACTACAACCATAGAGATGGGAGCCTACAGTGTGCACAGAACAGCACACAGTACTACAACCATAGAGATGAGTGCCACCAGTGTGCACAGAACAGCACACAGTACTACAACCATAGAGATGGGAGCCTCCAGTGTGCACAGAACAGCACACAGTACTACAACCATAGAGATGGGAGCCACCAGTGTGCACAGAACAGCACACAGTACTACAACCATAGAGATGAGTGCCTCCAGTGTGCACAAAACAGCACACAGTACTACAACCAGAGAGATGAGTGCCACCAGTGTGCACAGAACAGCACTACAACCATAGAGATGGGAGCCACCAGTGTGCACAGAACAGCACACAGTACTACAACCATAGAGATGGGAGCCTCCAGTGTGCACAGAACAGTACACAGTACTACAACCATAGAGATGGGAGCCTACAGTGTGCACAGAACAGCACACAGTACTACAACCATAGAGATGGTAGCCTCCAGTGTGCACAGAACAGCACACAGTACTACAACCATAGAGATGGGAGCCTCCAGTGTGCACAGAACAGCACACAGTACTACAACCATAGAGATGAGTGCCACCAGTGTGCACAGAACAGCACACAGTACTACAACCATAGAGATGGGTGCCACCAGTGTGCACAGAACAGCACACAGTACTACAACCATAGAGATGGGAGCCTCCAGTGTGCACAGAACAGCACACAGTACTACAACCATAGAGATGGTAGCCTCCAGTGTGCACAGAACAGCACTACAACCATAGAGATGGGAGCCACCAGTGTGCACAGAACAGCACACAGTACTACAACCATAGAGATGGGAGCCTCCAGTGTGCACAGAACAGCACTACAACCATAGAGATGGGAGCCACCAGTGTGCACAGAACAGTACACAGTACTACAACCATAGAGATGGGTGCCACTAGTGTGCACAGAACAGTACACAGTACTACAACCATAGAGATGGGAGCCTCCAGTGTGCACAGAACAGCACACAGTACTACAACCATAGAGATGGGAGCCTACAGTGTGCACAGAACAGCACACAGTACTACAACCATAGAGATGAGTGCCTCCAGTGTGCACAGAACAGCACACAGTACTACAACCATAGAGATGAGTGCCACCAGTGTGCACAGAACAGTACACAATACTACAACCATAGAGATGGGAGCCTCCAGTGTGCACAGAACAGCACACAGTACTACAACCATAGAGATGAGTGCCACTAGTGTGCACAGCGCTGCGCCTCCTGTACAGTACACTATAGTGACAGGAGGTACACGGGGTGCAGGCGGCTGGCACTGAGCTGAGTCCCCAGCACGCAGCCTCCCATACATTGCAGGTACCTGCTGTGGCCGCCGCCTCCGCGCCCTCCTTACTGTACAGCTTGGACTTCCTCTTCCGGAGCTGCACGGTGCCCGCTGTGCCCGGCCTCCCGAGGGACCGGCTCCTGATCACCTCCATGGCTCTGCCCGCTCGGCTGTCATGGCACACCACGCCCCGCTGTCACTTTCTCGGGCTAGGCAACCTGCAGAGACAACCCCTTTCGTCCTGAACATTTGTGAGATCTGTCGAGACTGGCAAATTCATTACACCGGGCTCCGACAAAATGGCCGCGCAGTACAGCGGCTAACGTGCGATCGCCGGCAATATGGCCACATGTGTACATGCACGGGAGAGACCGTAGAAGAGAAGGCGAAGGTCACCCAGATCTCTGTGCTGCACTGATAGATGTCCAGGAGCACGTGACTGATCGGTGGAGGTAGGAAGGATCAGTGCCTGCGTGTCTCAGCTAGGGAAGCAGTGAACTACGTAGTTTTTAATTGATTTGCTAAAATTTATATACTGCATATATTTTTTATGGGTACTTAAAGGAGTACTGCAGAGATTTTTTTAATCAGCTGATGGCAGAAAGTTATACAGGTTTGTAAATTGCTCCTTATTTTTTTAAATAAAAATCAAAGTCCTCCAGTACTGTACTTCCTGGAATATTCAGTATTCCTACCAGTCTGACAGTGCTCTCTGCTACCACCTATGTCCATGACAGGAACTGTCCAGAGCAGTAACAAATCCCCATAGAAAACCTCTTCTGCTCTGGACAGTTCCTGTCATGGACAGAGGTGGCAGCAGACAGCACTGTGTCTGACTAGAAAGAATACACCACTTCCTGCACAACATACAGCAGCTAATAAGTACTGGAAGACTGGAGATTTTCATTTAAAAATAAGTAATTTGCAATTCTGTATAACTTTCTGACCAGGTTTTTTTTTAAAGACATTCTTTTTCTCTGGAGTACCCCTTTAATTCTCTTACATTTTTTTGATACAGTAAAGCGTTTCATAATGGTGTTTTTATTTTTTGAAGTGTAATATGCCTAGCAGTGTATTTTCTCACAGGTCAGCCTCGGTTTCAGATATTTCCCTATAAAAAAAAACAAACAAACAATATGGGCAATGAGGGGCTTAAAAAAAAAAAAAAAGAATTTGCAACTCAATGAAAAAAAGTCTAGATCTAATGCCAGTGTACCTATAGGTGGGTGGTTTTTCCTTACATACCTAAAATGCATATACTTATCGTCTCCACAGACTCCACCACAGAGAAGAAAAGGGAAGGGGTTGTTTGTGGAATATCTACTGTCATTTTGACAAGAAAATAGTGCAGCATGCTTTCATATAGTTTTTTAAGGGAATGTTTACACTGAGCAATAGGTGAAGAATTTCCTGCAAAATCCACGCTTAGAGTGCCTTCACACTGCAGATCCATGTAGTGTAAAGGTCTATGGGTTACACATCTGCAGCGGAATTTTCATTCTGCTTCAGATATGTAACCCGGCCCCTTTAACCCCCGCAACATACATCACCTGCTTCAGGCTCCTGCTTGCTTCGGGGCCTCCCAGCATCTTCCAGCTGTCTGCCAATCAGTGTGCTGCCCCGCCGCAGCGCACTGATTGTCTGACCACTGGGAGATGCCGGAGGGCTCCGAAGCAAGCAGGAGCCTGGAGCAGGTGATGTATTCTCCAGGGCTGCTCCCGGCCCAAAGCATACATTACCTGCTCAGCACTGCGGCTGTGTGTAAAGCTCCCCTCGCTCCCCATCAGCCAATCAGTGAACGAACGGCAGCACTGATTGGCTGATGGGGAGCCAGGAGCTTTACACAGCCGCGGCACCAAGCAGGTAATGTATGCTTCGGGCCAGGGATGCGGGGGTTAAAGGGGCCGGGTCACATATCTGCAGTTGAGTGAAAATTCCGCTGCGTGCATGTGACCCCATAGACCTTTATTATACCAGGATCAGCAGCGGATTTTGCTGCAACTCGCAGCGTGAAATCTGCTGAGGATCCGGTACGTGTGAAGGCGTATTTAATGCGTATTTCACCTTTAATGTATGTACAGAGAAATGTCCCATCGTGTTCAGTGGGATTTCTGTTCTGCTGTTCACCTGGATTTTACATGCGTAATGGTCCACTGTGGATCCACTTTCACCCACAGAATTGACATGTAAATTCTTCGGGCAGATTCTGCTAAAGAACTCTCAAAGAATTCAATGGAGCTTTGAGTTTCCACTGTCTGCCTGTAGGCCACAGATTATGCGTGTAATATGTGTTGCAAGCATCCTTTGCAACGTTGTCGGTCCCCTTTTACACAGCACTGCTGGCAGCAGTCATTTAACCCTTCCAATGCCATGATGTAACAGGCCCATACAATTCTTTGGAAAAGGTTTGAAGCTAGAAGCCAATCTGAGTCACCTACAATAAACCTGTACATAGTCTTGGCATATTCGCACAATCACACAGGACCTAATAGAATTATAGATCCCTGGGGTGTAAAACATGGCCACATTTGGATAGATATGCTTTTTTTCTTGCTGTAAACTATCATTGACTTCTGTTTTTAATTCTCAGCAGGTATTCAGAAAGATAACATTGTCACACCCAGGATGTTTGGCAGACTTCCCTTTGGCCAGCTCTTTCTGGCAGTGGTGTTAGGAGTTGCTGGCGGTGTATACATCTATAAGCCTCTTTTTGAGCAGTACCGGTTTGAGCAGCAAGCCTCACAATCTGACGTCACCGCCACAGACTCTGCGAAGAAAGAAAATGATTGATGTCTTTGGGCTGACTGATAAACTGAAGCAAACACATCATAATCCACAGAGGCCTCTCTTCACCTGTTTGCTGACTTGTATATGTCTAAATGAGAGATATGTTCAGTTATTGATATATTTCATAAAAAGTGAATTGTGGCATAACAGAATTATTAATAGTCCATAAATGTAGAGTGGAAACTCCAGCAAATATTTTTCATTACAGCTTCTGGATGTGCAGAGCAAAGGCCTAACTCCATACCTGTCTGGTCCTAGTGTTTGCTATACAGCTGTACAAGTGTATATGTGGACCAAAGTTTTAGCCACACAGGCTGAGGCACATGGGGAACACACATGGACTGATAAGCTGAAGGTTGACTAAGAGAAGTTGACATGCAAAATGATTGCTGCTTACCACCTCTGTCCAGAGCAGTAGCAAATCCCCCATAGAAAACCTCCCTGCTCTTCAGACTGGAAAGAATACTACTTCCTACAGGATATACAGCAGCTGATACTGGTAACTGGTACTTACAGTCTGTTTGTGCTACTATTTATTAACAGCAGACATGATGACCTACAGTGATGCTTATGTGTATTCTTTGCAGGTCTGGTGTTGTCATTGCCATTTTTTTTATTTTCAGGGATCACCTTAAAGCTAATGTACCATCAAATACAGGTCTGCTTTTTTTTAAATCCGTAATTGGCGCAGGGGCAGTGGTGTGGTCCTTTTTTTTTTTAAAAGCAGACTTGGCGCCAGTCTTTTTCAGAGCATTGGCCCGCCCCAGAGCACTGGGTGCAGACCCACCGCTCCCAGTGTGATGAAGCCTCTGCTATTCTAATGGAGCCGCGTCACAGAAGGGAGGGCATATCACCACATGGGGGGGGGGCTGCCCTCAGTGCTTTGTGGCGGGCTGGTGCTCGGAATGCACAAAAAGAGAATACCAGCACTTAGGAAATAGTCCCTTTACTGAAAAGTACCTTCACCCCCTGTCTGGCCCTATTGCATCTCTCAAACAGAGAAAACAAAAGGAATGAAAAATGTATACAAAGAAAAATATACATAGAAAACATACAGCGGGCAGCACTGTAGCCTTGCAGCACTCATGTCCTGGGTTCACATCCCACCAAGGATCTGCCAGGAGTTTGTCTGTTCTTCATGTTTGCGGGCGTTTCCTCTGGGTACTGCAGTTTACACGCACATCAGAAAACATACAGATAGGTTTAAAATTTAGATTGTGAGCAGTAATGGAGGCAAGGACCAATCTGAGTGATGCCAAACTATGTAAAGTGCTGCAGAATAAGTTGATGCTATATAAATAAAGAATTATTATTTCAGATAAAGAAATGAGGGCAGACTTACCATGAGCAATACAGTTCTGTATTGTATGGACCAAAATTTAGATAAGACTTTACACATTGTAATCTCACTTTATCCCAGGAAATTCTGAGACAATTCATGTTTTTGTCTTTTAGCCCAGCAGATGGCAGTAGAATATAACCTTTTATAGAGTTACAGTGCAATTAAACGTAACACAGCACTGTGAGAGCCGTATATTTAGTGGGAGAGGTTTTCCTGCACTCCTTTTACCAAATGTTTTATCATCCAATGTACAGAGTTGTGCCTTGTTAAAACCGTTAAGGCTACAGATTAGGCTCCTGTAAAATAGAAAAAAATCCTATACATACCCTCCTCGCTCTCCTGCTGCCACCAATGTGGGTGTCGGTCCACTGTTACACAGCACTGCTGGCGGCAGTCATTTAAACCTTTTAATGCCGTGATGTAGCAGGCCTGTGAAGTGTCCGATCAGCACCCCCTTCTCCGCAATGTGACTGCAGTGGGCTGATGGGTCACATCACAGCCCAAGGTCCACACTCACCCTCCTGGTGTCTCTCTGCTAATAGAGTCTGGCTCTGCGCTATAATGGTATAAAACACACAGACCGAGATGACTGCAGCAGGCCTGCACCAGTACAGGAGCAGGGAATCCAGTATTGGCGCAACGGAAAATGCGAACAGGAGCAGAGACATCAGTCTATTGCGGAACTCCCTGCTCCTGTACTGTAGTAAGCTGTCATACATATAATATATGCATGTCTCCTCACTACCCCCCTCCTCCTCCTTGAAGAGCTTACAGTAACATAACTGTAATAGAGCAATGTATTGAAAACACATTTTTTAGTTTCCGGAATATCCCTTTAATAAAAGCATTCTGAACATACAGACACAGGCAACAAATGTATGTTCTGAATGCTTTTACTTACCATTTAGGCAACCATGACCTACCTACCAGTATATTTTAGGGCCGATAGGAGTGTATGGAGCTGGTTTACATGTCCTCTCCACTTGATACCCAGTGGTATACCAAAGAACCCCTGCTTAGAGCTGTTTAAAAGCCCCTGTCAAAACTAACTGTTGCATTTAAACACCTTAAATGCCCATCATTGGTTGTATAGTGGGTCCAATTGGCTTCCAGTGACAAGATCACAGCATAAGAGAAACAGATCCCTGATCTCAGGGAGTCCAGCCAAACGACAACACTGCTGGCTGCTAGTGAAAGCGCTCAAAGCAGTGAAGTCGTAGGTGCATTGCCCCCTGGGAAACGAACACCCCGAAACAGCTGTATGTGGATGGTTGCCTGGCCTTGGTTTTTCCCTTGTCATTACATTGACTTATAGGGCCACTTAATATGGTGGTTTTGGTGGTTTCCTTAAAGGAGCCACCCTTTGGCTGGGTCCTTCCCGGAGGGATATCTGGATAGTCCTGTGTTTCGAGACTCTTTGATGAGGCTCCACGGGCTCTTCTTTTGCCAGATCACAGCATGGCATAGCAGCCCAAGCCCGCACTATAGCTACACTAGCAATAGAATGGCCATCTGATGGATCAAGGTAATATTAAAGTATCCCTACAGTAGTGATCAAACAGTTGTTTATACGGTTCCCAAAAAAAAGGGTAAAAGAAAATAAAAAAGTTTTTCTTTAAATATAGGAAAATCCCCTTCCTAATAAAAATTCTAATCAATTACCTCCCCTTTTTCCCATGTTTCGAATCAGAAATGTACACGTACCAATGAAGGCCCAATCAATATTGTAAACCTGTGCAGATCTGCTAGATCGGCGCTAATTTACTGGGCCTATTACACAGCCTGATAATTGTTTAGCAAGGGATGCATAGACATTGTTAGCGATGTCCGTGCAGCCCTTTCCCAAACAGTCAATACCTGTCCACACTCCCAATCACTGGCCGCGGCAGACCCAGCCAGTAATTGGTTGAGAGGCCTGTCAACTCAGACGCCAGGACGCATACAGAGAACAGGAGAAGACCAGGAGCGTGGACAGGTAAAGTATTAACTGTTTGGGCAATAGTCAGCCATCGGCCACACTTTGCTACATGTAATAGCGGCGGCAAATGATTACACGGAGCGATAACGTTCAAATATCTCTCTGTGTAATATGGCCCTAAGGGTATCTTCACACGTACCGGATCCGCAGCGGATTTTACGCTGCAATTTTCAGCGAAATCCGCTGAGGATCCTGGTATAGTGAAGTTCTATGGGTCCCATACCCGCAGCGGAATTTTCATTCCGCTGCAGATATAGGACCCGGGCCCCTAAAACCCCCGGCCGCCCGCAGCATACATTACCTGCCTGGCGCCGCGACTGTGTGAAGCTCCCGGCTCTCCCCATTCCTCATCAGCCAATCAGTGCTGCTGTGCACTGATTGGCTGATGAGGAGCGACGAGAGCCGGGAGCTTCACACAGCCGCGGCGCGGGGCAGGTAATGTATGCTCCAGGCCGGGCGCAGCTCTGAAGCATACATCTCCTGCTCGAGGCTCCTGCTTGCTTCGGAGCCTCCCAGCAGTCAGTCAATCAGTGTGCTGCGGAGGGGCAGCGCACTGATTGGCTGACCGCCGGGAGATGCTGGGAGGCCCCGAAGCAAGCGGGAGCCTTGTGCAGGTGATGTATGCTCCAGGCGGGGGTTAAAGGGGCGGGTAACATATCCGCAGCAGAATTAAAATTTCGCTGCGGATATGTAACCCCATAGACCTTCACAGTGCCAGGATCCGAGGAGGATTTCGCTGCAAACTCGTAGCGTGAAATCCGTTGCGGATCCGGTACGTGTGAAGCTACCCTTTAACGTTTTTAAAACTGGTACTGCATTAAAAAAAAACAAAAAAAAACTACATACTGGATATCGTAGTATTCTTACAGACCTAAAGAATCAACAGAACGTAGGTTTGACTGTATGGTAATTAATGTAAAGGAGAACCTCCCTTGTTTTGTTTCAATTTCACCTCGCATATAATTTTTCTTTTAAATATGCAATATATTTTATGGAAAATTAAAGATCATCATTACAAAGTACAAATGGTCCTGCAAAAAAACAAGCCATCAAATAGCTCTGTAGATAGAAAAAGTGTGTGCTTTTACAAGGCAAGGAGGAAAAAAACAAAGAATTAACGACTGGCATCATCTTTAAGGGAGAAGTCAGGCGGATTATAAAATCCAGCAGGGGGAGAAGGAAATTGATTACAAGTACTAACTTACCTCACTCCGTGCCCGTGGTGAGCGGCGGGACTGACTGCAAGACCCCTGCTGGGCTTCAGGTTAGGAGTTGACACGTCATGACCTGCCTGATGGACTGGGAAACCACTCCAATCACTGGTTGGCTGAGCGGCCAGCCTGTCAGCTGGAACAGGCCTCCCTCCGACGAGTCATGATGTCATCACAACTCTGGGGTAAGTGCCTTCCAGCGGAGTTCCCGCTGCTTACCTTGGGCATGGGAAGAGGTAAGTTAGTACTTGTAATCAATGTCCCCCTGTCGGCTGCCAGATTTCATAATCCGCCGGAGTTCTATTTAAAGGGGTTAAAATATGTCCAGCAGTGCCATCAGCTCAGTAAACAAATTTACTTTAAGGGTGCCTTCACACCTACCGTATCGCAGCAGATTTAACTAGATGAATGAACACAGCATTAAAAACGCACTGTCAAATCCGCTGCGGATCCGCAGCAGATTTGTAAGTGCGGATTCGATGCTGTGTTCATTCATTTAGTTAAATCTGCTGCGGATCTGCAGCGGATTTTCTGCTGCGATACGGTAGGTGTGAAGGCACCCTAAAGGGGTTATCCAGTGCTACAAAAACATAGCCACTTTGCCCCTACTGTTGTCTACAGTATGGGTAGGGTTTTGAAACTCATTGAAGTAAATGGAGCTTAATTGCAAACTGCACCTGAACTGGAGACAACAGTATGGGGGAAAAGTGGCCATGTTTTTGTAGCGCTGGATAACCCCTTTAAAGTGAATGTACCACTAGGTGCAGTAGGCAGGAACCAGGCAGCGGTTCAAAAAAAGGGCCGCGCCACTTGCATCCCTGCACTGGTGCTGGTCTGTTCATGTAAAAAAAAAAAACAAAGTGATGGACCTAGTGGTAAATTTGCTTTAAGTTTTTTTTTTAAATAAAGTGGAAAAAATGAACAAGATTGAATATACTGTGCCTGAGGATGGCTGATAAAAATGTCAGTCGCTCATACCGAGAAATACATGTATAACATAACATGTAAAGCACAGTTATATCGTAAAGGGTATATAGACAGTACAATGTAATATACTAAGAAAAAAAAAATAATAATAAAGCTGAAAGCAAAACTGCTGACTAGTTGCATGCCACATTGAGAAACAAAAGGTGGAGTGAGCCACCAAATAGGGTTATTGAGTCTGTATTGAAGCAATACAAAGCTATACAGGAAGAGTTAAGCAGAGCTACAGTTTCAGATTAGCATAGCGCCTTCAGTGAATGAGGTTTTGCTGTAAAACACAGGCGGCTGCGACTTTGAGCCCGCAGTCACAGAAAGTCTATCCAGGATGGATTTTCTGCGACTGTGGGGTTAAGGTCAAAGTGGGACACAGTGTAGCCCAAGCTTAAGGGTAAGTGTACACTACTGAAATCACGCAGATAATTTGCTGTGGATTCCGTCGCTTGTCCTTGTGTGCTCCTGCTTCACTCTCCGTCTAGTCCATAGACCAGGGCCGATTCTAGCTTTTCTGCCGCCTGAGGCGAAAACTGACAAAGCGCCCCCCCCCCCCCCTCAGAGCAATAGTCAGGGAGAGAAGATCCAGGACAGGCACAGTGCAGCATCTCAGTGTGTATGGGACAGCACTATAGATAACAGTGTGCTCTGTGCTGTGACCAGATTTTTTAACTGTTTGAGCCACTATGGGCCCCCTGGGAGCTTCAAAACAAACAACAATCTACAACTGCTGACCTCTGACCTCAGGAGCCAGAGAAGAGCCATAAAACAGGGTGCTCTGTTAACTCTTTCAGTACTGCAGAATGTAGAGTATTACTGTGCATCACTTACATTCTGCAATACAGAAAGAGTTAACAGCAGAGCAGAACATTACTTTGATGCCTCTTCTCCTGCTCTTGCACTATGCTGAGGTCAGCTCGGAGTTCGGCAGTGCAGAGAAGACATAATATAGCGTCCCCGCTGCTGTTAACTTTTTCTTTTCTACAGTGTGTAAGTGATGCAGAGTATAATAACTCTGCATTATTGAAAGGGTTAACAGCAGGAGACACTATATCTATGTCTTATGTGATGTGAATACCTGTGAATACGAGGCTTCCAGCCTCCTCAGCGCTTCTCATGAGGCAACTGACAGGAAACACTGCTGGGCACTGAGCTGTAACTAGTTGTAATGATAAGGACACAGGAGGCTGATGCCGCCCCCCTCAAGGGCTGTGTTATCTGCCGCCTGAGGCAAACACTTCACCTCGCCTCATGGCAGATAGGGGCCTGCCATAGACTCCATTCTATAGTCAAACGGACTCCACCGTCCACCCGAAAAATGAATCTGTCCATTCTTTGGGGCGGATGTCGGAAGTTAGACAGAATCCGCAGCAAATTATTTGCTTTTTAATCACTTTATATTACAATTTTTCTGTATTTTATGCAACCAAAAATGCGCAATTTTGCACTTTGGATTTTTTTTCCGCTTACACTGTTTACTGTGCGAGATCAGGAATGTGATATATTAATAATTCAGGCGACTAAGCACGTGGCAATACCAAATATGTTTTGTTTTGTTTTTTATAAAATTGGAAAAGGGGGTGATTGAAAATTGTATTATGGTAGGGGATTTTTTTTTATTAATTAAAAAAACAACTTTTTTTTAACACACTAACTAGAAGTTCCCATGTGGGACTTCTAGTATTACTGCACTGATCTCTCATTGAGACCTGTACAGTAAAGATACATTGCATAGATCCATGAGATTGGCGATCTCTTGCTCTCGCCTGCTGCAGCCGAGAACAATTAATTTGCCGAGCCAGGATCAGCACCATTACAGCGCAGACCCCCTGCTGGACCAGATGGATGGACCGCTCCTCCGTGATCGCATCCCCCCACTAGACCACCAGGTATGGGAGAAAAGCAGCATTTAAATGTCTAATTTGCGGGCACGGCGATTGGACCATGCCCGCTAACTGCTGTGGTCCTGGGCTGCATATAGCAGCCAGGATCGCCGCGTGTCATCCCTCTGAACTCCCCTAGCTGTGCCAGGCCGTACATTTACGCCCGGTGTTGTCTTGGGATGAAACTGTCCAATTCAGATAAATGTGATCAGTTCCAAGATGCGGAAACGCCGCCGGATCACCAGATGAATGTAAACCCTACCTAACAGTGTCAGCAATTTGGAACCTGAATTACTGCTTAAAGATTGCCCTTAAGGGTATGTGCACACTATGGAATCTACGTGTAAAACTTCAAGCGGATTCCGCCACGTGCACCCCCGCTTGAAGTTCTGCCCAAAGAATTGACATAGCGGAACTTCAAGCGGTGGCGGATTCCGTAGTGTGCACATACCCTAAGTCATCGGCCCTGGTCCATCCAAGGGAGGGGGAAATGTCTGAGACTACTGACTGTCCTACATTTACTGACCTAGAAGAATGGAAGCTGATCTCTGTACACCAGTCATGCAGGCAAGTGTGGGGTGCAGTGAAAAAAAATTACTTTTATAATTTTACATATGGCAATCTGCAAAGATAAAGGTATGGTTAAAGGAGAAGTCCGGCGAAATTTTTTTATTAAAGTATACTATTTTATTGCCCCGTCAAAATTAAATCCCCAATATACACATAAAGTGCTTTTTCCCTGCACTTACTTCTGCATCAAGGCTTCACTTCCTGGATAAAATGGTGATGTCACGACCCAACTCCCAGAGCTGTGCAGGCTGTGGCTGCTGGAGAGGATGATGGCAGAGGGATGCTCAGTGTCCCTCAGCCATCATCCTCTCCAGCAGCCACAGCCCGCACAGCTCTGGAAGTCGGGTCGTGACATCTCCATTTTATCCAGGAAGTTAAACCTTGATGCAGTAGTAAGTGCAGGGTAAAAAGCACTTTATAAGCATTTCCCGTAATAAGTGTATATTGGGGATTTATATAACTTTTGGGGGGCAATACAATACTTTAATAAAAATTTTCGCCGGACTGCTCATTTAATCTTATTCCCCCAGCACATCCATACCTGGTACACAGCTCACAGATACCTATGGATTTAGAACTGGATGTCCTTAAAGCTCCACCACGTGTAATCTAGGTGTCCAGACACAAGTTTTCCATAGTATATCATTACACTCCTCTGTATAGGGCTGACAGCTGATCCTGCATGGTAGCTCTATGTTGTGGTCAGCACTCCCCAAAAAGTGTGATTTCCTGAACAAGTCAACTCACCAGTGACACTGATAGTGATGAATACATTACACATGACTGAGCTACAGTATATGATCATCTATCTCTTGTCACCTGGTACACTGTTCACACCTTTACATCTATCTGGTAGTCTCCCCAGGAGGTGCACACTAGTTGCAGGCTAGCACAGGGAGGCGCCAGGTCCAGCAGAGACTGCCAATACCTCCCCCTCCATAACACTTGCTACTATTTATTGCACCTAAATAAATGAACACCAGACCAAGTAAATTTTTATCCAAAAATCCATGCCTCTGTCTCACATTGTGTGTGTTTGCTGAGTGCAGGCTGATGATGCAGGCTGACAGAAACAGCAGCTGCAACTTCACTGGTTGCGCAAAAGTCTGCAGTGAAATTAGGGCTGTGTTCAGACATGTTAAAATTTCATTGTAGTACTGCAGTATAATCACAAAAATGATGCAGTAACACAATTAAATTATGCTAAACAGCACAGAGGATCAGAGTTGGCACTGCCAATCCCACCTTAACAAAAAACGAGGGATAAACAGTATATCCTAAATTCAAAGATAAAATATGCTCGATGATAATACATGCAAGGAGATGAAAAGATAAAAAAACAAATTAAATTAAAAAATGTCTTTACTTTATTCCAATATCAGTGTCACAGGTAGAAAATACAGCGTGCTGTGTGGTGTTACAGGTAGAGAAATACAGTGTGCTGTGTGGGTGGGACCACAATGAAATGAATACAGCAATTAATTCAGTAACACAATGAAACTGCAATGTGTGAACACAGCCTAGATGTTCTGCAACAGATTTGGGCGGGGAATAGGCAGGGTGGAGGACTGTGATGAAAAGCTGAGGGAAAGCATTGCATTCTGGATCCTGTAGTACTGTGTACAACTGCTCAACCAGGAACTGGGTTAGACAAGTAAGCAATGCTATTTGCTTCTGCAGTAGGTTTAATTTTTTTAACCTCTACCCAAAGTTCCCCTCTAACTATAACTAACAACTGAATATATAAATACAAAAGAACATATGCACCTTTAACAAGGGAGGGCAAAACAACCAGTGTTCAGCAGCCACCATGTGCAGGGATCAAAAGGCGCCAAGAGCATTTCCTGGGGCCTTGTGCTAACTAACTCCTCCCTGGGGCATACCACTAACTGCAGCAATAGAGGGGGAAGTGACCAGGAAGAAACCATCAGAAATTAACAAGTATAGGGGGGGACACAGATCTAACTAGCCCTGCCAGTCATAAGCACTAGCAGCTTATACAGCTGCCGTGCTGCACACCTCTGTGAGCGGGGTCTGATAGCGCTCGGGAAGTGATGTGCTACAATGTACTGAGACCCAAAAAAGGTGAGAGGGCTGTACGCTGCCTGGAAGTGGAAGAGGCTCTGGTGGAGGCAGGTGAGAGGCCGGGAGGGGACCTGCTCCAACCGGTACAGCGCTGAATACTTCACTGCTACTGCAGGCACTACAACTTCCAGCGTGCTCCTGGAGTCTATCAAGAGCCGGAGAGCAGTTGTCTGTGCTGTAGATAGGGGTGTGTGGTGATATATTTCTGTAGGTTCAGTATAATGGTGTGCTATAGAGGAGGCTTCTATATGTACAGTGGCAATAGAGAAGTTATATGGACCTATCACATCCCAGGTTTATGCACCCTTTCACTATATAGGAATACCGTGGCAGTAGTATATCAGTCATGTCTAACAGATAAGTGGACTTCTGACCATAAAGAACCCCACTAATCCTGAGAATGGGGGGTCCACTTTCTACTTTAGGGATAAATATATTGGCAATGGAATGTGTTTGCTGTTATAGCGGAGCTTTTTTTCTTTTGAATAGCTGCAATACTAGTCACAGCCTGTGGAAGAGGGTGGGGCTAATTAGTGGTGTAGCCACCATGGAGGCAGACCACGCAACTGTTGTGGGGCCCGTGCGGAAGGGGGGCTGAGGCTCCCCCTGCCAGCAAAACATGGTCTGCCTCCATAGTATCTACGGCTCATGGCACACACTGGCAGAGCTCCCTCTCTTGTGGCCGGAGGCTCCATCTGCGTTCCATTCTTCCAGAGTTGTGCAGATATCATACACCTTCCCCCCAGCATAGTGTAATAACATTTCTTTCTTTCTTGCATTGTCAGTAATGTTCATTGCTTGCAGGAATATCTCAAAGCATTTTAGGCTGGGTTCACAGTAGGGTTTCTCTTATTTGCTAACGGATCCATCCATGTTAAATTGAACGGATAAGCATAAACTGATGATCAGACTAATGCAAACTGATTGCAAAATGTTCACTTGTTTTCATTGTCAGTTTGTATTTTGGCTTTTAAAAACTGACTTTTGCCCATAAGTTTGCTTCAGTCAGCATCCGTTTGCATATCCTTTTCTTTTTCTTTTTTGGTTTCTCACTACTTCGGCGCATGCTCAGTGAAAAAAACTAAAAACTGTTAAGGCTGTGTTCACACTGCATTTTTGCAGTCCGTTTTTTTTTTTTTCCCATCCGTTCTTTGAAAAAAAGGGATGCCTTTGTGTGCATCAGTTCTGATTAGAGAAGAGCGAACCCGAAAGTTCGGTATTTGATTAGCAGTGGCTGCTGAACTTGGATAAAGCTCTAAGGTTATCTGGAAAACATGGATACAGCCAATGACTATATCCATGATTTCCACATGGCCTTAGAGCTTTATCCAACTTCAGCAGCCACCGCTAATCAAATGCCGAAAGTTTGGATCGACTCGAGCATGCTCGAGGTTCGCTCATCTGTAGAGATGAGCGAACCTCGAGCATGCTTGAGTCCATCCGAACCCGATCGTTCGGCATTTGATTAGCGGTTGGATAAAGCGATTGAAGTTGGATAAAGCTCTAAGGTTGTCTTGAAAACATGGATACAGCCAATGACTATATCCATGTTTTCCACATAGCCAACTTCTGCAGCCACCACTAATCAAATGCCGAACATTCGGATTCGGATGGACTCGAGCATGCTCCAGGTTTGTTTCTCTAGTTCTGATCCATTTTTCATTGGACAGAAAAATTAGGTCGACTACGTTTTTGTGTACATTAAAAAACTGATCTGTTTGGATCCTTTTTTTTTTTATAATGTAAGTCAACAGAAAAATCGATCAAAACGGTTGCACACAAAGGCATCCGTTTTTTGCAAATGGGAAAAAAACTAATTGCAAAAACGCAGTGTGATCCCAGCCTAACTTGCAAATGGATGTAAACGTAGAAAAAATCCTGAAAGTGCACTTTCCATTCGTGTTTCGTTTTTCAAACAGAGGAAAAAAAGTTGTATGAAGGTTTTTTCCCATTAACAAAAACGGAACATGCAAACGGAGCACAACTATGACAAACTGAGCACAATAAAAATACATAGACAGAGGCTCGCTTATAGGCCACACCATGAATCATACCTGCCCCAAGTGCGGTGCCTCTCACGCCGACCTCCTTCACTGCCTGTGGTCCTGCCAACATATCCAAACATTCTGGAACCAGATAAAAACTTTCCTCTCCACCTTAAGTGCACCTTCACACCACAGTGGTGTCTCTTCGGTATCCTCACAGACGACTCCTCCATACGACTAGTGCAGGATAAGAAGATGCTGTTCTATGTATTTGCCGCAGCTCGCAAAACCATTTTACACTGCTGGATATCAACTGCTCCGCCCACCATGCGACTCTTTTTGGAAAAAATTGTATACCTCTTCCGTATGGACTGGATAGAATCCTCCCTTCTTAAAGGAAATGTACCATTAGTCCGGGGCTGAAGCACTGGAGGTGGGCCGACCCACCCCCAGTGGGAGGAATCCCCCGCCCCTCTGACAGTGCTCTATTAGAATTAATGGAGCTGTATCATAGAGGAGTGGGGGTTTCCCCCCCTTTAGGGGTGGGTCAGCCCACCTCCAGTGCTTCAGCCCAGGACTGATAGTACATTTTCTTTAACCCTTTGAGGACCAGGCCCAAAATGACCCTGTGGACCGGCCAAATTTTGATCTTTGCGCTTTCGTTTTTCCCTCCTCCCCTTCTAAGAGCTCCATCACTTTCAGTTTTATATCTACAATTCTATTTAATCTATTTAATTATAAATAAAATAGCCCTATTGTGACGCTTATAACAGTTTTATTTTTTCACCTATGGGGCTGTATGGGGTGCCATTTTTTCCGCCATGATCTCTAGTTTTTATTAATACCATATTTGTGAAGATTGGACGTTTTTGATCACTTTTTATTAATTTTTTTTTTTATATAATGTAACATTAAATCGGTAATCCGCACACTTTTTTCCCTCTTTTCGTGTACGCCGTTCACCGTTCGCAATGACGCTTGTTATATTTTAATAGATTGGACAATTACGCACGCTATGGTATATTATATGTATTTATTTATTTATTTTTATATGTTTTATTTATATAATGGGAAAGGGGGGTGATTTAAACTTTTATTGGGGGAGGGGTTTTGGGGTAGTGTGTTAGTGAATTTAACTTTTTTTTTTTTTACACACTTGAAGTCCCTTTGGGGGACTTTTACATACACTAGTTTGATTGCAGACACTGATCATTGCTATGCCATAGGCATAGCATTGATCAGTGTTATCGGCGCTCTGCTCATTGAGCCTGCCTGTGCAGGCTCAGTGTAGCAGATCGCCGATCGGATCGCACAGAGGCAGATGAGAGACCTTCGGCGGTCCGTTTTAACGATCGGGACCCCCGCAGTCACACAGGAGTTAATGACACGCGGCAGTGCGATCGCTGCAGCGTGTCATTACCGGTGAGGTCCCGGCTGCTAATTGCAGCCGACCCCCACCTGCTATGAAGCGCGCTCCGCTCCGGAGCACGCTTGATAGCCGGAGAAACACCCAGAACGTATAGTTATGCCCTAAGTCGTCTGGGGACAGACTTCCATGGTGTAACTATATGCCCTGGGTCGTCTAAGGGTTAAAGAAAAGAGGGTGCAGAAGTTCTTCCACACCTGGGAAATATTCATCCCTCTTCTTCCCCTTCATATAAGGAACAAATTGAAAAAATGTTTCCATACTACTACCTGGTACTTGGAGCAGGAGGTAGCTGGGGAAGACCCATCGCATATAAATACCGCTAACCCCTGATCTGACTGTTATGTTCCCATGATGTGACTCTCTCCCCATCCCCCCCCACCGGTCCCCTCCCCCCTCTTTTGTTTAGGTATTGTAATACTCAAATGATTCATATAGAACGTAGTAATTTGTGTTCCCAATTTGTATGATAAAATGGAATGTATATGCCATATGTTTACATGGCTAATGTATCTTTACCGATTGCTACTACTCTTAAGCTTCTCCCTTCCCTTCTCCTTTCTGTAACTCCCTTCCTCATTTTATTGAAAAGTTAATAAAAGCATAATTAAAAAAAAAACACACAGAAATGAATGGGGTGTTGGACGGATACGCTAGATTCCATTTATGTTGTTTAAAAATGGAACAGCTAAACGGAACTGTGGCGGAGAGAAAAACACCAGTGTGAACCTAGCCTTAGCCATTTATTCCAACAGGCTGCCAAGTTAGCTTGGGGCTGGTGCACTTCAGATGCAATGAAGGAGGGTAAGCAAGCCATGGCCGGTACTAGTGTTGCAGTTTTGTACACAGTTTGCTTTAAGGTGCCTTCACACACACCAGATCTGCAGCAGATTTGATGCTTTGCTCAGTTATTTAGATCTGATCTGCTGCGGATCCGCAGCAGAAAATCCGCTGCGACGCTGTGTGTGTGAAGCTACCCTTATTGCTGAAATACCTTTAGCTGATGATTCTTAATCGTCGTCTCCAGTTGTGGCGTTGTAGTGATGATGCAGGGAACCTCTAATAAGTCCACTCTGTGATAATCATCTGCAGGATCAGAATACTTTATTCCATGCATCCAGAATGGCGGCTTGTCTAGCATTTTCCTTGCCTAGCTCAGCTCCTCCCTTAAAGGGAATGTACCATCAGGCCTGGGCTGAAGCACTGGAGGTGGGCTGACCCACCCCCAATGGGGGGAAATCCCCACCCCTCTATGATACAGCTCCATTGATTCTAATGGAGCACGGTCATAAAGTGATGGAGGATTCCTCCCACTGGGGGTGGGTCGGCCTGCCTCCAGTGCTTCAGCCCAGGACTGATGGTACATTCCCTCTAACAAGAACCCAATCTCTCACTTCCAGCTTGCAGAGGTGGTAGAAACAGGTTCGATGACTGGAAACCTAAAAAAAAACATCTATGACAACTAGTAAGTAGGAATGATATGGCAAAGTGCAGAATTCAACAGTAACAGCAGTCCAAGGACTTTCTGGCAGCGGTGAAATTTTGCAAAGGAGCCCACTATGGTCAACTGTAGTTGCTTGACAAGGTACACATGTTTCAAGTGCTTCCACTTTGTTGTCTAGTCCTGAAAACCATACTTTCTCTCTAAGCAGTTACTTTGTTTTTACCATACGATGATGAGCCTCATGAGCCAGACTGAGCACTGTGGCTTGACGTTTCTAAAGGTATGACCAGACTGTCACGCACTAGCAACTCTGAATCAGAAACAGAGAGTGAATGTCTTGCAATAAAGAAGGCCCGAAAATCTGCTGTTTGATCCTGTGATTGAGGGCGAGCCTCAGCTAGAAAAGAGCTCCAGTCCTTAGGGCCAGTTCACATGGAGTAAAACTGGCAGAGAATTCCGCCATGGAATCCTGCCAGCCTTCGTGTCATACTGGTAGTCTATGGGAGGCTTTCACCTTCTGAGCGGAGAGGCGTTGCAGGCATGTCATCCTTGGCAGATTGTGGTGAAGGGTGTCTTGAAAAGTAATCTGCAGGGTTCCCAGCTCCTGCCTCATATCACAAATTAAAGTGGTAGTTCTGTAGACTGAGTAGCCAGCGTTCAAGTCGTGGGCGTGGCTTTGAAGAATGTTTGTTAAAAATTGGAATGAGTGGTTTATGATCACTTACCACTGTGAATGGACAACCAAAAAGGTAAAGATGGAAATGAAGTAGAGATGAGCGAACCTGGAGCATGCTCGAGTCCATCCGAACCCGAACTTTCAGCATTTGATTAGCGGTGGCTGCTGAAGTTGGATAAAGCCCTAAGGCTATGTGGAAAACATGGATATAGTCATTGGCTCTATCCATGTTTTCCAGACAACCTTAGAGCTTTATCCAAGTTTAGCAGTCGATCCGAACCCGGTTCACTCATCTCTAAAATGAAGGCATCCCCACACAACATCAAGGACTTCCCTCTCGGTTTGGGGATAGCGCTGTTCAGTCTGTTAGAGCCTTGCTTGCATAGGAGACTGTAGAAATGCTGCCAGTTTTGGATACCCAAGTTAAAATTGTACCAAGGGCTACTGGATTGGCATCCACAATTAGCTCTGTAGACTTCAGTGGGTCAAAATAGTCCATGACTGTGCCACTAGTCAGACTGAACTTTAGTGTGTCAAATGCTGTTTGATGTTAAGCAGTCCATAACCAAGGGTGAGGTGTCGTAGGGATTAACAGTAACAGAAGCCAGATCAGGTATGAAACGTCCACAGTAAGTTACCAGTTGAAGAAAACTCCCAACATCTGATACATTTTGAGGTTGGCTTACAGATGTTATGGCAGCTAGTCTGCTGAAATGCAGATAATATAGAAAATATAGCCAAAAAAGTTTAAGGACTTCTTGTTGAACTCACACTTAAAGGACTAATAAGGAGGGAATTGTTTTTAGTAAAAAACTGAACTCAAGAACAAGAGGACACAGTGAGAGGTTAATTGGGGGAAAGATCAGAAGCAACGTGAGAAAATATTACTTTACTGAAAGAGTAGTAGATACTTGGAACAAACTTCTAGCAGAGGTGGTTGGTAAATCTGCAATAACCGAATTTAAACATGCCTGGGATAAACATACATCTATCCTAAGTTAATAAGAATGGAAATACTAAGGGCAGACTAGATGGACCCAGTGGTCTTTTTCTGCCGACAATCTTCCATGTTTCCTGAAAGAACTTGCCTGATAACATTTTGAAATATTCCTGCAGCCGATGAGATGTCAAAATTTAACCTCGTAAATCATAACTGACTGACGTGAGTGCTAAAAGTTGTAATATATCTGGAGTCTGGATGCAGTTCAAGCTGGTGATAACCTGATTTTAGATCAATTTTTGAATAATTGTAAGAGTAATGTGCCTTTCTCTTTGATTAGCCCGATTGGCATGTTGCATATCCACATATAATCTGATTTTACCAGGCTGCTTAGGTTTTGGTGCTTCAACAATTGGTGAGACCCAGGGAGTTGGGCCTTCCACCCGTTCAATAACATCAGATGTCTCCAGGTCCTGAAGTTCTTTCTCCACAAACTTGCGGACATGGAATGGGATGTGCCTGTGAGATTGAACTGATGGCTGTACTGACTGATCAATGTGGAATTTCACTTGAAAGTCTTTCAGCTTACCTAGGCCTTGAAAGAGCTGGGGATATTTCTGCATAACATGATGGACAGAAGAGTTTGTAACGCTGTTTACCAGTTTCACTAGGCCCAGATATAATGCCCTATGCGTGACGCCAAGAAAAATTATAATGTCCCTTTGGTGATATTATTGTAATATGCTGAGGGTATTGTGTTGCTGGGTGGTATAGTGCAACCTCAGGGCTCACCTTCTGAAACCTTCCTGTCACAGTGGGGTCCGAAGGTGCTGGGGCCCTTGTCATCTTCAGCATACACGCAGGGACATATAATTTTTAATAAAAGTCTTCACACAATAGAGGTGAAAGTATATCAAGACTTTACTTGAAGGATAACTATATACAATCCAATACAGGGGTATCTGATGATGGCAAACTGTTGGCTTGATCAGAGTCCTTTGCTTCAGAAGAGGGTTACCTTAGTTACTATAGCTTAGACTTGGTGGATAAATAGGATTTCAAAGAGACAGACCTGTTCCAGAGACTTTATAGCTTTCCGCCTTTATAAGGTACGTGTCAATAGGTACTTGAAGTTACTGAAGAGACTTGACGCTGTCGACGCTCACTATCATGTAGGAGGAAGACGCATGGACACACTGACTTGGAAGCCAGGAAGATGTGGACGGTGAATGGGAGACCCTCAAGCATCTCACCAATCCGACAGCAGGCACTAATAAATACAGAGGATGTCCTGCTGAGACTTTGAAGACACGTATTAGTCCTTATGGCTGACTGGAAACAGGTTAGGTGGGTTGAAGATGTGACTCTGGCAATGCCAGACTACCGTCAACTGACAAGACACAGTCACAGCCCTTCTGGGTAAAAGGTGGGCGGAGCTGGCTTTCCCCTGGCCAATCACTAGAGTGTGATAGGTTGCAGGGGAGGAGCACTGATCAAGCTCAACACTTGTATTATTAGCGATTAATACATATCAACATATTAAATAAATACATAGAAGAAAACAATACCACTAAGCTAAGGAAGAGCAGCAAATACATAGGCCCTAATACAGACTGTCTAAGGTTGCCAATAGCAACAATACATTTCCAGATGCCTGACAATAAATACTGTTCTGGGCTATTACACAGAGATACTGCACTACTGCAGCTGAGAAGGGTGTCTGCAGAGCACTCCACTAAATAGAAAGTGTCTGTGATGGATTTCCCAGCAGACGTTAGTTCTGACTGAAATTTGCCACACAGAGGTAAGGCACTAGCTGAACCATATGGAAAAATCTTTAGATTAGTCAACTACAAAACAGGTTTGTTCTTTAGCTGATTATAGACAGCATGACTAAAAACATTGACAAATGCCCCTGTATCCAGCGGAGTGCCGTTTATTAGTATGGCTTGTTTTGGGTTAGTTATTGCATGCACATTTTGAGACCCCTCTTCAGTCACTGAGAATAAGTAGATGCTGCTGGGCTTATTATTAGACAGCACTGACTGCACAGCCTGCATTTTCTGTGGCATGGATCGTTTTGCAGATGGAGAAGATTGTCGTTTAGATCTGCAAACTTTTGCAAGGTGACTTTGTTTTCCACAGTTTGGACAAGTTAGTCCCCCTTGCTTGTTTGAGGTGTTACAATTTGGCTCTATTCTGGATCCTGGATTACCCCTTTGATAGGGTTGTCTAAAATTGGAAAAGAACAGCTTTGTTGCAGAAACAGCACAACCGCAGGGACAGAGGTAGCTCCGCATTTTATGTCATATATATATATATATATATATATATATATATATATATATATATATATATATATATATATATACATACATACATACACACACAGTTAGTGTTGGGGGGAGGCGCCAAAAGATGGTTTCGCACAGGGAACCATCTACCCTAAGGGTAGGTTCACACTGGCTCGTACCCATTCACGGCGGCGCGCCTATCCGCCCCTGCCATAGACACACTAGACTTGTCAGTTCTTTCAGCAGAACGCAGAATCAGCCCCGCCATAAAATGGTGTCTAAAATGGTGACAGTGTCACTTTAACTTGGATGAGGCACATCCTTGTATGATTTGCATTTAAATCTCCTTGTCAGTATCTGCAAATTCCCAGTAAGCTGTAAGTTGTCTTAGGTGGACATGATATTCATCTATTCATTTATATGTGGAGAGAAGTGCTTACTTAATAGCTCGTAGTCGCTGTCCTCCCCAGTATTAGGCAGAGTTGTGCAGATATCATTTACCTCCTCCCCAGCATGGTGTAATAACATTGCTTTCTTGTATTGTCAGTAATATTAGCCATTTATTCCAACAGGCTGCCAAGTTAGCTTGGGGCTGGTGCACCTCAGATGCAGTGAAGGAGGGTAAGCTGGCCATGGCTGGTGCTGGTGTTGCAGTCTTGTACCCAGTTTGCTGTATTGCTGAAATACCTCTAGCTGGTGATTCTTAATCCTTGTCACCAGTTGTGGCTTGTAGTGGTGATGCAGAGAACCTGAAATAATTCCACTCTGTGATAATCATCTGCTGGATGAGAACACTTTATTCCATGCGTCCACAATGGCTTCCTGTCTAGCATCTCCCTCCCCTAGCTCAGCTCCTCCCTTAGTACATCACTGTTGTTGGGCAGAATAAAGGTGAACAGTTAACAGCATGAGAATACATATAACAACTTCACGAGACCCAAATAAGGCGAGAGTGCTGAGCGCTGTCCGGAGGTGGATGGGGCCAACCGGGGCTCTGGAGGAGACAGGTGAGAGGCCGGGAGGGGACCTGCTCCAACCAGTGCAGCGCTGACTACTTGATTGCCACTGCAGGCACTGCAACTCCCAGCATGCTCCTGGAGTCTGTCAGCAGCAAGAGATCAGTGGTCTGTGCTGTAGATAGGGGTGTGCGGTGATATGTTTCTGTAGGTTCAGTATAACGCTGTGCTATAGAGGAGTTTATGCATCCTCTCACTATATAGGAATACCATGGCAGTAGTATATCAGTCATGTCTAATAGATAAGTGGACTTCTGACCATAAGGAACCCCACTGATCCTGATAATGGGGGGGGGGGGGGGGTAGTTCCACTTTCTACTTTAGGGATAGATATATTGTCAATGGAATGTGTTTGCTGTTATAGTGGAGCTTTATTCTTTTGAATAGCTGCAATACTAGTCAAAGCCTGTGGAGGCAGGTGGTGCATATTAGTGGTGTAGACACCATGGAGGCAGACCACGCAACTGTTATGGGGCCCGTGCGGCAGAGGGACCAAGGCCCCCCCCCTTCCGGCGAAACATGGTCTGCCTCCATGGCATCTACGGCTCATGCCACGCACTGGCAGAGCTCCCACTCTTGTGGCCGGAGGCTCCCTCTGCATCCATTTCTCCCAGCTTCCTGGCGTGCCAGTGATGTTACTCGTGTCCTGGGGGTTTGAGAGAACGGAATGCCGTGGCACTGCGCCGGGTCATGTGAGTATAGGGGGGGGGGGGTGCCATACAGTATACGTGGGGCCCTGTACAGTTTCTTGCTATGTGGCCCCATGAATCCTAGCTACGCCCCTGGCACTAATGCAGGGGTGAGATAACTTTTGTTTAATTCCTGAAACCCATTTCAGGTAAATTGATCTTTCAAGTGGAGGAGAAATCTGCGAGCCAAGCCTCTCCTTTCAGGCATAACTGTGAGCTTGGAGTTTGGATCTGCTCTCACAGCTAAAAGTATGGCCACATATACTTTGTTTGCAGAGCAGAATATAGTAGCATTGGCAGACATAAACTAAAATGACACATTTCTGGGATTTGTAGTGCTATAGAAACTTATGGGCGAGCCACCGTATTCATTACTATACAAGGGGCTGTGGATATTATGTTTTGTCTTTGTCACTGCAGACTATTAGTGGGTCAGTCAGAATAAGGAGGGTGAAGATCATATAGGTGACCAATACCTGTATTGAAATCCAGCTGGAAAGGTGAATATTACACTTACAGATGCCGATATCAATGGAGTTCAGACTAAGCCCACATCCAGCTTTTATGCAGTGTAGAGGAGATGATGAACAGGGAGTACATGGACCCTTCATGTGGACTTCGGCTGAACTCCATTGATATCGGCATCTGTGTAAGTGTAATCACCTTTCCAGCTGGATTTCTATACAGGTATTTGTCACCTATATAATCCTCCTTATTCTGACTGACCCACTAATTATCTGCGCTGGGTGTATCTATATGTTTAGTCTATGATCTGTATAATTGGGGGAATATAGGGTGTCCCCCACACACCTAGTAGCATTTATATTTTTGTATAAAGCGCTAGTGAGCATATCAACACGGTGTAAAGCTAAAACCTACTGAGAAAGCCCCTAACGGACTGTTACATTAGACTAAACAGCGTGGTTAAACTCTTTGGCATTTTTCCAGTATGTTTTATACCTTAGGGCCCTATTCCACCGGACGATTATCGTTCAGATTAATGTTAAATCGTTCGAATCTAAACGATAATCGTTCGGTTGAAATGCAGTTAACGATTAACGATCAAACGAGAAATCATTGATCGCTTTATAAGACCTGGACCTATTTTTATTGTTGCTCGTTCGCAAATCATTCGCATTGAATAAGACGTCATTCGGTCGTTCGCAGTAGATACGAATGCAATATCAAAGAAATAGCGAAGAAAAAACAATCGCAAATATGATCATAAGTAATGATTATCGTTCCATGGAAATAAGTGAACGTTTTTAGGTCTTTCGCAATAGCGATCTTTTGAGATCGTTAACGATTATGCGAATGATAATCGTCCGGTGGAATAAGGCCCCTAGTCGCTGTTTGCAGACATATGCCCTGTTCACCTGATGGGCGAGCAGGGGGCATGGCTAGGTGTGTAGGGTGTTTTTTTTTTTTAATATATTTTTCTGGTATTATTTCTATGGCCTTTTGTATAAGAAGTGAAAACATGCAGAACAAATTGGAGAAAATGTGTATGTGAAGGAGCCGTGAAAAATAAAACTGAAGTGTTCGCTGGTCTTGTTGACAATACTTAGTAGAATTGACCCTGATCTTTTTACTGGTCACTGTATTAGGGTATGTGCACACTTAGGAATTCTCATGGATAACTTGCCGCAGATTCCGCCATTCTTTGGGCGGACGGTGGAATCCACCTGACCATAGAATGGAGTGTATGGGATGGGAGGAGATTGAAACGGGAGCATGCGAGGACGAGTGGTGAAATCCCCTGCAAGTTATACACGAGAATTCCTTAGTGTGCACGGACCCTAAGGGTACTGTATGTGCACACTGAGGAATAGGTGACGAATTAAAGAATATTTAGCTCTGGCAGAATACGAGCAGAATTAAAGCTCCATTGACTTCTTTAGGATTTCTATACCGGGATCAGCCCCAGGAAATTCTGAGCGAAAGTTCCACTGTGTGAACAACAGAGCGGAAATCCCATTGAACACAATGAGACATTGCTCTGTTCATATTTTACGGGAGGAATTTCAAGTTGAAATTAAGAGTGAATTCCTCGCCTATTCCTTAGTGCGCACATACACTTAAAGAGGACCTGTAATCCCCGGTGCCAGGGTGACAGGCTCCCGACCCTCGCTAGAGCCCCTCATACTTACTTGATCGCCCGAAGCTCATAGAGAATGAAGGGAGCGTCGGACTCACGATTCATTCTCTATGAGCGTTGGACTGATCTCAGCCCCGCGGGGATATCTCCGTCCCGGGACTGGCCGAAGAAGCGGGATCCGGCGCGATCAAGTAAGTATAAGGGGCTCTAGCGCGCGCGCGGGGGGTTCGATAGCCTGCCACCCCGGCACCAGGGGTGACAGGTCCTCTTTAAGCCCCTTTTACACAGGCCATTTATAGGCAAGGAGCAATACTAGCGATACTAGAAACCTATCGGCCCATATAAAAATGTCAGCAATCAGCTGAGGAGCAGGAAGATGAGCCATCCTTGGCTGATGGCATCTTTTGAGCATTGCTTACCGTTGATAGAGAACAGCAAACTTGCTAAAAGTATGGGTCTACGCAAATCTGAACGATCAGCATTTGAATTCCACTGCATGGTGAAAGTGTATGTGTCCATGTTTTCCATGCAGTACTTAGGGTGGTATTCTGCTAGATCGGCGCTCGTTTACTGGGCCTATTCCAAGGCCCGATTATTGTTAAACAAGGGCTGCAGCCCTAGCTTAACTAGTATACATTATCTATGCATGGTGCAGGGCTCCTCTTCGGGGCGATTCGGACGATAATCGATTGGTGGAATAGGGCCCTTAGGCTGCATCCACCTTTTCCAGGCAGCAAGATTCAAATTGTTCATGCAGCCCAGCCGCTTAACTAGTTGTGCCGTGTGAAGCACGGTAAACGTACGCCAATCTTGCCGTAAGGCACTTGTTTGTGGCCTTGGGTGGCCAAAGATTGATTAATCTTAAATGACCCTTAGGTTAGCTTCACACGTACCGACTCGCAGCGTTAATAACGCTGCGAGTCGGCTAGGTCCTGGCAGATCACTTTCACTACATACACACAGCGGTCTGAACGACCGCTGCGTGTATGTAATTCTGCCGGCCGCTTAACCCCTTCAGCTGCCGCCCGGCTCCCGATCCCACTCCGCTGTAGACATTACCTGTCCTCCCTGCACGGGGTCCCGATGTACTGCTCTCCCGCCCAGCCAATCAGAGGCTGCGGCAGGGCAACACACTGATTGGCCGGGCGGCAGAGCAGTACGCCGGGGACCACATGCAGCGAAGACAGGTAATGTATACAGAGCGGGAGTCAGGCGGCAGCTGAAGGGGTTAAGCGGCCGGCAGAATTCATACACGCAGCCGTCGTTCAGACCGCTGTGTGTATGTAATGACAGTGATCTACCAGGACCTAGCCGACTCGCAGCGTTATTAACGCTGCAAGTCGGTACGTGTGAAACTACCCTTAAAGGTGTTATCAAGCGCTAAAAATATGGCTACTTTTCCCCCTCTCTTGTCTCCAGTTCAGGTGTGCAAATCTTCACTCACTTCAATGGAACGGAGTTCAAAACCCCACCCAATCTGGAGACGAGAGGGGGAAAAGTGGCCATGTTTTTTTAGCGCTGGATAACCCCTTTTATCCCAGTTCTAGGAACCCATAGCTGGTATTATATTCCTAGTTGGGCACATATCCTTTAATTCTCCAGGGCTGTTCTCCTCTTTTAAAAATAACTTGCAAAGCCAAAAAACCAATGTGTATCTTTCTTTTAATCTTCTTTATGTTACAAATATATATATATATATATATATATATATATATATATATATATATATATATATATAATGTATAAAATACTAGCTGCAAAATCATTGCTCGTGTCGTGATTTGATGTCTTCATTTAGGTAATTGTCTTAAAGAAAATGCCTGTGTTTTAGGGCTTTTGCAGTAAAATGATGTTGCTGAGCTAGGAAGCAGATAAATTATGATAAGAGCCTATTCTTCAAGATTGAGGTCCTTGTGACCATTGAAAATAATGAAGCAGTTGTGTTGCCATAGATCACGGTTTCATAAAGAATTTGTAGCATTTCCTTTAAATTGGACCTCTATTTGCATTAGAAATATAATTACTATTATTAAATCCTCCTCTGTACAACATGTGTATAGCCGCTAATGAGCATTAGATTGTCACACCACTATAGGGCACTAGAGTACACTTCTTAAAGTGTCACTTTTGTTATAACCTTTAAAATATAAATCAACAGTATATGTGAAATCAATTTAGCAATTTACATTAATTTATTATTTTTTTTGTTGTCATGCTGTAAAACAGAACTATACTTATCTGAAACCCAGGTCCAGTCTCCTGAAGGCAGATTTTTATTCTTGTGCTGGTTAAAAAAAAAAGAGACTAAACCCTTAAAGCCTGTCCAGTACTGCCTTCTCTGTGAGCATGCAGATGACATGGGAAATATGGGACTTCCTCTGTTTAGTCTCTTTGGAAAAAAGTCAGAAGTGCTGTGTTTACAATGATAACTAAAAAAATAAAGAATGTAAATTGCAAATATGCTTTATATCTACTGTTGATTTAGATTTTGAAGGTTATAATGACAGTGAAACTTTAAAGGGGTATTCCACTCAAACATAACTTTTCAATTGTTGCTGCCTGTGGTGAGACTAAAAATTCCTTTCATCTATGCAGTCTCCTTCTCCGTGTTCTTAGCTGCTGCTTTCTGCACATTTCACGTTTTTGGAGAGTTCATTCGGCCATGCCAAGTGACCTCTAGGCAGCACGACAGACCCACTCTTCTTGGTTAGTGCACTGACGGCAAGATCACATGTGCTTTTTGCCTATTTCCAGAACTTTCTAAGATGCATTTAATCTGTAGTGGAAGCTCTGTTCATTAATGGAGGTTTTCTATAGAACTTGTTCTGGAGGCGTACTTTGTAGTCATTTAGACACAGCTGGACGCTACCAATTATTTCTGTCTTTTTACTGTCCTAATGATAAGTAGTGATTCTTTATTTCCTCCTGAGGCCTTTATCTATAAGCACTTAGTAATAGACTACTAAGTTGTTTAGCTGAACTGTGCTTCACTCTAATTCAAAGGAGCTGCCCTCTAAGACCAAACCTACTGTGTGACAGATCCCATTACATTTCTAACCTCACCCTGTACCATTATATAGATTTGAATGACCATTAATGACAAATTCTTCAGTGTCAAGTATTCTTCAAGCTACAAGTTATCGTGTGGAGATAGAACGACAACTGCAAAACCTCTTGTGCCATGTTAAAAGCAATGTAGTAAAAATCAACATTTTGCTATTAAAATGCACTGTACTTAAAAATTTGCAAAATGGTCTTAAATGTTCTTCAAATTCGTTTTATTTAAAAAAAAAATTCACGCCAGTACTTATGAGCTGCTGCATGTCTTGCAGGAAGTCCCGTCATTTTTCAGCTTCAAAACAGTGCTTACTGCTGCACCGTTTGCAGGAATTGTCCAGAGTAGGACAGGTTTGCTCTGGGGTTTTTTCTGCTCTGGACACTTTCTGACAAGGAGGAAGCACTGTGTTGGTTTAGAAAGAACTACATAACTTTCTCAAGGGCATTTCAGAGATGTAATTCAAAAACCTTTTATAAATTTTATAATTTTTAACATATAGATGAAAATATTTCTTTCCTGCACAATACCCCTTTAAGCTGGCCATACATTTTAGATATCTGGTAGTTGAAAACACGCATGCTTGTTTCTGCATGTATTCTGAATTCACAGAGGGGTAACTGTTAGGGTCCTATTACACGGGCCGACTATGGCCTGATCATTTTAGTAAGTTTTCCTGGACCAATTAGATGGCGCCATAATCGGGCAAGAGCTGCATGGACATGGTTACTGATGTCTATGCAGCCCTTGCCCAAACACATGATATCTTACCTCTCCTCGCTCCTGGTCTTCTCTCCTGTGCTGTACAGCTTCCCGATCCTGGCGGCAGCAGCATCAGAGCAACCTGTTAGCTCACAGGATGCTTAGACGCTGCAGCCGCTGGGGCTGGGGAGCTGCACAGCACATGAGGGAAGACCAGGAGCGAGGAGAGGTAAGATATCATGTGTTTGGGCAATCGTCAGCCGTCGGCTGCGCATTGCTACTACGATTGCAATGTGCGGTCGGCACCTGACTATTTTGGGTCCAAACCTTCACCAATGATCAGCCAGTGATCAGCTGACTGTTTGTTTCTATTACACTGAGCGATAATCGGCCGAATTATCGCTCCGTGTTATAGGGCCCTTACTGTCAGACACCACTGGTGGTGTATCTCCCCGAAAACAAAACCTTTTGGATTTTATTGCCATCAGTGGAGAGGAGCCCTCAGTGGACTTTAGATGGTTGATAGATCCCTCTGAAATAGGCAAGTTTGTCCAAAATGTTATCTAATGTGTCAATAATATGTAACAAAGAAAGAAGAATAGGGTGCACTCACCGGATAAAATTCTTAGTCTTTATTTCTTCATCTTAAAAATATCTTGGACAAGGTGCAGGTAATCATCAGTGCAGACGCCATGAAGGTGCTGGTGACAGGCTGTTTCACGCCCCTAAACGGCGCTTCTACGGACCATGGTCATTTTCTTTCTGGAATTCCTAATTTTATTCCATATGCAAATTAGGAGACTTGGCACAATGGTGGCAGGACTACCACCCAGAGTGCACCATTCAGCCCCTCCTTATGAATATTGGGGCGGCACTCTGCAGGGGCAGAGAAATACCAGCAGCCTGAATCAATGATGGGAAAGAGGGTGTCTCAGACTCCCTATAGACTTTGTAATGTATTGGAAATCACAGGGATGACGGCTCTGCCCTAATGAAGCCCAAGGAGTGAGATCTGAAGAAACTAAATATTATTAAGCATCCCCTATAGATACTGACTTTCCTGTTATTTTTGATTTCCTGACAGGACAGTGACTTTATATGTATGCTCTGCATTTTTCTTTGCACAGACATTTTGTATGACATTTTTTCTCGTAAAATGGTTCGTAACAGCCCTTCATTTTTATTCAGTAAAATAATACCAAAATACGGTCAGGATTTTGAGGTAAAAATAAGGGCGTATTTTTAATGTAGTAATGTGTTCCATTGATTTCAATAGACAATTTGTCACTAGTGCCCACACAGTATAGAACAGTAGTATAGATTACGACTGTCCAAATAATAAACATGCTCATTATTTACCACCTGCTTTTGCAAAAAAAACTACCCCCCCCCCCCCAAACACACACACACACACCCAGGGGCTGGCTGGCAAGTTTTAGCCTGGGGGGCAAGCACACAGCACTGGCCCTTGAGTGACAGGCTAGCGGCCCATCTTTCAAGGACCACTCTGGCCCTTATCTACTATTATCCTCCCCAAATCGGTGCAGGGAAAGTAGATGCCACAGGCGCCACAGAATCATAGTATTGGGGTCAGTGTTCCCAGCCACGAACATCCCTTGTGATGTGAAGGCCAGCCCCAATACTCTAATCAAGATGTGTGAGTCCCATCGCGCTCCTTCAACCCCGTATCAGAGCCATGTCTCACCTCTGGTTGAGATGTCTCAAGCCCCTGAGTACTTCTTAAAACCTAGTGCTTTCTCACATGCTATATAGTATGTAATGAGAGCTATACCAAGATATACATCTATTGGATTAAAGGGAACCCAGCTCCAGGTGTGCACCATAGTACCTTGGGGTTGCCTTTACACAGAGAGATTTATCTGACAGATTTTTGAAGCCAAAGTCAGGAACAGACCATAAACTCCATTCCTGACTTTGGCTTCAAAAATGAGTCAGATAATCTGTCTGTGTGAATGCACCCTAGGGCTGCGTTCACACTACGTATATTTCAGTCAGTATATGTATATTTCAGTCAGTATATGTATATTTCAGTCAGTATTGCAACCAAAACCAGGAGTTGATTAAAAACACAGAAAGGATCTGATCACACAATGGTGAAATTGAGTGGACGGACGCCATTTAATGGCAAATATTTGCTGTTATTTTAGAACAACGGCTGTTATATTGAAATAATGGCCGTTATTTACCATTATATGGCGGCCATCCACTCAATTTCAACATTGTGTGAACAGATCCTTTCTGTGTTTTTAATCCACTCCTGGTTTTGGTTGCAATACTGACTGAAATATACGTAGTATGAACGCAGCCTTAAAGTGTCACTGCCGTTAGAATTTTTTGGCAGAAATCAATAGTACAGGCAATTTTAAGAAACTTTGTAATTGGGTTTATTAGCCAAAAAATGAATTTTTATAATGAAAAAGCAGTTTGAACCTCTTCCCCTGTCTTCATTGTTTTCCTATGGAGAGAGAGATAAAAGACAACAAAACAGGGCAACAAAGAGTTAAATGTACTGCCACATCAGGGATCTCTCCTCTGATGTCACCACTAACCTCTCTGACCTCTGAATAGCCTCTGAATAGCTCCCCCCGCTGTGCAATCCGTTCTCTGCTGCCAGCTAATCTCACTCCTTCTCCCTCCCCCCTCCCCTCTTCATAGACCAGACAGGATCCTACTGATAAAAGAGATGAAAACAGTCGAGATTTCCTGATTCTGAGGAGTGGATAGCAGAAAGGAGAGGAGGGGGGGGACCTGGGAAAAGGCTTTTTACTTGCAGATAATAGCAGATTTGCCTAATAAACCCAATTACAAAGTTTCTTAAAATCGTCTGGACTATTGATTTCTGCAAAAAAAAAAAATATATATATATATATATATATATATATATATATATTTAACGACAGTGACTCTTTAAGGTACCATGCTGTGTACCTGGTGACCTTGATATCAGTGCTGTAATCATTTAAATTGCCCTTCTGGTTCTCTTATCCTGTTACAACCATCAGCCCTAAGGGTGCCTTCACACCTACCGACTCGCAGCGTTAATAACGCTGCGAGTTGGCTAGGTCCTGGCAGATCACTGTCATTACATACACGCAGTGGTCTGAACGACCGCTGCGTGTATGTACACCTGCCGGCCGCTTAACCCCTTCTGATGCCGCCCGCCTCCCGCTCCAGCTCTGTATACATTACCTGTCCTGTTACCTTACCCCCCCTCTGAGTATCCATATATTAGTTGGGCCACCTCTGTGCCCCAATAAACTAAAAAGCCCCTCTATGTGCATCCATATAGACATCAGGACCCTTTATGCCGCCAACAGAGTAGCTGGGTCCCCTATGTGCCCCAGTAGACTAGTTAAGCCCCTATCTGGGCATGCCCAATACTTGTTAGGCCCTTCTGTGCTCCCATACAGTATTAGGCTATGTTCACACAACGTATTTTTTCGTATTTCTACGGCCGTTGTTGCCGATTGCAAGAACGGCCGTAGTTAATACGAAAAAAATATGTGTGCGATCTGTCTATGGGATCCCGGCCGGATCGTATACACATAGTATACGCTCTGTCAGGGATCCCTTGCGGCGCCGCAAACAACTGACATGTCAGTGCACACTATGAAGCGAGCAGCTGCGGCCGCTCGCTTCATAGTGTGCAGTGGGGAGTTCTGATGTGGGCGCACGCTGAAGTCTGCAGCCATAAAGATCATCTGGTCAGTACCGGCTGGGATGATCTTTTCAGAGCCTGGCCGGGTCACGGAATGGACAGTCTCTTACTATAGGTGCACATGGCCTGAGTATGTAGTGCCCCCTCTGTTACCCCATATAGCATGCTATAGAGTCCATATATTGTAGAAGGACCCTCTGTGTAACAACATGGTAATTAGGCCCCCTCCAAGCATCCATACATTAGGTAAGACCCCAGGGTAATAACCCCCCCCCCCCCCCCCCCCAGGAGACAGCTCCCACCATTAATATTATTTCCCCTCTCCCCCATAAATGTTAACCCCCTGGGAACTAGTGGAAAGCCCTCACCATTAATAGCAGCCCCACCTCCATTATATGATTGTTGTATGATAACATGATTGCTGAAATAGAAATCAGCACAGCTCCTCTTCTCCCCACCTCAAGCCTGTGACGTCACTAGAGTGGGAGGCCGGGAACAGTGCGGTGCGGTGATTGACAAGGCAGGCAGCCAATGGGCTGTCTGCTACCAGTGCGCCTTGGATTCCCGTCTGCCGGTATCCCCGCTCCTTCACATCTGGGCCGGGCAGGGGCGGACACAGAATACATAGGGCCCCTTTGCAAAAAAGTTGCCTGGGCTCCCCTATAAGCAAACCATGCCACCACATTCCTCCCCCACGCCGGAGAATTAGACACAAACGGATTTATGTACACACACACATATATATATACACCACACACATACGTATATATATATACACCACACACATATACATACACACCACACACACATATATACACCACACACACACATATATATACACACACACACATATATATAAACACCACACACACGTATATATGCACACACCACACATATATATATATATATATATATATATATACACACACCACACACATATATATATATATATACACACCACACACATATATATACACACACCACACACACATATATATATATATATACACCACACACACACGTATATATATATACACCACACACATATATATATACACACCACACACACATATATACACCACACACACACATATATGTACACCACACACACACATATATGTACACCACACACACACGTATATATACACAGACACACATATATACACCACACACACACATATATACACCACACACACACATATATACACCACACACACACGTGTATATATATACACCACACACATATATATACACACCACACACACATATATACACCACACACATATATATATACACACACCACACACACATATATACACCACACACACGTATATATACACACCACACACACATATAAATACACACATATATATATACACACACACGTGTATATATATATACACACCTTCATATACACAACACATGTATATAGAGACACACACACATTACACAATATACACTAACCTCCTGTCTGTCTCTCTGATAGATGTTACAGGCCGGCAGCAGTGGAGGGGACAGGAGATCAGGCTGTACAGGAGGGCACACAGCTTCCTGCCATGCTGCTCTGGCACATAGCTCTGCTGTACTGGGCCTCCCTCCCTCTTCCTCTCTGCCCCGACACAGACAAGGAGCAGCTTTAGGAATCGTGGGGACAAATTCTTCTTGTTTTATCCCCCTGCAGCCTCCAGACAGAGCTCTGCCACCATAGTGTCCCTGCAGCTAGAGGGTGCACAGGGGTCACTGAGCTGGGGAGAGGGGCCTGAGGAGGCTGCCTGGGGCTGTGCCTGAGGAGACCAGATGCAAGTGGGAAGATAACCAGACATCTTGCCACTTGCAGAGCTGGAGTCTTCTACAGAGAGACAGGGAGTGATTGTCACTCACTGTTTCTCTGTCACAAGGTTATCTAGCCTGCCGGGAGTGTGTGTGGGGGAGGGGGCGTCCTGCCCCGGCGTCCTAGTGCTCCCTGGGCTCCTGCTGCTAATATAGCAGTCACAGCAGGGGTCGGCAGCAGAGGCAGAAATCATCCTCCTCCGGCCTGATGCTCGGTAAGCTCCCCTGGCGGCCCGGATGCATTTAACCAGTGGCCACATTGCGGCCCTGTGATGTGGTGGGGAAGACCGGCCCGGGGGGCACATGCCTCCCTGCCCCCCGGCCCAGCCCGCCCCTGCACACACCTGGTCAAATGTTTTGTTTTCACCCACAATTATAGCCGTAGTTTTTTTTTTCTCTTCTAAATTTTCCTTATTCTTTTTAATATATAAAACAAAATACCAGCAGATACAAAGTATACATAATGAATAAAGGATGAAAGGAGGCACTCACCAGCAGTGTATTCAGACCATCCGGCTTTTATTGCTGTGCGCAGGGGGAGCGGGGGAGACAAGGTGGGTGACCGCAGTTTCGCGGCTTAGTGCCACGAAACTGCCGTCACTCACCTTGTCTCCCCCACTCCTTCTGCGCACAGCAATAAATGCTGAATGGTCTGAATACACTGCTGGTGAGTGCCTCCTTTCATCCTTTATTCATTGTTCATACAGTATGTTTATTTCGGATTGAGCACCACCACATACCGGAACCAGCCTGAGATACAGTGCCATCTAGTGGAGAGCCAGGCAGTGCCATCACTTTTTGTCTTTCTTGTTGGATTGTACAAAGTATACATATCTCCACATAGGCAAACATACTATAAAAACATCTAAATTGCTGCATTAACAACTTCTTGCTTTCCTTAGAGGGGCTTGCCACCAGCAAATCCCCTCACTCATGCATAAATACATACATACATACAACAATACAAAGTGTTGTACACAAATGCACAATATTCCCTCAATGGAGCCAGATTGCCTAAGTGGGCCTTAAAAGGAAAAACCTACAAACTCTTCTTGGTGCTGATTAGTGACCGTGAAGTCTGACCACTGTCACCCCAATCAATCCCGTAAATGAGGGCAAAACTTGTCCCGGAAGGAGGGGCATAAGTCATGTGTGCATTTGATTACCAGTGGCTGAAGAATTTGGATGCTGCCTGGAAAACATAGATACAACCATGGCAATCAAATGCAGAGTGTTGGGGTTCAGACAAACCAGAGTGTGGCTGGGCCCACTCAATCAGCTTGTTTTTCCCTGTCCTGTGTATCTTAAAGAGGATGTACCACCCGGTACATCCTCTTTAACCTGACCCCACGGATCGATCGGCGCCGGTGCCGCGGTTGGTTTTTTGGACCGCCGCCCGGTTCCCGTTCAATCCTGCTGTACCAGCCGGTGCTGAAGCACTGAGGTCGGCCGGGCCGCCCCCAGTGGGGGGGAATTCCCTTCCTTGTATGACGTGGCTCGCTTAGAATGAATGGAGCCGCATCATACAGGGGAGGGAATTCCCTCCCACTGGGGGCGGGCCAGCCCGCCTCCTGTGCTTCAGCACCAGCCTACCGCTGGATCAAACGGCGCTGTGCTCAGGAACCGGGCGGCGGTCCGAAAAACAGACCGCGGCACCGGCTTCCCCACGCTGGCACCGATCGATCCGTGGGTTCAGGTTAAAGAGGATGTACCGGGTGGTACATCCTCTTTAAGATGGAAATACCCCTTTAACACATTGGTTTTGGAATATATACAGTAGGAATAACAACTCTAGATGTGATCTCATTTCATGATATACAATTGGTGGGGGCTAAGGGTTAGTGGTAAAGGAGTTTTCCATAGTTATGAGATATAGATAGGACATAAGTAGCCAACTCGAAAAGCTATCCTGCACCCACTCCATTTATTTATTTTCGTAACTTGGTTTACTAATATTATAGTAAAATATCTTATGATCCAGCCATCAGCAAGGAACTGAACTACGCAGAGATCTTCTTTACAAAAGACAAAATAAGGCCCACAGGCATTTGTTGTGATGCAGGCTATGAAGCACGCTCTGGGCTAATAGGCTTATTCTGTTTCCTCATTTGCCACAACAAAGCTTTACACTGTCAGATGCTTAAAACTGAACAAATGAGATGTTCCAGTCGTCTTTGTGAGGTGGTTTAGAGCCTCGTATTTTATCACTTCAGACCGCCTGTGGCGTAACAGGAAGCTGTGACACTGAAGGGACAGGCGTGAGTGTGATTGTGCCAAAGTGGCCGCAGCATTTCAGCTCTGTAACTTGTCACTAGTACCAGACTTCCTTCTGCCTATAAGAAGGGTCGTGACCAACTTGCAGCATTTCCTGAGGAATAAGTGGAATTCTTTTCCTTTTAGAATTGTAAACGCTTGAGCATAGTTTACACATACAGTTCACATATAGATCTGTAAAATGTCTGTGTGGATAAGGCAAGGATTCTCTTTAATAAGAAAGGAAAATCTGCCAGCACCAGGATCCAGTAAAAAAAATTCCAGATTTTATTCAAACGAAATCCAGAATAAAATAAACATGGACATGGTGAAGTCCCACTTGTTCACTAGTCGCGTTTTAGCCACTGTGTAGCCTTAATCACAGCATTGTAGTCTTCTCAGCGTGTGACCGGGTGGAGACCCCTGCACAGACGGTGGAACGTTCAAGGTACTGTGATTGTTATGTCAGGCATGACTATGGTGTTAGTGATACAAACTACTTTTGAACATTCTCTTGAATAACATGAATGCATAGATGTAGGACAATTTATATAAGGGAAGTTTAGCTACTGTTAACAACTTATAGGGGCAGACATGCCGAATGTGAAGATTGTCCAAGATTTCACTTTTTCACAAGTTCTTCTACTTTTTCACATGTTCTTCTGCTTGCTCATTGTTCCCACACTAGTTAAGGTTTCTGGGTGGTAGTGTTCTCCTTCAGTCAGATAAAATACAAGCAACACTTGTGTACCATCACCTTGCTGCCTGTGATATCACCACAGTATGACTTCTGCATACACACTTCCCCATACAGCTGCATAGGTTAATATCTGCATTTATAGAGTGAGCATCCACTTAGAAAATAATAAAGAGCCTATGCTTAAAGGGAACCAGTCAGCACATTTGTGCTGATTAGGCTCCCAGAACGGCTGCACAGCCCTTGCAGACGGGTTTCCTATCGTGTCGGGGGTTGCTGGCTTCGTAGCTTTATGTCCTGCTAAAACCCTGTTTAATCCCGCGCATGTGGCAGGGGGAAAGCAGTGAACTAGTCATCTGGGTATTGCCCGAGCCGTGACTAGTCACGGCTCCCTGCCTGTCAGCACGCTCTGTCAAGTGATTGGCAGGCAAAGTGGCCTCTAACAGGCCTCTTTGCCTGTCAATCCTTTCTGCAGAGCGTGCTGACAGGCACAGTGTCGGACTGGCCCATCAGAGGACCGGAGAATCCTCCGATGGGCCCCAGCTTTAGAACCTGCGCTAACCCTAACTGACATGCGGTTTCTCACTGGTTCTTCATTGGTGGGCCCCAGGTACCCCAGTGCGACACTGGACATGTAGGGAGCCGTCGGGCACTACCCACATGACTAGTTCACTGCTCCCCCCCCCCCCCCCGCCTCACCCACGTGAATAAGCCGAGACGTGAAGCTACAGTATGGAGCCAGCAACCCCGGACATGATTGGAGACCTGTCTGTGAGGTCTGTGCAGCCATTCTGGGAGCCTAATCAGCCTAGGGGTCCATTTACACGGAAAGATTATCTGCCGAAGATTTGAAGCCAAAGCCAGGAATGGATTTAAAAGGGGAGAAATCTCAGGCTTTCCTTTATGACCTGATCTCTGTTTATAGTCTGTTCCTGGCTTTGGCTTTAAATCTTTGGCAGATAATCTGTCAGATAACCTTTCTGTGTAAATGGACCCTAATATGCTGACTGATTCCCTTTAACTCTATGTGCTCCCTTGGTGTCGTCCTGCTGTGTTGCCAATGCCCCCCGCTTACTTTAACGTCTCCACTGCTGAGATTAACTCAGACGAACTCGTTTGGCCAATCACTGGTTGTGACACTGTCCCATCTCGGTTATTGGCTGTATTCACACAACGTCAAAAATAGAGAAGGCGTCCGATTTTGATATTTAAAGCGCAACTATAAAATATTTTGACCATTCAGTTTTAGTTAGCTTAGGTCATGATAAGAATTTTTCCAATATACATTAATAACCTAAAATGAACAGTTTTTTAAATACATAAGGCTGATTAAGCCCTTATAGCCCTCTCTGGCTGTGACTTATTTCTGCATTCCTACTGGACACGCCCCCTCCCTGCAGATCTGTCCTGAGTGTACAGACTGACAGGAGGATCAGATAACAGCTCTGACACAGAGAGAAACCTAAACAAAACCTCCTCCCCCCCCCCCCCTCCCCATACCTCCTAGCAGCAGGTTCTCACCCCTCCCCTCACAGAGGTGACTAAGCAGAGCTGAGGGTGTTGTGTGTGAGGAGCAGCGCAGGGGAAGAGCTGGAGCTGACATTATCCTACAGTGTAAGGAGAGCAGATGACTGTATCTAATCCCACTGTGTGTGATACCATCGGCTGGGGCTCTGAATCTAATCTTACATTGTGATACTGTATGCTGGGGCTGTATCTAATCCCACTTTGTGTGATACATCTGCTAAGGTGCTGCTCATTGAATTGAGGGACCCAGCCCGGGAGATGAGGGATAGGCCACGCCCACTTTCTCTCAGTCAGAAGAAAAATTCATTTATTCCTCTCAGCCAAACAACTGGGGATATCTCAGCGAGCATACACACTATCAACACAGTTTAGGGCTCTTTTTAAAGGGTAACACTTGGGCTTTTTATTTGAGGAATTTCATTTTTTGGCTACTGAAATTATAGTTACGCTTTAAAATAACGTCATTTATTGCCGCAATTTAACTTACTGCAATGGCAATGCATTGAAGCCAATGGAAAGACGGACGTCCAATGCACACAATTTATTGAATAATAGACGTTTTTACTGCGGACGTCAAAATAATGAAGATCATTATTTTCGGATGTCTTTTACACAGTTTTTCTTTTGTCTCAGTTTTTACGATTAAATTCAATGGACTTTTCAATTAAGCCACACCCAAAGGCCAATTAGTAATCCCAAACTAGAATCAAGGGGAGGCCAAACAGCTAAATGATGTCCATTATTCTGGACTCAAAAAAGTGAGCTGAAACGTTGTGTAAACATAGCCATTGATTGGCTGAGCCGACTGTCATTTTTGAAACGAGTTTGTCTCTGCAGTGGGGTCACTGGCAACACTGCAGTAATATATTAAAAGTTGCCTAACTCCGGACATCCCCGTTAAAAGACATTAACAGTTGTTTAAATATTTTTCCCACATATCAATAATACTGCCATGTATCAATAATACAGTCATAAATTCTATTGCTGAAAAATGTTTTTGTACACCTGTCTCCTGCACTGATCGTTCACTCTTTTCATTGGCAAAACCTACTCAGACAGGTGGTAAATAGAAAAAAAATGAATGGAATTACCTTTCTTGCTCCTCCACTACCGCTCTTGTCACAGAGACCCAGTCAGGGTCAGTATGAGAAATTGCCTGTTCAGCTGATCAGTGGCAGCAGCAGTGTCGTGCCTCAGCAACTGATTAGCTGAGCGGACAAGTACCTGAGCTGACCCTGATCCCGTCCCTGTGCTGACCCTAATCCCGTCCCTATGCTGACCCTGACCCTGATTACCTTTTGTCTGAGCATCATCATACAAATTATTACTACCTGGAATACCCATATTAAAAGTGCTAGTATTAGGGATAGCTAGCTGACACTTCACCTTCATTCTTGTGATCATGGGGGGTTCCAGTGGTCAGACTCTGACAGTTACATATAAATTCCTATTTACCAGTGCTGACCATGTCTAAGTGCATATTAAGTAAAGGACATAAAAGTGGTGTACAGATGAGCATACCACATCTCTGTGCCAGTTATATCTGCTGGTTCATCTGCAGGACGATGTATTGTAGTCTACTTCATAAGCTGGGCCACCCCTTCTAGTTTGTAGTTGGCTTTATCCGTACTATATCACTATATTTAATCTTTTACTGTCTTTAATGCTGTCTCCAAATGTTACTGTGGATTTAGCGTGATTCAATGACTTGGCATTGGTCATCTTTTCCCACGCCTTGTCTACTTTGTTCAGGCATATTTCTTAATCCTTTCCTTATTGAATGAGAAAAGAACAATAACCACTTAAAATAAACAAAATGAAGGATTCTATATACAGAACACCTTGTCTTATAAGAATACACTGCATGGGTTCACATTGACCTTGGGCACTGGGTAAATCTAGCTGACTGGAGCACACCTTGTAGCCGTAACATTCAGCATGTAGTTCTTCAGACTGACAGCTTTGCTTGCCATTTCACAACCTCAGGGAGATCGCTGCTTGTCTACAAATTGGTAAGCCAGTGTGTAGGTGGCCTTGTTGTATATGGTTACCTATTTCAGAATTTAGCAAATGTTTTGTAAAGTTTAAAGGATCTGTTAATGAAAGCTTAAAGGAGAAGTCTGGCAAAAAATTTTCTTTAAGTATTGTATTGCCCCGCAAAAGTTATGCAAATCACCAATATACACTTATTACGGGAAATGTTTATAAAGTGTTTTTTTTTCCTGCACGTACTACTGCATCAAGGCTTCACTTCCTGGATAAAATGGTGATGTCATGACCCAACTTCGAGAATTGTGCGGGCTGTGTCTGCTGGAGAGGATGATGGCATAGGGATGCTCAGTGTCCTTCCAGTGCCCTGTGTCCCTCAGTGTCCTCCTGCCATCATCCTCTCCAGCAGCCACAGCCTGCACAATTCTGGGAGTTGGGTCGTGACATCACCATTTTATCCAGGAAGTGAAGCCTTGATGTAGTAGTAAGTGCAGGGAAAAAAGCACTTTATAAGCATTTCCAGTAATAAGTGTATATTGGGGATTTGTATAACTTTTGGGGGGCAATACAATACTTTAATAAAAAAATTTGATGGACTTCTAACTGGGCTTGCTTTTTGCTGAGAATTTTTTCCTTCTCTTTTATCCTATTAGACAATTATTTAGATTAGCCTGTACACAAAGTTACTAATTTATCATAATAATGCTAGGTGGTTTTATAGGGTAAGGTCCTGTTCATATCATGCTTCCATCAGAGGTGCACTATGTTATGATGGCCCCCAACATATATCCCATTGTAATGTATAGACTTATTGTGGGATACATTGCCCGCTTCCAGAAGGAGGCGCCAGTGAAGCGATGACAATATAACTACGGTGTCCATATAGAAATACTTACATGATTGGAGCTTTCCTGACTCTGTAGTCATCTTTCTCCTCCGTAGCTGTATCCAGGGCAGTGGTACTACGGTCACCTGACACATCTTTCTCAGCTTTAGAGGGAGCTCAGGAGGGAGGAAGGAGGTCCATGCATCTCAGGCTTTTAAAGGTCTTGTCCCACAATGAAGCGCCATGAAACTTATGCATGTAACTGTTGCCATACAGTGGCGTCATCACCCACAAGCTAATATGTTTAATGAATACTTTTTTCCCTTTTTTTAAAGGCTTTAATACATTTTTATAGGATTCTGCTGGATAGATATGCCATCTTTTTTCCATCCAGTTATAGCATGGCCATATATTAGATATGAAGGTGACTGGATAGGTTGAACCTGCCATTTTAAAAGGGAAGTTTATAGCTTTTGGCTTTAAAATGAATTTCTCATTAGAGCACCTTGTGGTGTATGATTATGTTTTTACATGGGTACTTAGCATTTTCATTTATTTCAATGTAATGGTATTAAGAGAACAGAGTTGGCTTTCTAAGCTTTGAATATTTTTAGCATCACTTTAAATACGTGATTTGAGTTGAAAACATTTCCTGTACAATACAAGAAACCGAAACCAGACTCTACAGTCCATAAATAGGCCCAGAGATGTGTGTTCTTCCACCAGATAAAATGGAGATAATGAGTATTTGTCTAACCCTCCTACAGCAAGTCCAATTTGTTAGTGAACTTACGGCGTTGGATGCTGTTGATGCTGTTCCTACTGTAGGATGGGAGTAGTCTTCACTGTAGGGAAAGAAAGAGCTGTGCTGCTAAGCTTGTCAAAAGAAAATCATTTGATCAGTCAGCAAGACCACATGACAACCAGCTGAGAGGAATTAGATGGTCTTTGCAGTGAGAATGCCATTGTGAGTGGCGGTGCACTTCCTGCAGTCTCTTGCATCAGATGTTCTTTATATGATGTTCTTTCCTTTTTTTTTTTCTCTCTCTTACCAGCAGTTCACATTTTTAGATGCTGATATGTGACATGAATAAGGACTTCTGAGCAGCTGCCTTTTCTGGATCCTTCCGACAGAAACTACAAGGAATTTCACTCTAACACGGTATGTCACCATTTAACTTTTGCGTATTTCTTTTATAATGCTTTACAGTTATTATACTATGCTTTTAAGCTGACAACCAGAACATTCATATGACCGGTTTGTTTCTTATAGTCATGGAGTAAAAAAAAAAATGGTAGAATATCTGAGATTTATGTTTAGGGTTTGTCGCTTTACATCTTGAAACCTTGAGTAATGTTATATTCTGACGAATTCTGGTCAAGTCTAAGCGATTCCATATTTTACCTCTTTTTCTTATTTCTCAGCTCATCGTATCATTTAATTTATGAAAAATAATTCCAATATAATTTGCACTGGTAATGCAATGCACAGGGGCCTACTATATACTGGACCTTGTGAAGATGTTCTGCTAGAGAATTTATTTAAATGTTTACTGTCTTTTAAAGGGGTTCTCCAGAAAAACATGTTGGCTTTAAGAAAAAATTTGTCTCTCCTAGAAAAAATAACAGCCATGGAAAAATGGTATGGAGTAGCATAGTAGACTATGCTATTCCTAACACAGTATGCATGAAAAATGTTAGTAGTAGCAGCAGTAGTAGTAGTAGTAGCAGTAGCAGCAGTAGCAGTAGCCTATGGGTATGACTATATAGAAACCTTTATAGAATTTCATTGGAGGTATGTAAGAGAAGGCTTCCCCACCTTTTATGTCAAATAGAAGCCTGGAGGCCGTAAACATGATGTGAACCTTGGCCCAAAAAATGTATTAGAGTATAATTAAATTATTCAGGGACTTTGCAGTAAAAATCTTGTGGAGACAGCTTTTTATAGGTTATTATTTCATTTCAAATGAAGGGATTTCATTATGTTTTGATGTTGAGATTTTCTTAAAGGAATTATCCAGGGTGATAGTTCTTCTTTTTAAAAAAATAAAATAATAATAATCAGCAGGTTAGACGAATCTAACCTGCTGATAGCTCCCTATTGCACAGGAGACCCAAAGGCAGAAGGTATGTCTCTTACTTTCCTCCATTGTGAAGTTAGTCGTTAGTACTTTCATTCCGGTGAAGTTTGTTGCGTGCTCCTTGGTCCAGTCAGTGAGCCAATTATGAGCACTGGAGCACCCGTTAGGAGCACTGCCCATCCCCATAGTGCCAATCCAGCCACTCTATTCATTATCATCAGAAAGGGGCAAGCCGGCCACAGGGTGGGCAGTGCTCCTGACTGGTGCCCCAGTGCTCCTAATGGTCTTAACTAGACCGAGGAGCACAAGACTAACTGAACCAGAACAGCGACAAGGGGAAAGGTAAGACACATATCTTCCTCCATGGCATCTCCAGTGCAATAGGGATATATCACCAGGTTAGATTTGTCTAACCTGCTGATAGTTCCCCTTTAAATAAAAGCTCCTGATCTGGTGTTATCCGGTTCCCTGCTCATTACTACTTCCTTTGGTTCCAAGATAAGTCATCTCAGCAGGAAATGCCTGCTAAGCCAATCACTGACTGAGGGGACTTGTCTTGGAAGAAGCAGGGGAGGGTGGGGGGGGGGGGGGGGTGCGATAGATGAAGTGAGACCTGATGCTCTGGGATACTGAGGTATGTTAAGTACTGAATTCTGGGAGTTGGATGCTTAGAGGCAGACAATGACATTAGACCATGTTTGAAGGCATTTTTGTTCAGTACTTAGTGGTGGATGTATTGTAGAAGTAAGTGAAGACATCCACATTATAAATGACAAGTAAGGGCCCTTTTACACAACATGAATAATTGCTGTAGTGCTGCCATGTAAATACATTGTTATCGGGCGCAGATACCCTGTTGAAAAAGAGATGTGTGGCTGATAATGATTTTACCGGTCGCACAAAGGATTCAATCAATCGGCCAGCAAGTGTATGCTAATTCGCCAACTAATTGCTGGCCCTTTTACACACACCGCCTATCGATAATCAGCCAGTGTCAAAGGGCCCCGAGTGGTGGTGGGTCCTGTTAACACATATGAACCCAGCTGCTTCAAATTACACCTTTTGAAATGATTAGATTAATTCAACATTTATTATGATCATACTTGTTTGATTAGTTTTCTTAAGAAGATTTATAAAAAACAAAAAAAACTCTGATATAAAATTGTTTGTTACACCATAGCCAGTCCCAGTTTTTTTTTTTATCCCAGCCTTAATTTGACCACAGCTGTGCTGTCATTGGCTGCTAAGGGCAAAAAAAAAGTTTTTCTTTTAAGACATTTTGATAAATTAGGCCCATTAGGTATGTTCAGAGGCCATTAGCAAAATGATGTTATACTAGATGATGGCGTGTATGAAATTTTCTAAATCACATCATCATGTATGGGCAACTGAATTAAGTTTTAAGTCTCATATCCATCATCCATGTTAAACTACAATGTTTGTGTTTATGACCTCCTTAAATTCTTGACACTGCTCCTATCACATGCAGCTATCTCATCAGCATCACATGAATATAGACAGATCACTTATGGCCACGAGATTAGCCCGCTCGTCTCCCACTTCAAACATTCCATACGATTTCACCTGACCTCATGTACACATAGTGGACGTGGAGCTCAACAAAAAGTTCCCAACCTCCTACAAATCTGATCTCTAGGGATTAGCTCTGTCAGCTTCATAGAACTGAATGGAGCGTCAAAGCACATGCCCAGCCACTGCTGCTTTCAGATAGGGGACATGGGACCCCTGTTATGATTTGTGGGGTCTTAGCAATAAGATACTTTCAACCTTTTCAGAAGGGCCCTGCCAACAACAGAATTGACTAGGTGGCAGAAAATTGTTCCTGCTTCTACCCTGTGCACATCTTTGAAGTATATCTTCTAAGACACGAGAGGGTGGGTACCGAACTGTTATCACAACACAGTATTACTGTAACATTGGCATGACCCTTTTTCTCAAGAGAGATATGTCTCTGTGATGTAGGCAGCCAGCACAGATGTGTTGTATATGGACACTTTAATAAAAGGAATAATATGTTTTAGGGCAAAAGAGCATAGTTCATTTACTTAAAGGGGTTGTGCCATTAAGAAAACTAGGTCAAAACTGATCCATTAGGTGAAATTTGACTTATTTCAAATGTACAAGCATCTCTGAAACTATACAGTTGGAGAGATATAGGGGGACTATGTATCAAGCTGTAAAATCGTATTTTTCGGCGGAAGTGCTCATTTGCGAATAATTTTATTCACAACTGGTCGTTTTGCAATCAAAATATTCGCAAATGGGCACTTTCTGCCCGGTACGACAGGGGGTGTGGAGGGGGTGGAACGGGGGCGCGGACTCAGAGGGCGCTATTCATCATTTTTTAGCCGGAAAAATAGTCAGGAAGCCTACTCCAGCTCTGAGCTGGCGTAGGTTTCCTGCCGTGCGCACCGAGGCACACAGGATTTATGTAGAGGCAGTCCGCCTGTACAAAAATCTCCGGAGCTCCGGGGACATTTTTAAGTCCAACGCAGAACAGGGAGATGGAAAAAGAGCTTGCTCTTTCCTCTCCAGGCATTGACCTTGATTTGCAGTGCCTCCAGGTTCAGTGCACAAAAAAAAAAACTCCAGACTTAATAAATGTCCCCCATAGACTTACTAATCTCCCCTCCCCATGGTTGATCTTCTGCTGCCTGTGGTTATGCCCCAAGGTCAGTGTGCTCAGTTCACCTGCAGTCTCCAGGAACTGGAAGTTTGCTTTCACTTAGCCTGCAAGCAGGAGGGATTGTGGGAAAGTTATAGTACACAGTAATAATATAACTTTATTAAAACAATGTATTGTCAAAAAACAAACAAACCCTGGAGTACCTCTTTAACAAGTGTGCTTTGTGGCACAACTCCTATAAGAAGTAATCTGTCAGCTACATATTACGTTCTAAACTGCTGACACTGTTGGATAGCAATTAGATCAGGGAGACACCTTGGGGGGAATTTGTAAAGACAGGTGTACCTGTCCTTTGTAGATGAATCCCTGCCCCCATGGATGTACTAAGAGGCGCATAAATCTGGCATACCTAGGCATGCTGCACGGCAGGGGCTGAAATCTGCTCTGGAGGCGAGAAGGAGTAAATGATGATAAATCAGGTGCGGGAGGAGGCCACACCTTTTCCCAGCTTTGCTGTAATTTTGAGAAATCCCTGGTGCCTTCATATATCTGTCTGTGCTTCCCTAATGTAGCAAAATGCTTTTATTCTATAGTATAGAAAATGCAAAGACCCTTTCTGAGCTCCTGAAGTGCAGCAAGCTATAACGCCTCCTTAGGGTGTGTTTACACACAGATTTATCTGACAGACTTTTAACCCTTTGAGGACCAGGCCCAAAATGACCCAGTGGACCGCACAAATTTTGATCTGTGTTTGTTTTTCCCTCCTCCCCTTCTAAGAGCTCTAGCACTTTCAGTTTTTTATCTACAAGGCCATGTAAGGGCTTATTTGTTACAGAAATAGTTGTACTGTGTAATGGCGTCATTCATTTTACCATAACATGTATGATGGAATTCCAAATATATTTATGAAGATATAAATTGGTGAAATCGCAAAAAAGAATGCAATATGGTAACGTTTGGGGGGTTCCTGTGTCTACGTAATGCACTATATGGTAAAAGCGACATGATACAATTATTTTATAGGTCAGCCCAAACACAACCACATGCAGGTTTACACAGATTCTCTAATGTTATATTTTTTTTTAAATGAAATCCTTTTTTTTGGCAATTAATTATAAATAAAATGTCATTTTAACGGTTTTATTTTTTCACCTACGGGGCTGTATGGGGTGTCATTTTTTCCGCCATGATCTCTAGTTTTTATTAATACCATATTTGTGAAGATCGGATGTTTTGATCACTTTTTATAAAATTTTTTTTTATATATAATGTAACATAAAATCGGTAATCCGCGCACTTTTTTCCCTCTTTTCGCGTTTAAGGAGTTAATGACACGCAGCAGCGCGATCGCTGCAGCGTGTCATTACCGGTGAGGTCCCGGCTGCTGATTGCAGCCGGCCCCCACCTGCTATGAAGCGCGCTCCACTCCGGAGCACGCTTCATAGCGGGAGAAACACCCAGGGCGTACAGTTACGCCCTAGGTCGTCTGGGGACAGACTTCCATGGCGTAACTATACGCCCTGGGTCGTCTAAGGGTTAAAGCCAAAGCCAGTAATAGATTTGAAAAGAGAAGAAATCTCAGTCTTTCCTTTATGACCTGTTTTCTGTTTATAGTCTGTTCCTGGCTTTGGCTTAAAAAATCTGTCAGATAAATCTGTGTAAACACGCCATTACTCCCCCTTCTATACCTGACCCTACTTAGGACTTCCAGGTGTCAATCAAGTGTGTGTGTATGTGGGGTGGACAGTCATGCTTGAATCTATTCAGGAGCTTGAAAAGCTAGGGAATAAAACCATGTCTCCATATTCTGGGAGCACAGCTGGGTAAATAAAAGGTACCATATGTTTGCATGCTCTCGCAGCTAAGTGCCAGCATTTTGGAGCTATAGCTGACAGATTTACGTTAAATATACAGTCACATATGATCAAGTATAATTTTTGATTATGGTTCTTATTTGATAACCCTGTCAGTGCATTGTAGACGTTCTGCTGAATTATGACACCAGTTTAATAGCAATTACTGTTACCCACCAGATACAGTCCCTGTCAACCTGCTCATCTAAGGACAGTCTAATGAAAATGTTAGTATAGAAAGGGAAACCTGTCGTGTGCGCTACATATAATTTAGATTATTTATCACAGACTTAAATTGATGTGTTGATATTTTTGCATTTATACCCTTGAAGTGTTAATAAACTCAACATTTTGTGGTTAAAGGAACGAACAGTGAGAAATGTAAAATTGGCCAAATCAGTAGCCAGAGGTGGGTAACTGCAGAAATCAACATGTCAGTCATCGCTTCATACTGTCCTCTAAATGATAGGGGGAGCTCTCCTTTCTTGAATAGTCCGGACTTCTGCCTAACAGGTCTAGCATCCCGCAGCAATGAAGAAGGGAGCATAACTGGGCAGGCAGGTCCCCTGTACCTGTCAGAGGCTGTTGTGTAACAGATGATTTATAACGCACAGGCTGCTGTAAATGGCACCCTGTATACTGGTAATGGGTTTGCAGGTCAGCCATGTTCCTGCTGGTGGATGTGATGGATACATGGAGAGATCAAAATGTTATAGATGCTGGGAAATTGCTATTAATACCATTTCCTATCACAGACAATAACTTTTATAGCCATGCCAGACTTGTGAATATCGCTTCATCTAGCTCTATTTTCCCGTTCTTTAGTCTTTTTACCCTAATGCTGTGATTGTGTACACAAGATTTTCCATTCTCTTCTAGCATATTTTCACTATACTTTTCCATTATTTTTGCGTTTCAACAACAACAGACGTCAGAATACTTGGATCACAGGGCTTTGGCCTGGGAAAGGATTTGCATAGTTTGGTCCTCTGCCAAGATGTCTGTAATGTGGGAACCGTGGCTCTGTCTGGAGTAATAGTCAATCTATTGTACCCTGGGTCAGCCGTATTTATTCTTATGTACATGCCAAGGAAAATGTCAACAGCAACAAAGTACATTTTGAATAACCTTTCGTATTGATAAGCATCCACATTTTCAATGGTGCTGTATAACAAGAGGCTTGTGCAGAATTATTTTTATTTATTTTGCTTCAAGGTGTATGCAATAAAGCAAAAGTGATTAAAGCAGTTATACAATTGACCCAGATTAATCAGTATGTCTGCTATACTGTCCATGGCAGCCAATTACAGCTCAGCTTTCATTTCTCAAATTGTTCTGGTCAAATGTAAGCTGAGCTGTGATTGGTTCCTATGAGTAAAATAGGCTGTTTGTCTTGACAGATTGATAAATCTCTGCCACCCATGTTATGCGTATTGCTGGTCTCATCCTGGAATTATAGTTTCTTCCTTTCTTTCTGCCACCTTGTCTATAATATGCAGGTTAGAAAGACAAGTGCACAGCCAGCATGGACACATGACTGCAGGACCAGACTACATACATTTGTTTGTAATCTGTAACCAAATAAATTAGATAAATGGTTTTCATGGTGCTAAAGCCTTACAATAATATATCTTTAATATATTTGCTTAATGGTGCATTTACACAGACAGATTTATCTGACAGATCTTTGAAGCCAAAATCAGGAACAGACTATAAACAGGGATCAGGTCATAAAGGAAAGACTGGGATCTATCCTCAAATTCCTGGCTTTGGCTTTTAGAATCTGTCAGATAAATCTTTCTGTGTAAGCGCACCCTAAAGGGAATCAATCATTCCAATTGGGCTGATATGATTCCCTGGGGCACTGCATAAAGCTCATGTGCAGCGCAACACACACCGGCTGAGGCTGCAGCAGAAGCTTTATACCGAAGAAAATTAACTTTGATTTTGGGGGCGTGCAGCAGGCGGAGGCGGGCAGGTAGTCATCTGGGCAGCTCCCCGCCCATGTCTAGTCATCACTCTCTGCCTGCTAGCGAGCTTGGCAGGATGATTGACAGGCAGAGAGGCCAGTAACAAGCTTCTCTGCCTGTCAATCATCCCCTCTGAGTATGCTGACAGGCAGATATGTGTCTGGGGCTGCACAGGAGCTTTATTCAGTGCTCCAGGGAACCATATCAGCCCAATTAAACATAGTCATTAATGTGGTATACATCGACATACCTTTTTGCTCATACGCAGAGATATACTGTAGCACAGACCAAGGGCTTTTGACCAATGTAAACATGGCCTAAGTCCTCATTGACATGTCTGCAGTTTTTTGTGGACTGTATAATCAGTATGCAATCCACAATGTGCCTGTATTTATTGGTAATGTGGCGGATCTGCAAAAAAATAAGTTGAAAGTGAAAAAAGAAATGGGGAACAGATCCGTAATTTTACAGACAATACCTCTGTAACATCCGCAAATTACAGACACTCCCATAGACTTCTATTGGTGAATCTGTGCCATAATTACGGCCCATACTGGAGCCTCTGTGTTTTTTGTGGCATGGATCACAAAAGGGGCCCTTCTGGAAATCAGTGGGATAATTTGTCTGTAATTGCAGATCAGCTTTCATGGACTGTGATTGGTTGCCATCTGTCTGAGAGAAAAAAAAGTGATGAATCTGGTCTTTGTATGCTTTTTAGTCACATCTAATTACATTATCATTATTATATTTTCTTCTTTAACAAAAAATGCTTTAAAAACACCAATGAAAACACTACAATTCCCTTCAAATGCTGCTAATGTATTTCTTTTTTTTCTCTGGCCATAGACCATACTGTATGATTTACCTTTAATGATTTCTTATGGTTTTCCCATTTGTCTGTAAGAAATGTCAGCTGTCTGTGATTTTTGCATAAGTTGTCCACAATATAGACAATTAAAGTTAGCGGCCCTTCTTGAGACGTAACAAAAGACTGATAAATCTATAGAGCGTTTTTACTACAGCAGTGTCTGTTACTTGCTATAAACTAGACAGGAGGATGATAGATTAGGAACTTGGGTGATTTATTCATGTAACTGTATGTTTTGCTGCATATGCGTCCAGATGAAAAAGGAAGGAAATGTCTCACTGTAATAATAATAATGTTCAACCCATGAGTGGAGTAACAACAGTTAGCCCTGTTGAAAGGCAGATTTTATTAACCACTCGTGCTCTATATCTGAAATCCTATGTTTCTATACTTGTGGGGAAGCTCATATTCATCCCCTACACACACCCCATGTAAACAAAAGCAATCATCTTTTTAACAAATGTTTAGGAATGGATCATTGCGTTTTATAATTTGCTATGTCAGAAGTTTACATACACCAATGTCATTGCGTTTAGAAGCAGCCATTATACCTTTCAGGAAGGAGACTTGATCATTCTCTTAGAGATGGATGGACTTTGGTGTAAAAATAGAAATCAATCCAAGAACAACAGCAAACAACCTTGTGAAGATGTTGGAGGAAATGGGTACAAGCGTATCTATAGAAAACTTCAAAGTCTTTTCGTCAGATCACCATATAAATAGATGAACGCCTGGTTCCAGTCCTGGAGCCGGTGTGATATACACCTGGTGCCAACAGGTGAATAAGTGAATGAAGAGAAATGGAAGAATCCACCGCTCCACAGGTAGAGTAAAAGAAGAAATTTTATTCCATCAGTCCAAAACATAGTACACACAGTCTAGTAAAAGTACTGTACACACTGACGCATTTTGGGACAGAGCCCTTAATCGTGGCAATATGCCATGATTAAGGGCTCTGTCCCGAAATGCGTTGGTGTGTACTTTTAATGTACTATGTACTAATGTACTGATGAAATAAAATTTCTTGTTTTACTCTACCTGTGGAGAGGTGGATTCCTCCATTTCTCTCAAGTGTATCTATACCGACAGTAAATTGTGCCCTATATTGGCACGACCTGAAAGTCTGCTTGGCATGAAAAAAACCACTGCTGCAAAACCGCCATAAAAATGCCAAGTTACAGTTTACTACTGCACATGGGGGTCAAAAACATGTCTTCTGGTATAATAAACATGTAACTGTTTGGTAATAATGATTTGGTCACCATTGCTATGTATGGATGTATGGGAGGAAAAGAGGAAGGCTTGCAAGACAAAACGCCATCCTAACCGTAATGTACCAGGGAGTCGGCATCATGTTGTGGGGTGCCTTGCTGCAGGAGGTGTTGGTACCTCTCACAAAATAGTTTACATTGTGAGGATGTAAAATTATGTTAGGATACTGCAACACTTCAAAACATTAGCCAGGCAGTAAAAGGGGTACCCCAGAAGAAAAAATATTTTCAAATCACCTGGTGCTAGAAAGTTGTATTTGTAAATGTTTGACTACAAGTTACTACAAATGACAGTTAGGGCCCATTCACACTGTGGAAAACAGGCAGAAATTCCGAGCAGAATCCCCATTGCAGACTCCGCACGGAATTCCGCCTGCCTCAATTTTAAGTATAGGGCGCCGCAGCTCTCCGCTGAAAGAATTGACATGTCAGTTCTTGCAGCGGAGAGTGGAGGGGCCCTATGAGGCAGGCAGAATTCCAAGCCTGTGGTGGGGATTCTGCTCAAGATCTCTGCCTGTTTTCCGCAGTGTGAATGGGCCCTAAGGGCCCATGCACACAGAGCAAAAGAGGTGGAAATTTTAAGTGGAGCCCACACAGCGGACACCGCCTGAAATTCTGCCTGACAAGCGTGCTTTGCTTGAAATTACCACCTCTTTTGCTTTGTGTGCACAGGCCCTCACACTTTGAGGTTAGTACTACACTGTGACTCTGTTGTGTGAATAGGAACCACCATGTCACACTGTCTGCTTAGCCTCCCCATAGCTCATACAAATAGTTGGGTCACATTGCAACTTACAAGCAATAGTGAAAATCCTTCCTGGATGGATGTTTTTTATTTTTATTTGTAACTGTTGAGGTTCCTGGTGTGCATGGAAGAATTGCTGTGTAGCCCAAATCTAAATGTCAGGGGTTAAGAATTTTAAGGAATGTGGCTATCCCTAAAAATTTATATTCTGGAGTCTATTTAAAGAAAACAAAAATAATAGTGTTCACTTTGGTCATAATCATTCCGGTTTCCCAGACTCCTCAGCAGATTTACGCCATGAAACATCCCCTGCTTCCATGTCACTGCACAACTACTTGACAGAAGTACTTTTCTATTTTATATGTCTTTAATGCTTATTTATATCCTTCAGTACCTTTTGCTGTTGCCATCTTCGAAAGAACCAGTTTCGGTAGTTGGTTTATTTTTAAATAGTTTTGATGGTATCGCTCCATGTACATTTCCTCATTATATACTGTATCTTTTCTAAAGTTTTCTTTATCCTTTCAACTAACCACAGGATTCCAGTACAAATTTTGAAGATCATGTGAGTTGGGCTAGTAAAGAGAAGGGGGAGGATGAATGCTTACATTGTGTGTGTGTGTGTTTTTTTTTATTTATCAGTGATTTTTGTATAATGACGACAGTAGGAAGTCACAGTTACTGTGAGTTCTGTCTGTGGTTTACAACGTATACCACATACTGTATATATTTACACAGCTTCAAGAATAACTGTCAGCAAAAGTAAATTTTAATAGCATTTTGACATGATCTATGGCTATATACCGGCATTCAGGTCCTTAATAAAACTATTGTAACATTCTGTCACCTGCACATCTGTAGTTTTTGTATGCCCACAATAAATAAATCATGCCACATTTGATTGGATCTTGCTTTATAGAAATAAATTCTTCCTTGGAACTAATGAGCAATACCTCCATAGTAACATTATACAGAAACATCACACAGAGGGCCTCTGACTACATAAGACATTTTGTGACTACAAAGACTCTTCTTGCTATAAAATAATTATTCTGTGTTCTGGAAGCACAGACAGATATATGAAAGGTACCTGGTGTCTCCCTGACCTAACAACATCTAACAGTATTAGTAGTTTGGAACGTGAATTGCAGCTTATGGGGCCTTCATGCTCTGTAGATCACAGATGCTATGGAGCGTGAAGCAGCGGGCCGGCATCAGGAGCTTTCATCGTCACGTATTATGTTATCATATGGAGCCGGCCCGTAGCTTCAAGTTCTGTAGCATCCGTCGTGGGAATGCCCCCTTACTGCATGTCTGCAGTGAGGAGGAGTTTGGCTGGAGTAGTGATCAAGTTTGGACCCTTTTTGTTCCATTCAGTGTCATCAGTAGTGAGGAGTAGTAGTGGGGCGCTTGGGACCCCGGTACAAATGATCAGAATGTTCTCCTGTGAATAGGTGACAGAGGTCAATTGTTGTACAACCCCTATAATTCTCTTGGCAAAGGAATTAGAGCTATTGTCCAGATTCCCTAAAACTTTATCAATAATGCACCTAGTGTATGTTGGCAAAAAGGTGCAAACTATTTGGTTTGCGCAAAACTCTGTGCCTTTTTGCCCTGTTCACCTGACAGGTGGGCAGGAGATGCTGCAGGGTGGAGAAAAGGTGTGTATTGGAAAACCCTTAAATTTATTTTGGCATTAATTTAGATCTTCGCTACTAGTAGTATCACTAAAGATGCCTATACCCTGACCATACATTCTAAAAGCTGTCAGAATTCACAAGGATTGGAATAGAAAACAAGTTGTAATCCAGCTGTATTGTGTGTGCAGGAATAAGGCTGCATATGTCGTGCCTCCTGCGGGGTGTGACCAGCTGGAAGTTACCAAAGCTGGCAAATACTAAAGCCTGGTGGTGGTAGTAAATGAATGAATGTATCGAAAAACAGAGTAGCAGGTTTACTTAAGCAAATGAAGATTTCCTGCTGTGTGAGATCTCGCTCAGCTAGCTTGTACAAACAAAGAAATGCCAAAGTTCCTCTCCTTTTTGGGGTATGTGCCAAGCTGGCAGTACCTGCTTTGAAAAAACCCCAGAAATCTTTATCTCTGTAATACTTAGAATAATTTCCTCCAAAGTATAAGCATGGATCTATGAATATTGTAAGATTCTCACAATCTAGCTGTGGGGATAGAGAGCGCCAGTGATCTCCCCCTTCCATGAGCTGGGTGAGCAGTCATCCTGACAACTGTACAGCTTTTCTGTAGGCTCAGGCATTGGGCACACCTTCCGCTTACACTGACATTAGTGCAAGCAGGTGACACGTAGGCTGCCTGATTGTGTGCTAAACAGGTGGAGCGAGAAAGTACATCTACTACACATCCACCTTAGGATTACACACCAGCTGGGCTTTTCCTTCCCTGATACATAGTGGAGGTGAGTTTCTCTGTTTGCTGTCATCTAGTACTGATGCCACATAGCACATACTGAGACCCTGTAATTCATATGCATTCTCTAGCCTGACATTGAATTATTTTTTTTCAATGAATTGAGATTTGTTTCCATGTCCTGTGTTCTTTCCTCCATTGTTGCGGCCATCCTGCTCAGCACAAGGTGGAGATACTGTTTGTAGACAATGATGTGCATCATTGCACTCAGCAAACAGCCATATCTCATAGAAACTCCTTTCCTTTATATAGCAAAATGTTAACCACCTACTAGCAAAGCAAAAAAAAACAAAACAAAACCCTTAAACCCTTAATAGTGTGTATTAGCAACATGGGACGCAACCTTTTCTTTCAGACCCTGTTAGGAGAAACAAACCACTTCCTTCTGATCTGCTAGTTGCAGTTTTGTTTCCAGATTGCTGTAACTGAAGGTGTAACGTAATACCAGGGTCTACATTTACACCCACAGTCATACACGAAGTAGTTCATAACCTGCTTACTGTGACCTATTGTCTTTTCACATCATTCTGATGGCAAGTGTTTCATAGTGACTCAGTGGGATGAATATGAATGATAATAATCCTATACCAGTCATGAGTGTTAAAGCACTAGTCCTGTGTGAAATAAGTTGGCGTGGTAAATGAAGTAGTGAGTAAACTGCGATTGTGGGTAGTTGGCAAGTGAGCCCCCACATGATGGCTGGTGTCTTCAAGAAAACCTGTCCCATTCCGGCAATACTGGAACTGCTGACTTCTAAAGAATAAGATGACAGAGTGGAAAGACCACTGGTGCATGTATCGGGTGACGTCGCTTCAGAGCTTTATGGTATAAACACACACACCGTATACGCAGCGTATTTACTGCTGCGATACGCAGCAAATACGCAGCAGATTGGATCTAAATAACTGAACACAGCATCAAATCTGCACCATCAAATCTGCTGCGTATCTGCTGCGAATACAGTGTGTGTTTGTACCCTTTATGGTGCGTTCACACCTACAGGATCTGCAGCTGATTTTCTGCAGCAGATTTCATTTAAATAACTGAACACAGCATCAAATCTGCTGCAGATCTGATGCAGATCCTGTAGGTGTGAATGCACCCTTAGAGTCACAAGTGAAATAGTCAGGTGTGGCAAGCAAGGAATTCTGTATACTTGTCCCCACCGCTGACTTTTTTTAATTTTTTTTGCAGTGTGTCCTCATATGAACATTTTGGAGGTGGGATAAGCGCCTTTAAATCCAGCACATGCCGCACAACCCTTACAAAGGGTACAATACATCAATGTTAAAGGGGTTGTCCAGCGAAAATCTTTTTCTTTCAAACCAACTGGTTTCAAAAAGTTAAATAGATTTGTAATTTACTTCTATTTAAAAATGTCAAGTCTTTCCATACTTATCAGCTGCTGTATGTCCTGCAGGAAGGGGTGTTTTCTTTCCAGTCTGAGACAGTGCTCTTTGCTGCTGACATCTCTGTCCGAGACAGGAACTGTCCAGAGCAGCAGCAAATTCCCATAGAAAACATTTCCTGCTCCGGACAGTTCCTGTCTTGGACAGAGGTGGCAGCAGAGAGCACTGTGTCAAACTGAAAAGAAAACAACGTTTCCTGTAGGACATACAGCAGCCGATAAGTATAGGAAGATTTTTAGATTTATAAATAAAAGTAAATTACAATACTATATAACTTTCTGACACCAGTTGATTTGAAAGAAAAAGATTTTTGCTGGACAAACCCTTTAAAACTTGTTTTTTGGCAATGTATCAGCTTGTAGAATTTTAGGATTAGCCAGTTGTTTACAAAATGGTAGTTTACTGAATAGTTACCTCTGTAATTTAACGTCTACTCTTCCTAATGTGGTTAATACACTGTAAACAGTAATTTGACTCCATCACTTTAGCAGCACTGTAAATGAGCAGTATACCTATAATTCTGAGGCTGAGCAGCTAATGTTGTGAAGCTATTAACTTCAAAGCTATTTGGAAGAGTTTCTAAGCTCCACTTTTAGGAGTCTTGAGACTACTTTAGTAGTTGTTGTTTAACTTGTTTTGTGACTTTGTGTTAAACATTAACAATCTGATACGACCTGACTTCTCCCATGCATATATTCATGCCATTATTGTATGTGTACCTTCTATTAACTTGATCTTAAAAGTAATAACATTTGTATCCTGTTTGGTTGTGTTGATCAGATAAACTGTGTTTAATGCAAGCTACTTCATTACCATTGGAGAAAGCCAAGCCACAGCTTTTTGTGTGTTTTTCACATGTACACATGTAAGGGCCCTATTACACCAAAAGATGTCTGACAGATTATCTGACAGATTTTTTTCAGCCAAAGTCAGGAATGGACTATAAACGGAGAACAGGTCGTAAAGATAAGACTGAGATTTCTCCTCTTTTCAAATCCATTCCTGGCTTTGGCTGAAAAAGATAAGAGATGAGCAAATGTACAGTAAAAACTAAACGAATCGCTTTGCTAGCTTGGCAGTCGGCTTATGGCTGATAAGCCAACTGCCGAGCTAGCAAAGCGATTTGCTTTGTTTTTACTGTAAGTTTGCTCATCTCTAGCAGTCAGTATAAAGTGTATGGAGTCGGTTTAGATGAAATTTCACTGACCCCCTTTTTGCTTGGAGAGAGAACCTGCCGCCGGAGCAGTCTAGCTGCAGCTTATCCCTCTACTCCCCTTAGAGAACACAGGAAGGTTTGGCCACACCGACTTTTGACATGTCAGAGTTTGTTCAGACCCATACAGATTGTGAAAGCGAGCCAGCAGAAGCTCATGCTCGGCACAGTCCTCTCCCGACTCTGTGTCATGTGATAAGTTGGGCTTCTGATGTAAGTCTGTGGAGCCCGACTCTTTTACTTACACAGAGCGGGGAGTGGATGCCGCTGCAGCACTGTCCTCTTCCTGCTCATTCTTGCAATAAGTCTGCGTCTGAACACTCAGACCAATCAAAACTTTGACATGTGTCTCTGACATGTCAAAAGTTTTTTTTAAAATGACAGTGACACCTCAAGGCTATGTTCTCACATTCATACAAACTTATGTCTAAAACTAGGGATTGTCCGAACCTGCCGTGCAGCTGGTGGATACAGCGGGAGGACCGCCTGGAAAACTGGGATATAGCCTATGTACTGCCCAAGGAGAGGGCAGACAGCGGGAATCATTTCCGAGAGTTCGGGTTCGTACGAACCCGTACCGAACCAGGTTCGGACCATCCCTATCTAAAACCATGCCCCTATTGGCTGCGCAGTGTTGCCGGGAGTGATTACCATCATTGTGTGGCTAGTGGTGACCACATGGGGGCCTGGTTTCAGCTGCATGCAGAGACCCCAACGTGGGAGTGCAACCTTTGTGCTTTCACTAATTTTGGTTCTGGCAGGCAGAAAGACTTGGCACTCAGAATTCAGTGCTTCACGCAGGTTTATTATATTATTATACTTAATACAATGGTTTTGTGGCACTATTGATGAAGACAAAACCAGGTGTGGATGAAAATGGGTGAGACAGTATTAAACATTGATATAACTACTACTTTTTTTACTTTCTCAATCCACTCCTAGTTTTAGCTTTAAAAAACCGCATCTCAAAACCTGAACGTAAAAGAGCACATCTTCTGAACCACATTAGACCTATAAGTCTGAGGTCTGTTTTTATTTTTTAATAAACGTCTACTTTTCTGCCTCAAAGTTTTCCTTAAGTCTCAAGTACTTGGTATATCTCTGTGTTCTGTGCTGCTGTACCACAACCTAAATTGGTGCACCATAAAGGGATCACACTTTCTCAGGTGTGTGTTTGTACACCAGCCCCACTTTGGTGTATGGATTTATGGATTTTAGTTAATGATGTTAGCCAAGGGTCAGGCTTGCTGAATAGAATATGATCTGTTCAGTGTTCATTTTTATAATTTTAGCTTTTAAAATTTTCACTGAAATAGGTAAAATGTACTATAAATTCCCAAGTTCAGTCTTTTAGTAAGAAAAATGTTCTTTTCCTAATGCATAGGCTTTGTGAGGTTGGAAGGTTGGAGATCCTTTATAATTAGGTTGGTTATATTGTGAAGTATCTACTGTACTTTTTCATCTGCAGATGGTTAGCTAAACGTCTAGTCTGTACTTAACAGGATTAGGTGGCTTTCACACGTGCGTAATACAGGTTCCAGTAGAATGGCAGATCTAATTACCTGGTTTGACATCATCAAAGATCACTGTAATGTTTTCAGTTTGGGTTTGTAGACCTGTGGTTGGGCTGAGACTGACCTTTCTATTAAATGTATGAAAATGACCTCAGAACAAGTCAAGCATTGCGCCTAAATATACACTCACCGGCCACTTTATTAGGTACACCATGCTAGTAACGGGTGGTCTTCTGCTGCTGTAGCCCATCTGCCTCAAAGTTCGACGTACTGTGCGTTCAGAGATGCTCTTCTGCCTACCTTGGTTGTAACGGTTGGCTATTTGAGTCACTGTTGCCTTTCTATCAGCTCGAACCAGTCTGCCCATTCTCCTCTGACCTCTGGCATCAACAAGGCATTTCCGCCCACAGAACTGCCGCTCACTGGATGTTTTTTCTTTTTCGGACCATTCTCTGTAAACCCTAGAGATGGTTGTGCGTGAAAATCCGAGTAGATCAGCAGTTTCTGAAATACTCAGACCAGCCCTTCTGGCACCAACAACCATGCCATGTTCAAAGGCACTCAAATCACCTTTCTTCCCCATACTGATGCTCGGTTTGAACTGCAGGAGATTGTCTTGACCATGTCTACATGCCTAAATGCACTGAGTTGCCGCCATGTGATTGGCTGATTAGAAATTAAGTGGTAAAGTGCAGTTGGACAGGTGTACCTAATAAAGTGGCCGGTGAGTGTATATTAAGGGCCCTTTTACACGGAAAGATTATCTGACAGATTATCTGCCAAAGATTTGCCAAAACCAGGAATGGATTTGAAAAGAGGAGAAATCTCAGGCTTTCCTTTATTACCTGATCTCTGTTTATAGTCCATTCCTGGCTTTGGCTTTAAATCTTTGGCAGATAATCTGTCAGATAACCCTAAATCTCCCAAGACAATTTTTTTTTTTTCATTTGATAGCTGGTACCCAGAACTATTGTGTTGATCACATCCTATACTCACCATGGTCACTGATGAAGGAAGTGCCTCTGTGATCTACCACAGGGGAGAAGGATCAGAACAAGCCCAAGGAAATTGCACAGCAGTAGTTTGAACATAATGTGTTGCTGTAAGGTTATGCAAAGGTGCTTATGCAAGTGATGTCAGGCCTTTACATTTGCAATTCTATATCTATAGGGAGGTATATGTCTCACATATTTTCTTTCTTTCAGCTTCCTACACAAGTAAGGTTGTGTTCACATCTCATGGTTTTGCCATGACTGTTGAGGGTTTTCGTTTTGGGCATGGTTTTACGTAAATCACGTCATGAGTATAATGACAATCCCAGAAGTTTCCACTGTTCATAAGATGATGATGATGATGATGAAGATGAAAAGAACTAATTCTGCTTTCATATTTACAGTGTTTACAATTTTGCAGGTCACTATCCAGGCTTCACAATGTTTGATGGGGACTATGACTACCTCATCAAGTTTTTAGCATTGGGAGACTCCGGTGTTGGAAAAACCAGCTTTCTCTACCAATATACAGATGGGAAATTTAATTCTAAGTTCATTACAACAGTAGGCATAGACTTCCGGGAAAAGAGAGTGGTGAGAATTTTTTTTATTTGTTTTGTTATGTGGGTTTTTGTCTGCAAAATGAGGCTCAAACTTTGGATACAGAGTCACTTTAAGTCCCTTTTACACAGGCCGACAACAAGGCAAACTGAGGAAATTGGTATACAGTTTGGGGGCAAAAAGATTCTATATTGTATTGTTTGAAATCCTTGCTCCTTCTGAGTCCAGTAGACTGTCCTAGGTATTCATTATATGCACAGTCATACAGGGAAGTCTATCTACTATTGTGACTCCACCCACTTGACTATTAAACCCAAAATAAGGGGTTTAATCAATAAATTACAAGTCACACTTAAAGGGGTATTCCCCCCCAAAATTATTTTTGCATTAATACGTTGCCCACCCGTAGCTTTTCATCTTTTTAATATAAAGTTATTATGGATTCTGCACAGTTTTGCTGTTATCTAGGTGCCCCCACCCCCACGGATTGCATAGAATTATCAGCTCTCAGTCCACTCCGACACGCTCCCTGCTCCTGGCCCTCACCCTCCGAGACGGCATCACGTGTCCTCATTCTCTTCAATGGGCCGGGTTAGCGCTTCTATCCCAGCCAATCTGAAGTGAAGGAGGACAGCGGTGGCTGCTGTTAGAGAGGGAGACAGTGATCAATCAGTGCAGCTGTCACTCCCACGGCGCTTCCCGGCAGCACACACCCCCTTCCGACAATTGCTGAGAGCCGCGGGGCCGCCGGTGAGCGCCGCGGCGCCCCGCGGCTCACTGTCCCCAGTCACTTGTGGCTGCTGGGCGTTCGCCCGCGGCTAAACACCCCCCCCCCCGGGTCCATCAATTGTTCCCCCACCCCCCCGGTCGCCCGCGGCTCTGCTACACTGTCTCACCATCTCAGCTCTGCTATGCCATCACCATCTCAGCTCTGCTATGCCATCACCATCTCAGCTCTGCTATGCCATCACCATCTCAGCTCTGCTACACCGTCTCACCATCTCAGCTCTGCTACACTGTCTCACCATCTCAGCTCTGCTACACTGTCTCACCATCTCAGCTCTGCTATGCCATCACCATCTGAGCTCTGCTATGCCATCACCATCTCAGCTCTGCTACACTGTCTCACTATCTCAGCTCTGCTACACTGTCTCACCATCTCAGCTCTGCTATGCCATCACCATCTCAGCTCTGCTACACTGTCTCACCATCTCAGCTCTGCTACACTGTCTCACCATCTCAGCTCTGCTACACTGTCTCACCATCTCAGCTCTGCTACACTGTCTCACCATCTCAGCTCTGCTACACTGTCTCACCATCTCAGCTCTGCTATGCCATCACCATCTCAGCTCTGCCATGCCATCACCATCTCAGCTCTGCTACACTCTCACCATCTCAGCTCTGCTATGCCATCACCATCTCAGCTCTGCCATGCCATCACCATCTCAGCTCTGCCATGCCATCACCATCTCAGCTCTGCCATGCCATCACCATCTCAGCTCTGCCATGCCATCACCATCTCAGCTCTGCCATGCCATCACCATCTCAGCTCTGCCATGCCATCACCATCTCAGCTCTGCCATGCCATCACCATCTCAGCTCTGCCATGCCATCACCATCTCAGCTCTGCCATGCCGCCACCATCTCAGCTCTGCCATGCCGCCACCATCTCAGCTCTGCCATGCCGCCACCATCTCAGCTCTGCCATGCCGCCACCATCTCAGCTCTGCCATGCCGCCACCATCTCAGCTCTGCCATGCCGCCACCATCTCAGCTCTGCCATGCCGCCACCATCTCAGCTCTGCCATGCCGCCACCATCTCAGCTCTGCCATGCCGCCACCATCTCAGCTCTGCCATGCCGCCACCATCTCAGCTCTGCCATGCCGCCACCATCTCAGCTCTGCCATGCCGCCACCATCTCAGCTCTGCCATGCCGCCACCATCTCAGCTCTGCCATGCCGCCATAATCATCTCAGCTCTGCCATGCCGCCATAATCATCTCAGCTCTGCTACTTCATCATCAGACATAAGCATTGCATGATGGGAAATGTAGTTTCCTATCTTGATTATAGACCATGTTTTAGAAAAACTTGTAACTCAGGAACGGCAGCAGCTAGAAAGATGGGAGACGGCTCAAAATATTCGGAGGGACTTGGTGAGTAAGAATAACTAGGTTTGGGGGCATTACATTTTTTTTTTTGCTTTTGGGGGGAATACCCCTTTATGGTGCGTTCACACCTACAGGATCTGCAGCTGATTTTCTGCAGCAGATTTCATTTAAATAACTGAACACAGCATCAAATCTGCTGCAGATCTGCTGCAGATCCTGTAGGTGTGAACGCACTCTTAATCTCTTCCCCTCAGTACTGCATATTGGTCGGCTCAGCTTCTCTTGACATGATGTCCATAGATTAAACTGCATTCTCATGGTGATAGCTTTTCTTTAATGTAGTCATTACACACTTTTCAGAATAACACATATAATAACATAGTAATTACACTAAAATGGCAACGACATAATAACATTAAAAGGTTTCCTATTATTCCAGTAACAAGCCTCACAATAATGTCTGGGAAGCAGAGGAAGAACACACAGGTGCTTAGATAGCATTATACAAAATGCAATACATGCTGTTTGTTCAGAGACCAATATCTCGGTCCCTAAACACTCAAACCACGGTTCCCACCTGTACTACGAATTTCTTGAGAAATCATTTTAAAACTTTAGATTCTTAAGTAGAAGTGTCAGACTGCATTGTTGTTACTGCTCACATACCTTGCAGGGTAAAGACACTTTCATTTATTTCCTTAGTGTTAAACCAGTTGTGCAGGTTGTTGCTGTCCTAGGCTTGGTTGGTATAGATATTATTGAAATATAGCTGGAAGCTGTCATCACAGAAAAGAAATTAAACATCCACTGTTTGCAGATTGGTCTGAATTGTTACCACCGCCGTTCAAGTATTTCTTGATTTGTAATATTTTATTCTGCAAGTTTTGCATTTATGCCTCCTCTTACACAGACAGATTTATCCGAATAACAGTTTATTGAAGCCAAAGCCAGGAACTGACTATAAACGGGGAACAGGTCTTATACTAAAGACTAAGATTTCTCCTCTTTTCAGATCCATTTCTGACTTTGGCTTCGATTAATCTGTGTGTGTAATAGGGCTTTTATAGTGCATTTACACAGAAAGATTAATCTGACAGATTTTTTAAGCCAGGAATGGATATGAGAATAGGAGAAATATCAGTCTTTCCTTTATGACCTGTTCCCAGTTTTTAATCTATTCCTGGCTTTGGCTTCATCAGTCTGTTAGATAAATATCTGAGTAAACGCACCATAAGCCTGCAAACATCTCTGCCTTGTAAAAAAGACGGGGGAGAGCTAAAGAGGGGAGGGGGTTATGTCACACGATATAGGAGTAATAGAATGAGGACTTCTGTATAATAATCCATGATTCTCTGGCAGCATAATATATTAGCCCCTTCCCCTTATGGTTGAGGTTCATGCAGCAGTTTAGCACCATGTTGTCTCTGGCATCTGAAGAAAAGCAAATTAGCTCTTTGTATTTTTTTTGCTGGATTTCTCAAAGCTTAGTATTATGTATGTCTGAAGCCAGGGCCATGTATGAGAAGGCCAGAGCACCAGTATTTATGTAAGTGCAATTATCAGTGTCTTATAATAAAGCATGGCCTGGGGATTCCTACCTTCCAAACAGTCGATAGATCTGCAGCTTTTCTTATTATCTTTGGTATAATTAGAATAAGATTTTAGCTTGTACAGCAGAATTGAGCCTCATACCACTCTGCCACCATAATAATGTCTTTTCTGTCCTTCTATCATTATAATTTGGCTCTGACCCCTGGTCTGTAATGTTGGGTACTATAGTTTCTGATGTATTTGCAGCTACACAATCCAATTAGAGGATATTCCCACTAGAGAATAGGTCTACTGCATTATCCTTGTCTTTTTCTATGTTTAGTGTTTCCACCATCTCTTTTCTCAGGTATATCATTCAAATGGTCCTGATGGAATCGCTGGTAGAGGTCAGAGGGTCCACCTGCAGCTATGGGACACGGCAGGTCAGGAAAGGTAAGGTTATAGTGCTATTATACAACTTTTCCAGTGTGTGCAGGGCCGGTTTTAGACAAAATGTGGCCCTGGGCAAAGTTGAAGGTGGGGCCCCAAATGCTAAAACATTGTAGCAGCAATTTAAGGTCCCGATACTTTTTTGTCAGCGGTTGGCGCGCTGCTCGAGGTGGGGTGATCTTCTGTGACCTTAAATAAGACCCCTCTGTTCCCCATATAGTAGATAGGTCCCTCTGTGCCTCCATAGTACATATAGTCGGTATCCCTCTGTAGGTAATTCTTCTGGTAGTTACCTCCACCACCCAGTATGTAGTATCCACCAATATAGGAGGCATCTCACTGTAGGTTTTACACCTGTTAGCTAGCCCCCTGATAGCTGCCCCCTCAGCAGATAGCAGCTCCCCTGATAGTTACCCCCCCCCCCCCCAGCACATAGCATCTCCCCTGTTCCCCCCCCCCCCCCAGCACATAGCATCTCCACTGATAGTTGCCCCCTCAGCAGATAGCAGCTCCCCTGATAGTTACCCCCCCCCCAGCACATAGCATCTCCCCTGTTCCCCCCCCCCCCCCAGCACATAGCATCTCCACTGATAGTTGCCCCCTCAGCAGATAGCATCTCCACTGATAGTTAAATGCCCCCCCCCGCCCCCAGCACATAGCATCTCCTAGGGCTGGGGTGATGTGGGCAAAAAATAAAATCTCGTTTTTTCTTTTCTCGATTTTTTTTTTATTTATTTTTTGATGGGTGTAGTAGTATAGGCATAGTGGATAAGGGGTGTAGCAATAGTAGAAGCATATAAGATGAGGGGTGTAGTAGTAGATAAGGGGAGTAGCAGTTTTGGGAGTAGTAGTAGTATCAGGAGTGGAGGTAATAATAGCAATGGTAGTAGAGCAGTATTGGGGGTAGTAGTAGAGCAGTATTGGGGGTAGTAGTAGAGCAGTATTGGGGGTAGTAGTAGAGCAGTATTGGGGGTAGTAGTAGAGCAGTATTAGGGGTAGTATTGATGGTGGTAGTAGTAGGGCACTATTGGGGGTAGTAGTAGAGCAGTATTAGGAGTAGTATTGATGGTGGTAATAGTAGGGCACTATTGGGGGTAGTAGTAGGGCAGTATTAGGAGTAGTATTGGGGGTAGTAGTAGGGCACTATTGGGGGTAGTAGTAGAGCAGTATTAGGAGTAGTATTGATGGTGGTAGTAGTAGGGCACTATTGGGGGTAGTAGTAGGGCAGTATTAGGAGTAGTATTGGGGTAGTAGTAGGGCACTATTGGGGGTAATAGTAGAGCAGTATTAGGAGTAGTATTGGGGGTAATAGTAGAGCAGTATTAGGAGTAGTATTGGGGGTAATAGTAGGGCAATATTAGGAGTAGTATTGGGGGTAGTAGTAGGGCAGTATTAGGAGTAGTATTGGGGGTAGTAGTAGAGCAGTATTAGGAGTAGTATTGGGGTAATAGTAGGGCACTATTGGGGGTAATAGTAGGGCAGTATTAGGAGTAGTATTGGGGGTAATAGTAGAGCAGTATTAGGAGTAGTATTGGGGGTAGTAGTAGAGCAGAGGAGAGATATGGGGGTACTTTATCATACAGGATACTGTGTGATTCAGCACCCACCTCCATCATGTACTGCTCAGGGCCTGGTGGCCATAGATACAGAGGGAGGAGGGCCCTGAACAGTATATGGTGGAAGGGGGGACTGCATCATACAAGATCCCCTGCCCCCTTCCTGTATACTGTTCGCTAGGCTAATATATGGGGAGGGGGTTACTGTTTTATAAAGACACCCGAGGCTCCGCCCACCCGCGGCCGTAAGCACCGCCCCCTGGCCGCAAGTCCCGCCCCCAGTCTCCGTGACCCTCTAACCCCCCCCCCCTCTATTTCTTTACCTGGGCTTGCCGTTCCTCCTCTTCTGTAGGGCACAGGCAGCTCTGCAGGAGGGGCGCTCCGTCCTCACAGCTCAGCTCCTTCGTTCATTAGTGGAGCAGGGGAGCTGCTTGTGCTGCTCTGCTTCCTGCTCCACTAATGAAGGAAGGAGCTAGGGGGCCCCTGGGGGATGGGGGCCCTGGGCAAGTGCCTACTTTGCCCCCCCCTAACGCCGGCCCTGAGTGTGTGTATATATATATTTCATATAGAGATGTCCCACAATTTTGCACCACCCTTTTTATATACTAATAGTGGCCGAATGTATAATTGCTAGATGGTAGATGGAAATATAGGGTGTGGGTCCTGGCATCCTATAGTAAAGGATATTGAACAGTCCACAACTGATGTCACTGTGACTCACCGTGGGCCTTTTGGGTGTGAGAGGTCTCTATCGCAGGCCTTTTATGATGTCTGTACATGTCTGTGGGTTGTAATAGTAACTGTTACATCCTAGGAAAAATAAACATTGTAAAAAATAATGCGGAAAAAAATATCACATGGTGGCAAGTCATGCATTTAATCTAGACAGTGATACATAATATATAACAAGTATGTTATATGAGGTAGCCCTTACATTTAATATTGTGTCGCCAAATGTATTAGATGGGTAAAGCATACTTCCTACTAGCTTTCAGTTACTTGGATGTAAAGTAGCTGTGTGCTAACTTCCGTGGTCAGCCACATTAGATCTCTTGTAGCCTGCTTTTGATTCTGTCTCCTGGTCATTGAAAGGTTATGAGGAGTAGAGGAGACACCGCTCTGAGAAGACCAGCTTTATTGAATCTATATCCACAGATGGGAAATGTGGTCTGGTATATGTGAGCAAGAATGACATTCTTCAGGGTGTCAGACAGTGCCATAGCCTTACCATAAACTGTATACTAAAGGCTTTCCTTTCCAGGTAATCTCAGAAAATTTGCTGCGATACGGTGTGTGTGAAGGCACCCTAAATGTAACTTAAAAAAGAAAATGCTTATTTGTCGATCTTGCCACAATGTCTGATATATGCAGGGTACTGGCAGTTGTATCATGTTTAGGATGGCCATTGGTAGGTGAGGAAGATGCTGATATTTCAGTTGAGGAAGGTTAGCAAGATGCTATATTTCATCAGTTTAGCAGGAAATTTTGCCTACAGCTAATTTTTGTTTCTATTTCTTTTTTCTTCCAGGTTTCGTAGTCTCACAACCGCCTTCTTCAGGGATGCAATGGGATTCCTTTTACTTTTTGACTTAACAAATGAACAGAGTTTCCTGAATGTCAGAAACTGGATAAGTAAGTGCTCCTTACACCAGCATTACCATCAGTAATATTTAGTCCTTTTTCCAGATAGCAGGCTAAAAACGCAGAGAGGATGTGAAAACATCTTTGCATAGGTATTGGCAGCAGTGTTTCAGAGTTATATTGTGAACCAAGTGCTTCATTAGTATTTTATTAATTTGTGTCCTAATTCAGTTCTGTGCTTTGCTGCAGTTCTATGTCAGGGAAAGTGATTATATTCACTTTCCTTATAATACCAGGAGCCAGGATAACATTTGTCCGTGTGCATAAGTTGTTCTTTGGGAATTGTTTGGTTCTTCCATTATTTATTTGTTTTTTTTTTTTTCTGTATCCTAATTTGAGATTAAAAATGAAAACCTACCTGTCTTCTGTTGCTGGTGGCCGTGTGTGTTTCCAGTGGTAACTCATAGTGGTTTTTGAAGTGGCCTGAACAAGAGCAGATATTATTTCACATGCAGAATTGATAAGATAGTGAGAACAAACAAGCAACCAGATAAATAGTAAGCATACATATGGTTTATTTTAGTATCAAAATTAAGTCTCACCTCAGCTTAAAGGCAAACTATAACTGCAGGAGGCAGGAGACACTGAGGAAGAAGGTAGTCTTCTTACCTGCATCCTCAGCACTGTTTTCCTACAATCTTCCACTTTCTTAACATGTTAAATAGATAGTTTGTTGCACTTGGGGTGGAACTACAGCCCTCGGTGCACCCCTCCCTCTTCATGAATATTCATCCAGTGCTCTGCAGTGATGAGAGACCAGAGTGACATCACTGCAGAGCGCCACATCAATATTTATGCAGAGTGGGTGGGGAACATTGGTGCCCTGAGGGCTTTAGTCCAACCCCCAGTCAATGAATTACCTAATTAACATATCATGTGATTGCACATTTATCACACATCCTGTGGACAGTTCATAAATTCCTTAACGGGAACCATATCAGCACAATCAGGGAGCACAGTAGCAGCAGCACAGTATAGATCTGCTGTGCAGCTCATGGAGCATACCTGCCACTAGTGCAGCAGTAACTGTACAAAAGGAAAAAGATTACGCCGTGCAAAGCTGGGAGAGGCGGCAACTAGTCATCTAGGCGGGGAGCCATTAATGGGTCTCTCAACCTTACAAATATCCCCACACTGCAAGCTGACAGGTAGAGAGCTGTGACTATTTATGGGCAGCTCCCTCCCCAGATGACTAGTTGCCATCTCTCTCCTGGCCTCGCGCGTTGTAATAAAGCATCTTTTTCCCCCTAGCAAAGCTACTCCTGCAGCCTCGGCTTGTATGCTCTGGGAGCTGCACAGAAAGTCTATACAGTGCTGCTGGGAACCATATCGGCACAATCATGCTGATTGGTTCCCTTTAAGGGACTTACAGGGGTGTTTTTTTTTTTTTTGTGACCTTTGTTTAGTGTTTTAATAGAGGTGAACACTGTAAGCCATTTATTTGTCAGTGTGAAACTTTACACTGTTTGGTTTGCAGTCGGATACTCCATCTGCATATCTTATTTGTTAAAGGAAGCTTAACAAGACCTGTGGTATTTCTTCTTGCAAATACCTAGGAACACCCTCCTCTTGTGCAAACACAGTGCTGTCTAGAGAGAGATTTGATTCCCACCCAAGATCAAGAACTGAAGATTAGTTATGGAAACAGCAGCACAAACAGAGCACAACCTTCACCTCATTTCTGTGTAATTCAGAGCTCTAACAAATGGGTCGTGGTGTCCGTGCGTGGAATACGACATATAAAATATCACATTCCACCCACACTAGTTTATCATTATGTCACATACTTGACATTTCACTTATGCAGCATTCGGTTTTTATTTTGTATGGCTAACATACTAGCAAATGTAGCCTGAGGTTGCTGATCCTCTTTCCTGGTAGAGGACTTGCTGCACAAATAGTCATCAGTTGCTAATGATAAATAGACCAACATCTGCCTTCATCTGTGACCATAATAGTGGGGCCAAATAATCTGATAACTTTAGCACCTTAAATAGTAATGGCAACAGAGCTCCTTAATAGAGATGAGCGAACCGGTTCGGCCGGTATGGGATCCTGGTTGGATTTTCCCAAAAGTCTTAAGTCCGGTCGGATTCGGAATTTTGGAAGTCCGCTCTTAATTTTTTTTCCTTGCTTTCTAAAATGGCAGCCGCCATTTTAGAAAGCAGGAAGTGTTTCCGACGGGAAAAGCGCTTTCCCATGATGCCCGGAACACTTCCAACCAGCAGGGATGTTACACTAGCCCATCCCCTGTGTCACCTCGGTATAGCTTTAAGAGGAGCGGCCTCCATGTTCACTACTGCTGCTCCTGTACTGGCCTCAAATGACTATTCCTCGACCTCCACTGGCCTCCAATGACTACTGCTGCTCCTGTACTGGCCTCAAATGACTATTGCTGGACCTCCAATGGCCTCCAATGACTACTGCTGCTCCTTCACTGCATTTGTGACATTTTTCCTGCATAGACCCTGTAATGGTGAATTTCCTGTATAGACCCTGTAATGGTGAGTTTCCTGCATAGACCCTGTAATGGTGAATATTGAAGTCTAAAAAAAAAAAAAATTGACTTTGAGATATCGAAAAGATAATGATGTTACTGACATGTAGAGCCCTAAATCCAACCAAATACACTACCCCCGTATCCTATAGATGCTTTAAACTATGAAATCCGAAATTCGGTCGAACCGAACTTTTTTAAAAAAATCTGAAAGTCTGGTCGGAAGGAACTTTTGAAAAGTTTGCTCATCTCTACTCCTTAACCCCTTTAAGACTAAGGGCCCTATTCCACCGGACGATTATCGTTCAGATTATCGTTAAATCGTTCGAATCTTAACGATAATCGTTCAGTTGAAATGCAGTTAACGATTAACGACCGAACGAGAAATCGTTGATCGCTTCATAAGACCTGGACCTATTTTTATCATTGCTCGTTCACAAAACGTTCGCAAATTGTTCGCAATGATGTCGTTCGCAGTAGATACAAACGCAATAGCGCAGAAATAGCCAAGAAAAAAACGATCGCAAATACGATCATAAGTAACTCGTATCGTTATAAGTATCGTTCCATGGAAATGAGTGAACGTTTTCAGGTCTTTCGCAATAGCGATCGTTAATCGTTACCGATTATGCGAATGATAATCGTCCGGTGGAATAGGGCCCTAAGCCCATTGATACACGGATGTCCAGATCAAATTAATGCAATGTTCCTCCCCGCCTTCTAAGAGCCATAGCGCTTTTATTTTTCCACCTACAGGGCTGGTTGGGGTGTAAGTTTTTGCGCCATGATCTCTAGTTTTTACAGATATCATATTGGTGTAACAGAAAAATTTTTAATCACTTTTTTTTTTTTTTTTAAATATATAATTTAAAAAAAAAATCAGCAAGCATGGTGGTACCTTAAACGCATTGATCGCTATAGATCAAGGCGTTTAAGACGTTAATGACAGGCAGCTGTGGGATCGAAGCTGCCAGTCATTATGCTGGGCTCACAAGACATTGATGTGTGCGGGGTGGCTCTCACTGCAGCGGTCCCGCACACATCAAACCCTCTCACAGTCAGGAATATACGTATACGTTCCTGCTGCACACACACCCTGTATATCTACGTATTGCTAACGTGAAGGGGTTAATATAGTGCCAGTTCTCAAGGAAGATACAGCTAGGTCCGAGGTCCAGGGAAAGCTTTGGTCTTTATTTCATCTACCAAGGATACAACATTTCAAGTAGTAGTGATCTGCCATGATTAAGGTCTTCAGTGCTGACTCCACCATCTTGTAATGTTAATACTGTTCCAGAAATAGGCATGCTTCAATATCATCTCCTCAGCTCTTCATAAGCAGTTCCTGCTTTACTGAGCAATGCTGCCCCCTGCCGGCAACACATGTCATCTCTAAAACAGAAGACTCGTAATTACTGGTTTTCCTGGAATTGGCAGCAGAGCTGGTAGACCACATGGGTCTAATTCAGCTGAATCTCATGATGTTGAGGTTTTAGGGGGGGACAACCCCTATCATTTTAGATGATAAAAAATTGTGTATCCACTTTTATCTAAGATGTATGGGCACCTTTAAGAATGTGAATCTGCAGATGAAAGTTTCTAATTTATCTGCTCAAGTTATCACCAGTCCCTAGACCTGCATAGTCCATGCAACCAACCTAAAGGTGGCCATACACCTGATTGTTAGTTATTTCTCCCCACTGCCTCCTGTGCAGTAATGGCTGCTAACCATAGAGCCTATGCTGAGGGGCTATTTCCTATGGAAGCAGTCATTGACAGTGAGGGCAGAACGGGACAGGCAAGTATACTTTACTGGCATATTCTCCGCACCCCTGGCAACATGGGTAAGTATCACTTTTTCCTGGACAATTCCTTTAAATAGGAATCACTAACCATACTGTAATTAAGGAAAATGCTTAATTTAGTAATGTGAACTGTAGCGTCTAGGTCTGCGAATGCTACTGCCTGTTCGGTTCTGGAAGCTGGAGCTGCAGGGTAATTACTATCTCCCATCACTGCACTAGACTTATCTCATTGTTTAATTCCTAGTAATTGCCTTACAGATCACAAAAATAATGTGCTGCACCACACACAGCCTGAAGCGGCTTAAATTTTCCAGTAACTTCTTATTTTTTATGTTTTACTAATAAAAAATAGTCCATTAATTCTCTTATTCAAAAAGCAATAAAGCTGCAGCTAAATATATATGTAGCTGGTTATGAAAACTTTCTTTTTCATATTTTTTTTAATCTCTGTTTTTTAGGTTGTCAGAAGGGAGCTCGTTTTTTTTTGGTGTATAGTATAAAGGCTGATAATTTTCAGATACCTTTCTTTAAGCCATCCATCCTCATCCCTTTACTGGACCAAGAGACTGGAAGAGACATTACATATGAATTCTCTCCTTAGTGGAGATAGGCCACTATGTTTAGCATCCAAAGCAACAGCCGTAACCAATCCTCTAGGATGAAGCTTAGTAAAAGAAAATCAACATCCTCAAAGGCATATAAATTAGTATTATTAATATTAATGAATTAATTTATATGGCTTTGGGACTTTCTTTTACTAAGCTGTATCCTAGATACTTGCCCATATATTAGGGAATATGGTAAGTTAGGTTCAGGCCATTTAGAATTCATGTCTAGGCAAAAGCCAATTACAATTTATTGCTTTGCCAAAATGATTTTGATCCCAGAAAATGACTTTTTAGTCATCCTGTATCTCTAGGGATTGCATGAATAAAAATGATGACGATGTAGAGGCCACTTAGATCCTCCAGATAAGTCTCATATTTGAACAGCACTTTATATATAGATACAATTTACATAAAATGTTACTGAATAATTACATTACATTATGTAGTGTGCACTAATCCTAGATTGCACCTTCTGTCTATCTTCTGTAACTTGTTAGAGAAGACTGTATATTACTATTGAGCTAGCAAGTTATGCTCTGAAGATTGCTATTGTGAATCCACACAATTCAGGTTAAGATCCATGGAGGCCTCTGAGCAAATAATTGTATTTAGGGTCAGTTCCCTATTTATAGGAGGGGAAATTAGCTCAGGACTGAACTTTCAGAATTTTTTTAATGGCAGAATTGTGCTATACAGTACTATAATAATGCTGCTATACATGGCCCATGCAACAGTGCTAGAAAAAAAAACAAACTCCCGTGAACTAGACCTTGAGAATCCCCCTGAGGTGTATGGTGGAAGCCCCAGGGCTCTTGTAGTCTGGCCATGAAGAGTAGCTCTGGATTATCATACAGACCATAACAAATACTGTATACTGTATTTTTTTAGGCCAGCTGCAAATCCATGCATATTGTGAAAACCCAGACATTGTGATGTGTGGAAATAAAAGTGATCTTGAAGATCAGAGAGCGGTTAAAGAAGAAGAAGCAAAGGAATTTGCAGAGAAATATGGGTGAGTTTCCTTCCTTCCATTGTTCCAGCTGACGTTCGGTTTAACCACTTGGTCTATGACTGAACCTCACAATGCTGTAATCCTATATGGTGCTTATTATATTTAGCTAACTTCATGTTGTATCCTCTGAGTTATACTTTACGAGTATTGATGGATGGAATTAGGTGATCACATTTTGTTTTGGATGAAGAAACGCATAGAGAATCTGCCAATAAGGCTGTATTCACATATGCCACTTTTCTGAAACCACAGCATGTTTTTTTTTTCTTTTTGCTGCAGCTGAAATCATGGAAGAGAAAAAAAAATAACCCTACTACAAACGCCACCTGTAGACACAGTTTGTGTAGTTTGGGGTCTCCAAATGGCCTATAGAAATTGTAATTTTTAATTTGCAAGTATTAAATTTTAGGAGCCTCCTCTGGAACAAGGATGCACTGCCAATCCCTTTTTCCATTTAGTGTTTTAATATTTTTAAATCTAATCTTTTAATACATTGAAATCTTATGTGGATTGATAGTGGAAAGAATACCTTTTTGTTAATCTTTTCCGTACAGCAAATATTTGAAATGACCAAAGTACAATTAAAGATCTGGGGAAACGCCTGGGTCTATACTTTATGGAGCAGAGTAAATGAAGTATAATATGTAGACAAACATTGGAAATGAACCACTAATTATCATATAAGGAAGACTCCATAAAGTCATAAGCACGCCATAGGCTTTACAGTTTTGTTAGAGGAATCTTATGACTATTCACTGTCTCTGTGTCCCTGATATTTAGCAAAACCACAGCACGTTAAGTTTCAATAATTTCTTCATTCGTATCACATTTAAAAAACGCTCCTGTTGGTAGAGAATGGAAGAAATAAGTATATACCAGAATGATGAAAGCACTTTAGTGTTAGCCTATGTTTTGATTTTTCTGGACCTTATAGCGTTTGTCTGCTAGAACCTTCATCGACTGTAACCTGTGTACAGTAACCTGGCAGCACCACTACACAGTGATTGGCGGACCGCTTCCAGTCCTACTCACACTGTGTAGTTTGGGCTCCATGTATTTCCCAAACAGCTGATCATCAGGGGTGCCTGGTGTTAGCACCCTACCAATCAGCTGTTCATAGCATCTCCTGTGGTTAGGCCATCAATGGGTTTTTCCTGGAAAACCCATATTCTGTTAATGGGACTAAACCCTTTATACTTTCCAGTATCCCTTTTTCAGTTGGAAAAAAGGCAAAGCTTTTAAACAATTAAAATAAAATACTCTATAGAATCAAATTAGTGATAAAAAAAATTGTATTAACACTACAGGATCAAAAGTAGGGGGCATTAAAGGAGAAGTCCGGCCAAAACTATTTTTTAATATGTTATTACTTATGGAAAGTTAGACAACTTTCTAATGTACATTAATTATGGGAAATGCACATATAGGGCTATTTCCCTTAATTTAGTAGATCAGGGAGACTTCAGATTCTCTGAAATACCGTGACGTCACGAACCGGGAGTGTAATTCCAAAGGAGTGTCCAGCAGGGGCGCACTATATATAGAAGTTAATGAGTACAATTGACTTCTATATATAGTGCGCCCCTGCTGGATACTCCATTGGAATTACAATGGATGTGTGTGTAAATGGAATCTACAGTGTTTTTGATTGAATACATTTATGGAATACTTTGGGGAGCAGTTATATGGCTGAGATCGCTGCTGCTGATGCTGCCACGCAGGGGAGCTGCTCATCACTGTGCAGCAGCCATCATCCCCCTCCGCACCCCCCTCCTGCTTCTTCCTGGATCTGGCCAAACTGTACACTATGTGATGGCTGACTCCCCGCCCGGCCGCCACTCTCCGATCAGATGTGCCAGCCGGGGATACCAGGAAGCATCGGGAGCCGGCATGTGTGATCGGAGAGCGGCGACCAGGCCTGGAGTCAGCCATCACATAGTGTACAGTTTGGCCCGATCCAGGAAGAAGCAGAAGGGGGGACCGGAGGGGGATGATGGCTGCTGCACAGTGATGAGCGGCTCCCCTGCGCGGCAGCATCAGCGGCGGCGATCTCAGCCATATAACCCAGCTACTACTCTCCCATCACCTGCTCATGCTATGAGCAGGTGATGAGAGTAGTAGTTGAGTGTAGTCCAGAGCTGCGGCGGTTTGGCGGGCTTACTGTGATGTACTGATTGATTACATTTATGGAATACTTTGGGGAGCAAGGACACTTGCTCCCCAAAGTATTCCATAAATGTATTCAATCAAAAACCCTGTATATTTCATTTACACACACATCCATTGTAATACCAATGGAGTGTCCAGCAGGGGCGCACTATATATAGAAGTCAATGGTACTCAGATAGATATATATATATATATATATATATATATCTATCTATCTATCTATCACAGATTGATACCTCTGGGCCACAATATCACCTTTAGGCTATGTTTACATTACGTAAACGACCGTCCGTTCCATTCACGGAACGGCTGGTCTCGGCCCGGATCATCCCGGACGGTACTTATGTGCCGGCCGGATGATCTTTTGCCCGCAGGGTTCTGATGCGGGCGCATCAGCGCGCGCCCGCATAAGAACTTCACCTAGCGCACAGTGAAGCAAGCGGCCGGAGCCGCTCGCTTCATTGTGTGAACTGACAGGGTTTCCTACGGCCGCAATTCACTGAATTGTCAGTTATTTGCAGCGCCCCATGGGATCCCGGCCGGAGCGTATACGATGTGTATACGCTCCGGCCGGGATCCCATAGATCAATAGGCAGTGTTCAGTCGCATAAACAACGGCCATACTTGTACGTAGTGTGAACATAGCCTTAGGCTGCATTAACATGTACAGGATCCGCAGCAGATTTGATGGTGCAGATTTGTTGCTGTATTCAGTTATTTAGATCAAATCTGCTGCGGATCCACACCATCAAATCTGCTGTGATAGTGTGTCGCTACCCTTAAAAGGAAAGTATCAGCAATTCTATATGTACTTATCCAGATTAACTGTGCATGACAAGGTTGTGAAAACTGTTCTGACAATGAATGGGTTAAACACTCTGATTTACAAAGAACATTGCACTAATATTTTTGCTTTAAATGCATCATAATTTGGGTGCACAAAAAACCTTTTCAAATGCCAGATCTTATAATATAACAGTATTAGTAAATTCTCCTGTGTCTTTGAATTGAGGCTGTTGGGCTGGGTTCACATGTAGCGGTAGTGTGCTCCTGTGTCTGTGAATTGAGGTGGTTAGGCTGGGTTCACATGTAGCGGTAGTGTGCTATGCAGCCAATTACCACAAGGTAACAACCATGGGGGAGATTTATCAAACATGGTGTAAAGTGAAACATTGCTCAGTTGCCCTTAGCAACTAATCAGATTCCACCTTTCATTTTCCAATGAGTCTGTGAGAAATGGAATCTGCTTGGTTACTAGGGGCAACACAGCTAAAATGTTGCAAAACCCCCCAAAACCTAACTATTTCCATGCAATCTAATACCTCTTTTTATTTTGCAGAATCCCCTATTTTGAGACAAGTGCCGCAGAAGGAACAAATGTGAATAAAGCAGTGGAAACTTTACTGGATCTGATCATGAAGCGGATGGAACGGTGTGTGGACAAGTCTTGGATACCTCAAGGGGTGGTCCGGTCCAATGGCCATAGCTCTACTGAGCAGTTAAATGAGGACAAAGACAAAGGCAAATGTGGATGCTGAGACCACCCCTACAATAAACCTGTAATGCCACCCCTTAGTGCTGATGGAGTTCTGTGGTTATGCTATCTGAATATACATTTTATAGTCATTACTTCAGAACTTTGTACGACATTCCCAAAAATCCCGGAGCATTACTGCTTTATTTTTCTGCTAAAGAATGTACTATACATGACTGATTTACATACACCTCCAAGTCTGCTGCTCTCAGCCTAGTATTCACAGTACAGTGTTGCCTTCCAGCAATTCCTGTCTAGCAGTATTGCTGACCTCTTCCTGTCTATATAGGCTTCCCAGTGCTATACCACTCCTTCTCTTTATGTATGTGTGCACAGCTAATAATGCAAAAAATTATATATACGATTTCTTATGTTTCAACAGGAATTTAGGGCAGAATAAAAACCAGCAAAAATTCTTCAGGGCTGTTTCTAAGCGATGAGATTGTATGTGCCATATTTGCATTTTGGGACCCTTTAGGACAGAGACAGTTCCACATTGGTCCTGGTGAGACACGCTGCCACAATGTTCTGGGAGGCCAAAATAATACAAAGGCTGGGTTGGAACTGGTGCACTGAATGGATCATTTACAGCTATTCTCCTATTTTTTCACTACTCCTGTGGTGGTCACTTGGCTGGGGGCTATTTTCTCTTCCTTTTTTTTCTCTAATAATTGGTGATAAGATAATATAAGTATACCTTGAATTTCCCCTTTTTGTCAGTCATGTTGTAAACTTTAATGGATGCACAGAATTACTTTATTCAAGATCATGTAAATTGGACTCAATATTTAGTAACATTTACCGAAGTCTAAAGCTACAATCTTCTGTATTATTGGTGATTGAGTCAGTAATACTCTGCACAGCTATAATGCAGCACTATAGTCAGTCATTTTACACATTTTTAAAAATCTTTCTACATCCCCAGTTTAATAGATTGCCATAGTTATAAAATACATTGCAACAAAGTGCGTCTGTGGCCTCATGTATGGACATGGCCACATGACTACCTGTATGCCATGATGCCTACAGTAATACTCATTTACTGTCCCTATTTGTCATTGGGGTGGCAAATAAGTATTCCTATCTTAAACATTTAGCAGCCAAATCTATTTAGAATCCTCCCCTTCTATTCTTCATTGGGCTAGTGTTATGTACTCTATAAAGAGTTAATGTCCAACTCCACCATTGAGAAGCAGATGTGGATGCCACCAGATTGGACTATAAGTGTGGGAAAGTTATTTGTTTTGAAGGTTTTTGGGGGGTTCAAATCTAAAACTTTTACATACATCAGTTGTGTTGCCCCAAAGGGTAGAAATAGATGAGATGCACTGTACATGTAAAGATGCAATTATACATATATCTGGATTCTCTGCATGACAGAGTAGACTGCATACATGACACTAGTTTTCAGACTTATTTATTAACCTTTAGAGGATAAATCTCAGCGTTTGGGTAAAATTCCCTGCTTTATTGGATATTGGTTGGACCTTATCCCATACTTATGTATGTTTGTCTGTCATCACTTGTAGCACTGTACATTGACAAAAGTCTATATCTCAAAGCAACTGTTGAAGCCCTTATTTGTTCCAGCAGACATCAGATTTCATTTTAGTAATCCCTTCCACTAAAGAGAATAAATTATGTATATTGTGCCTGTGAGATGTGTCACTCCTGGGTAATCCAGTCAGTCTACTGCAGACATATGGGATAACATTGAGTGCCTTTTTATAGCAGTCATCCAAATGTTCTCGGATACTGCCGTGCCAAATACAATTCACAGTTTGTCTTCAGCTACTTTTCAGGTTGTTGTCTTTGTACTTATATTGCACAGCGGAAATGTCATATTGGACCAGGCCACTCACTGTTCTGGTTATAAGATAAGGAATGTTTCTTTTTTTATATTGGTCTGAAATAAGATTTAAAGTGAGATTTAATACGTACATAAATGGCAGAGTATCGACAATGTGATAATGTATATTGTCTTTATCCAGATGTTTTACAAAAAAAAAAATTAAGTATATTAAAATCTATTATCAAATAAATGTGTCTCTTACACTCTGATTTTTGTTTAGTATGACTTGGTAAGTAAGCTTCTTAATAGCGTATTTAGATGGATAGACAGAAATTACAACAACAAAGGTATCTTATCTTGTATGATGGAAAATGATACAGCTTTACTAGATAGGGTGTCAAAATAATGGAAACTGCAGTTCAATGTTTCCAAATGTAAAATAATGCAATTGGGGAGTATCATATCGGGAATTCTGTGTTGGCAAAGACTTCATAAGAGAAAGATTTAAGGGTAGTGATTTCTGACTGAGCAGTCAACTAGGTGGTAGGAAAAGCTAATCGTATGCTGGGGGTGTATAGCTAGAGGTATAACCAGTAGGAAGAGGGAGATTGTGATCCTGCTGTATAGAGCTCTGGTGAGACCACATCTGGAATACTGTGTCCAGTTCTGGAGATCTCACCTACAAAAAAAAAATTGATAAAATAGAACGGGTCCAAAGACTGGCTACAAAGATGGTGGAGGGGGTGAGGCATAAACCATATCAGGAAAGACTTAAGGAAGGATCTAAATCTTTATTGTCTGGAAGAAAGAAGGAAAAGGGGTACATAAAAATATTGAAATATGTTAAAGGACTAAATAAGGTTCAAGAGGGAAGTGTTATTAACCCCTTCCGCTCTGAACTGCACACCTCCTGGCTGCTACTAGCCGAGCATGCAGTCCATACATTTACTTTTCTAAAGGTAACCAGTACTGCACATTCCACAATTCTCTATGTGGCAAAACCTAATTCTGTGACTATTGCATAATGTTACATGTATTTACAATACCTGATGTAGGAATGCTGTTGTCTGTTGCTTACCCACACCTCGATGTGTGTTTCAATGTCCGTTTTTGTCAGGCGGGTCCAATAAATGATGGCCAATTTAAAAAAAACTGATGGTAGTTTGAGAGCACGGTTCCCTCTTGGCAACTTAAATCTGACCCTGGGTTTGGGTGACAGTGCCCAGGACAAATAATTGCAAGGGTTGACATTTATAAGAAAGTGTTTGCTTATTATTTTAGCAGGCATCAGCTTTCTCAAGTTGCCATTTTATACAATTTATGGCTTTATACAATTCGTTAGATGAATGGAGGTTCTGATAGCTTCAATAACGAATAAACTCTGAACTACTTTACTGATTAAGCACGCTCCAAATATTATACAAAGTACAAATAAGCCCCTAAGTGCTCAACCTCAACAGCCAAGCTGATTCAGTACCAGGTATTAGAGATGGGTGAATTTACAGTAATAACGAATCAAATCCCTTCATTATCTCGGTAATCTGCTGGCTGCCTTTTAACTCACTGCTGCTCCTCCCTGGGAGCTGGGAAAAGCTGGATCTAGTTCTGAAAAACTGGGAGAAGTTTCCCAGGACTGAATCCAGCTTTTCCCAGAACCCAGGGAAAGGCGGCATTGAGTTAAATGAAAGCAGGTTGAGGTGTGGATACCAGAGATAAGGGAATTTACTTATCTCTACTCTAGTAAAGTCTGATCACACTAGGGAATTGGCACCAAAATTCCGCTTGGAACCCCCGCCCCGCTGGCTCTGCGCTGAATCCCGCCTGCTATCTCTTTCAGTGGGAGGCCTTCCGTGCGCAGATAGAGATAGCACTGAGTCCACGGTCGGGGGTTCCAAGCGGAATTTTGGTGCCTATTCCGTAGTGTGAACGGGCCCTTATGCAAGAAGATCTCATAGCCCTGGCTCATGAGATGACTGCTGTGACTAGTGTTGAGCAAAGTTACCAATCTGTTCGAGTTCTGCAACGTTCTCTAAACCCTGCATTAGGAGAAGTTAGATGCCGTTCTAGAGCTGCTAGGAAAACATGGACATATCTATAGGCTGTATACATGTTTAACAGGACTCCCTAGAGCAGCATTCAACTTCTCTAGATGCTGGGAGTAAAATAGCGAGCGTTCAGTTTCAGAGGACATTGCAGAACCTGACCAGTTTGGCAATTCTGCTCTTCACTAGCTGTTAGTTTCAAGGCTAACTCCCTCTTTTTGAAGCTTAAGAAAGAGGGAGTTTCCCTTTTAAATGTGGCAGCAATAGTATCCTCAAATAGAGTGTTACCAGTTAGGGGAAAAGTGGGACACTTCCCCTGGTAACTATCTATTTAACTGATAACTATGTATTTAACCATACATTTCTTTTTCTTTTCTTTTTTTTTTAAATTGTTTACTTTTCAAATATAACAGTAATACAGTCTACATCACCAATGCAAAGAGAATGGAGACATCATGCACAGTCTCAAACTATGCGAGCGAAGAAAAAGGTCCAAACATCACTAAGTATTAGGACATTGCTCAGCGGTCAGAGAATAAAACAGATAGCCATGAGACTACGCCGCGTAATCAGAAGACATGCACGACTCCCTAGAGACCTGCAGGGAATGAAGGCAGACTCATTAGAGGGGCCAACCTAGCCCCACAACCAACCATAAAAAGGAACACTTTAAACTAAGCTATCACAAAGAGAAAATACAACATAAGACAAGGGGGTAGACACGGATTCGACAGACACACGAGGGATAGAATAAGTACAGCTTAACTAGGGTGGACAGGTGAGCTCATAATAAGTATCTCAGGGCTCCCATATCTTTAGAAACGTATCCACTCTGTTCTCATGCGTTGCTGTAGTATGTTCCAGTCTCCTGATATCCTAAATGTGATTGAGGAGCTCTACTGCTGACTGGATAAGGCGTTGTTGCCGGTATTTAGCCAAGAGACATTTCGCAGCAGTCAGGATATACAAGAACAATCTGGCCAAGTGTTTATGCATGGTTTTAGGGGGGGAACATTAAGAAAATACGTGAGTGGAGTAGGAGGCACCACCTGACCCAACACTGCCGCCACCAGACCCTGTATCCCTCCCCCAGTACGGCTGCAGGGATCGACTGTCTTAAAGAACGTGTGGTAAGGTACCCTTAGCTGCGAGGCATCTCCAACACGTCTCTGGCGTTTCCAGGTATATGCGGTGGAGAAGATCAGGGGTATGGTACCAGAAAAATTAAATTTTATACTGGTTTTCCCTGTATGTAACACAGTATGATGATTTGGCGGCCTGACACCAAATTATTTGCCATAGACTTTTCGGAATTGTCCGCTGCAGGTACTCCTCCCACAGTACCATGTACTTATGCAGGGTTTCTGTGTCCCCATAGGGCGAATTAATCAAAGAGTATATCACCGAAATCAGCCCTTTCGTGGATGGGGTACCTTTACATAATTGCTCAAAGACTGTGGGCTTCTGGAACGGTCCATATTCCGTGATCTGGGCTGCATAATAAGAAATATGTTCATGATAGGCTGCTGCTCGTAGGGGCATAACCATACATTTCTAATAAGAATAACAGGAATGTTCCATAACTTGTTTTATGGGGAATACAATTACTTAGCAAAGTAGTGCAAAGGTGTCCATAACCTTTATAGGGTTTGATTCACATGAGAAAAACATGGCTACTTTCTACTAGAAAAGGTGTCTATATATTGTATGTATGTTTGTTTAGTTTTGTGTTTTTTTTTTTTTTTTTTTTTTGCTTTTTTTAGTCCAACTCCGTTCACTTGCAATACTGGAGATATTCAACATGCAAGAGTGACATAGGTGAAAGAAGGCAGCCATGTTTGTCTTATCTCTTACTGTAATTTGCCAGGACACTGGTTGACAAAGAAGCCAACGCTGAAGTAATTGTGAAATTGTGAGAGTATGCTCATACAAACTGTGAATGCTGCGGATTTTATGCTGTGTGAACCAATATAAGTAAATAGCTGAACATAGCATAAAATCCATATACAGTACAGTGCCTTTAGTACGGACGAACATGCTAAAAAAAAAAGGTATTAAAATTGTATACATTGTGGCTTTTCTTGTATATTCCTTAAATGCAGCTGCTTTGATTGTACAATGTTAAGTACATACACGTTTTACTTTGTAATGTGATGGCGGCATAGACTATAGATGGGGTCATGTAGCTTGTCAGCTAAATTGGTTAAAGGATTTACTGTGGCCTCAGAGTGAATGTTTGCACAGGTTGATTGACAGCCTTCTCTGCATTTACGCTTATACAGGGAAAGCTGTCAATCTGCGTAGGTTTATACAATACAAATGTCATCTAATTATATATAATGTCGAGCTTAGCGTTTCCAGCTCTCGCAATGTTGTCTTCAGATGTCTGAGCTGGCTTTAATTAGTAATGACCCAGGAAAATTTTGAAGAAAATGTTCAATCTGTTAATACCATAAATAGCCTGGTAACAGTCACACCAACCTATTTCACACACACATAACTAAATTAGTTGTTTAGTTTAGAAAACCCATCCAGCCACAGGATATGCTATCAATGTGGGACCCAAACAATACTGAGATCTAGGGCCCCCCCAGACCCCTCTGCTTGGGGTGTAAATATATTAGACCTATCCAACTTTCAATGTAAAACATTCCCTCCCTGACTGTATGCCCATCAGTGATATTTACTCTCCTTAAAACTCAATTTACGCACATCTAAAGTTGTTGTTTTTTTGAATAGCTATAAACACACATCTCTCAGGGATGGGAGGGTGTACCAAAAAACTATAAAAATGCTCCCAGAGGCTACTTTTGGGTAGTGTACTTCATGATGAGAGATTGCTGACTGCTAGATATGTCTAACATACTCAAATACATTTCCCCCAATAAAAATTAAAATCACCCCCTTTTCCTATTATATAAATAAAACATATAAAAATAAATAAACTTATACCGTAGCGTGCATAATTGTCCAATCTATTAAAATATAACAAGCGTCATTGTGAACGGCGTACATGAAAAGAGGGAAAAAAGTGCGCGGATTACCGATTTTAGTCAGCAAAGATATACTAATGAGTGAATGAGGACTAATGCTAAGTTTACACGAGGCGATTATTGGCCCAATCGTACGATTAACGATTTCGAAGTAACGATTTTTTTTTTTATAACGATCAGCGTTTAGACTGTACGATATATTGTACAGAAAAAATTTGCGATCGCACGCCCGCAGACCGCCCGCCCCCCGCTCAACTGCCGCCCCCGCTGCTCCGATCGCCACCCTGCCGCCGCTCCAATCACCACCCCCGCCGCTCCGACACCCCCCCCCCGCTCCGATCGGCACCCCCGCGCTCCGATCGCTCCCCCGCCGCCCATCCGATTGCCGCCACTCCGGTCGCCACCACCGCCGCTCTGATCGCCACCCCTGCTCCGATTGCACTCCTGCCGCCACTCCGATTGCCCCCACCGCCGCGGCCAAGAGCATACGTTACCTACTCCGCGCAGCAGGTCTTCGAGATCCCCGGCTCCCCTCTTCAGCGCATTGATTGGCTGAAGAGATGAGCCGGGATTTTTAAACGGCTCCTCTTCAGCCAATCAGTGCTCCTCTTCAGCACTGATTGGCTGAAGGGGAGCCGTTTGAAATTCCCGGATTCCCTCTTCAGCCAATCAGTGCTGCCGTGCATTGATTGGCTGAAGAGGGGAACCGGGAATTTCAAACGCTCCCCTTCAGCCAATCAGTGCTGAAGAGGAGCACTGATTGGCTGAAGAGGAGCCGTTCCTCCCGGCTCCTCTCTTCAGCCAATCAATGCGCTGAAGAGGGGGGCCGGGGATCTCGAAGACCTGCTGCGCGGAGCAGGTAACGTATGCTCTTGGCCGCGGCGGTGGGGGCGATCGGAGCGACGGCGGCGGGTGGGGGTAGGCTGATCGGAGCGGCGGCGGGTGGGCCGATCGGAGCGGCGGCGGGTGGGCCGATCGGAGCCGCGGCGGGTGGCGATCGGAGCGGCAGCGGGTGGGGGTGGCCATCGGAGCGGCGGCGGGCGGTGATCGGAGCGGCGGCAGCGGGGGTGGCGATCGAGCCGGCGCAGGGGGCTGCGGATGAGCGGGGAGCCGGGCGGGTGGTGCGTGGCCGGAATATCGTGCGACGACTGTTTACACGGAACGATCAGCAAATTTTTTGCCATCGAACGACGATTTATGAACATGTTAAAAGATCAAAATGAACGATTTTTCGATCGTTCGCCGCGTTTACACATACGATTATCGTTCGAATTCGATCGTTATCGTGAAAATTCGCCCGATAATCGTTTCGTGTAAACGTAGCATTATGGTGCGTTTACACAGACAGATTTATCTGACAGATTTTGGAAGCCAAAGCCAGGAATGGATTTGAGAAGAGAAGAAATCTCAGTCTTTCCTTTATGACCTGATCCCTGTTCATAGTCTGTTCCTGGTTTTGGCTTCGAAAATCTGTCAGATAAATCTGTCTGTGTAAACGCACCATTATGCTGGGTTTACACGGAACCATTATCGTTTGAATTTGCACAATAACGATTGAATTCGAACAATAATCGTATGTGTAAACGCGGCAAACGATCGAACGACAAGCGAGAAATCGTTCATTTTGATCTTTTATCTTCTTAAATCGTCGTTTGCAAAAAATTCGCCGTTCGTTCCATGTAAACAGTCGTCGTGCGAAAGTCCGGACGCTCGCAGCCCGGCCCCCCGCTCATCCGCGGCCCCCTGCGCCGGGTCGATTGCCACCCCCGCCGCCGCTCCGATCGCCACCCCCCCCGCCCCGATCTCCCCCCCCCCCCCCCCCCCCCGCTGCCGCTCTGATCGCTGCTAGGTCAAGGAGACACCTGGTACCTTTCATATATCCAGCTGTGCTTCCAGGCTCCTAAAGTACAGCAAGCTGTAACACCTTCTTATTCCAGAGAAAGGAGACATTCCAGCTTGTAGCAGAAGAGGAGCTTGTAAAAGCCTCTTTGACCCCTTGTACCACAGAATGAAAGCATTTTTCTACATCCTGGAGGCACAACTGAATATATGAAAGGTAATGTGTCTTCCTGACCTAACAGCTATCTAACATGGTCAGCAGTTTGGAACATAACTTACAGCTGACAGATTCCCTTTAACATGTCTTATGCTGCATTTACACAAAACGATTATCGTGCGAATTTGCAACGATGACGATCGAATTCGAACGACAATAGTACGTGTAAACGCGAACGATCAAACGACGAACGAGAAATCGTTCATTTTGATCTTACAACATGTTCCAAAATCGTCGTTCGTCGGTCGCAAAAAAGTTCGCAATGTGTGAGATAGGCTTAAGCGATTGCAAAACGAATTTCCGTACGATATATCGTACCGTCTAAAAGCTGACCATTATGAAAAAAAAATCGTTACTCCGACATCGTTAATCGTACGATCAGGCCAATTATCGTTTCGTGTAAACGCAGCATAAGATGAAGATGTGCCACACTTGCAATAAACGCCAAAAGCGAAGACTATCTAGCTTAATTAAGAGCCACTGCCCATCAAATCCGAGCCGAGCCTCCATTTATCAGTCTTTATCTGCCTGAAGGTTTTTCACCACTCAAGCCATCCCCACAGATGGGGAGGGGGGGGGGTGTCTCTTCTCCTTCAAGAAGGTTCAGCTATCTGATGTAGATAACACATGGATGTTTTTATGCCAACCCTCCTTGGTCTCCTTGATCAGCCCCTGCCGTTTTCCATGCTCTCCATCTCCCAAGTAGTCTCCCAGTAGGAGCACTTTGAGGCATTTTGATCAAACTTCTTCATGGCCCCCCAAAAGAATGGCTCAGTCAGGCTCATTCTGATCCTTCAGTAATGGCACAGTTCTGTGTACCTCTGCATGTTTTGTATAGATGTCAGTAGTAATTTTGCTGGAGCGGGATGACTTCCTAATGGTGCTTTTACACAGAGAAATTTATCTGACAGATTTTTGAAGCCAAAGTAAGGAATGGATTTGAAAAGAGGATAGATTCCAGTCTTTCCTTTATGACCCGTTCCCTGTTTATAGTCTGTTCCTGGCTTTGGCGTCAAAGATCAGTCAGATAAATCTCTCTGTGTAAAGGCCCTATTCCACGGAACGATTATCGTCCGTATTCGGCCGATATTGGCCGAAATAGAGTGCAACAATTAGCTGACATCGTTCATGTCGGCTGATCGTTGCAGTCGCTTGTTTTTCAACATGTTGAAAAACAAGCAACTGATATAGCAGCGATCTGCTGCCGGCACTCCGTTGAATAGGAGCATCGGCAGCAGACGCTGCTATATCCTATGGGCTGCCCGGACGATCAGCGACCACCCGGGCAGCCCCCCCCGGAGCTCCCCGCCACCCCCCCCGCACTCACCCGCTCGCTGCAGCCGCGTTGAATAGCGACGGCAGCGAGCGGGGAACGAGGAGCAAGAGCTGAGAGCGCTCGTTTGCTCCTCTTACCGACCCGTGTAATAGGCCCTTAAATGCACCATAACATCTATTGACACATATTGACATATGCAATTCCTCCATCCACATTCCCAAGACTAAAGGCCCTAATACACCAAAGGATGTCTGACAGTTTTTTTCAGCCAAAGCAAGGAATAGATTTGAAAAGAGGAGAAATCTCAGTCGTTCTCTGTTCTCTGTTTATAGTCTGTTCCTGGCTTTGGCTGAAAAAAATCTGTCAGATAATCTGTCAGACACTTATTGGTGTAATAGGGCCCTAAATCCCATCACTGCTTCCTTTGTCACTTCCTGTTCAATGACTTGTTGGGCTTCCACTGCTTCCAGATAGTGATGAATGAACTTGCCGAAAGTTTGAGCTCTGCAATTTTCTCAAATGCTTGGCATTTGAGTCCCGGCGTCTGGAGTAGCTGACTAGAGCCCTGACCAATATTGGGAACTATACACTATGAACTAGAATAGGAGACAGTCATCTCAGGAGAGGGGGCGCTGTTATAATTGCAAAGGAGGGACAATTACATATCAATGCCTATAGACTTAGGGTCCTATTACACTGAGCGATTTTTAACGATTAACAACTAACGATAGACGATCGCAAACGAGATTGTTTATCGTTAACCTGAAATCGTTCACCATATTACACAGAACGATAATTGTTAGTTACTACGATCGTTATTACGATCGTTACTATGATCGTTTATTCCTTCTGATCCCAGAAAAACAATAAACAATGTGCAATTACACTGAACGATTAGCATACCTCCCAACTTTAGCAAAGAGCAAAGAGGGACATGTGCGCCGCGGTCCCCATAGCTGCGACCCTCCATAGCCACGCCCCTATAGCAACCCTCCATAGCCACGCCCCCATAGCAACCCTCCATAGCCACTGCCCTACAGTCACCATATGCTGCTGACTGAATAGTGCCCTATACAGTATCCAATCCCCCCAAAATGCCCTATATATAGTATCCAATCCCCCATTATAGTGCCCCACATAGCATCCAATCCCCCATTATAGTGCCACACATAATATCCAATCCCCCACATAGTGCCCCACATAGTATCCAATGCCCCATATAGTGCCCCACATAGTAGCCAATCCCCATATAGTGCCCCACATAGTAGCCAATGCCCCCATATAGTGCCCCACATAGTAGCCAATGCCCCCATATATTGCCCCCATAGTAGCAAATGCCCCATATATGCCCCACATAGTAGCCAATCCCCCCATAAAGTGCCCCACATAGTAGCCAATCCCCCCATAAAGTGCCCCACATAGTAGCCAATGCCCCCACATAGTGCCCCACATAGTAGCCAATCCCCATATAGTGCCCCACATAGTAGCCAATCCCCATATAGTGCCCCACATAGTAGCCAATCCCCATATAGTGCCCCACATAGTAGCCAATCCCTCCATATAGTGCCCCACATAGTATCCAATGCCCCATATTGTGCCCCACATAGTAGCCAATCCCCATAGAGTGCCCCACATAGTAGCCAATGCCCCATATAGTGCCCACATAGTAGCCAATGCCCATACATGCCCCACATAGTAGCCAATGCCCCCATATAGTGCCCCACATAGTAGCCAATCCCCCCATATAGTGCCCCACATAGTAGCCAATGCCCCATATTGTGCCCCACATAGTAGCCAATCCCCATAGAGTGCCCCACATAGTAGCCAATGCCCCATATAGTGCCCACATAGTAGCCAATGCCCATATATGCCCAACATAGTATCCAATCCCCCATATAGTGCCCCACATAGTAGCCAATCCCCCCATATAGTGCCCCACATAGTAGCCAATGCCCCCATATAGTGCCCCACATAGTAGCCAATTCCCATATAGTGCCCCACATAGTATCCAATCCCCCCATATAGTGCCCCACATAGTATCCAATGCACCCATATAGTGCCCCACATAGTAGCCAATGCCCCCATATAGTGCCCCACATAGTAGCCAATGCCCCCATATAGTGCCACACATAGTAGCCAATGCCCCCATATAGTGCCCCACATAGTAGCCAATGCCCCCATATAGTTCCCCACATAGTAGCCAATGCCCCCATATAGTTCCCCACATAGTAGCCAATGCCCCCATATAGTGCCCCACATAGTAGCCAATGCCCCCATATAGTTCCCCACATAGTAGCCAATGCCCCCATATAGTGCCCCACATAGTAGCCAATGCCCCCATATAGTGCCCCACATAGTAGCCAATGCCCCCATATAGTGCCCACATAGTAGCCAATCCCCATATAGTGCCCCACATAGTAGCCAATGCCCCCATATAGTGCCCCACATAGTAGCCAATTCCCATATAGTGCCCCACATAGTATCCAATCCCCCCATATAGTGCCCCACATAGTATCCAATGCACCCATATAGTGCCCCACATAGTAGCCAATGCCCCCATATAGTGCCCCACATAGTAGCCAATGCCCCCATATAGTGCCACACATAGTAGCCAATGCCCCCATATAGTGCCCCACATAGTAGCCAATGCCCCCATATAGTTCCCCACATAGTAGCCAATGCCCCCATATAGTTCCCCACATAGTAGCCAATGCCCCCATATAGTGCCCCACATAGTAGCCAATGCCCCCATATAGTTCCCCACATAGTAGCCAATGCCCCCATATAGTGCCCCACATAGTAGCCAATGCCCCCATATAGTGCCCCACATAGTAGCCAATGCCCCCATATAGTGCCCACATAGTAGCCAATCCCCATATAGTGCCCCACATAGTAGCCAATGCCCCCATATAGTGCCCCACATAGTAGCCAATGCCCCCATATAGTAGCCAATGCCCCCATATTATCCAATCCCCCATATAGCGCCCCACATAGTAGCCAATCCCCCCATTTGTGTGGCCCCACCGAAAAAAAACAATAAACCAGTAACTCACCTGTCCACCGGTCCCAGCAGCTCCTCTCCCAGCAGAGTGCGCACTCCCGTCATCCTCCGGGGCGGGCAGCGGGGTATACAGACACTGACTGTGCCGGAAGTGATTCATGACAGAGGCTGCAGGTCACTTCCGGCACAGTCAGTGTCTGTATACCCCGCTGCCCGCCCCGGAGGATGACGGGAGTGTGCGCTCTGCCGGGAGAGGAGCTGCTGGGACCGGCGGACAGGTGAGTTACTGGTTTATTGTTTTTTTGGTGGGGCCACATATAATGCGGGACACTGGGTGACGTTCCGGGACCGCGGGACAGCACCCCGAAAATGGGACTGTCCCGCGGAATCCGGGACAGTTGGAAGGTATGCGATTAGTAAAAAAAATGCGGAACTTGAACAAACGTCGAATTACAGCGAACGATTAGTGAAAAATTTAGGTTCAGATCTAGATCAACAACATATGAACGATTTTTCGATCGTTGCCTGCAATTACACAGAACGGTTATCGTTTAAATTCAAACAATTTCACGATTTTTCGCACAATAATCGTCCCGTGTAATAGGGCCCTTAGAATGGAAGGTCCTAAAAAATCCTGTTGGTGTAATGCATACATGTCCCAGTACTTGTTTATATAGTGTACACCAGACTCATCTCTATTCCTCTTCCCCATAGGTGGCACTACAAGCACATTCACCCTCCATATACACAGTCCAGTATTTCCATTCCCATGAAGGACATTACATTCAGTAATTTCATACTAACAACACTTAATATGGCGTCACTACATAATTAAATGACAGTACAATGAGCTACTATAACACATCCTTCAGCGGCTTCAGTAAGAACCTGTGCATTTTCTCATTGCAACCGCCAGGTGTCGCTGCACCGTATAGCGCCCTGCTGGCCTCCATTCAGACGCTCTGGCTGAGGAGGAAAGTTACGTCGTGTAGACGTCACTTCCTTTCACGTTTTGTGCTGCTCCGGGGTGGACGGCCTCCGGATTCAGCCGTCAACATGCGTATCGAAAAGTGTTATTTCTGCTCGGCGCCCATCTACCCGGGCCACGGGATGATGTTTGTGAGGAACGACTGCAAGGTGAGCGCGGCCAGGCCGTCCCGGAGCTGTGGGTACGGCTGTGTGTACGGTGCCGCGTGTGGAGCGCTCTGTACTCCTGTGCTGGCTGCGTGTGTTACATACAAGCACGGTTTACGGCAACTCACTGTTTTCCCACCTGTGTCTCTTCAGCTGTCGCAAAACTACTACTCCTATCATGCCCGGTCCGCTGAAGACATGACGGGAATTGTAGTTTGCCAACAGCTGGGCAGCCTCTGGTTAGGGAGCACTGCTGTGACTGGGAAGAGTTTGTGTGTAATACAGGTATAGACTGTACAGGGGGAGATTTATCAAACATGGTGTAAAGTGAAACTGGCTCAGTTGCCCCTAGCAACCAATCAGATTCCACCTTTCATTTTCCAAAGAGTCTTTGAGGAATGAAAGGTGGAATCTGATTGGTTGCTAGGGGCAACTGAGCCAGTGTCACTTTACACCATGTGTGATAACTCTCCCCCTGTGTGTATGTGGACATGTATACACTGTATAGCGCTAGCTTTCCATTCTGTGTAGTTTGTAGATTTGTTATAATTTTTAATGAGATCAGGTTTGTGCTGAATTAGCAAATCTTTCTGGTTTACAGCATGTTCAGTGTAGGAAAATTTACTTGTAAAATGAAAGCCCAACTTAAAATGTTAGAGGGGGTCCAGGCTGTAAAGGGGTAGTTCACCAAATGTTTTTTTTTCCCCCCAAATCAACTATTAAATAAAATCAAGTCTTTCAGTACTTATCAGCTGCTGTATGTCCTGCATTACATTGTTACTGCTCTGTTCCGTGTACCCGGAAGTGTGGTGCGCTATACATACCTGTCACGTGCCGACTCGTCTCCGATCTTCAGTCTGCGATGTCGTCTTCGGACGCCCCGGCCGAATCCTTCCGAGTGTCCTGAGTGCCGGCCGCCCTCTTCAGCGTCATCAGATGCTCAGCCGCGATTGGCTGAGCACAGTTATGCTCAGCCAATCGCGGCTGAGCAGCCGATGACGCGGCAGAGGGCGTCCGGCACTCAGGACGCTCGGAAGGATTCGGCCAGGCCGTCCGAAGACGACATCGCAGACTAAGTCGGCACGTGACAGGTGAGTATAGCGCACCACACTTCCCGGTACACAGGTGGGGGTGGTGGGACACGGGGAAGGGGGCCATTCACAGACATAACATACATTACAAAGTTGTATAACTTTGTAATGTGTGTTATTCTGTGAATAATTGTTTACCGCCGCACTACCCCTTTAAAAGAATTTTTTTCTTAGTGAACTACCCCTTTAAATAATAGACGTCTCTATGTAAAGCTAAATCGCTAGCAAACATTATTCCGATTGTAATATATACTGTGAACAACTAGTGTTTACACTGGAAGACTTACATATGATTAACAATGATTTTTAGGTAAATCATTTGCCGTGTTTACACCAGAATGTTATCGCTTAAATTCTGATCTAACGATTTTTTGCACGACAATCGTCCCATGTAAAAGACCCTTAATCCTGAGCAGCCGGGCATGGGAGGTTATGTACATGTTAGTAGTAAACGAGGATTGTTATGTGTTCCAGGTTTTCAGGTTCTGTCGCTCAAAATGTCACAAGAACTTCAAGAAGAAGCGTAATCCAAGAAAGATCAGGTGGACCAAAGCCTTCAGAAAGGCAGTTGGGAAAGAGTTAACAGTGGTAAGTCAGCTCTTTAACATACCACATGTACTAGATGTTATATATTACTGTACCCACTCTGGGACTTCCTGTGTTTAGTTTTTTTTTTTCTCCAACCAGCAGAAGGCTAAAAAGACTGGAGCTGGAGACAGTTATGCTTTATTTCACATCCCGTCATTAAAAAAAAAAAAAAAACTATCAGAGCTAAATATAGTTTTGTCCTTTATGCAGCATTTTGGTCAATATTTTAGTCAAAACACAGAAATGGTGCAAATCTTAGCATTTTTGTTTCCCTCTGTGTTGCTTCCACTCCTGGTTTTGGCTATAATGGTGCTCCTCAGAATGAAGGAGCTGCTGCACTGGGTAACACCTTTAATTTTCTTTACAGATGTTACAGCACTGTAGGAGTGGACATAAATATGCAGACTGAGGCTGGGTTCACACTACGTATATTTCAGTCAGTATTGTGGTCCTCATATTGCAACCAAAACCAGGAGTGGATTAAAAACACAGAAAGGCTCTGTTCACACAATGTTGTAATTGAGTGGATGGCCGCCATTTAATGGCAAATATTTGCTGTTATTTTAAAACAACGGCTGTTATATTGAAATAATGGCAGTTATTTACTGTTATATGGCGGCCATCCACTCAATTTCACCATTGTGTGGACAGAGCCTTTCTGTGTTTTTAATCCACTCCTGGTTTTGGTTGCAATATGAGGACCACAATACTGACTGATATATACGTAGTGTGAACCCAGCCAAAATCTGTATCTATAGAGGAAACTGGACATAACTGGTGCAGCAGTTTCTTTCTGACATTATACAGGGGCTAGGTAGGGATAGGAATATATGGCATATTCACTGATCACTGATTCATTTTCTACAGGATAATTCGTTTGAATTTGAAAAACGAAGAAATGAGCCGGTTAAATACCAGAGGGAGCTGTGGAACAGGACTGGTATGTTTTCCTTCAAACTATTTGAATGTGTACTGTTAATGTATGGTGGGATAAGGAAGAACTTTCCCTCTGTTTTGAGAAAACAGTATATTGATAGTGATAGTTCAGGAGCAGGGGTGGTTATTACTAGGGAGTGAATTTAAAGTACTAGCAAAGCGCTTCACTCGGCGGATAGCTTGCCAGCTGACTGCCTTTTAATTCCATGCTGCTTCGTTCCGGTTGCCTGGAGAAGTTGGATCCAGTCCCAGGAAACTTGTCCCAATATCCCAGGACTGGACCTTGCTTTTCCAGGCACGCGGAACAGTACAGCGTTCAAAGGCAGCTGGCTGATAAGCTGGGCGCCAAGTGAAGTGCGTCGCTAATACTGTAAATTCGATCATCCCTAGTTACCACCATCATCATCATCTTGCTGGCTAAACTTTTGAGCAAAGGAATCATGACAACCAAGGATTCTTATTCTTGCAAGTATAGTATATGTATACACGTGATTGTGCAGGGATTAATATAGTCAATATAAGTTTTTAGATTTAATTTTCTATACACTTCAAGATATTTATTGATTTTTTTTTCTAGTTGAGGCTATGAAGAGGGTTGAAGAGATCAAGCAGAAGCGACAGGCTCGATTTATCATGAACAGGTAAGAATACCTCAGCTGAAAGATGGCATTCCAGTCTGAAAGGATCTTTGCTAAGCAAGGTTTAATACATTCTCTCTTGTAGACTGAAAAAGGGCAAGGAGTTAGAAAAAGCTCAGGATATCAAAGAAGTCAAACAGAACATTCATCTTATCCGGGCTCCACATGCTGGTAAGTTTTTGGTTCTTTCAAATGGGACATTAAAGGGATTATCCAGTGTTCGAAAACCATGGCCACTTACTTCCAGAGACGAGACGACTCTTGTCTCCAGTTCAGGTGAGGTTTGCAATTAAGCTCCGTTCACTTCAATGGAACTGAGCTACAAAACCTGCCCCCAAACTGGAGACAAGAGTCATGTTGTCCCTGCAGACAGTGGCCATTTTTTTTTATAATGCTGGATAACCACTTTAAAGAGGCTGAATGGTGTGCACAAGTAGTGCTGTTGTGCCTTCAAACAGCTGATCAGCAGAGCTACCATGATTTGGATCCTCACTGGTCTAGTATCGATGCCTATCCTATCGATGTAATCTTGATAACATCTGCTAAATCTTCAAAGCCCATCTAATCTTTGTCATGTGATAAGACTGACGCAATATGGAGCCATCTCACTCGCACAGGCACATAACAGGGAGAGGAGTGCGTGGTAGCTCCTCATTCTACTGATCAGTCAGGGTCTGAACAGTCAAACCTTGACCAATAAAAGCTTTTGACGGATCAAAATTTATTTTTTTAATGACAGGTACACTTTACAATATTTAATATTCGTGGTTTACCAACTTGTTACTTGAATAAAATAATCCCTATGAACATGTAATGGCAAATAAAAACAAAAAAAATAAATCTATTCATATAGCCAGCAGTGTTAGGTCTTTAGGTTTCACTGCTTTATTCATTGCCTTTGGATTCGGGATTAATAACTGCTCTCCTGCTATAGTTGATGGGATTAGATAATAGACGGGGAAACAATGATAAACTCTGTAATTATAAACTTGGACCAGACAATTTTTACATACTGAAGTCTCACCCACTTAAATAAGCCCCACGCCTTGTCAAGCAAGGTGCAAAAATGTCTAAAACACAATGAATATGTAAGCCAGTTTTTTGGTGCACAGTGAATCACCTCCCCTGTGTGTTCTCTGAAATTTTCTTTTTTTTTATATATATATATTTTTTTTAGACTTTCTATGTATTTATTTGTGTGTGTATATATGTTCTATTTTCAGGAAAAGCAAAAAGGTTGGAAGACAAAATGGTCCAAAAGTTACAAGAAGATGTGGATATGGAAGACGACTCTTAGAAATGGATACTCTCACCATTGTGACATTGTTGCAGTATATGCTTTCGTGTATAAACATTTTTACAGCACTATGGACTGTAGCACACATCTCACATCTAAAGCCAGAGAGTATGGAGCGAGACTGTTTTCATACAGTCAGTCTGACAAATAAATTTTTAGTTCCTCAAGATGGCAGTTATGTTTATTTATGTGTTGTTAGTGTTGGATCAATAGAAACATCTTTCTTTATGCAGTGTTGATATGGTCTGCCATATACTGCTCTTGTGTAACAAGTGTAATACTGATTGAGGCGAGAAAGTATTATTTGGATCTATTTGTAAACCAGATTCTTTTATGTCTTGCATTTCTTGCGCCTTATCCTGAGTTGCATCATAGGTAAAAGTGGTAATGATGACTTTTACACCTGGAATCCAGCTTTTATGTTGTAACTGGAAATGAAAGGGTTTTGGTTGTATGGGTTCTATAAAAGACAGATTGGTTAGAACATGCAGTATTTTTATTTGAGCTGAATTCATGCATGGTCTGAGAGGTAGTTGATAGGAACTGGTTGGAAAATGAATCTTTTATTAGACTGTAATAATCCAGAATATATCTCCAGTACAAAAACAATAAAAGCACTTTATTAAAAGCTACAATGCTTTGTGGGGTGCCATCCCTCATTCGGGCAATGTAGAAACTTATTTTATTGATGTACTTTATGTAAATTCTGGATTACTACTATACTATATATCTTTTACTATCCAGTTGGATATTTTCAGTTTTGCCGAGTTGATATTAAAACATCAAGGGTCCACAAAACAATATAGGTTTCTTCATTTTCTTCCATGGTATAAGGTTCGAGTGTTGGTTGTGGCACTGTAGACCATAGAAACAGAAAATTGTCCGCAGATAAAGACCACCTGGTCCATCTAGACCGCCCTTATATTTTTTCCTTTATTAACATTATCTTAAGGTAGTTATTAGGATTATTTACTTGCTTATCACGCACATAATATAAATGAGACCACTATTTTTTTTCACAAGTGTATCCTGCCTGTAGTGTGTAATATCAACAGTACTTAAGTGGTCACGGTTTCAAATAACTTCCCTCTATTTGTAAACTGTAACATATTTGTACATTCATTTATTAAAAATCATTCCTTTCCCCCAGGCAGAGGCCGTATGCTCCTAGCCACAATGTGTCATTTCCTTGTAAATTGCTGGCCATTGCCTGTTAGGAGAAATTCCATCTCTAGCAGCAGAGAAATCAGGATGGAATACAGGAAGGGTCTTAGGCTTTAATAACACATTCAGTGATTTTTCAGGTCTTTTAGTTTTTTTACTCTGTGATACGTAAAAAATGGTCTGTAATTGCATCCATATTGCATCTGCAAAAATGTTAAACTGGTAAAAAAAAACCCTGTAACTAGTTTATTTAGATCTTTGCTTTTCACGGATGTCACATGAAAAACATGGGTCCTGTAGACTTCTGTTGGCTAATCCGTACTGCAATCACGATCTGCACTAGGACATGTCTTATTTTTTACAGAATAGATTGGTGATCTGTCAAAAAGCAGTGTGTGTGAATAGCACTGTAGAACTCAATGGGCAATAAGTTGATAGGACAACTTTGTGGGACATGTGAATAAGGCCTTAGGGGCTGCAGATGAGATGTCAGGGACATAAACTTACCTGTCCCACTCCGTTGCCAGGTCCCAGGCCGCCTGCTCGCCGCTATCACTAGTGATTTCAAAACATCTGGTTATGCCCTGCTCATGCCGGAAATGGAATCTCAGTATAGACTGTAATACTGACTACTGAGTTTAAATTTTTGGTGGGAACAGACCGCCACTGGATGTTTTTTTTAAATTGTTGGTGGTGCCCTGGGACCCGGCAGAGGAGCGAGACAGGTGCTCCCTGGCAGCATCGTAAGATTTAATTTTATCTCGCATAACCCCTTTAAACGTCACAAGTTGCACATGGCATAAGCAAGTGAAAACCTTTCCACTTCTATAACACAATTCCATTAAGTGGAAATTTACCATAGTCACTCATTATCATCAAGGCTTGTTAAAGGTTTTGTCTGATAAAGTATCCCTATCTACAGCCAGCTTTAGTTTTGTTGCTATGTTCTGCACCTCCTAAAACTAGGAGTATGTCCTTGAATGCACCTAATGAATAAATTCATATTCTATTGAATATTCCAAACTAAAGGAGTTTTCATCTCTCAGTACAGTTCTCAAAGTCACAGATGTTGGTGATGGCAACTTCTTTGCATAAGAAATGTCTGTAGTATTAAAAAGAGCTTACACAAGTGGCTATGATGTAGTTTAGCAGAGATTTAATTCACACAAGGCAATCATTATGGATACTTGTGTCATCTGGTTGCGTTTCATCGCTTGTTCACCGGGAAGTGTAAACTGAAATGTGGATGCTGGGAAAATGCACTCAAGTGGTGACTTGTGATCCAACAGATGTTTGTGTTGAATTAATATTGTATCAATTTGAAGTCAGCCCGATGTTTAGTATAAACTGGGAAAGGTTTTTGTTTTCATGGACAAAAACAGCAGGGATGAAGAATAAAATTAGTATCCTATCATATGAATGTGTACTTATTGCTAAAATAAAGTAAACTTTGATGGGGAATCTTCACACAACTTTTGTTTATACAAATTAAAATGAAAGGTTTTAAGGTCTGTCTGCTTACAACCTTGCATTTTAATCTGGATACATAAAATTTATATTTTAAGATTTCACGTTTTGCAGTGCCAGAGTCATCTTAAAGGTTTACCACTAACGTCATGTTTGAAGTGTCTGGCTAACACTGGATACCGCTGTACCTTCTCATGGACTAAGAGTTGCTGTCATTTACTTTTACCAAGGTGAGCTGAATCGCTCTATTTTGTATCTGAACAAAACTAATATATACCACCAATGTTGCAGGCTATCATAATATAAAATATCTTTTTAATTGTTTTACTTGTTCTATGTACCCTGTTATCCCGAAAATAAGATCTAGTGGAGCTTTTGCTGGATTGCTAAATTGAAGGCCTAACCAAGCACCAGCCAAGCAGTTTTAGTTTGGAAGCATGCCCACCAAACAAAACACCAGGGAATGCAGTTGTGATTCTTTTTAACCTGCCGCCCTTGTCCCGTATTTTCACTGTCCGTGCAGAGCAGCTGGATGCAGGACATGAAGATCGTCACCTGCCACCAATCGCAATGTTCCCTTGTGTGGCCGTCACTTGTAAATGTGCAGGTAAGGCATCAAGAGGCCTTTCACCTGCTGCCATCCCTGTAGTCCCCTTCCAGATGTAGAGCTGTACACAGTCTCCCTTTATCCTGTCACCTACTACCATACCATATGCTGTCCCTGCTGTGCTGTACGAGTGTGCTGTGGTTAGCTCCCACTGGTGGCCGGAAGACTCCATAATGGACACACTGTCCCTGCTATGCATGTGATCTGAATTCTTCATGTAAAAATATGTCCCCTGAAAAAAAGACTTAGCGCATCTTTGGGAGCAAAAAATAATACAAGACGCTGTCTTATCTTCGGGGAAACACGATAGCTGCATGGGTGAGTCCCCATTACTCTGCATGGCTTTTCTCTGTTTAGTTGCGCCTGGGCAGCATGCCCTGCAATCATGACACTTGCCAGCACTGCACAGTATGGAACCCCATACTTCCCTCACTGTGCCCTATAGGCTTGCTGAGTATTAAGAGGGATCATTTATGCTTTCTAATCCTCTCAGGCTTGCATGTAAAGCCGCCTTTTCTGTTCCCATTTAATCTGATCCCCAATTTAAGGCAGTTAAAATGAAAAAAATTAATAGCAAAAAGTCTTACGGATACAAGCTGCTTAAGTTGTACATACACATTACCTATGGGTGTCATGAATGTGCCTGGGATGAACTCCGTGCGCCCCTCAGCTCGTGTTGCATGGCTGAGATGGCGCTGATATTCAGTGTTTTGTATGTCTTGTGCAGTAACCTGAACCCTGTCTGAACACTGGCCTATTTCTATCATGATGTTCACCCCCACCCGTCTGCTGTGTGCTCTGGCTATTAAGGAGTTAAGGGCCTATTACACAGGTCGTCATAGAGGAGCAAACGAGCGCTCTCAGCGCTCGTTTGCTCCTCGTTGCCCGCTCGCTGCCGCCGCTATTCAACGTGGCTGCAGCAAGCGGGTGAGTGCGGGAGGGGGCGGCGGGGAGCTGCGGGGGGGCTGCCCGGGTGATCGCTGATGATCGTCTGGGCAGCCCATAGGATATAGCAGCGTCTGCTGCCAACGCTCCTATTCAACGGAGCGACGGCAGAAGATCGCTGCTATATCAGTCGCTTGTTTTTCAACATGTTGAAAAACAAGCGACTGCAACGATCAGCCGACATGAACGGTGTCGGCTGATCGTTGCACCCTATTCCACGGGAAGATTATCGTCCGTAGCGGCCAATATCGGCCGAATACGGACGATAATCGTTCCGTGGAATAGGGCCTTTACACTGCTGCCAGTTCTGATCCGCAGGTGATTTTGTTTGGAACCAGGAGCCTTGTCCAATAGGGGGCTGGAACTGTCTCCTGGTTCCCTATAAGTATTTGGCTGAGGCCCATTCTAGTGCCGGATATTGAGCTTGACTCTGCCTGCTTGTGTTCTGATTTATTCTGTCTTTACTCTGCCCCCCTTTGCCTGTATTTCTGACCATTCCTGCTAGCCGCCTGCCCCTGACCATATTGCCTGTTTATTGACTGTGCTATTGGATTGTGATTTTGTACTTTTGCTGCCCGATTGTTGTGATCCGGACTGTCGACTATTCTTTATTGTGTTTTGTCTGTCTGTCTTGTCTTTGTGTCCCACCAAGCCAGTACAGGGACCGCCGCCAATTTGCCGCCGCCATCTTAGGGCGGATTGCGGCAAGCAGGTAGGGGCAGTGGGCGGGGTTCAGTGTCAGGGCTCACTGTCTTGTATTGTCTTGCTGTCCGGTTCCTGACAATGGGTTAGCTGAACCCACTCATTTCAGTGCTGGCCTTCAGAATCTTCCTTGACAGCAGATGTCGGGAAGAATTGGACATGTTGGATTTCAGCTTCCCAACTGTTTTGTTCTCAGTGAGATAGGCTGCCAGCAGTGGATTTCTCCCCAATTCAGAAAACATACTTGCCTTTTTTTCAACATTTCAATGTCAGACCTGTTGCTGAACCTCACAGACAAGATTGGCTCTAGGTTCCGGCAGGCCCTTGGGTGACAAAGCAACTTACGCAGTAGCGGTAGAACAGCGGAATCTACTGACACCTAATGTAATCACTGGGCACCTGTAGTGTGGGTTTTAGTAGCAGAATGTGGATGATGCGCTATGCTGCTGCTGTAAACCAAGAATAGTATTTGGCAAAAACACCTGTATACAAGAGACAAATATTATCACCACACCATAACCACAACTATTGCCACCATGCTGTTACTGAAGAAAATCCTTTACTATACAAAGACCACTATCCCCTGATACAGTGACCATACATTGATAGATATCAGCTGTACACAGGCTCTACAGACCGTACAAATGATGACAGTGACATATCCAGTGACTCACAGGTGCGTTTAACCCTAATGTAGGTAATTTTTCTGTATGCGCCCTCCGTCCCCCCGGGTAAATATTATTATCCCCCATGTAGGTAATCTCCCAGTAGGAATCCTCACCTTTTACTTGGCTTCAGCACAGTCCCCTGCCAACTCCTCTTCCTCTAACCTCTGTGTGGCTGGAGGCATAATGCTGCTTGCAACCACAACAGTGGTTAGCAGGGCGGAGAACCAATAGTTGCCTCTTGAACCGTGTTTAGTTCTTTAACCTGTTTAAAGGTTTCAATCATGTCTCCCCTTTGCAGCCTGACACAGCAGTTTCCTGGGCACTGACACCAGCTGTGCTCACACATATCATTAAGGGTATATTCACACGGGCGGGCTCGCAGCGAGATTCTGTAATTCACCCATGTTTTCTCTCTGCCTGAAAAGTTATGTCACAGATTATTATTCTTTTCGTCATTTCTGTGTTTTACTTGATGCTTAATGTGATGCTTTGGGGGGGCGGGGTGTCGGGTGTCTCATTCCTTTTTTGTACTATGTCGAATTGCATTTTTTTCAGTTTGTGGATAAAATGAGTAAGTGAATTAATGATTTGCCGTAATGAATCTATATTCAGAAGATCCCCCACAACTAGACCAATCTACTCAGTAGGAGTGAAATTGAATCCATTACTACAGATTAATGTTTCAGCGAACTGTATAAATGAAATCACATTTTATCTTCACTATCCTCAAATTTCTTTTAGCATGAAACAACAACATGCGGTCTATGTTTCCATATAAACTGACAAATGCATAAGTACAGGGGGTCCAGTAGTTTTTTGGACTGTGCCTCTACTACTGAAGGGGTGTGTGCAGCTCAATAATACTGTAATTAGGGATAAGCAAATTTACAGTTCACTAGGCTTGGCGGCCAGCTTGTCAGCTGGCTTCCTTTGAACTCTCCATGCTGTTCTGGTCCTGGTGCCTGTAAAAGCTGGATCCAGTCCTGAGGAAGTGGGAGAAGTTTTCAAGGACTGGATCAAGCTTTTCTAGGCACCTGGAGCAGAGTGGCATGGAGCAGCATGGAGTTCAAAGGCAGCAGGCTGACAAGCTGACCACCGAGCCTAAAGAAAATTCCTAACTGTAATGTAAAAATCCACAAAATTATATGCAGGTGATTTATCATGCTATACTTGCTTAAAAAAAATTCACATTACAACTTAAAACTATAGTGCTTAGTACAGTATGATATAATCTTATTAGTTATTGTCTGCCCCCCTACTATACTGCAATAGAACAGCAGAGCCTTGCTCCACCCTTTGTATTAGCATTGCCCCTGTGCCATCTTTCAGATGAAAAATTATGGGAATTGGAAGAAATTTTATGGAGGTCTCTTATCAAGACATAAACAGTACATATGACTTATTAATGTGTATATATATATATATATATATATATATATATATATATAAATATACACACACACATACATTTTATATATACATTCGTAAACAAACCATACGTGGTTATGTGGTGGTGTCCTACCACAGGTGTTACTGTTCTATACACCCTTTGTAAAAGTCTGTACTTATTGTACTTGTGTGGTGATGAAAGTAGTACTAAAGTTTCACCACTAGATGTCTCTCTATTGGTTATGTGTATTTGGAAGCCGCACAGCTGAAGTATATAAAGGGTTATTGTTTCTTTGTGTGTCACACAAATCTGCAGACCAGTAGGAATCTGTTGTTCTTCTCTCCTATCAGCTCTCTCTTTACTTCTTCTATTGCACTCTTCACCCACTCACAGCGCACGTTAGTCACGCTAGGGAAGGAAGTCACATGGGTGGAGGAGGTGCAAGAGTCTTTCGTGTTGAAAAATTGTGGAGGAAGGACGAAAGCTAGATAGCTCTCCGCAGTGGTTCCATCTGGGCTCTGGCCCTCTGCCCGGTCCCTGTACCCTCGAAGCTCAGTCTGAGCTAGAACCCCGCATGGGTAGGAGGCAAGACACAGCTCACAGTTTCTTCTCAGTAATGCTACACAACAATATGCAGTGCTAAACCCCTTCTAAGAGAGGACAAGTCAGAGACAACCTCAACCAACACCGTGGTCAAGGAAAGTAACAGAGCAGGACAGTACCCACAGACAGCAGTAAGCTAGGAACTGATCCGGATAAAGCAAAATTGCAATAAGCCTAGGAACTCTATCTCACAGCGCGCATGTCAGCAGGAAACCCTCAGCATTCCATTCATCCCAGGTAACAAGGACTGGGGCCTGTGTTACCCTCTAGGAAGGTTCAGCCTTCTAGTGGGCATAAGGTGGTGTGAAGACTATTCAAGGTCAATACATCAGCACAGGTGTTCTTCTTCTTCTTCTTCTTCTTCTTCTTCTTCAAAGTATTCTACCTCATCCTCCAACATCCCGGCAAAGCACAGTACTACCTGGGTTGAGAGTCTCACAGCATCCTCCTCTCTGCTACTCTGCTTCTCTGTATCACTCAGCACACTACTCAGTCGGCACAACTATATCCTACACTGCATTCCTACTACAGATTCGGTTGCTGTATTGTCTGGAACTATTGTCAAGTGTATTATCAAGTCCTTTATCAAGAGAAACCTCATAATCATGTAACCTTGCCTCAAGCATGCATCTTCTTAGTAAAACAAGCTTAAGTTAAAGTGACTCTGTGATCTTTCGCTTTCCACCGACACAGCACATCACCTAACCTTGGAACACTTCCCCTTTCTGTGGGTGGCAGATCCAATAGTCCAGGAGGGTCACTACACCACTCTGGCCATCCATGATTACACTAACCCAAGGGACCCCGTAGCAACCCGGCAGGACACTGACCACAGGGGAAAAAGGTACAACTGGCCTTGTAAAATAAAAGCAGGTGTCCCTCACACCTGTGTGCCTTTCTGGCACTGGCATCACAAATGTTGTGATGGATGATTTATTGAGCAAGTTTAAGAAGAGCCTAAAGGGGTATTCTACTCAAACTTTAATATTAGTATCAGTATAATAGGTCTGTGCAGGTGATAACTTCTCCAATTATCTGGCTCAAAACAGTTCCTGACCTCCACTGGTCTCCTTACAATGTTTCACAATAATGAACTAGGGCCGATACTTATAGTCATATATGGGATTTTACAATAAAGCAAGAGTCAGACTCACTGTTTGCTGTCTTCTTATTTCTTTATTCGTATGTCCATTTCATAAGGCTGAGGAGGCTTAGAGGTGTGCATACAACAGAGTTGGCGTGGGTCCCGTCTGCTGCGTGACATTTCGAGGGAGGCCCCTCTTACTCAGACAAGACCCATGCCAACTCCGTTGTATATTATTGTTAGTATATTACTCTGATTTGTTAACGTTCCTAAATAAGAATCCTCTTTGTATTTTGTAGTCAGAGAAAATCCTATTACAGACAACAGTGCATCCTGCGGCTCACTATTAGTGTTCCTGCCTCCTGTGCAGCAGTTCTTGCATCTGGGTCCTAGAAGAGGATGCCAATTGTGAGAGGTCTCAGGAGCACAGCATTGCCCTGTGTCAGGTCTTCTGTTGTAATGTGTGAGACATGGTTTAGAATTAATGTAGAGAACAGCAGCGGGCCCTACTCTAGTTAGCACTGGCATCTTCTGACCTTGCCAGATGCTGCCAACAGTCCTGGCATACACTGACCAAACAATACTGCTCAAATCCTGTTTATTTCTCATCAACTCGACTCGCCTTACCGCACAGCACTCTCATGCTCTGCAGGTCTCCTAGTTTCAGACCTCAGGGTTATTACTCAGTGGTTTAGAAGAGTGCTGACTTGTAGATAGGTATAATATAAAGAGCTGCAAGAGCAACTTAATATGTTCATGTTTCTGTTCTGTTTATACTAAGAAAACACAGTAATCACTGAACTCAAGGAGATCAGTGAAAAAACTCCAATGACGTACTCAATGAAGAGTCTCCACTGATGCCCCCAAATTTAAATATGCAAAACAAGACTCCGTGGAGCTTCGGTTGCGAGTCTCAAAACACGGGATAGCCAGATATCTCTAGCCTGTTGCCACGGGGTGCCTCCATGATAGGTAGCCCCTTAAGTCCCACTCGGTTGCGAGTATTCGGCAACCGAGACTCCACGGACTCTTGTTTTGCATATTTAAATTTAGGGGCATCAGTGGATACTCTTGATTGAGTACTTCATTGGAATTTTTTCACTGTTCTCCTTGAGTTCAGTGATTACTGTATTTTGTTGGCTGACTTGTCATTGCTCCAGCTAACAAGAATCCTGCTCCACACTGACGAGAGGCAAATACCCCGAAACGGTCGTCTGTGGATGGATTTCTGCCTTGGCAAGCCCTTGTCATGATCGCAATACTCGCACCTTGAGTTAGACGTTGACAAAAAGGGGCCACCCTGGTGTTTCCCTATTTATGTTCCAATACTCGCAACCGAGTGTGACTCAAGGGGCTACCTATCAGGGTGGTGTGGTGCTCTTCCCATCATGGAGGCACCCCGTGGCAACAGGCTAGGGATATCTGGCTATCCTGTGTTTTGAGACTCACAACCGAGGCTCCACGGACTCTTGTTTTGTCTGTTTATACTAAGGTTAAAAAAAATGGCTGAAATGGGTTTTGCAAGAAGTGCTTACAGTTTATTTAAAATTGTAACTTGGTGTAAGAGCATTGCTTTGGTTTAAGAGCTTCCTGGACTGGGTGGCGGGGGGAGCGGCATGGCCTGCATAGCGGGGTCTACAGCACTGTACTCTGACCCAGGAAGTCCCCCTCATCTTCCAAATCATAGCAGATCCACTTCAGGCTGGGGCTTGCATCAGGGGACAGGACTGTGGAGGTAATCTCTTCATAGCTGTAACCCCTCTCCTCAGACAGAGAGTGCTGCATGTATGTGCCCACATCTGCCCTGCTCATTCCTTCATGCTCCCTGCAGTCTCTGTCAGCCCTTGTGTTTCCCATCCTCTCCATTACTGTACAGTAATGTATAATATAACATATCCAGCTGTTTCTAAATGTTTGTTTCATTTGTTTTACAAGTTATTCAGAATAAAAAAAATCATTATTTTTGGGGTGTGGAACCGATTGTCTGCATTTTAATCATTTCTTATGGGAAAATTTGCTTTGGTTTAAGAGTGGATTTGGCTTACAAGCACAGTCCCGGAACGAATTATGCTCATAATCCAAGGCACCACTGTATTCTGCTCTGCTGATGAACTAGTGATCTGCTTGTTCACCAGCTAATAATGGCCGATAATCCCCTAATAGGGCTCTTACTTCCCCTAAGTAGGAACTGTGGAGTTCTGAGCTGTAAGAGAAAAACCATTATGTGAAAATGGCCTAAAGCACAATTGTTTTGCAGTTCTGTTCTCATCTAGGCCCGGCTATGCAGTATTGTTGTATAGAATGGTAGAGATGCTAATTTCTTTAGTGCAACGGTGGATCAAAAGATGCTAAATGCGAAGTATAAAAATATTGTTTTCCAGAAATCCTGGGTTATGGAGCCAGTGTTATCTGTCTCTGCTTCACCTGATGTCTGATGATTAAAGCTAATTGCTGTAAGGAGAAAAATGCTAAAAGACTAAAATTGACTTTCACTGTAGACATAAAGCTTTAAGTCTGGCAATAAAGCCAGCTCTTCTTTTCTATCTTTAGATTATTCCCTTATGTTGGCCATAAAACAGTCTCCTCTTTCTTTGTTGCTGTAGCATATAATTTGGATCAGCTCAATGAGCCATTTCTTGTGACCTTATTATCAGGATTCGGCATAATTATCATTAAAATATTTAGTAGTCTTTTAGTCTGGTGTATCAGTTCATTGGTGTATATCTGCTCTAACTAAAGTGTTGGAGCCATTATAACATTCCTTATATGGTTATAAACAAAAGATTTGTAACAAAGCCCCCCTTTATTGGCAATTTATAGTCCTGGTATTCTCTAAAGTATTCTCTATAATTCTTTGGCTGTCCATGTAATTCTAGTTTTGCAACAGCTGGAGGGCCACAGGCCCCATCCCTCCTATAAAGGGTAACTATTATATTTAGAAACTTTTGATGTTTCAGAAAATTTAGTACTGACAGCATCCTGCTAGGAAATAAGGACAGATGGATGCCATCAGCAATGATTTATGTTTATGGTCTGTGCTTAGCCACCTAGGATTAGTGATGTCCTGACTTATTTATTTATTCTTTTTAAAGAGAACCTGTCACCCGGCATTGCGGCGTAGATCCCACCCGACCCCCCGATGGAGCCCCGGATACTTACCCTTTGCTGCAAGTCCCGCTCCTGGACCTGGTCCCCGGACGGAGATATCGGCGCTGGAAGGTGAGCCTGCGCTGTATGCTAATTACCAGAGATGAGTCTGATGCCCATAGAGAATGACTGGAGCTGTCATTCTCTGTGGGTGTCGGACTCATCTCTGGGCGTGCGCACACCACTTCCAACGGGGATATCTCTGTCCTGGGACCGGGTCCAGGAGGGGGACTTGCAGCAAAGGTTAAGTATCCGGGGCTTCACTTGGGGGTCGGGCGGGCTCTGCGCCACAATGCCGGGTGACAGGTTCCCTTTAAGTATTTGAGTTGTTTGACATCCTTACCTATTTTCTCATGTCACAGTGACATCAAAAGTTTTGACCAGTAGGGAATAGGGTGATTAGACTCACACTGACTACTAAAGTGAAGGGGCTAGGGTGATTAAAGTAGCAGTCCAGTTTTTTTTCACTCGCCCCCCCCCCCCCCCCCCCCCCCCCGCAGGCTAGTACAAATACTTGTACATATACAAATGATTGGTGTTCCATGGCGCGGCTTCGTTCTGGTCCTGCGGCGCAGCTCGGATCCTGCTGGCAGTGATGTCATAGTTCTTTTGACCCCTCTTATATTTACAGGTCTGTTGAAGGCCCCGGAAGTCTCTATGAGGCATCTATATGAGAACACCCTCATAGAGAAACATTGGAGACCCTGACTTCTGGCCCCCTGAGCTGCAGAGCTGAAGCCAACAGGATCCTAGCGGTGCCATAGGACAGAAGAGAAGCCGCGCCGCACCGTAGGACACCTATCTTTATTGGTAAGTATATGCCAGTCTGCAGGGGGGGGGGGGGAGAAAACCTGGACTGCTTGTTTAATTTTAGTTGGACACAACAAACCCCCAGTGGCGATAAAGAAATGTTGCAATCTCCTCCCTGTATGAAGATGCACTTAAATAAAAGTTGTCACATACAGTAAATGATAGTTGTGACCATAAAGGGACACAGGTGCAATTGTTACATCTATTATGTTTCTTAGAGGATATGTTTGCTTTTCGCATATTTTAGTACAATACCTGGAATTTAAGGAAAGGAGGAAAGGTTGAACTTATCAGATATGTCAATCTTGATTTTACAAGCATTCACCAGCATCAGCCAGCATCTCATGGCCTGAAAGGTGTATTAGACCCTGGATAAGGTTGACCCTTACAAGTGTGCCAGATAGCAGAATAAATGGGAACATGCCCATAATGGTTTTGCCTAGTTTTACATAAGCATCATTGTAGTGTGCAAAATGCTCTATGTTTAATATATTTACGACTGTCCATAAATGTGGTATTCATCCACATGGGGTATTTGTGTAATACATATCCAACCCACATTAGCAAAGTCTTAAAGGGAAGAAGAATGATATTTCCCTATAGTGCACGGGACGCTGAGGATGAAGGTAAGTTTCTTACCTTCATCCTCAGTGGTGTTTTTTATGCTATTAGTAGAGATGAGCGAACCTCGAGCATGCTCGAATTGATCAGAACCCGAACTTTCGGCATTTGATTAGCGGGGGCTGCTGAACTTGGATAAAGCCCTAAGGCTATGTGGAAATCATGGATATAGTAATTGGCTGTATCCATGTTTTCCAGACAACCTTAGAGCTTTATCCAAGTTCAGCAGCCACCGCTAATCAAATACCGAACGTTCGGGTTCGGATTGACTCGAACCCGAACCCGGTTCGCTCATCTCTAGCTTAGCTATTAGCAGTTTAATCCTTACGCTAATAAGTAGAGATGAGTAAAGCATTATACGAAGCAAAACTGATCTGCGCTTGTACCCCTAAAGGCTGTTGGCTTTGTGCAGAGGGAGGATAGCACCAAAGTACCGCCTAAAAATTGCCCGAATAACATAGATACGGCCATGGTGCACTTGGTGTGGGGCTACCAGCCCTAGTACACTGATCCGCCTTGGCTGGCATGCACCCCAGCTGGATCTGCTGATATTCATTAGGAAAGGATCGGTGCACTGTGGGTGGTAGTCAATGCACCAAAGCGACTTATTAGCATAGGGAATAAACTACTAATAGCACGAAGTGAGAAACATACCTTCACCCTCAGCTGCTGAATGTTTCCCTTTAAGTACTCACATGCTTTACTCTTGAATCAGCATGTGTAACAAGTTCAGCTATCACTTTATGAGCCCTCCCTCCCACACGCGGGTATTTAGGCCAATGAAATTAAACATTCATCATGAAATAAAATAATTTTCTCAGCAGCAGACATTGCCGGCTTGGCATTCATTTTTCTCTTGTGTACCAATCCCAGAATGCATTATGTTACACAGGCCGGGTACGCTGAACTGTCATCGGTCTAATTTGATGTGATACAACTACAGAAAACAGATCAAAGCGTGGCACTGAAGCCCTGAAATAAAACCCACTGCTGGTAAACAACAAATAAATTAGTTTGCGCAGGAAATGTGGATTTCATTTGTTTTACTTATGAGAGTGCTGGCAGGTTTTTTTTAATTAGAGAATGAAATAATGAAGATTAGATATTCATTAATGCCACATAATTCATGTGCATGTTAAGCCCGTGCATCCCGTAATGTCATTTAGTCACTAGATTTAACTTCATTTTTGCTTTACAAAATATTTGCATTTCATTTGTTACTTTGTGTAATAAAATGATTATTTCTCACATGGAAATACAGGGTTCTAGTGAAGATGTTCCACTAGACAGTCATTACAGAAGTGACAGCCATGCTACAACCGCACTCATTTGTTTTATCATCTATAAAACAAGGGACACTATATGGCAGCTCTCTCTGTAATGTGCGGTAGGGTTTTTATTAGGTCAGTAACTATTATTGCTGTCTGTGATATTTGGATTTCATATTAAAATAACATTAAATTATATTGTATGTTTGCAAATGTATCCCTTTTCCAGGAGGTTCTCGAATATTTTATTCATTGATGATTATGTATTATATATGTATCCCCTCAATAACTGTAAACAAATTTTTTATGGTGTCAGTAAGGAACAGTCGTATAAAGGGCTGGTTTTGGAGTGATAAACTTGTCAAAAGAAAAGGTCCATTGTGGAGAAAATAGCCTTTTAAAGGGGTACTCTGGAGAAACTTTTTTTTTTAAATCAACTGGTGTTAGAAGCTTATACAGATCTGTAAATTACTTCTATAAAAAAAAAAAGTCTTCCAGTACTTATCAGCTGCTGTATTTCCTGGGGGAAGTTGTGTGTTCTTTCCAGTCTGACATGGTGCTCTCTGTTGCCACCTCTGTCCGTGGCAGGAACTGTCCAGTGCAGTATAGTTTTTGATATTGTGCTGGACAGTTCCTGTCACAGTCAGGGGTGTCAGCAGAGAGAACCGTGTCAGACTGCAAAGAATACACCACTTCCTGCAGGACATACAGCAGCTAATAAGTGCAGGAAGACTTGATTTTTTTTATAAAAGTAATTTTTTTCTGTCTGAAGTACCCCTATAAGCCATTGGAAATTAAACATTACAAATTTTGTGGGCCTTGTAAAATTGACTTAGTGGTATGCTGACAGGTGATGGACTAACCTCATTTGACTAACTTGTGAAAGAATCCTATAGTGGTTTTATTGCGTCTACTGTAATTATAGAAGAAATACACGGTTATTTGTGCCTCAAAATCCCCCACACCATTACTTGCATAGCATTTCAATACGCAGTAATAAAAAAGAAAGAGTTTTGTTGGCTGTTCAGAGCTGGCCTTAATGTAAGATAGCAATATCTGTGGCTTGTATGGCTGGAAACTTTCAGTGATATGCCAGCCATTACTTTGGTAGAAATATTTCGGTAGAAAATGTTATTAGTCATTTCCACATTATTCCTCTGTTGTTTTTCCTGCATAATTTCCATTTTTCTTGAAAACAATGCCAGCCAAGATCGTATCCGAAAAATATTACCATTTGCAAGAACAGTAAATTGCTGCTTGCGTGAATTTTATTTCAGCAGTGTTAACTTTCACCTAATGTCAGGTTTAATGGCAGGGAAAAGCATGAATATGGCAGAGTAGGAATGCAATCACTCCATAAAATATACAATGCACACAATAGCTACAAAATAGTGCTATATACTAAACACATAATATGATATAATATACAATGTCCAAAAACAGTGGCCAAATAACACTACCCAGGAGTACACAGACAACAATGTATTATACAGTGCCTTCATAACTGGAACATATGTTTATTGTTTGAGAGCATTTGGGTGGAAGTATAAAGTAAACTGTAAAACAAAATTAGAATTAGAACAGCAGAATAGAAGAAAACAGACCATGCCCCTTATGCCCATGCCATACTCTGATATCAACACTATAATGTGTTATGGGCTGCAATAGGTTTGTGGACAGTTCAGGTAATGATTAGAGATGAGCTCAACTCTAGCCAGCTCATGTCCGTCTGAACCCAAGAGCACTGTGAACCCCCAGCCTGCTGCTATATCCATGTGTTTGAGGCGGCCTTAGGGCTGCATTCATCTTTTACAGGCACCGCTACTCAAAAGCTGCACGCTTGGGTTCATACGGATCCAAGCTTGCTTGAGTTGTGCCCATTAAAAGTATTAACTCGCTTACAGTTAAAAGCAGTGGTGGTCTTCTAGGCCACAGGAAACGCATATCTGTTACCCTGAAAATAAGACATCCCCAGAAAATAAGACCTAGTAGAGGTTTGGCTGAATTTCTAAGTAAAGGCCTTCCCCAAAAGTAAGACCTAGCAATGTTTCTGTTTGAAAGCATGCCCCCTGAACAGAACACCAGGGCATGTAGCTGTGATTCTTTTTCGCCCGCTGCTGTTGACCCCCACCTTCATCATCTGTTGCAGAGCAGCTGCCTACAAGACATGAAGGCCGTCACCTGTCGTCAACCTTGATCTTCCCTTCTGTGACCGTCACTTGTAAATGTGCAGACAAGTCATCAAGAGGCACGTCACCTACTGCCATCCCTTTGTCTCCTATCACCAGATATAGAGCTGCACATAGTCTGCCGTTAACCCGTCACCTGTCTCCATAACGTATGCTGTCCCTGCTGTGCTGTACGAGTGTGCTGTGGTGAGTTCCCCCTGGTGGCCAGAAGCCGCCATACCATATGTTGTTTCCCTGCTGTGCATGTGACATTTGAATTCTTCTTCTTGGAAAAATAAGACATCCCTTGAAAATAGGACCTAGCACATCTTTGGAAGCAAGAATTAGAATAAGACACTGCCTTATTTTCGGGGAAACACGGTATTTAAGGTAGAGACACTCCTGGCCTTTAGTGGCTGCAGGCAGGCAGCTACATGTGCGGGCAAAATTATCTATCTAATGGTAAAACTACCTTCTTGGGGTTAACAATACGGTAAACTGGGGGCTGTCTTAAGGGGGAAACTGCGTACTGGGGGCTATTTAGAGGAGGGACAGTGCCTACTGGGGGCTATTTAGAGGAGGGACACTGCCTACTGGGGGCTATTTAGAGGGAGGAAACTCCCTACTGGGGGCTATTTAGATGGGAGGACTCCCTACTGGGGGCTTTTTAGATGGGAGGACTCCCTACTGGGGGCTATTTAGATGGGAGGACTCCCTACTGGGGGCTATTTAGATGGGAGGACTCCCTACTGAGGGCTATTTAGATGGGAGGACTCCCTACTGGGGGCTATTTAGATGGGAGGACTCCCTACTGGGGGTTTTTAAGATGGGAGGACTCCCTACTGGGGGCTATTTAGATTGGAGGACTCCTTACTGGGGGCTATCTAGAGGGGTGGGAAACTGTCTACTGAGGGCTATTTGGATCTGGGGAAACTGCCTACTGGGGCTACTTAGAGGGGGTAACAGCCTACTGGGAGGTATCTATAGGGGAAAAAACCTACTGGAGGCTATCTACAAGAGAAACATTCACTTTGGTTACTTAATAGCAATAATTAAAAGGTATGTTTTAATATCTAGTCCTATCAGTTATCTGCAGGGTAAACCTTCTAACTGCAGGCTATCCAAATAAAAACTGGGATCTATTTCTTGAGGGAAAATGCCAAGTGGGGGCTTTGCTAGAGGGCAAAACCATCTAGAGGCGGCTCTTTAAAGAGAAAACTGCCTAGTAGGGGCTATCTACAGTGAGAACCTAACTACTATGGGCCATAAACAGAAACTGGGGACTATGTAAAGGAAGAAACTGCATACTGTAGGCTATCTACAGAAGGAAGCTCCCTACTAGGGGGTTTATCTACAGGGGAAAATTGCCTAGAGGGGCCTGTCTATGAAAGGAACTACCTCCTGGGGAAACTGACTACTGGGGCTCTATATACTGAGAGAAACTAAAGGTGGCTATATACTTTTAATAACTGTCAGCCAACAGTTCTCTCTTCTGACCTCCTCATACACAGGAATGTTTGGTGTGGCTGAGCGTTCCTGTGTTCTCTATGAGGAGGGAAGGGCAAAGCCACAGCAATAGATGTCTCTGATTTATCTGGATTATCTCCCCAAGAACAAAGGGGTCAGGCAGTGATTTTGCCCTATCTACCGCTATCTCCACTGACACTATCTGTGACACTACACTGATGACACTGATGACCCAAACCCACCACGAGCTACGGGTATGGCTGACAAAAGAATAAAGTGCATATGGACCTTAATTTGTTTGTCTGACAGGTTCTGCAGAAATGGGTTATGGCTTGAAGAAATTGTCCTGGAAGTTCAAGATGGATGCACAAGGAAATGGAAAGTGAATGACTTTGATCAAGGAAGATGTCATCTGTAAGTCATTGGCTGTAGCTTCACTGAAACCACTTATAGTCTTCAGAGATTGTGCAGAGCTGGTATCTTCCACTGTATGGGGATATTGGTCTGGGTATATTATTTTTTTATTTAGTAACAGTATGGTGATAATATATGGCCATGGCAGAATTATTCTTCCTTGATAAACTCCTGCATACATCACTGTTAGTAACATAGAATCCACAGCACAAGAGGTGGATTTTGTATCAATCCAACATAACAGGAAATGACAGTGTTGACATTTTATCTAGAAAATAAAATATAGGACACAAGGGTATATGCACATAGTTAACAATATACAGCAAGATAAGCTACTGTAAGTATGCGGGTGAGATATATATTAGAAAGCCAATTTAATTCACAATTCATTGTACAACATACCAAGAAAAAAATGCCAATAAGATCACAGCAAAAGAGATCTCACATCCCTAGTTCAGTTTGTGCTTCTATCATTTGTAAATAATACAACCTCACCTTGTTGCATGGTTGGGAAATGATTTTATATATATATATATATATATATATATATATATATATATATATACAGTGCATGCAGAGTTCAATTCTTCATACTATTATTTATTTTATTTTTTTTAACGTTTTGGTATTTTCTGACAATATTTTTTTTCAAAATGTTAGCAAATTTATTAAAAAGTAAAAACTTTTGCATAGACATAAGCAGCTTCGAGTGATGCGCACGATTCAAGATGCATTATATTTTACAGCTTTTTTTTCGTTGCTGCTGTAACCAGGGCCGTATTTACCACTAGGCACCTGTGGTCCGGGGCCTAGGGCAGCACCTTGCAGGAGGGCAGCACCAGGGAGCAGGGGGAAGGAAATGACTTCTTTTTATTTTTTTTAGTCTCCCACCTCCCATTCACACTTGTCAGTAAATCTGGTGTCTTCTCGAGGGGGGAGGGGGGGGGGGAATATGGGGGTATTGGTTAGGTCTAGTATGGCGGTGTTACCCAGGCGGTATTGTTCAGCTCATGTTTAAGCAGTTAAAAACCATGAAAAACACAATTCAGACAATGTTTATACATGTAGAGAAACAAATAAAACGCCTATTGGTTACCGCATGAGTGTCTATTTTTGGCTGCATGTGGTGACGTACAGTAAATGTAGGAACTCTAAGACTGATCAGATATCAATTTGATGTTCAAAAACTAGAAAATCCTGATGCTAATTGATGAGAGAAGATAGGGCGTCTGCAGGTGGAGTGCCTAGGGCAGCAGCAGCTGTTAATACGGCCCTGGCTGTAACATAGTACAGTACAGGCCTTGTGATGTGGTTAAGGGAGAGACCAGGCATAAGCAGGGCATGTCTGAGGTAGGTAGGTTTATCAGTATCAAACACCTCTTCCATTGCAATTAATCTGGTGAAACGTTAATAAAATCTATGAATCCTACTCCATAATGAATCATAATACAATTATACTACTTTTATAAACTTTTGTAAATAGATTTTCATGTCCATAACAATGGCACTAGACTGCTTCATATTTTGAGCAGCATTTCTGCTATGTCTCTAATACTTGACTGCCCTGTAACCCCCAATCAGCTATGTGATTGTTTAAAAGTAGACAAGGACCATACATGCAGCAGATAGTCCACAGTGGGACATACGGTGCCTTGGACTAAAATGACGAGAGGGATTGGCATTTTTAGGATTTTAAAGGGGTATTCCCCCCAAGAGCTAAAAAAATAAAAAGCTCCCAAACCTAGCAAGTCTTACTCACCAAGTCCCCCTGAGAATTTTGAGCCGTCTCCCGTCTTTCTAGATGCTTCCTTTCCATAGTTACAAGTTTTTTTTTTTTTTAAAAAGTCGAACTATATCCAACATGGCGTCGGCCAGAAAACTACATCTCCCATCATGCAATGCTTATATCTGATTGGTCCATGATGTAGCAGAGCTGATAGCCACAAGATATAGCAGAGTTGAGAGTGTTGCATATCAGAGTTGAGAGTGTTGAATAGCAGAGTTAGCTGAGAGTGTTGCATAGCAGAGTTAGCTGAAAGTGTTGCATAGCAGAGTTAGCCAAGAGTGTTGCATAGCAGAGTTAGCTGAGAGTGTTGCATAGCAGAGTTAGCTGAGAGTGTTGCATAGCAGAGTTAGCTGAGAGTGTTGCATAGCAGAGTTTAGTGCCGGTGTCGCGGCTGAGTTGCAGGGGTGGGGGGGTGATGGGTGAGCCGGAGAGGTGGGGTTGTGCTGGTGAGTTGCCCGTGGGGGTGCTGGTGAGTTGCCCGTGGGGTTGGGGGTGCTGGTGCCGCGGGTGAGTCACAGGCAGGAGGGTGGTGAGCTGGTGAGTCTGCTGGCTGGTGCGTCGCGGGAAGGGGGTGCTGGTGCCGCGGGCGAGCCGGTTAGTCGCGTGGGGGTGCTGGTGCCGCAGGTGAGTCGCGGGCAGGAGGGTGGGGAGCTGGTGAGTCTGCTGGCCGGTGCCGCTGATGAGTCGCGGGTTGGGGGGGGGGTGCTGGTGCCGCGGGTGAGGAGGTGAGGAGCGGGCGTAAGGGTGGCTTACTGGTGCCGCGGGTGAGTCGGGCAGGGGATGACACTGTGAGGCTGCTGGCCGGTCTGCGTGTCCTGCTCACTCATCACTGGAGACACCGGGACCGATGCGGGTAAGTCGCAGTGGGAGGTTGGGGGGCTGTTGAGCCGCAGGGGGGGGCAACGTCAGGGGGCACAGTGTGGGGGCCACAGGTGAGCTCAGGGGTGGAGGCACACCGGTGTCCTGGGGGAGGGAGTCGGGAGTTGTCAGTGTCCTCCCTTACTTCAATGGGCAGGGTTAGAAGCCAGCCCATTGAAGAGACTAAGGACATGTGATGCCGTCTCGGAGGGTGGGTGACGGGTTGGACTGAGATTTGATGATTTTGGTTGATGCGTTTGGTTGGGGGTTAGTGCATCTAGATAACAGCAAAATTGTGCAGAATCCGTAATACATTGATATTCGAAAGATGGAAAGCTATGGGTGGGCAACGTATTAATGCAAAAATAATTTTGGGGGGAATACCCCTTTAAGGTTTATAGAGTAGGATAAAGTAAGATGTTAGTTAAATCAGTTTGTCAATTTGTAGATTCCATTACTACAACTTATATTTAGCAAATATCAGGAAATTTAGAGAGCACAATTTGTGAATAATGTAATGGTATTGTTGTGGTTCTTTTAGTTTCTGAGATTATACTAATACTTTCACAAAAGCCCATAATCAAAATGGTAAAGTGCTGCAGAATATGTTGGTGCTATGTAAGGGTATGTTCACACTGAGTAAATCAACACTGACATGTCAATTCTTTAAGCGGCGAGCGGCGGAAGCGGAGGCGCTCAAGCCCTCCCATAGACAGGCTATGGCACACTGAGGCAGGCGGGATTCCGTGGAGGAGAGTTCCGCTACGGAATGCTGCCTGATTTACTCAGTGTGAACATACCCTAAATAAAAATTATTATTATTAGAGGATATCTTACTTGGTAATGTTCCTGGTATATGTAAAATTATCTCCAATGCTTTAAGTTGATAGCTCAGCTGAAATTCAAACAGGATATACTAATGGTTAAGTGCACAAAATCACCTAAACACACTGAATAGAATAGCAATGGGAACAAAAGCTCACCCTCAAAACACACTATGGTCCAGATTTATCAAAACGTGTAAAAAAAAAAAAAAAAACTATTAAAATGCCTATAGCAACCAGTCAGTGTTCAGATATTAACTCTGGTAAAATGATAGTGGAGCTGTGAATGGTTACTGTTGGCAATTTATACCAGTTTCTCTTTTTACACTATTTGATACATGTGTCTATATGTATAATAATAAATTGCTAAGTTATTATCAACCCATAAAATATATGTAATCATGTAATCCAAATGAATAACTAACATGTTGCCATAGGGTCCATTTAGTTTTAAAGCTGCTATATAGTATAGCACTTGAATGTACACTGCGGGTAGACCCATTCATAAAATATAAAAGCTGTATTAAAATTATATCTAAGCATAGTTTGATGATATGAGCTTCCAGTTGCATAAATACAGAAAATGGTGCCTTCCTGTAGAGCACAGAGCTAGCTCCTTTAACAATTCTTTTTTTGTTGCACAGGAGGCCAAGATGAAAAATTAGAGCCAACCCCTTTGTTCAGAAACAGATAAGCCTCAGCAAGAGAGCTCTTGCTGCAGCTTACTCCTTGCCATACACAACATGCCGAATGTTCCTGTGTATGGGGAGGACGGGCGGGGCGGGAGATTTAACTGACTAGCAACAATCATTCGGCCGTCAGTTATTGAAGGTGTATGGCCACCTTTACAGCCAGCCTCAGGGCCTCTACACTCTGCCTGTTTTGCTCAGACATTCAAAGGTGTGCTCCATTTAGGAAAGAGTTAACCCTGTTTAATCCATACCCCTAATCTAAGCTTTTTTGTAATAGGCTTTCATGAATGTTTGTCTGTACCACATGCTAACACCTTGAAGCTGCTGAAAATCGTCACTCTCTGGTCCACTCTGTCTCCACTCATCTGTCCTTCCCCTCCCTTCTGAGACATAGGTCATGTGATCTCCAACTCTTCTGTGGGCCGGGCAAGCTGTAACATGTCTTCTGAAACTGACAGACACCTATCAGTGATCACTCGGCCAAAGCAGAATGAGCCAGTGGTGGGTGAGTATCAGTCAGTTGGCTCTGAGGTGCAATGGACTCAGGGTCTGCTTAATTCATCATTTTTTTGGCAAAAAAATGATCAGGAAACCTACGCCAGCTCTGAGCTGGTGTAGGTTTCCTCAGCGCACACACTGGTGCGCATGGGATTTATGAAGAGGCAGTGCGCCTCTACATAAATCTCTGTACTGTCGGAGCTGTGGGGACATTTTTAAGTCTGGCGCAGAAAATGTCTCCTCTAGGGTATAATCCCACACACCGTATATGCAGCGTATTTACTGCTGCGATACGCAGCAAACTTGCAGCAAACTCGCAGCAAACTCACAGCAGATTAGATCTAAATAACTGAACACAGCATCAAATCTGTACCAACAAATCTGCTGCGTATTTGTTGCATATCTGCTGCGTATACGGTGTGTGGGTTTATACCCTTAGTCTCACTTCCTCTTTCTATCAGCCTTCCTATCTGTCAGGCTACTTTTATGGGGCATGCTTCATGTCTCTGGCCCATTTATTATTCCGTCCATGATCAGGCTCTCTTGCCATCTCACATTGCTCTTTACTCTAGCTTGAACCTATTTTGCTCACTCTATATGGGAGTCCTCTTGTTCCTTGCCTCACAATACTCCCTAAGTGTTGATCAGCACCAGGGCCGGCGTCAGCACCCGGCTAAGTAGGGCAAATGCCGGGGCCCCCAGCTCCTCTAGGGGCCCACTCCCGTTTGTTACTACATTTTTTTTGTTAGTAAAAAAGAAAAAAAAGTGTAGTAACAAAGGGGACTGGGCCCCTAGAGGCCGCATGTGACAGTTAGGGGCCCGCCGATCCATACTGGGGCCCCCGGGCACCTGTCTTCCATCACAAATCTTCCCTACAGCCGAGTAGGAAAGAGGACCTTTGAGTCTGAAGGACCTTTGATGATGTCACGGGTCATGTGATCGGACACATGACCTGATAAAGGGCAGCAGGTAGGCTCTGCAAACTAAGTGTCCTGTATGTGCTGGTTCTTCTACTTGTTTTGTGTATAGAGGTCCTGCTGTAATATATCTATATCTATTACAGCAGGATATATATATATATATATATATATATATATATATATATATTACAGCAGGACCTCTATACACAAAACAACTAGATATCTGTATCTATCTATCTATCTATCTATTTCCCTATCTCCTATCTATCTATCTATCTATCTATCTCCTATCTATCTATCTATCTATCTATCTATCTATCTATCTATCTATTTCCCTATCTCCTATCTATCTATCTATCTATCTATCTATCTATCTATCTATCTATTTCCCTATCTCCTATCTATCATATGAACATGGTGAGACCTCTAGTTCTCCTATATTCAGGCCCTGCAGTGATATACAGTGCGTGTGTGTGTATATATATATATATATATATATATATATATACACACACTGTATATCACTGCAGGGCCTGTATATAGGAGAACTAGAGGTCTCACCATGTTCATATTATAAATAAATATATATATATATATATATATATAATGCTGGTGCTGCTAGTTCTCTAGTATACAGCTCCTGCTCTGTGTGTGTGTATGTATATACACACACACACACACACAGAAGGAGCTGTATACTAGAGAACTAGCAGCACCAGCATGATATATATATATATAATCCTGTGACTGGGTCTGACTCCTCCAGAGTCCTGACTACTGCAGAGATCAGGAGATACAGGAGGAGAAAGATATGCAGCAGCCGCATGTTTCTTCTGCTGCAAATCTTTCCTCGCCTGTCTCTCCATGATTTGCTCCTCAAAGGGGCCCGCCGAGGCTCTGTCGCCCAAGGGCCCACAAAAAGCTGGAGCCGGCCCTGATCAGCACATACTCCTCTCTGGTGGTGACCAGGGTTTGCCAGGTGGTGTAGTAAAGCTGGGCAAGATGGTGGTGTACCCCTGAGGCACTTTTCATGGTGTCCAGGAGTGGAATGTGCCCACCTCTGTATGTGCAAACACACTTTTTAGTTAGAACTGGTGCAGGTGTTTGTGCAGGTGTAGTGTGAGGAAAACACAGAGTCTCTCTGGTGAATTTAAACAGGTACAGGTTTACTGTAGGAATCCTTTTGTAGTAGAATACAGGCAATAGTCTGCTTCACAGTTTTCTTAGTAATAATAGCACTGGACTTCTGGTTAAGAATTGATGCTGAGGAAAGGGGGCTGCCATGGGGCCTTGCCTATCTAGTAACAGAGCTTTGCCAGGGTGACCTGTCTGAAGAGGACTTGGCAGGAGAGTCACCCATACTCATGGTTTAGAGAAATATTGCCCATGGCCAACAGAGATCATGGAGTGCCAGAACTGGGAACACAGGCCCCGGGCCTATGCAACCGGGAAACAGTTAACCCCTCACGATTACCCGGGTGGGCCAAGTGTGAAGTTTGGTGTCCCACCACGGGTGTTGCTATTGGTTACACCCTTTGCAAAAGCCTGTACTTTTAAGTGTAAGTGGTAATGTAGCAGTACCACAGTTTTGCCACAAAATGTCGTTGTTACAACTATGTATGTTCATATATTGCATGGCTGTAGGAACCAAAGGGTTATTGTTTTGTTTATGTACCACATGGATCTGTACACCAATGACAGTTCTTTCTTCTTCTCACCTATCATCTCTCTCTTTACTTCTTCACACACACTCCTCACCCACAGTTTACACATGCTGTAGGAAGGAAGTCACATGGGTAGAAAAAGTGTAAGGTCTTTTGCCTTTGGATTCTGTAAAGGAAGGACGCAAGCTAGGACGGTCCCTACAGCAGTCAAGTTGGGCCCTGGCTCCTGCCAGGTCCCCAGTCTAAGTTGTGGTCTAGATGGACAGCACATGCATCTAGACACAGTTTCTATTCAAGTAACTCTATTCCAAACTATGCAGTGTTGAGCTATTAGGGCCGGTTCACACTGAGCAAACACGGCGCAATTCCACGGCGGAGCTCAGTGTGCTGCTTTGAGCAAATGGGAGAGCGCGCGCCTGTCCACTCCCTCTTCACTCAAAGAATGAACTTGTTTATTCCTAGAACGGAGATCGGCAGCAGCGGAGAGGCGAACGCCCTCCCATTCACTTAAAGCAGCACACTGAGCATGGTGGGATTCGTTGCACCGTGTTTGCTCAGTGTGAACCGGCCCTTACTAGAGAGGACAAGTCAGGGATCATCCTAACCCACGCCGTGGACAAAGAGGAACGCAAAGCAGGACAGTATCCACAAAGAAGTAAAGGAACTGATCAAGGGAACAAAGTTGCTAGAAGCCTGACCACTCTGCTCATCCCAAGTAACAAGGTCTGGGGCTTGTGTCACCCTCTAGGACGGGTCACCCGACACTGGTGGGCATTAGGTGGTGCTAAGACCAAAGAGTCAAAACACAGGCACAAATATTCTCTTTACTCTCAAATATTCTTCTATTTCAGCCTCTGAAGTTCCGGCACAGCACAGTACTACTTGGGTTGGGACTCTCTCGACATCCTCCTCTCTACTCTTCTGATCCTCTTTTCTACCTCTAATCACGCAACTCAGTCAGCACAGCTGTATCACTCCTTCTACTTTCAGTACAGATCTTAACTCTAAAGTATTAAGTAACTTATCAAGTGTAAAGTATTGTATCAAGGCAAAGCGGTATTAAATCCTGCCTATATCAAGCATTTTCACAGTAAACAAGATTATATTTTTGCTCAAAAGACCCAGTGATTCTTCACTAAGCACGACACAGCAAATACACCTTCCCTGGGCCATCTCCCCTTTCTGTGGGTGGCCGTGCCAATAGTGCGGGTTGGTCACTACTCCACTCTGAACCACCGTAATAATTGCCCAAGGGACCCCACAACAGCCCAGCAGGTCACTGTCCACAGGGGAACAAGGTATAGCCAGCCCACTAAAATAAAAGCAGATGTGCCACCATACCTGTGTACAAACTACCACCGGGCAGAACTATACCTCCGCCAAACACTACATCGCTGGTTCACGCTGTGTCAGCTAGCTTGTGACAGGCCGTCTGTCCCTGCTCACTGGGGGTGCAGTCACCACAGAATATCAATGGAGTCTGGGGTTTTATATGCACTTTGCTCAGCTGGGGAACGTCCAGACAGTAATAGGACTTTGAATAGCACAACTGAAGAAATGGTCACCTCCAGCCATAGGCAAGGTGTGTCTCTTTTTAAGTAGTTGCCCCTTGTTAGGTTTTAGAACTGCATACTGCTTGTGACAGGAACAGAGAGCTGGTAAGGACTTCTCACTAACAGCTCCTCTGGACTAGACTACCTAGCAACAACTAGCTCCAACTGTCTTTCTTACTTCAGTAAATATCCTGTTCCGTGATTGGGCAGAACTACACTGGAAGGCCCTGTATCCTAACCTGTGATAGGTAGGTTAGGTTTGCTTGGTACCCAGTTCACGAATTGGTTATAACACACTCACCTGACAGTGGCTGACATAGCATCATCAAACAGTTCTAAATAACCTTTTCAACATATAGATCCTTCAGCTGTGCATATGGTGTACAAGAAACAGTGACACCAAGTGGCAGAAAATAGGAAGTGCACGCATAAAATGGAAAATACAAAGGCAGGTGGAGTGCAGATACCCTTCACTGATACCCCATCAGCCAATCAGTGACTTCAGCAGCGTTCCTCCCCTGTCACTGACTGGCTGAGCAGATAGTCCATCAACTGGGTCATGACGTTGTAGCCAAAGGAGATCTTGGAGCCAGGCAGGGGTCCCGGAGCAGCAAGTCAGTGCTGCAAAGGCACAGGGAGAGGTAAGTAGTGACTGTTTCTTAGGTTACCCCTCCTGCCTCTGTGCTGGACTTCTCCTTGAAGGCCTGTTTACACTACGGAATCAGTACCGAGATTCCGTGTGGAACCCCCCCCCCTGAATCCTGCCTTTAATCTCTTTGAACAGGAGGCCTCTTGAGCCTCCAAACTCTGCGCCTCTCCGCTCAAAAAGAGAGGCACGCAAGTCCTCCTATTCAAACACACTGAGTCCGTGCGTGGGGTTTCCGCACGGAATCTTGGCGCCGATTCCGTAGTGTGAACGGGGCCTAAGTCTACAACTGTGTACCAAAGTATATAAATAGAGCAGTAACTACATATACAGTACTGTATATAAATCCTAGAAAGCTACCATGAAACAAATTGGTTTATGAGAAAAAGAAAGGGACACTGATGTTTCCATAGTGTTCCTATTTGTCATTTCTGTCATTTCCTCCCCTGACATCTATTATGCCTTTTGTCTTTGACATGATGAATTCTCTGTCAATCTTGTACAGACATGGAATAAATGCATATGTCAGATTTTTATCCTTTATGTAAAAAATGACAGACTTGATCTGTGCATACTTTATAAATGACCAGCGCTTTAGAACTGCTGCATCTTGGGCAGAATAGTGCTGGAATACATCTTTGGATGCGCTGGATTTTTCACTGTTAAACCAGGGTGTTTATGCTCCTGCAGGTTTCATTTATGCCCTGTAGATGGCAGTGGTCAGTTTCCAATGAATGCACAAGGAACCAGATAGGAAAGGTGCACATTTTATTGAACGCCCTTCACATTTCATCTGAAGTCCACATTTTATATTGATGACATATTTGAATACCATTGATATGAATATATGAAAGTGTTCGGTATATTAAAAAAGTAGATATATTCTTATTAATTTAATTAACAGGACTTAACACCTTAAACGATTGCAAATTGCTGTCTCTTGTGCCCATATATTAGCTGTGCTAATCTGGAGGAGAATATAGATTTATCTGGAAGGGAATAAAGATTAAGACATACAGACTTGAATTTTAATTTTTAGCGTTATAAACTGCTCTTCCTTTGCTCCCCCCTCCTTTACTGTAAATGATCTCCACTGTATATTATATTGTATAAAACACATTCATTGAAACATTTAACCTACTCTTCTGCTTGGGTGAATGCTTCATGTAAAAAATATAACCTTCCTCCAAGTCATTTGTGCAACATTAAAGGGATATTCTGAGTTACAGCACTTATCCCCTACACGTGCGCCACCATTTGATTTAAAACAGGCCCAGGGCCTATAGCTGGATGGGGAGTACAACACCTGGATATAACTTGGAAAATCCCATTAAAGGGGTTATCCAGCACTACAAAAACATGGCCACTTTTGCACCACTCTTGTCTCCAGTTTGAGTGGGGTTTTGAAACTCAGTTCCATTGAAGTAAATGGACCATAATTGCAAACCACACCTGAACTGGAGACAGGAGTAGGGGAAAAAGTGGCCATGTTTTTGTAGTGCCGGATAACCACTTTAAAGTGGTTGTCTAGTATTCTGTTTTTCATGAACTATTCCTAGGAGGTGCCATCAAAATCTGTTGGCTCTTTCAGCAGTCAGCTGATGAAAGGGCAGGAGCAGAGCAAAGCTTTCATTGTTCATTTTGGTTTGTGTATGTTCACACGGCAGTTTTTTTGGCCGTATTTCTGGACGGCTGTCATGTTGACGCGAAAATATTTTGCTTATTACAGCTGTAAATAATGATCATGCGCTTTATGTTCGCCCATAATTAGCAAAATACACCGTATATTCGTCACTCAAAAGGACGTCCATCCAAAAATATGGCCAAAAAAAAAATTTGTGTGAACCCACCTATAGGCAGAGCAGGGTACATCAAAATTACTATCCTTGAAAACCCCTTTAGGTTTAATGGGTAAGGACTGGTCCAAAGGGAAGAACTCATTTAGGCTATGTTCCCACACAGTATTTTTGCTCAGTATTTTGGTCAGTATTTTTCAACCAAAACCAGGAGTGGATTGAAAACACAGAAAGGATATGTCCACACTCAGCTAAAATTGAGTGGATGGCCGCCATTATATGGCAAAACATTACAGTTATTTTAAAACACTGACCATTGTTTTAAAATAAGGGCTGTTATTTGCCGTTAAATGGTGGCCATCCTCTCAATTTCACCAGTGTGTGAACATAGCCTTTCTCCTAGTTTTGGTTGAAAAATACTGACCAAAATACTGAGCAAAAATACTGTGTAGGAGCATAGCCTTTTAACCTGTTGTCAAGGGTCTGGGGATAGATTAAAATGAAAACGTTTTAATGTGCCATGATTTTATATAATCCCATAATCAATATATATATATATATATATATATATATATATAATCCTTAAAGGGGTTGTCCGGCGATAAAAAATTATTCACAGAATAACACACATTACAAAGTTATACAACTTTGTAATGTATGTTATGTCTGTGAATGGCCCCCTTCCCCGTGTTTCCCCCCACCCACGCTAGACCCGGAAGTGTGGTGCATTATACTCACCGCATGTCGTGTCGTCCACGGTCTCCGATCGTCAGCAGTGACGTCTTCTTCGTGAGTCCGGCGGATCTTCCCGAGTGCCGGCCGCCCTCTGCAGCGTCATCCGAAGCTCAGCCGCGATTGGCTGAGCATAACTGTGCTCAGCCAATCGCGGCTGAGCGGCTGATGACGCGGCCACGTCATCAGCTGCTCAGCCGCGATTGGCTGAGCACAGTTATGCTCAGCCAATCGCGGCTGAGCTTCGGATGACGCTGCAGAGGGCGGCCAGCACTCGGGAAGATCCGCTGGCCTCCCGAAGAAGACGTCACTGCTGAGGATCGGAGACCGTGGTCGGCACGTGACAGGTAATGTATAGCGCACCACACTTCCGGGTACACGGGTGGGGGTGGTGGGACACGGGGAAGGGGGCCATTCACAGACATAACATACATTACAAAGTTGTATAACTTTGTAATGTGTGTTATTCTGTGAATAATTTTTTTCGCCGGACAACCCCTTTAATGAATATATCAGACATGCTTTTGGCTTGAAACAGCTTAGTGCAAGATTATGCCTCCTCCATAAACCTACATTTCCTGTGTGGTTGACAAAGGAAGTTTGAAGGCCTGCTGAAGAAGCTAAAATTCAGGAAGTCGTTTATATGAGACATTGCTATGCAACAATATATTGCGCACTTATAATATACCAAATATGGATAGAGATCAAATGTATCCAATCATGTTTTGTCAACCACACCTTTTGTCATTGCATATAAGAAGAATGTGAAACTTATTAAACTAGGAAGTACCCACAATTTGTGTCCAGAGTATCTGTATCGAGCTTCTTCTGATGCAGGGTTCTGGGGGCGGCCCGGTACTACTTCTTAGAATTAATCAGGACAGAGACAGTTAATTGAAGCAAGGTGGACTAAAAATAGGACTACCACCTTGACACTGTAAATAACTATTACTTGTGTTTGTTATTTAGGAGCTAATAAAACTATACCCACAGCCCATTCATAGCAGAACACAATAGAGCAGTTATAGTATTACACAAACAGAATATTACATTTACTGATGGTTTCAATAAAGCAACAGATTATTTCATGAGAATTCCCTTTTATTTTACTATTTATCAGAATGATTCCTATCACTCTTCTCTGTGCACAAGTTGCTATTTGCTCATAGGATTTGCAGATGAGTTGGGAGGCATTGACCTTCATTTGTTTATATGATCATCTCATGAACAGGCAGATTTCATTATTTAGGTTGACTGAACGTGTACAGAATCCCAACAGTAGAGCTCCCAACATTACTCTTACATGAACCCCAGACTCAGAACTCGACCCACACTTGCCAGTGCTTGGTATTATTATCTATACAAGTTGCGTGACTTAAATTACATTTATATAATACATACAATTACATTTATAAAATTACAGAATCTAACGGATATGTGAGTCATGTGCAGATGTATTATTATTATTAACTTTACGACTGGATGGAATTAGATATGTTTTATCAATAATTATCAATTAAAGATAAATATAAAAAGGCATCAATTATAATGAAACCTTATTACTTTGTTTCTAGACTATACTACAACTAAAGTTGTCCACTACCCCCAAGTTCTAACTAAGCTTTCCATAATGGGAGGCAGAAATTTGTAGAGTACTGCCATAGCCCTGTGCCTAAATACCTATACCATGGCTACTCTTTGTTACCCCACCCCTAGCTACAGCCCTGCATTAACCTATTGATCTGTATACTACCCTAGAGTGTATATGTATGTGTCTGAGATACAGAATCTAGCTTGTGAGTACTATGGGTGACAGTGAAGTAAATGGATTTCCTGTCCTCAGGCTTAGAGTTACACATCTATGGCAGCTGTTATCTGAATGGCTGCGGCACTCTATATCATTAGATATGTCATTTATAGGGTTTACATTCAATAAGCAAATAGCATTGGGTGCTAAAGAAGTGTAAGGTACCTTAAGCCAGTAGTGTTACTGCGGCAATGGTCTTGCCACATATCTGTATATGTCTTAATATAAAACAATGCCCCCAACAATTACTTTAATATATGCAAAATATGTGTACACTAATATATGCGATGGGAGATTTAGCTTGGATATTCCCAATAGTAAATCAATCTGAAAATAGAAAGCTCAATTAAAATACCATCTTGGCCCAGGAACACCAGTGAAAATTGCATTATCAGATCAGAATGTACAGATTGTAGTGCTGTGCTTTAGCAGTGTGTCTGCCAGCATTGCATTCTGTGATCATTATCGGAAACATAGTCATTAGCATAATGTATATGCCCAGTGATCTCTATACATGCACAGCAATACTGACTTTAATTGTACTGTCTTCTGCACAGTGGATTTCATCTCTGTAAAATGACAGGGTCAGTCAATGCTTCTCTAGGTAATGTTTTTCGCATTGTTTCCACTGGAGGAAGCAGAGCCAATAAATGAAAATCACTATAATTTTGAAATTTAGGGCCTTGTGACTAAGCTAAGTGGAGTGCGGAGACAAAATCAAGATAAACAGCGCAGGAATTGTTCACATGACAATAATCACTTGGGATAACACACATTATAGGCTTTGACTGAATTTCGTATACAATTGCTGTCATCTATATATTAATGTGATGCTAGTATTCTCTTCTGGTGCATGGGAACCAATCTGTCAGGATTCTGTCAGAATTTAGGATTGGAAATCAGCTGAAATTCATCTGCCAATACATTTGAACAGGGTATTATATAATTTACATGTGAAATTACTGGGATTCTAAAATACATATGATTGTTATTATTGTTATGGATATTGCATGGAGAATTTCAGCTTTGATCCATTAGGCAGGGTTGGACTGGCGGACCGGAGGTTCCTCTGGTGGGCCCTTTGCAATTGAGTCAGTACTGACAGATAGACGGGACTTCCAAAACAGGCAGCATCTATCACTTGCCCCCGTAAATCCTTGCCAGCACGCCTGTCCATTAGGTGAGCAAGAGGTATACTGGCAAAAAGTTGCACATTCTTGCATAAGATAGCTTTATGTAACTCTTTGCTGATTTAGCCTTTGGTGATGATGTTTTTTGAAAATTTCTCAAAATTGCTTTAAGTTATGCCACAGATTCTCAATTCAATTAAAATTTGGCCTTTAAATAGAGCATTACAATGTTTATTATGAAGCCACTTCAGTGTGTTCAGGGTCATTGGCCTACTTGAAGATGAACCTCTATTCCAGCTTCAAATGTCTATTAGAAATTCAGTTTTAGTCTCATCTGATCTTCTTCCTTGTGTTTGGGGAGTCTGCCCCTTGTTGTTCAACAAACATATACCATATTTTTCGGCTTATAAGATGACTTTGTACCCTCGAAGAATCTTTTCAGAAGACAAGGGTTGCCGCATACAGTGGGGGAGCTAAAAATCCCCACTGCATGCGGCGACCATTATAAAAAAAACAATTAACTCACATGTGATCCGTTCCCGGGCTTCTTATCAGAGAGGCTCAGAGATGTTCGGCTGTCGGGAGAGCTTCAGGACAATGACAGAGGCTCCGGAAGTCCCGGAAGCCTCTGTAATTCTCCCGAAGTTCTCCCGACAGCCAAACGAGCTTCTTTAATGAGACACTTGGCTGCCCGGAAGAGCTTCGGGAGAATGACAGAGACTCCAGAAGTCCCCAAAGCTCTCCCAGCAGCTGAACATCTCCGAGCTTCTCTGATAAGATGCTCGGCTGCCCAAAAGAGCTTCAGAGACCTCCGGCACAGACAGTGTGCATCACAATGTCTGCTCCCGGAATGGGACAGGAGACGTGCAGCTGCTGGGAACAGGTCAAAGGTGAGTTAATTGTTGTTTTTTGTGCTTTTAACTGCAGTTAACCCCTGCCTGACAGCAGCAGGGCTTTAGCTATTAAACTCTGCTGCAGTCAGGCAGGGGTTAACATTTTCTGGCGTATAAGGCAAACCCTTGAAAATCTTTTTAATAGTCAGGGGTCATCTTATACGCCCAGTCATCTTAAATGCCGTAAAATACGGTAGTGTTTCCTTATGTGTTTAGTTTAGCAGTGTCTTTTTTGGCCACTTTTCCTCCACTGTGGCTCCACTGTGTGGAGTGTACAGCTGGTTGGGGTCCCGTGGCTCCTTCAGTGTTATCATTGGTGTCTTTGATTAACTACTCTTTGCTCTGGGAGTTTTGGTGGATGGCTTCTTTTGTCGGGTTTGTAGTTGTGTCTCATTCTTTCCATTATGTTGTAATGGATTTAATGGTGCATCATGATATATTCAAAGTTTTGGATACCCAACCTTAATCTCTGCTTCTCTGTTTTTTACTAACTTTTTATTTAATTTTTTGATGAGGTGAACAAAAAAAGCAATTCTGACATTGGTTGAATTTTTTTTTATAATTTGGACTCTTATGGATGGAGGGAAACCAATAGACATGAGCAAAGCTGGCTTTGTTAGGGTTTGTACAAAGTGGAACGATCGACTTTTGAATTCCGATGTAAGTGGATACAGCCCAAGGACCTCTTGGAAAACATGGATACAGCCATAGCCTGCTTCGCTCATCTTGAGGTTCCAATTATGTTTATTTTTATATTTTAAAACTTTTTAATATAAAATTGGGAAAATATTTTTTCATTTTTTATATATTATTAACAACATTAATTTTTTTTCACCTTTTTCAGTTCCATTTGATCAAATGGTTGCATGTACAATATACTGTAATACTATGTGCTGTATTCCCACATGAATGCATACTCTTGCGTTCTCCAGTGCTCATGCACTGTTGCTGAAAGTCCTGGCAACATTGCGTGGCTTCTGGAAAATACAGAAGGCATGGTTACAAACACATGCGTTTGCATTCATGTGGGAACACAAATTCCACAGAAAACCCAATTAGATATAGGAGGGGGTAACGTCCTCCACGCCGATATACACACTCCTGTGCTACTATAAAGCAACAAATTTAATTCATAACAAAGTAAGCACTTAGGAACTAAAACATAGCTTTTAATCAAGATAAGAATAAAAAAGAAAAGTATATATAGCTCAAATATATAGAATCACCAATCTGAATCAAAATCACCGCACTTAGGAAAATAACAGTGTGAATGAATAGACAACGGAACGTATTAAAAGGGAAACACACAAGAGGACAAGGTGCACTCTGTCCACTCCTAGATTGTGATACTTTCCCTACCTTTTGGGGTGACCCACCTCCTTAAAAGGGGCATTACATCCTGGCACCTACCACCTTAGGAGTACACTGGACATCTGCAACAGGATGCCTGTTCCACCATCGGGACGCTATTGATAAGTATTGCTGGTTTTCAGACACATGTATACTTTGTGCTTTTGTGCTATTGAGCATTTAATAATCCAGTGATAGTAGGATGCAGCTATCAGCTGCCTGACTGGGCTAATTGCAAACAGTATACTGTATCTTAGCATGCCTGTCACATTCATTTTCTGCTATATCCTGGCATTTGGGTACTGACTCCCAAGAGTCCTATTGGTGGTATTCACTTGCTGTAATACTTAGGATTTCTATTGTCCTGATTACTAGTACTGGCATCATCCCATGTGTATTCTGAGACACACATGTGTCACTGAGTTACTCCTCAGCATTATCCAGCAATCCACCGGAGGTGGTGCAGGTGGTTTTGCGCTGTATATCTATTGCACTACATTTTCTTTTGTTGTTATTGTTTGTTGTACACCACTATATCCCTGATGATCCTGTTATTATTTGTACAGGTGAAACGCGTTGGATTCTTTTTTGTATATTGGTTTGGTGTGGTACCCCATTTTGTGTGATTCACATTTTGTGTTTGTTTGTGTCTTGTCCTGCACTTAGAGGAGGGAAGGGAACGTCATCGTGGTTGGGGCCACCCTTTTAAGGAGGTGGGTCACCCCAAAAGGTAGGGAAAGTATCACAATCTAGGAGTGGACAGAGTGCACCTTGTCCTCTTGTGTGTTTCCCTTTTAATACGTTCCGTTGTCTATTCATTCACACTGTTATTTTCCTAAGTGCGGTGATTTTGATTCAGATTGGTGATTCTATATATTTGAGCTATATATACTTTTCTTTTTTATTCTTATCTTGATTAAAAGCTATGTTTTAGTTCCTAAGTGCTTACTTTGTTATGAATTAAACATGTGGGAACACAGCCTAATGTTTTATGTTACCAATCTCCCATATCCTATTTGGTGGAGAAGCTGATCAGATGACAGGGACCACAGTTTCTTGCCACTGTAGTATCTAAAATGAATGGCAAAAGGGGTTAAAGGGCCCTGTCTGGCATGGGCATAATTATAGCCATATCAGCTGCTATTAGACCCAAAGATCGAGGGGCCTACTCAGGAGCAAGAACTTTTTTCCGATACCCGTTATTAAGAAGTGGGGTCCCATATAATTTTGCTTTGGGGCCCTGCAAATTTTGTTATGTCTCTGCTGTCTAATGATATATTTCCTTTGACATAAAAAGAATGATAGGCTAAGAGTGATGCTTTTCCAGATGCTATAAATCGGACTATGGGCAGTCTGCCAGTTCATCCTACCTGCCACACTTACCTATCCACTCTATGTGAGTCAGTATTGTGAGCCAATTTTGAAGAATACACTCCATTGTACTCACCTTTTATACATTTCTGTTGTAGCTTGTGCCCGTTATATTCACTACATTTGAAGCAGTCCTTCTGCTCACAGTGCTAAATAAAGACATTAATATTGTGCAAATCCAAATGACATTCCCTCTGAATACAAACTACGTGAAATCATCACAGCAGACAAATCCAAAATCGTCCTTCAATGGCATAATGTGTTGGATGTAGTTGAAAATAATTTAAGAAAAGAGATATTCTGGAATGAATAGACACATCACTGCACTGGGAACTTTGTAGGAGGATTGAATGAATGTACAGCAGATAATTATTATTTTTTTTGTTGTAGAGGAAAAAAAAAAGAATAGAAGATAATTGTCTGCATGGATTTGAACAGCCATTCTCATTAAGATCCAACTCCAAAATCCTTTATTAAGCCCTGTATAAACATGTCCTTCTCATATACATTGTTCTTCCATATTCCTAGCTTGATTGATTTTGCTGCTTACATATATATGTATAGTATTCTATAATTTAACATATCATTATTTTAATGAGGACTTTTCGCCCAAGGCAAAAAGGATGTTTTTGTTCCTCTCTTCTATTTCTTACTTTTACCTGAACCTGGTTTGGAGAAGGAAAGCATATTCTGCCCAGAGCCATCACAGAGTTTAAAGCCATAAATTCTATATAGTATGTGCATCCAGGCAGCCACTATGGGGGCCAAAGAATTATAGTGTGCATGTCAAGTTAGGACCTCAGTGCAGTCCTCTGCCCATAAAGTACTGCTCTTTTGTCCATGATTCAATGTGTACGCTTTCTACCAGTGTGAACTCTGTTTTATTCCAACACTTGCTGTGTGACGATTGATAGGTTCCACCACACCCATCTGGATCCTGCTGCTAGGCCTTGCTGCGCTGCACACTCTGGACCGGGATTATGCCATCTAATAAGAAGTCCACTTGTTCTGGGACATTGCTTATAATAGTCTCTTGTAGCTTGACCTGGCGTTCAAATTGTATCGGATTACTTGGGTTTCTGACCTCTTTGCCTGTCCTTCTTACTTCTGTTTTTGCTTGCTGCTTTTGTACTGTTCTGCTATCTTCGGTTTGACCTGTATCTGCCTGATATTTGTCTGTCTTGTCTTGTTCTGTACAAAAATAATTATACCATGTGATCCCAGCGAGATACGTTATTGATAACTTGTGTCCCAACATCAAAAAGTAGCATCCATACATTCTGCAATAAGCAGTAGGTGGTTTCAGTGTGGGTGTTCGCCCAAAGTTAGACTGGCTAATACACTCTGCCTTACTCTAAGGAACTGCTTGGGTAGAGCGTCCCCCGTCCCCAGCGGAACACTTTCCCTACTACTAGATACGTCTGTATCATCAAGTGGTGACGTCACTCCTAATGCTAGGGAAATGTCAGGTGTTCACTGTTTAGGGACTGTCTTGTGATTTAGCTGTAACCATGTGTAGTATGCACTATGGCAGTATGCACTTTAGAGGTTAACTAATGTTCAGGCTAATATTCTGAATAGAGATAGGCTTCTCCACAATTCCTGTATATATAGAACACGTCTGCATCTAATAAATATCTTAATTCACACTGTGTACAGTGTTTGGTCCACCACTTATTCCATACTTAGATTCTCTTGTCTTGTTCTGTGTTTTCACTTACCCAGCATAGTGACTGTCAACCAGTTGTCGCTGACCGCTTAGGGTCAGGCTGGCAAGTAGGCAAAATCTTGCGGAGCCTAGCACCAGGGTCACACTGTCTGTCTGTCCCTGTATTACATCCAGGTCTCCAGGTCCTGGGTTCCCTTACAAGTACAGTGGTTCATTGGATTACGAGCATAATTCGTTCCGGGACCATGCTTGTAATCCAAATCCACTCTTAAACCAAAGCAAATTTTCCTATAAGAAATCACTGATATGCAGACAATTGGTTTCACCCCCCCCAAAATAATGATTTTAAAAAATTCTGAATACCATGTTAAACAGATGAAACAAACATTCAGAAACAGCAGAATATGTGATATTATAGGTCACATTGCAGTATAGCAATCAGCATGTGGTATATAATGTAAAGTAAGTGCACAAATCTGAAAATACAGCAGCAGTTTGAGGCTATGTTCACACTACGTAACAGACCGGCCGTTCCTTGACCCCGGCCGGGTCACGGAACGGCCGGTCTGTGCCCGTATTATCGCTGCCGGTACTTAAGTCGGTACCAAGGCCGGTACATCAGCGCGCGCCGGCATCAGAGCTTCCCATAGCACACAGTGAAGCGAGCGGCCGGAGCCGCTCGCTTCACTGTGTGCACTGACAGGTCTTTCTGCGGCCGGAATTCACTGAATTCCGGCCGCAGAACACTGACATTTCAGTTTTTTCCGGCGGCGTATGGGATCTCGGCCGAAGCGCATACGATGTGTGTATGCTCCGGCCGGGATCCCATTGCACATAAGCAGGGGCGTAGCTAATGTCCCTTGAGCCCTGGTGCAAGAGTTCAACTTGGGCCCCCCCTCCCGTTCCTCGACCAAGCGATGCGATACATAGATAATAGCTAGAGGCAGATATTACCAATAATACCAGTATATAGGAAATATTATCACCATACATATTACCGCCATACTGTTACTAACCAAATCCTGTATACTGAGACTGATATTACCAATAATACCAGTATACAAGGGGGAAATATTACCACCACTACCATCACCACCATATTGTTACTGACCAAATCTAGTATACTAAGACCAATAAAACACTGTACCAGATTACAAGTAACAAATACCACCACATACTGACTAACACCACCGCATACTGACTAACATCCACTGTACACAGATCACCTAATCCAGTCATATAGAGGCAGCCATCTCTACACAGGCTCTGTACACAATATACATTACAGTGCAGTTATATCAAGTGACTCACATTGGACGTCTTCTCTAATTGGAGTTCTTTCCTTTTCATCTTCTTCTCCATCTGTCCTGGGCCGTCATGAGAACTTCTCAGAGCCACGAATCCACAGAATCTGACACAAACATATTAGGCTCCTCATACTGGCACCATCCTCATCTCTATACACACTGCACATCTGTATTGGATCCTTTACACCCTCATTAAAGTGACTGTACCACCAGGCCTAGGCTAAAGCACTGGAGGCGGCCGACCAACCCTTAGTGGGAGGAAACCCCCGCACCTCTATGATAGGGATCCATTGATTCTAATGGAGACACGTCATAGAGGGGCTAGGGTTTCTTCCCACTGGGGGTGGGTCGGTCGCCTCCAGTGCTTCAGCCTGGGCCTGGTGGTACAGTCACTTTAAGTGGGTAGGCTGACTATGTCATCCCCATGATAGTATATGCCCCCCTCTGTGTAGATGGTCCCTAGCTCAGTCTTCCATATAGATGGCCCCTTGTGCATCTCCTTTGTGCAGCCCCTCTCTGTATAGTCCCCCTATAGTAGATTCACCCTCGTTTAGTCCCCCTGATAGATGGCTCCTTTGAAGTCCCCCTTATAGATGGTCCCCTCTGTATCCCCTATAGTATACACCCCCCCTGTGTAGTCCCCCTTATAGATGCCCCCCTCTGTGTAGATGGTCCCTAGCTCAGTGTTCCATATAGATGGCCCCTTGTGCATCTCCTTTGTGCAGCCCCTCTCTGTGTAGTCCCCTATAGTAGATTCCCCCTCATTTAGTTCCCCTTATAGATAGCTCCTTTGAAGTCCCCCTTATAGATGGTCCCCTCTGTATCCCCTATAGTATACACCCCCCCTGTGTAGTCCCCCTTATAGATGCCCCCCTCTGTGTAGTGTCCCTTACAGATTGACCATTTCTGTGTATTCCCCCTTAAAGATGCCCCTGTGTTGTCCCCCTCTGCCCCCATTTTAGATGGCCCCCTGTGATGTCACCCTTATAGATGCCCTTCTTACAAGGCCTCCCCTTATAGATGGTCCCTCTCTGTTGCCCCCCTTATACTGCCCCCCATGTAGATGCCCCAACTGTGTTGTTCCCCTATACATGCCCCCCTTTTTTTGCCACCCCCCTTGTAGATTGCCTGTGTTGTCCTTTTATATTTGTCACCTGAAAAGCAGATAAAAACAAAGAAAAAAAAAACTCACCTAACACCTCGCTCCCCCGTCGCAGCTCCCTTCTCTTCTATTCTTCTGAGGTGTCGGACGGGCCCCCGGTGATGCTCAGCTTCCCAGTGGTGTCCCCGGCATTCCCGGGCAGCATATGCACAAGAGAGCTCAGTGTGCGCTGCCGGGGCTGTTACTTCCGGGTCAGGGAGCGACGCGCTCCCTGACCCGGAAGTAATAACTCCGGTGCACAAAGCTCCCTGGTGCCTATGCTGCCCGGGAATGCCGGGGACACCACTGGGAAGCTGAGCATCGCCGGGGGCCCGTCCGACACTGACTCTTATGACCGCAAGCGAAAGAATGCTTGCGGTCACAAGAGTGATCAGTGCGACGGAGGACGGCCGGGAGCAGGGGATAGATTGTTGGGCGCGGGCCCCCCTCGACGCCGGGCCAGGTCGCAGCGGCGACCCCTGCGACCACGGTGGCTACGCCACGGCACATAAGACTATGTTCAACTCCTCAAAACTACGGCCTTAGTTCTGCGGCGAGAACTACGGCCGTAGTTTTACGTAGTGTGAACATAGCCTGAAGATACAGAATAGAGATGCAGATCCCCAATGCAACAGGCTAGAATAGAGAAGCAGGTCTGCTGTCAGAGGTCTGTGTGGTCACATGGCAGCAATGGGGAAGGTGTGTGTTCAGCATGAACCAATCAGAAAGTGAGAACCACATAGCTGTGCAGGAGGACAGTGACAGAAACTTTTCTATACAGCAGTGTGAATGGCTGAGTGTAAGTGCAGGCACATTATAGCGGCAGTGTGTATAGCTGAGTGTAAGGCAGGAACATTATAGCAGCAGTGTGTATAGCTGAGTGTAAGTACAGGCACATTATAGCAGGAATGGAGAAGATGGGAAACACAAAGGCTAACAGAGACTGCAGGGAGTATGAAGAAATGAGCAAGGCAGATGTGGGCACATGAATGCAGCGCTCTCTGTCCAGAGAGGGGTTACAGCTATGAAGAGATTACCTCTACAGTCCTGTCCCCTGATGCAAGCCCCAGTCTGAAGTGGATCTGCCATGATTTGGAAGGTGAGGAAGACTTCATGGGTAAGAGTACAGGCTGAATTTTTTCATAAAGTACACTGCGAAACCAGAATTTTTTTTTACTGTGTGGTGAAATTGAAAAAAAAAACAAAAAACATTTTTTTTTATTTGGAGGGTATTTTTTTTACGCCATTCGCCCTGGGATAAAACTGACATTTATATATGTTCCTCAAGTCGTTACAATTACAACGATATGTAACATGTATAACTTTTATATTATCTGATGGCTTGTAAAAAATTCAAACCATTGTTAACAAATAAATGTTCCTTAAAATCGTTCCAATCCCAGGCTTACAGCGCTTTTATCCTTTGGTCTATGTGTGAGCTGTCATTTTTTGTGCCATGATGTTTTCTTTCTATCGCTACCTTGATTGAGCATATGCAACTTTTTGATCGCTCTTTATTACAACTTTGGGATTTTTTTGCGCTTATGCCGTTTACCGTGCGAGATCATGAATGTGATTAATGAATAGTTCGGGCAATTACGCACGCGGCGATACCAAACATGTTTATTTATTTTTATTTATAACATGGGAAAAGGGGGGTGATTCACACTTTTATTAGGGGAGGGGGCTTTTTACTAATAATAACACTTTTTTTAAACTTTTACACTTATACTAAAAGCCGCCGTGGGGGACTTCTAGTATAAGTGCACTGATCTCTCATTGCAATCTATGCTGCATAGATAAACAGCAAAGATCGATGTGGTAGGCACTCGATTGCTTCCGGCTGCTGACGAAAGCAACTGAATGCCGATCCGGGATCAGCGCCATTGCGGCGCAGACCCCATCCGGCAGCAGACACGGAGATCGCTCCTCCGGGACAACGTCCCGGGGGGGGGGGGGGGCGATCTCCACCACTAGACACCAGGGAACGGCTGCATCAGGTAATCGGATGCAGCTGTCATCTTTGACAGCTGCATCCGATTATCTAATAAGCGGGCACTCCGATCGGACCGTGCCTGCTAATAGCCACGGTCCCGGGCTACATGCGGCACCCGGGACCACGGCAGTCCAGAGCGCACCCGCCGCGCGGCCCCGCTCTGAACACCTGTGGGTGGCCCTGGACGTACAGGTACATCCAGGGTCGCCTAAGGGTTAAACAAAGTTACAGTTTTGAAAAACTGTGAGCTCTTCTTGCAAAACGTTCTTAATCCAAATTACTCTTAAACCAAGGTACCACTGTATATATAATAGTATATATTAAAAGAATTAATAAATCATAGATGGTATTTTATAGTCATGATAACATCTATTTGAATATCTTTGTATATTGCTTTAGCCTTTTATAGTCTATGACAGAATGAGTACAGCATCTCCCTTACAGCACAGACAGTGTTCTAGCTAAATAAAAAAAAATGAAAAAGATGCGTTCTTTCTTATTGATGCAAAGATTGTCACTGTATTTATTTGTACAATATTGCAGGTTTATCCAGTATATATTATCTGATGAAGGCTGTGCTCTCTGGCTGCTAGATACATAGGCCATTAAGAAGTTATATTTGCTGCAGTAGAGATATAAAATCATTAGTAACCTGTGAATGTGCATGAGCTTTATTTGCTTTATTTATTTGGCATGAAATGGCACAAATCTCATCAAAGCCATATTGATTTTTGTTCCCTTAGCTAAGATTTTAAGTAAATAAGGAGACTGATTTGAATATATAGAGGTAAAAGGGTTTATATCTTTTTTGGCTGTCTAGGGTTATAAGTGACCTGGCACAAGCAAAGGACCAATATATTGTATGCTGTTATGCTAGGGACCCCAGAGTCCCAAAGTGTTTATTAGGCTTTATAAGGCTTAAAGTTCTGTTTTTCTATGTATTACATCATGAAGCCTCATGGAGTGGTCCTAAAGGGGCATCTTTTTCATTACTGTAAGGCTATGTTTACATGGCGTATGAGTCTCTGAAAAGATCATCCCGGCCGGATGCAGAAATCAATAGTCCAGGCGATTTTAAGAAACTTTGTAATTGGGTTTATTAGCTGAAAAATGCATTTTTATCATTAAAAAGCAGTTTGAAGCTCTCCCCCTGTCTTTATTGTTCTCCTATGGAGAGAGCTAAATAAAACACCAAAACAGGACAACAAAGAGTTAATTTACAAATTCCTCACCCTTTATCTCCTCTGACAGTCACCACTGACCTCTCTGAGCTCTGATTACAGCTGTCACCCAGCTCCCTGCCTGTAATCCTCTGTTATCTGCTTTCTGCTGTCGGCTAACTCCCTCCTTCCTCCTCCCCCCTCCCCTCTCCCTAGAACAGACTGGGTACGTCTGATGCAACAAGTCACAATTTCCTGATTTTTTTGCAGGGGATGGAAAAGAGGAGGGAGGGGGGGACCTGGGAAAAGGCTTTTTAAATGCAGATAATGGCATATTTGGCTAATAAACCCAATTACAAAGTTTTTTAAAATCGCCTGGACTATTGATCTGGATGATTTTTCTGGCCGCAGTGTTCTCATGCAGGCGCATCAGCGTGTGCCCGCATCAGAACTCTCATAGCACACAATAAAGCAAGCGGCCGGAGCCGCTCGCTTCATTGTGTGAACTGACAGGTCTTTCTGCGACCGCAGAAAACTGACATGTCAGTTCTTTGCGGCGCCGCATGGGATCCTGGCCGGAGCGTATACTATGTGTATATGCTCCGGCCGGGATCCCATAGAAGAATAGGCAGTGTTCCACACTGTACAAAGTACGGCCGTTGTTCCTGATGGCAACAACGGCCGTACTTTTACGCTGTGTGAACATAGCCTAAATGGCAAATCTGAAAATAAATTCTTTCATAAAAGTTGCTGTGAAAGCAAGGGTTTCCAGCAGTCAGCACCTTACAATATTTAATGTCACCAATGTCTGTTTGCTGATGTTCTGACCACTGGGACCTCCACAGGTACAGAGTGTAGAGATCCTTTTTTTCCCCATTAAATTACTTTAATCTACTTTAATTGTAAGTCATGGTTTCAATACCAGGCTGGGATCTCATTGGACGGGCTTTGTAATTTCAGGTTAGGTAATTTCCTTGAATGCTATGACTATGCTATGATGTCTGATACATGTAAGCTGCTGCCTGCACTGTTCCTATGTATGGATTTTAGAGGAATGTAGGGGTGGAGGTAGGGGGATGGTGGAGTTGTTGGACTATAGGACTTGTGTAGAGCTGGGTCTACCTGTAGTTAAGTGGATGAGGTGACATTGATCTTTGTAGAGTGGATTTTATTCAGTAGCAGCGGTGGAATTAGTCAGTATGTGGTGGAGGCAGTCTCAGAGCACCCTGTGAAGTGTCAGTGAAAACCATAAATAGAACACCTACAGCAGTTTACACTGACACCAATACTGCAGATCTGATGTATTTATCATGTATTCAGTGCCAGTGTAAACTGCTGTCTGTGTTCTATTCAATGTATATGGTTGGAGTTTACACTGACACCAATACTGCAGCTCTGATGCGTCCATACTACTACAGGGTCAGTGTAAACTCCAACCATACAGTATATATTGAATAGAACACAGACAGCAGTTTACACTGGCACTGAATACATGATGAATACATCAGAGCTGCAGTATTGGTGTCAGTGTAAACTGCTGTAGGTGTTCTATTAAATATATATGGTTTACACTGAAGTATTATGAAGGCATCAGCACACACACATACTATAAATCAATCGATAGATAGATAGACATATAGAGATATAGACTAACATAAATACATTGATCAATATATATGTACGTATAGAAATCTCTCTATCTATAGAAAGAGAGCAATAGAATATATATATATATATATTTTTTTTTTTTTTGTATGTATATATATGTCTATATACACTATTGTATATGCATGTAATTGGCACTGCACTCCAATATGCAGACAGTGATTAGGAATAAGGACACAAGGGGAGTAATAACATTTAGGGGTTGGGTGGGACAAAGAGGAAGGCTGGACAAGGAGGTGAAGGGAGTGTACAGTGGGCGTGTTAGACTGAAACAAGGCAGTGGGATGCTGGGAGATGTAGTAACTGAGCTACAGCTCAGACAGGAAGTGAACCTGATGATGAGAATGGGTGATGTGGGGGTCGGAGAGTGGCAATTCTGGGCTCAAACCTTTCCTATTTCAAAGGTATTTAAGATCCCCAGCTTATTTGGTAATTGATTTTTTTTGGCCAGACCCCGGACTTCTCCTTTAATTCAGAATACATGCACATTAATGCATGTGGAGGTTAGGAGAGATGACTGCAGTATGTGGCCAGCTATAGCAAGGGCAGCATCCTACCTCCAAAGAAATGCAATTCCAAGCAAAGTAAGCTTTCATTTTCTCATGACTACAAAGTCAGAACTTTATTATTGGCTCTTATAAATGAAAAAATATCTGTTGAAATAATAGCTATTCGGAAAAATAGCTTGTCAAACCCATTATAATAATTTGCTGCCATTAAATAGGGAGTGCATATTTTCACAACAGACATGCTTAATGATGCGTACTGGGAATTAGCTTTTTGATATGCAAGGGTCTCAAAGTGCCTTTACATGCTCTGATAATGCATATGATTAATTGTGATTGGTGCTTACAAACTGCTTAAAAATAATTGTACCCTACTAATTTAGTGAGAACATTATGATTCTGGGTATTCAGGCATGCTATAAATTACTTAATGGTCCCCTTTGTACCCTTTATAACAAAGAAATGAGTGATAAGTTACTGGCGATACCCAACCAATTTGGCATATGGCCATGTTGAGAAGCAAAGTCTAAATACCCACTAGATTTTCAAGAATACAGCACACCTTCGCTATGGTCAAGAACCCCAATATTGCTCAGACACAGCAGCCTAAATATATATTACTAGGCAGACATAGGTTGGGGGGGGGGGATGTGTGTGTAGAACTACATGCGCTTGACCTTTAAGTTGTAGCAAGGCTATGGGATAACACCCTATAGCCAGACTAGGTGCAACAGTAGATGAACAAGCAGCATGGCTGTGACCAGGGAGGGAATGCAAGCCCATTGGAAGTGAGTGTCAGCAGGGACATAGTGCTGACCACTGGTACTAGACCATGTAACTACTATTACAATTTCATTGCGATATTGCGGAATCTCCACAAGTAAACACTGATTATTTTTTAAGGCCAGTAGGGAATAGTCACATATTGCCAAATTGTACGGATTGAAGCATGTAAGGAAACCATTGGTCAATGCATCCTATTAGGTGTTCCTTATCTTTTATAACAATTATATGTAGAGATATTTAAAGTAACAAATCAATTTGCCTGCATCAGCCTTTTGTAACTGCATTGACAACATTACTGTGCATCTGATTAAGCTTTGACAATGGCCTCATTGAAACATTTGCTCATTAAAACACTTCCAACCTTTGCCATTGTAACCCTTAACCATACCAATCAACAGACTCAACATCAGCCGTATGCTCCAGAAAACACTTGGCAGTTTCCCAACAACATAATTGTTAACTCCAGTTGAGATGTTAACTGCTTTGCATAATGGGCAGTCTACGGTATTAGCAGTTTCTTGGTGGATTTAGCGATTCCTCATTCCCAAGTCAATGCCCTTAAATTATTTTTATTTTAAATGTATTATTTACGCAAACATAACCAGCCCCAGTAACAACTAAATATACTTGCTAGGCAATGTGACAAAGTGGTTTACACTTCAGCATTTAGCTATGGTTATGTGCCGGATGCCAATTAGTTCTTTTGCATGTAAACACAATCAGGCTACATGTCTGTTGAGCTAAACACTAATTTTCCTATCTATAAAATGATTCGCTTTGCTGTAGGAAAAGATTATTTTTTCCTCTGTGGTTAATAAAACTTACTTTTATGTGTCTTGTTTAAAGTAACTGCTATAAGAAAGACGGCCTCTTCTCATGTGTTTCGCTTTGTAGTTATAAGGGGAATTTTACATGCCAGTCTCAAGGGAGAATGTGTTAGCACAACATGCTCCAATTTTGTTAGGAAGTGTTGACGTCTTAATAAATCTGGAACATCAGTGACTGTTCATGTGCCGTACTATAAAATCTACAGCTTCTACGAGCTGGTGTCGATTTAAACTATAACTGATGGCATCCGATGGCATAAAAGGTGTTAAAGATGCCTGTCCGTGGGAGGCCACATCCCCTTTAAACTCTGCTTATTTAAAAAAAAAAACAAAAAAAACAAAACCCTGATGAGTGTGGTACAAACCTGCTGAAAAGTCACTGATTTTGCACAAATCCCCCCCTTGTTATCTTCTATCTGGCTGATAGGAATCATGCTGCTGCCATTTTAGTAAGTATGAAGCTTGTAAACGAAATATCTTGACAATCAGTGATGGCTGCTGTTCCCAGGTATGGAAAATTCATAGACATCCCAGGGCTTACATAATCCCAAGAGGAAAGGGCAGGTAGTACTTCTTTTCAACTTCCCACTACCCATATGGGCCATATTCTCCCTCTGGGCTTGTTAAGCAATATATCTGCCCATGAGTATAAATATAATGCTATAACATTTAGAAAACTATATGTAAATGAATGAGTGTTATGTAAACACTCATGTAGCCAATCAGTGTACACACTGTATACACTCTGACGCTATTCATTGAAGAGTGGCGACACGAAATTAACAGTGCAAACAATGAAAAATGTGCCCGCATTCCAATTCAAAAGAAATGGAGCTCATCCAGCCGGTACTACAGTAGCGGCCGGACTGAACTTCACAGACAGCGACCATTCTATGACACGGCCCTGTCACAGAATGGCTGGTGTCAGTGAAGTTCATCCCCTCCGGTACCTGCAAAACCCAGCAACATTGCCCGGCCATTGGGGAAGAACTGGGGTTGTGATTTTCCCAGCAATCGAATCACATCTTGAATGCATATGTGGAAACCCAGCCTTAGATTTCCCATGGTCACACTCCTGCGCCAACTTGCTTTAGTGTATACATGAAAGGAAGCAAAGACCTCCCAGATGAATGTCCTCTTATGCATTGAGACTGACTTCATTGGAGGGCAGAGACTGACCGAAAAGGGCAAATGTCACAGGGAAAAGCAATGTGGTAAATTAACTTAAAATAGAATAGATAACCAGAAACATGCTTGAAATATATTATAAATAACAAGCATCACAGGAAGGTACCATGTCCAGTAATGCATCTATTTTCTTAGGATAATGGATATAATAGTAAGAACATGTCCACTTTGCAGTTTTCCCTTAATAATTGCTTTTTCTATCTACCTACTATACCATTCCCATTGTCCCAGAAGAGCTACATATCTGCTTCACTACTTGTTTACTGGCATGCCATCTCCCTTGTGTTTTTAATGACACCTTTAGCTTCTTAATCCTGACACTACGTCTGGGTAATTGGTACTTGCCTTACTTAAACTGTAGCTACTACCGTTGCACTAAAAATCATTAGAAAATAACTTGAAGACACAGAACTCCTCCTCCAGAGCTATTTGTATACTGCACAGCAGCTATAAGAAATAATAGCCATCAATTAATTATGAGAATTTGCAGTCATATTTTTTGCTGAGAGGTTTGCTTCCCCGTAACACTGTAGAGCCATTTCACGATAACAATGCTCTACTTACCCATGAACTATGCGAAATTAGTTTGTGAATAAACTGCTTGGTGTCTAATTTAAGTTATTAGATCTTGGTGTGACCAGACGGAAATTGCTGAGTAAATTCATTTTGTTAAAATAAATAAATCTAGAAAATTCTGAGGGGCATTAACACTTCACATGGATTACGGAGAAAATTAACCAAATTTCACTAGAGAGAGAATCTAAATTTTTTTTTTTTTTTAGGTTGGAGTCAGTAGATGCTGAGATAAGTAAAAGAGCAATCATATAAAAGTGGCATTTTTATTCAGAAATCCTGTGGCTGCTAATTTAGTTTCTTTCATTAATTTGTTATTATTCTGCATTTGGTATTTCTAGTGCTGGAATAAAGGCAGCTATTAAATCACTTGTTCTTTTCGAGACATTTTCTCTATTCGTACAAATGTATTATAGATAATAAATCACACTTTATGGCTGCCAAAAGGAAAATATACAGTGGTAATTTGCATATGATTCTTGTGTAACGTTCAATAGCCCAAGGACTTAATATATTATTAGAAAACTCATATGTATAATATTCCAAATATGTCACGATAATTACACCAACACCAAAAGGTAGTGATGTTGCACAATTCCATAATGTTCAGTGGTCTATCATTGATTAGCATTGTTTTATTGCCACATTCCATAATTTCCGGTGGTTTAGTTTATTGGGTCCAAAGTTTAGTGCAGTATTCCTTGGTAATCTGTGCCCCAATGGTTGATGTTAAATAATTCCCCCACTCCCTGCAGACAAATGGTTTAGACATCTAGGGGAGATTTATTAAAGGGTGTAAAATTTAGACTGGTGCAAACTGGCCACAGCAATTAATCACAGCTCCTCTTTCCTTTCACTAGCGCTGTAAGCTGAGCTGTGATTGGTTGCTGTGCCAATTTGCACCAGTCTAAATTTTACACCCTTTGATAAATCTCCCCCTAGTTCTTACAATTTAGGTTTTCAGTGCTCTATCTACAGATCCCGCAGATCTATGGAGGCAGTTATCTCTGAGTGAAGCCGCCAGACCTGCACCTGCCACAGGCTAGCCCAGAAGTCTACACTTACTTTGGTGTAGATTTTTTAGGTGCTGTAAGAGGCCACACTTCCTTCCAGCCTTGCTCCAACCCCCCTGCCTGTCCATTAAGCGAGCATGGATTACAGCTGGTGTATGCCAGGTAAGAATCTGCGCCTTTTCCATGGCATACGCCAGGGGCACATTTTTATAAATGTGCCCTTTTATCCTTATTTCTCCATGCTCCCCCTGTACCCTCTTGCGCAATCTTCGGGTCCACGGCTGATTGCAGCTGTTACCACTCCCAAGACATACTCATCTTGGCAGTGCCAGCCTGCTCAGCCAATCACTGATGGGACAACGTTATGGTGAGTGATAGTCTAAGTGGGCTATCACTGCTAACATGAGTTAGTCTCAGAAGCAGTGGCAGCTGCGATCAGTGGGGGACCCGAAGATTCCGCAGAAGGGCACTGGGGAAGTGTGGAAATGTAAGGGTAAGATGTTTATTATGTTTTAAATAGGGGCAGCAACATATAAAAGTTTTGTGCCAGAGAACCTCTTTAATGGGCAGCACAATGGCTCAGTGGTTAGCAGGTGTTACATTGCAGCTCTAGGTTCAAATCCCTTCAACAGCAATATGTGCATACATTTGTATGTTCCCTAGCTGTTTACTTTTTTCTGGGTACTCCAGTTTCCATTTAATCTCCAATCATGAATAGATAAACAATTCTGATATGTTAGTTGGCATTTACGTGTCACGGCCACTAGGGACAGGGGCTGATGTGAAAGTTCTGCAGAATACATTGGTGCTCTAATAATAAAATAAAAAATTATTATTTTAATATGAAATATTACTATTTAGCATCTGAATATTGTATTTTACATTGGAATAAATTTACTCTGACTCTGTTGGCTTATGATGGGCATGTATATAGGGTGACTTTTACAATCTTCTGTAGACTAATTTTTATTAAGCTAGAGGCACATAGATGCACCTCTTCATATACTGGTATGTATGGTACTACCACTTGGTGCTCATGTATAGACCTTACTCTTATCCTGAGTACAGTATGGTACTACCACATTGGTGCTCATGTATAGACCTTACTCTTATCCTGAGTGCAGTATGGTACTACCACATTGGTGCTCATGTATAGACCTTACTCTTATCCTGAGTACAGTATGGTACTACCACATTGGTGCTCATGTATAGACCTTACTCTTATCCTGAGTACAGTATGGTACTACCACATTGGTGCTCATGTATAGACCTTACTCTTATCCTGAGTACAGTATGGTACTACCACATTGGTGCTCATGTATAGAAAGAAGGAGGAGAAGATCCACAGCGTCCAAAAAAAGTTTTGTTGTCTTTATTATGAGGCATATAAAAAGTTACAAAAGATAAAAATGTAGGCCTACATGTTTCGGGGAAACACACCCCCTTGATCACGGCAGTACAGACTTTCACAGAATCACAGGTATATATGCCAAACATTTAGATGCAGTGGGGAAGGGAACGCCCTGTGGGTGGGTGTGTTTACGTATGTGATTAGACACAATTGCTAAATGCTGGACATAGCACATGACTACTAGTGTGCACAATGCATATCAGACAGATGAGAGAAACATGAAAAAAAAAAAAAAAAAAGGAAAAAAACACGTTTAAAAAAACAAAAAAAAACACACAAAAAATATAATAATAAAATAAAAAAAAAATAAAATAAACAGAACATCAATCATCAGTATAGATATGATAGGTCCGTTTTGAAGTTTAAACCTTTGGGTGTCCTGGTTTCTAAGCGGAGAATCCAAAAAGCCTCTCGCTTGCGTAGGAGGCAGACCCAATCTCCTCCTCGTTTTGGTTTAAACACTCGTTCTATAGGGATGACTCGAAGAGAGCAGCACTCCCCCTGGTGGACATCAAAAAAGTGTCGAGTTAACCCTGACATGGCTTTGCGGGAGTTAAAACGTGATGCGGCTGATGCATCAGCAATATGCTCAGCAATCCTTTGTTTTAGTTTCCTTTTTGTGCTGCCAACATATTGTATGTTGCAATCAGAGCACCAGGCAAGATAAACAACATAAGAGGTGTTGCAGTTGAGAAAAGAAGATATGTTGAAAACTTGGCCTGTGCTTACCGACTGGAACGTAAGACTCTTCTGGATATGACCGCACAATCTGCATCTGGGCATGGAGCACTTATGGGATCCTCGAACAGTCAACCAGTTTTCCTTTCGTACTTCGTGTTCATGGACAACTGTGGGTGAAAGAATGTTCCCTATTGTCCTGCCCCTCCTGGCCACACATCGAACCCCTGCAGATAGAATGGCTTCACATTTTCCATCCTGGAATAATAGGGGAATGCATTTACGTAGTGTATGCTCTATTTGTCTGAACTGTGAGCTATAGGGTGTGGAAAAGGTTAGGGGAGCAGGGGTTACCGGTGATGGAGACGTACTTGGGGTATTTCGGTCTCTGAGATGATAGGTTCTGTTCTTGCTTTCCGCTATCCTTTTTGCCCTTTGGATGGTGTGCATGGGGTAACCCCTAGAGGATAAACGTGCGATTAGGTCAGTGCATGCGAGTTCATATGTGGTTGCATTTGAGCAGGCCCTTCTAACTCTAATGAACTCACCAATAGGGAGATTGCGAATGACGTGTGACGGATGGTGACTACGTGCATGTAGCAGTCCATTACCAGCGGACGGTTTCCTATATAGACCAGTCTCAATTCTGCCATGTTGGAAACATAAAGAGATATCCAAAAAATTAATTTGTGACGGTTCGAACTGGTATGTAAACTTAATGTTGAGGCTATTATTATTCACGTAGTCTACAAACTCCCTGGCCAGGTCCGGACCCCCCGTCCATATTAGGAGGAGATCATCAATGTACCTCCCATACCATAAAATGTGGTTCTGGTAGGGGTTAGAAGAGTTGTACATGATGATCTCCTCCCAATATGCCATGTAGAGATTTGCTAGTGAAGGGGAGAACCTGGCACCCATAGGACAACCGACTAGCTGTAAATAAAACCTGTCCCCAAACTTGAAAAAATTGTGTGATAATAAAAACTCTGTAATGAGGATGATGTATTCTTTCAGGGACTCACCATAGTTGCTATATTTCGCTAGGTGATGTCTCAGAGCGGTGATGGCTTTGTCATGTGGAATGCAGGTATACAATGCGGTCACATCCAGAGAGAGCCAGGAGCTGGAAAGATCACAAGGTAGGTTATTCATCTCAGCAAGTAAACCCTTACTGTCACGTATATATCCAGGTAATCTAGTGACTAATGGCTGTAGTAGGCTGTCTAGCCAGGCACAAGTGTGTTCAATCAGTGAGCCTACGCCCGAAACTATCGGGCGCAGGGGAGGGGGAAAGATGCCCTTGTGCGTCTTGGGAAACGCATGAAAAAAAGGTGTCATGGGATGATCAACCAGTAAATATTCTTTCATTTTGGTATCTATTACACCCATGTTTACCCCTAAGTCTAGGATATCTGTTAGTCTCTTTTTGCATATGTCTGTGGGATCTGTGGTGAGAGGTTTATATGTGACAGTGTCCCCCAGTAGTTTTCAACCTCTTTAATGTACAGGGATCTGTCTAGCACCACCACAGAGCCTCCTTTATCAGAAGGGCGTACAACCATATTGGGGTTGTGGGCTAATTCCTTGAGAGCATGTTTCTGTACCAATGAAAGATTATGTTTATTGTGGTTTACCTGTGTGGTTGATAGTGATCTAAGTTCTTCCTCCACCCTTAGCTGGAAAGTGTCCATGGCTGGCACCCGGGACTGGATGGGGTAAAAGCGAGGGTTAGGTGTACGAAATCTATTAATGGTAGTTTCCACTGGAGTGTTGGACTGGCAATCAGCAGACTGCAGATCCATAAGAGAATGCACTGCTGGCTGCTCAGAAAAGGGCATGTCTAACGGTATATAGCCTGAACCCACAGAATATAGATCAGGTAACTTTGGGGGGTCAATGGGTACATTGGTATTATCATTGGTCTCAAAGAAATGTCTTTTAACAGTTAATAGTCTTACAAATTTGTTGACGTCCTGTAGAGTCTGGTAAAGGTCAAAATTGCAATCTGGGACAAATGAAAGGCCGTGTCCAAGAACTTCTCTTTGTGCAGATGAAAGGATGCATGCTGAAAGATTGTAGACATCATGAGTTTCAGCGGGGTCTAGACTCTGTGTTTGTTGTAGTGGGGGCCCCCTCGGCCGGTGTTTCCTCCCGGCCCTCCTTGTACGTTTTTTGGCGGTTGATTATTGTAGCTGTATGATGGGTCCTCTGTTCCTTGATACGATCTGGTATGTGGTCGTTGTCCTTTCCAGTTGGAAGATTGCTTAGTTTTTTTCTTATATTTGGTGTTATTGCGTACTATTGGTGTTTCCTGATCTTCTAATTCTGAGGCCTCTGTTTGGGTATCTGTAGTGTCCCCTTCTGTAACACTGAAGGTGACTGTTCTGTGTGATATGTCACCCTCCATATTTTTGTTTTTTAATATTGGATGGGGGAAACGTATTCTGCGCTTTTCTTTCCATGTGTATATACTGTTTGATGCATAATCTTTCAGGTCCCGGTTGAATTTAGTTTTTTTATTGTTAGTAATTTCTTCTTCAAGATCTACGAGGTTTTTATTCATTATTTCTAGTGTCTCTGTGTAGTTTTCCAGTGTTTCATATTGGATTAGAGTACTTTGTAGTTCTGTTATTGTTGAATTTAGTTCTGTTAGCTTTTTTTCTTGTTTACCCGTGCGTATGGACATTAATTTCAGTGAGCAATCCGATAGTGCTTGGTTCCATTCCTGCACGTACTCTTCCCCTTCTGTTGCATCTGGGGGTTTTTTTTAGTCTCAGACCTCGTGGTATCATGTTCTTGTCTGAATATTGCTTTAAAGTAGTCATATCCCACCAAATGTGTAGTTGCTTACTTTTCAGTTTTTCTAGTTCCCATATGGTTTTTTACATGTCCATATTTTGACTTTCATTATTGGCTCCTGAAAAGACGTTAGCAACTTTCAAAAGGCGATCCTCATTTTCCATAGACATCTTGCATTAGTGAAAATAATTCCAAAGCAAAAATTATTTAGGAGTACCACCATAAAATATTTTCAATAGTAAATTCATAAATTAGCACCAACAATCCCTGGGAGCACGAGATGCAGGCAGACAAAATCTCATGAACAAAGAAAAAACTCAGCTCACCATAGGTGGTTTGTTGTGTGATGGTGGACGTTCAGGCAGGAGCAAGGGGACTAGTAGCGGGCCGCACCCGGTGATAATAGGAAGAAGGAGGAGAAGATCCACAGCGTCCAAAAAAAGTTTTGTTGTCTTTATTATGAGGCATATAAAAAGTTACAAAAGATAAAAACGTAGGTCTACATGTTTCGGGGAAACACACCCCCTTGATCACGGCAGTACAGACTTTCACAGAATCACAGGTATCTATGCCAAACATTTAGATGCAGTGGGGAAGGGAACGCCCCGTGGGTGGGTGTGTTTACGTATGTGATTAGACACAATTGCTAAATGCTGGACATAGCACATGACTACTAGTGTGCACAATGCATATCAGACAGATGAGAGAAACATAAAAAAAAAAAGAAGGAAAAAAACACTTTAAAAAAAACAAAAAAAAACACACAAAAAAAATATAATAATAAAATTAAAAAAAAAAATAATAAATCAGCCGCATCACGTTTTAACTCCCGCAAAGCCATGTCAGGGTTAACTCGACACTTTTTTGATGTCCACCAGGGGGAGTGCTGCTCTCTTCGAGTCATCCCTATAGAACGAGTGTTTAAACCAAAACGAGGAGGAGATTGGGTCTGCCTCCTACGCAAGCGAGAGGCTTTTTGGATTCTCCGCTTAGAAACCAGGACACCCAAAGGTTTAAACTTCAAAACGGACCTATCATATCTATACTGATGATTGATGTTCTGTTTATTTTTTTTATTTTTATTTTTTTTTTTTTTTAATTTTATTATTATATTTTTTGTGTGTTTTTTTTTGTTTTTTTAAACGTGTTTTTTTCCTTTTTTTTTTTTTCATGTTTCTCTCATCTGTCTGATATGCATTGTGCACACTAGTAGTCATGTGCTATGTCCAGCATTTAGCAATTGTGTCTAATCACATACGTAAACACACCCACCCACGGGGCGTTCCCTTCCCCACTGCATCTAAATGTTTGGCATATATACCTGTGATTCTGTGAAAGTCTGTACTGCCGTGATCAAGGGGGTGTGTTTCCCCGAAACATGTAGGCCTACGTTTTTATCTTTTGTAACTTTTTATATGCCTCATAATAAAGACAACAAAACTTTTTTGGGACGCTGTGGATCTTCTCCTCCTTCTTCCTATTATCACCGGGTGCGGCCCGCTACTAGTCCACTTGCTCCTGCCTGAACGTCCACCATCACACAACAAACCACCTATGGTGAGCTGAGTTTTTTCTTTGTTCATGAGCTCATGTATATACCTTACTCAAACATAGCAGCAGAAAATAGGACTTGAATAATTTACCATAGTCTCCCTTCATATTGATTGAACATAGGTTATGTAATGTTTGACTGAATGTTTTTTGATCATGCTATTCACAAAGAAAGGGTAGAATATTGATGTTAAAACATCATAAATACCAAAAACATATACATATTTAAAGATACATAGCCTTTCCATCTAGTCTGTACTTACATTACTTCTTTTTTATTATGATGTTAGGGTAGCTATATGTCTATCCCAGTCATGCTGTTGATCTCCCAACCACATCTGCTGGAAGTGTTAATAGATGTATGTTGGCAAATCCAGATTTGGGTGTAATTTATCTCTAAATATCATTTATTTTTGGCTGCAACAGATAATCTCCAAATGATGATTAAAATTCTTTCTGCTGCTTCACAGTTTTCCGCCGTACTGCTGTTTTCAATGTCATTTTTAGGAGAACATTCTGAGGTTTGCAAGTGTTAGATGGTGACTTATTTCTGTAAAATTTGCTTACTGTGAGTTTTTTCATACATTTTTGCATATGGCTTTCTATATCGGCATGATCACTTGTATTATTAAAGAAATAGAGCCTTGATCTTATACAGGAGTAGAGGGTGGCTGCTATACATACAGCACAGAATCTGTTAGTAGATACACTTTGATTTACCAAGGCACCCTGTACTGGGGCTATTGTTCAAGTGAGCTGCCCTAAAGGTAGGGGATTTTATAGCTGTTTTGTTCTCTATCTTAACTAAACTATTACTGTTCAGATAAAACAACCATGCAATCATCTTCCTTTAAATCAATAAATGCTCTTTATATCTGTGCTCTGGAGCTGTCAGAGAAATGTGAGAGCAATCAATAGTTACAGCTATTTTTACAGAACATAGGGGATCTATCTTGCAATATGCTTTACTTAATAGAGCACATCGTAACAAACAATATCACATTAAACACAAAAAATAGATATATAATGGGGGAGAAGTTTTAAGACCGGTGTACTCATACGCCCATTTTGATGAATGTGCCCCATTGTCAATGACTACATATCATAATTTGTTGTGGTAAAATAATGTATAGTAACAGGATAGAAACTATACCTCCCAGGCTCAGTCTGTGTTCACTATTTGCTCAACAAATTCAAAGACAGTCTGCATGGTGCATGCTTTCGCCTCCTTTACCTCCTTAAACTAATTTACTGTATTTTAGTTAAAGGGATATCCTAGAGAAACTGTTTTCTAATTGTGTTTATGGTCCAGTTTAATAGAAAGACAACCTATACCCACCCTCCTTGTCCTCTGTGCCACTGCTATCTTGGTGTCGGCCCCCCTGATGTACTTCCTTGTGTCCACTTCCACTTCAGCCACCGATAACTTGAGTGGTAAGGTCATTTTGCTGACACAGACATAGGAATGGGCATGAAATTTGAACCAAGACTGAGATAGCAATGGTGCAGGGGAGCGAGGAGGTTAAGTATAGTTCTTTTTTTTCCTATTGAACTGTGCCCGGAGCTTAGTTAGATAGAAAACCATTCCTCCTGAATACCCCTTTAAGGACTCATTATATCTCATTTTGCCAATACATTGCTGGTATTGCAGGCTATTCTGTGTAAAGCCAAGAAAAGGACTTTGAACACCCCATAAGTATCAAGTTTTCACATACCTTTTTTAAGTGTGTAATTATTTGTGGATGTTTTTTTGCACAGTTGTTCACACACATTTTTTTTCACCGTTCTTTCACCATCTTTACTATTAAATTTAATGGACCTTTAATAAAGTACCACACCCAAAAGTGCCTGAACTAGAATAACGTACCGACAGCTGTCATTGAAATGACGAGCACTCAAAATGCAAAATAACGGATGCCATTGGTACACAAAATGATTAAGGTTATTTTGAGAAAAAAAAAGATGAACAGTAAAAAACATGATTTGAACATAGCCTATATGTTGCCCGTTCGAATTAAGCCACAGAAAATTTGATCTTTCTTGCAGATCTTGTAGATGAAATGAATAGAGTACTTGCAACACATTTCTATATCCACCAAACATTATTAGGTTATTGGTCTAGTAGCATATCAATAATGTATGATTATAGTAGCTGAACAATTCATATTTTGTTTTCCATAGTTTGTTCTCTTTCAGGCTCAGTAATTCATTTTCAGTGTTCATGTACATGCATATATTAGATGCCTCTCTTGTTGCCTTTTGTATACATTCATTTCTAAATAACATTTGAACTTTTTATATAATAGACACCGAAGGGATAATTCAGTAACTCATATGCTTTGTATGTATTATAAACACAGTTTAATCCAATAAAAAATTCATAGCTACAGTTATATCCAGTTCCTGACATCCTGTCTACACAATATAAGGCAGCTGTACTTGCTGTGTTATACAAATAGGTTTTCTTTCAAACAATTATATCCGTTACTCTTTCACTATTGCTTTTTAATGTTGAAGAGAAATTTAAACACAGTTTAATGACGGGCCTGAAGCTTTTAATTAAAATGTACTTTATTCCATGCTTTCAAGGTCAGGTAAAACACTTATACTTAAGAAAAGTTTCATTTTTGTAACAGCTACCTGATTTGCCTGGGTTCACAAATAAATTCATGGTTTGACAACTGAAGGAAACAAAAAGTCCAATATCCTAGTATGTGCTTTGTAAGCAACATGATAAATATGTAAAAGTAATAATAAAAGTGTAATATCAATTAAACCTTATTCCCAAGCTTGAAGGCAGACTGTGTAAGGGCTAATTCACACATCCGTTGTTCTGTCCGCAATTGCGGGCATGCAATTGCAGACAAAACATCAAACCAATGTTATCCTATGGCCCCGATCACACGTCCGTACGTGTATACAGGCCCGCGATCCGTGTCGCAAAAAAACGGACATGTTGTAATACGGACCGTTTTTTTTGCGGCACGGATCGCTGGAGTAATGATGTGTGGGCATAGTGCTCCGTGAAGCATGGAGCACTACGGATACACATACAGTAGTGCGGTCTGCGGCCACGGACTGCACTACGGGTGTGTGAATGTGGCCTAAGGGATATATCCCAGGGTGTGCAATTACACTAAGAGCTAACATGGCCAATAATGGAAGCTACGGCCTGTCCCAGATGCTGGAGGAGTCAGGAGGTCTAGTTAATAATTGCTGCAGCTTACAAAAACATCACTGAAGAGGGTTCTTCTTTCTAAGTAACTACATAATTTTGTAACTTGATATTTTATAGAAATGTACTTGACAAAAAATATATTAAAACTCGGTTATGTAACATTTCTGAGGTTCGAGATAAGCGAAAGCACGGAATATTTCTGGCAGAAATATTATTGTTACTTGGTGTGCTAGAACGTCTGCTCTGTACACAGGGATAATATATAGGGAGGAAACATAGGAGATACGACCACCTTGAGGACCTGGGGGTCCTAACTATTGTGACAATCTGGAGGTTACTCACTCGCTGGGATCGCCATCTCCTGGGTCAGAAATGGTTGGCACATCACAGGTTTCAGTCCAGTCAGTGCTGTATACTTTATACTGACCACAGTCAGCTTTATTTATCCGTTCAAAACATAAGACAAAAGCAACACTTTGTAAATAAAATAAAACCTAGGCCGTCTAGCCAATGACTAACCCAACACAGCTTCCCTAGCTGTCACTCCTGAGCCTACTGCTCAACTTCACCAGGTACACTGGTCTCACCCAGACTTCTTGTCTGCAGCTCCCACAGGCCTAGCGCTGCCTGTGTTCTCCCACCCTGGGAGTCTTCAACTGAGAGCCATCACCTGGGAAGCTCTGAGGTCTCTAATAGAGCTCCACCAGGTGGTTTCAGAGCCTCATCAGCTCTAAAGTTGGAGTGGAGTATCTGGACCAGGAGCTCCACCTGAACCCCAATTCCCACTCCAGAGGCACAGTACTGCCTTTTACAGCCACACCATGCCACATATCCTCCCCCCCCCTGAAAAAGGCCATAGGACTTGTCACTTTATTAACACCCCCTCCTGGGTCAAAGGTCCTATTTAATAATGGGCCTGAAGCTTTTAATTAAAATGTACTTTATTCCATGCTTTCAAGGTCAGGTAAAACACTTGTACTTAAGAAAAGTTTCATTTTTGTAACAGCTATCTGATTTGCCTGGGTTCAAAAATAAATTCATGGTTTGAAAACTGATGGGAAGTCCAATTTCCTAGTATGTACTTTGTAAGCAAAATGATAAATATGGTTATGTTCACACAACGTCAAAAATAGAGAAAAGGCGGCAGCTATTGCAATAACGTCAGTTTTTGCAGCGATTTAACTGATTGCAATGCATTGCAGTCAACGGAAAGACAGACGTCCAATGCACACAATGTATTGAATAACGGACGTTATCACCGTGGAAATCAAAATAATGATCATGACATCATGACCGGACATCTTTTACAAACAGTGGACGTTTTTACATTAGTGATTCACGCACAGTTTTCCTTTTGTCACCGTTCTTTTTCCATTTTTACTATTAAATTCAATGGACTTTTCATATAAGCCTTACCCAAAGTCCAGTTAGTAACCCCAAACTAGAATAATGTACCAACAGCCGACATTGCACTAAGGGAAGGCTAGACAGCTAGGTGACGTTGTCATTTTAGACAGAGCTAAAAAAACGTTGAGTGAAAATAGCCTATGGAGTAATTTCAACTTGGTCTAACAGCGCCATTGAATTTTCCTTATGACTCTGTTGGGCTGTGATTACAATCTATTTTAGTCATTTCCCAAGCAAATCACCTTTTTTTTTATTTATTAGTGATGTAGTTTAAGTACACAGACAATTTTAGTTTTTGTGTGGTTATGCCGTCTATCTTGTGGTAAAATGGACATGTTACTGACAAATTACAACAATACCCAATTTATATAACTTTTATTTTATTTGACTGCTTTAATATCTCTAAAAAAATAAATAAATGTGTTGGAAACGGCTCTATTACCATTCTTATAATTATTTTTGGTTGATGGGGCTATTGGTGGAATCATTTTTTGTGCCATGATCTGCACTTATATCGGTAGCTTCCTTGCGTGTATGTGACTTTTTGAGCACTTTTTATTCCATTTTTTCTTGATGTTTTGTAACCAAAAATCAGCAATTTTACACATTGGCTGTCTTGTACTTATGCTGTTTACCGTGCAAGAGAGATCAGGGATCTGATAATTCAATAGTTTGGGCGATTCTGCACGTGGCGATAGAAAATATGTTTATTTATGGATTTTAATTGGGAAAATGGGAAAGGTGGGTGATTTCAACTTTTGGCTTTTCTATTTATTGAAAAACTTTTTTTTAGCAGTAATTTGTAATCTTCCTAGGGGACTTCTATGAGCAATGCACCGATTGCTCATAGAGATCAATGCAGTATGATGGATCGCAATTGCATTGCGTGAGAAGGGGGGCTGGGGGAGCCTCCCAATAAACAACTGAGGATCCTGTTTTAATTTATATTAAATCTAAATTCTAGTGGAGAGGGAAAGCATCAAGGGCTTTATTAAGCGGTAGGTTGGGTTCTGCCCCGGTCTTCTGTGACAGGTTCCCTTCAAGGCCCACAATGTATGCTCGGGGAAGGGTTCAAAGCTTCTAGGGCCTAATGTAGAATGTGGAACAGAGTCTTCTTACCCACCACATGCAATTTATAAAACTTCCTATATGTTCCTGTATAGTTATCATAGGACTTCAGTATCAGGCATTTCAAATAAAGTGGTCAGGCTGCACAGTGAGGCAGTGTTTTCCAGACATAGATATTAATGATGGAATGGTCTTGTTAAAGGCGTGTACATATTTAATTCTAAGTATGAGGCTAGCTCCTAGCAGCAGACAGCTCAAAGACTAAAATGATAAAAATGTTAAGTATAACATTTTTACCCATATAGGTTAATACGATGTCAGCTTAAGTGATGAAAAGGGCAGAAGAGTGAAGTTATTTTCATGGCATGGTTTCACTGCCTGACTATGACAATCCACTCTGCTGAGCTGACAGCTCCTATGCAGCAGGGGCTTAGAATGTTTCCATGGTTTCTTGCTGCTGTTTCAATGATTGCGGCATGTCCATCTGTTACTGTAGCAGTGAAATAGAATTACCTTCTTGTCCTCAGTGCCAGACAGGAAGATTAGAAACCCTTTCACTACTACAGAGGTCAAATAAGATTGCGAAATGCAGAAACATTGGAGGCGAGCGTAATACATTTAATGGTATTTTACTGTAAAAACGGATTGAGTTTTGGATAGAGTAGATATGATTAGCTCTGCTGAAAAGTAATAATAAGAGTATAATGTCAATTAAACCTTATTCCCAAGCTTGAAGGCAGACTGTGTAAGGTATATGTCACAGGGTGTGCAATTACACTAAGAGCTAACATGGCCAATAATGGAAGCTACGGCCTGTCCCAGACGCTGGAGGAGTCAGGAGGTCTAGTTCATAATCGCTGCAGCTTACAAGAACATCACTGGAAAGGGGTTTTCTTTCTAAGTAACTACATAATTTTGTAATTTGATATTTTATAGAAATGTACTTGACTAAAAATATATTGAAACTCGGTTAGGTAACATTTCTGAGGTTCGAGATAAGCGAAAGCACGGAATTTTCTGGCAGAAATATGATTGTTACTTGGTGGGCTAGAACGTCTGCACTGTACACAGGGATAATATATAGGGAGGAAACATAGGAGATCCAGGTGGGGAGGCATTTAGGGGGCATTTACATGTTCTGTGATTATGGTCTGTGTATGGAAGATATGCTATGGATCCAAATTCGGAATGATTCGTTATGATGCCAGGAGCCGAAAATAGTGTGAACGGGCCCTTACAGACACTTCCTTGGTCCATGATACTGTTCTAAATTAGGTATTTTTCAAAAAAAACCTGCAGCATTTGAGAATAAAACTGAAGGTGGCCATACACTTTCAATAACTGTCAACCAAACAGTTAGGTCCCCCATCCTCTTCCTGTTTTCCCCATATACTGGAATGTTCTGCATGGCCAAATGTTTCTATGTTCTTTATGGGGGGGGGGGGGGGGTAGGGATAAGCTGCAGCCGAACTTCTCTGGTGATGGTTTATCTCTCTGAGAACAAAGGCGTACTCGTACACTGGTCTTAAATTAGGCCCCACCCCTAGTTGCCCTGCCGGATTCACTTTGAGACACACGCGGCTTAGTGAAACCAGCCTGACCTGTAACAGGCACAAAAATATACTCCTGCTTCTGAGCTGGAGTAGATTTCTGCCATTATTTACACCTGCGAGCAGGTGTAAATCATGGTAGATCAAGCACAGGGAGAAGGGGCAAATCTGAGCCTTCTCTCTGGCATATGCCAGTGGTGCAGCCTTTATAACTGTCCCCCTGTATGTTGTTTTTGTTGTTAAAAAAATTTAAAAGGTAAAAATATGCAAAAAAATTTGACAAAAAATCATTAAGAACTGCAAGTACATTAGTAAATGTATTATTGTTTCGGTTGTTTGATTAAGTTTCTGCTAGTAAGGGTCATAACTAAAGAGACACAAAAGTGCCAGAGGGTTAGAACCTCCCCCCCCCCAACTCCTTTTAGAAAGTAACTTTTTGATATGTCCCTATTGTTCACGGGGCGCTGAGGATAAGGGAAATTTTCTTACCTTCATCCTCTGCACCATTTCTGTGATATTAGGAGTTTAATTAATATGCACATAAATCATTTTGGTGCACTGGGGGCAGGACTACCCTCTCCTGTGCACCAATCTGCCCTGTGGTAGTCCCATCCCCAGGGCATCAAAACAACTTAATAGCTTAGGGATTAAACACTCAATGTCACAGAAATGGTCCCCAGGTTAAAGGTAATAAACATACCGTCATCCTCAGCACCCCATGTGCTATAGGGAGATATCAGCAGGTTATATACTTTTAACCTTTAAGCCAGTCATCAGCTGTGAAAAGAATTTTTTTTAAAGTCTGACAGGAAATATAAATCATTTTACCAGCAAGAACGCTTATTTCTTATCTTGAAACATTTGTTAGATCTCAGTGAACAGGGAACTTCTCTATTGCACCAATAATAACCTGGCTTGAGACAATTTGTATACTCCGCTTGAATAAATAACTATTTGATCTCTCCTCTTGTTCTATTTTTTATTACATTCCTTTGTTAGATCAATGTTACATAAAAAAGGACTTTTCTGAAATCTCTAACTGAGGAGCTTGACACCAGCAGTATGAAGTACACTTTGGTGACTCACATTATGCCCCTTTATAAATTGGATGACCCAGTTCTGAGTGACCCACTTCCAAGTTCACACATGGGATGGTGCACCCAACAAACGTGTTATGAGCTCTATATACACATTTATAAGCCTTATGCTGCGTTTACACTAAGCGATAATTTGCCCAATCGATTGTTTAACTATTTTGAAGCAACGATTTGGTTTTTATAACGATCAGCATTTAGACGAATAAATTGTTGGAAAATCGTTAGAAAATTCGGAAGAAAAATCGTTATTGCGATCGTATTTAAGATCGCTTAAGCCCATCTTTCAAATAGGGTGAATCGTTGAAAGACTGTTTACACGAATTGGTCTGCGAATTTTTAGCGAACGACGAACAACGATTTGAGAACATGTTGAAAGATCAAAATGAACGATTTGATCGTTTACTGTGTTTCCATGGAATGATTATCGCTTAAATGCCATTTTTATCGTGAAAATTGGACCGATAATCGTTCCGTGTAAACGCAGCATTAATCTTATCAATTGGGATACATACACATCAATAAAATCTAGTCCAACTTGGAAATACAGTACATGACAGTTGCAGGAGGAACTATTTGTAAATATATTTTTCCACCATGTGTTTGCTTTTGTCTTTATGGAGCTATCCAGCTATCCAGCTTAGGATAATCAACCAATATCAGAACATAAGGGGGGGAATTACTCTTCCACTAATCAGCTGTTTGAAGGGGCTATAGCCCTTATGTGAGCATTTCAGCCTCTGCATTGTTTACCCGAGCTGCTGGTTGGTACCTACTTTAGTACTTTTATGGTGGTCTTCCAGGGCAGGGCCGGATTAAAGGGAGGGCACAAGGGGCATGTGCCGAGGGGCCTCCACCAGCCCCAACCCGGAAGTGGTGTCTGGGAGCCAGTCCCACGCACAAAAAGCATGTGGAAACCCTACCTGGACACAGCACTGGCCACACTGCATGCTGACCAGGGAGGGAGGGAGGTGTAGGGTTAATCCTGTGTAAGCATCTCCCTCCTGGCAGGCTCAGACTCCCCCCTGGTGGGTCTTTGAATGGATTCTTCCTGTCAAGCTTCCGGGTGCCTGTCTCCTGCCGAGGTCCTCACTCCCCCCTCGCCCCTCCCCCTCACTGAGGAGAGGACAGCGTGGGACCTTAGCAAGGAAACCTGATCTCTCCAGCAGGGATGTGACATTATGGAGCATGCTGGAGCATCTGTCACAGTGGCTAACAGGCTGAATGAACAGAGAAGAGACAGAAGAGAGAAGACCTGTCATCTGCCCAGATCAGGTGAGTATGAGGTTTTGTTTTGTATTGGCACATCAGAGCAGGGGTATATACTATATAGAGGCATATATCAGAGCAGGGATATATACTATAGGGGCATATATCAGAGCAGGGGGCATACACCAGAGCCGAGGGCATATACTATGGGTGCATATATCAGAGCAGGGGTATATACTATAGGGGCATATATCAGAGCAGAGTCATATATATATATATATATATATATATATATATATAGCCTATGTAGCCTGTGTGTGCAGCGTATGATATATAGCCTGTGTGCAGTGTATGGTATATAGTCTGTGTGCAGTGTATGATACATAGCCTGTGTGCAGTGTATGGTATACAGCCTATGTGCAGCCTATAATATATAGCCTGTTTGCAGTGTATGGTATATAGCCTGTGTGCAGCCTATGATATATAGTCTGTGTGCAGCATATGACATATAGCCTGTGTGCAGTGTATGGTATATAGCCTGTGTGCAGTGTATGATATATAGCCTGTGTGCAGTATATGACATGTAACATGTGTGCAGTGTATGATATATAGCCTGTGATGCAGTATATGACATGTAATCTGTGTGCAGTGTATGATATATAGCCTGTGTGCAGTATATGACATGTAACATGTGTGCAGTGTATGAAATATAGCCTGTGTGCAGTGTATGATATATAGCCTGTGTGCAGTATATGACATGTAACATGTGTGCAGTGTATAATATATAGCCTGTGTGCAGTGTATGATATATAGCCTGTGTGCAGTATATGACATGTAATCTGTGTGCAGTGTATGATGTATAGCCTGTGTGCAGTGTATGATATATAGCCTGTGTGCAGTGTATCATATATAGCCTGTGTGCAGCAAATGGTGTATATATAGCCTGTGTGCAGCATAAGGTATATATAGCCTGTGTGCAGCATATGAGATGTAGCCTGTGTGCAGCTATATATGCCATGATCATTAGGGTATATTCACATGTAGCATATCCGCTATAGATTATACACAGCCTTTAAGTACTTTCTGCTCTTTACTGCTTCAGGTAGTTTATATGGTTGGGAACTGAAGATGGGACTTAGACTTGCAAGTCCAGGTTCTGCCTGCGACTCACAACTGCATATGCTGCTGTGGTGGCTGACACAGAGGGCAAGAGAGCACAGAAAGTACTAAAGTGCTGTGTTCTCGCATTGCATTAAGTAGGAACACACTGCAATACTCACCCCTCCCCCATCCTGTCTCTAGGGCCTGGCATCTTCCTCTGGACTGCAGCCTCTAGTGACCATCACATGCAGAACAGAGGAGGATGCTAAACCATACAGCCAGGAGTGAGGAGGGGAAGGTGCTAAGTCCCCTACAGTAATCAGCCACCTGTATAGAATGCTCTATGGTTTATTTGTGGGGGAAGAAAATGGGGGGGGGGGGGGGGCAACAAAATTGTTGCCCAGGGCCTCCACCAACCTTAATCCGACCTTGTTCCAGGGTATTGAAGATCCCTTTTGCACTAAAACAGGATATCATGCAATAACTTGCAGCACTGCTATGAAGAGCATATAGTTTGTAAAATATAAATAGGTTTGCAGCCGACAGTAGAGTCAGCCCCTAAACTATCTAATATTGATCCTAAAGGAGTTGGCCACTTTATAGTAAAATTGCTTAGTGTACAGTATTAGTAAATATACTCACTGTATATACTGACAGCAGCTCCCTGTGTACCTCATAAAGCTAAAATCAGACTCCCCTCCTTCAGGCTGTGGTGCCCTGCTCTGTGGTGAGTCTGTCCATAACATGGAGGACATGGAGGAGCATGTGACCATGCTTTGCCCCCAGTGTTTTCCATAGACATATACAGGCTTAGGGCCCTATTTCACCGGACGATTATCGTTCAGATTATCGTTAAATCATTCGGATCTAAATGATAATCGTTCGGTTGAAATGCAGTTAACGATTAACGACCGAACGAGAAATCGTTGATCGCTTTATAAGACCTGGACCTATTTTTATCGTTGCTCGTTCGCAAAACGTTTGCAAATCGTTTGCATTGAATAAGACATTGTTCGGTCGTTCGCAATAGATACCGAAGAAAAACGATTGCAATTACGATCATAAGTAACGATTATCGTTCCATGGAAATGAGTGAATGTTTTCAGGTCTTTTGCAATAGTGGTCGTTTGAGATCGTTAATTGTTAACGATTATGCAAATGATAATTGTCCGGTGGAATAGGGCCCTTAGTGGTGGACACAGGGGGGCGGGGCATGGTTCCATGTCGGCCATCTTATGGACAGCAACACCACAGAGCAGGACAGCACAGCCTGGGGGACAGGAATCAGATTTTAGCTCTATGAGGTACACAGGGAGCTGCTGTCAGTAAGAGCTGAGACTAGACTTACGCATACTGTATAATGAAATATTTTACTATAAAGTAGCTAACCCCTTTAAGGATAGGCCATCAATTTTTTAAAGACTGGATAACCCCTTGAAGTCACCCCTATTTCCTTACCCTCTGTAACATCATGAAAAACATGGAATTACTTTTCCCCCTAAACTGTAGAAATGTTCATGTAGTAATGCTTTCATTGTTGCAAACTTTTAATGATTAAGAATTTCCTATGGGCACAAAACTTATATCTTATAATGAAAATACAAACACCCCTGCTATTCTACTACTGGATATTGCTTGTTCCACCATGTACCTATCGATTTTAACTTATATTCATGGCAGATCAATGAATATAAAGAATGTCATTATTTTCTTTTTTCACCCTGAAAACCTTACAGCCTCAAATATGTCAAAATATTAATCACAAATTCTCTAATGGCTTTCATAAATTCTTTCCATTGCTAGAGGTAGAAAACTGTGGAAAGAAAAGTACATGGTGTTTACAAACTATCGGGGGGAGCTGATAATTAATTGTGTGGTAAATGTTATATTCCATAGGGGATCATTATTGTATGAGCGATTAGGATGTTTACCCAGGGTAATTACCATTTTAATATGACAGATCAGGTAGGAACATAATACATATTCAATGATATTATTGACTATTATCAATGCTTTTGATTAATTATTGGCCTTCTTAAAGGGTAACTAAAGTGGTAAAAAAAAATTCTGACATGTCTAAACAGTTTCAATGTAGCTTGGAAGACAGCACAATGTATTCATATTGATTCAGAAACCACTGACAGTGCTAACATATTTCCGATAGATACATTGCTACCCTTCTATTTTTATGTTTATTCTAGACATATTATCACTAAAAGTGTTGAGCAGCTGGTTATCTCATTCAGTTCTATTGAAATGACATAGTTCTTCAGACAAGCATTTATATTACCTGAATGATCATATGGCCAATAATTATCCTACATGTATAGCCAGAGCCGGCTCCAGGTTTTTGTGGGCCCTTGGTCGAGAGAGCCTCAGCAGGCCCCTTTGTATAGCACACCTCGGGGCGCACCTACCAAATAAAGTAAAATACCGAAAAAAAATATAATTCAGTGACTCACAGGTGACGTCTTCTTTGATTGGAGGCGATCGCTCTCCGTTTCCTCTCCATTTTGCCCAGACCTCCATGATAATTTCTTCAAGCTACAATTCATCTCTTCAGAACCTGTGAGACAAACATCTTAGGCTCCGCACTTTTTCAGCAACTTCCTTCCCTTTTTCCCACCCATAGACTCCCATACAGTAGTAACTCCATTGTTTGGTGTCATGTGCAGTAAAGTAAGGAGGTTTGTGGGTCCTGTACTGTGCCCCCCATATAGTAATAATGTCCCAATGCTGTTCCCTCCATATAGTAAAAATGCCCTCTGTCCCCATAGTAATGCCCCCTGCCATGCCCCCATAGTAATGTCCACTGCTCCCATAGTAATGCCCCTGCTCTGCCTGCCCCTATAGTAATGCCCCCTGCCCCATAGTAATGTCCCCTGCTCTGCCCCCATAGTAATGTCCACTGCTCCCATAGTAATGCCCCTGCTCTGCCCCCCTAGTAATACCCCCTGCTCTGCCCCAAAGTAATGACCCCTGCTCTGCCTGCCCCCATAGTAATGTCCACTGCTCCCGTAGTAATGCCCCTGATCTGCCCCCCTAGTAATGCCCCCTGCTCTGCCTGCCCCCATAGTAATGTCCACTGCTCCCATAGTAATGCCCCTGCTCTGCCCCCATAGTAATGCCCCTGCTCTGCCCCATAGTAATGTCCCCTGCTCTGCCCCATAGTAATGTCCCCTGCTCTGCCCCCATAGTAATGTCTCCTGCCCCCATAGTAATGTCCATTGCCCCCATAGTAATGCCCCTGCTCTGCCCCCATAGTAATGTCCATTGCCCCCATAGTAATGCCCCTGCTCTGTCCCCATAGTAATGTCCCCTGCTCTGCCCCCATAGTAATGTCCCCTGCTCTGCCCCCCTAGTAATGTCTCCTGCTCTGCCCCATAGTAATGCCCCCTGCTCTGCCCCCCTAGTAATGTCTCCTGCTCTGCCCCCATAGTAATGCCCCCTGCTCTGCCCCATAGTAAATGTCCCCTGCCCCCATAGTAATGTCCCCTGCTGTCCCATAGTAATGCCCCGAAATAGATGCCCCCTGCGCTGCCCCCATAGAAATGCCCCCTTCTCTGCCCCCCTAGTAATGCCCCCTGCTCTCCCTCAACACAAGAAAATTAAAAAAATAAAATCATACTCACCTAATCTAGGAGGACTACAACTCCCAGCATGTCCAGCCTGTTATAGAAGATCAGAGGACATTATAGGAGATATAAGAGGAGAACTCCCAGCATACAGAGGGGAGGTATAAGTGAGCCCCACCCCCTCATGTCACATGACAATGATCACATGTCCTTCATCCACCAGCATCCTCTCCCTTTCTCAGCCCCGCCCCCTTATGATGTCACCATAGGTCCTTCCCCATGGCTCGGCAGCAGACAGGCAGGTGTATGGCTATGTTCACACATCTTTAACAACATTAAACAGCCGGCCGCCGGGCTGCACTCAGCCCATTCCTGCCACCAATACCTCTGTATTGGCTGCAGGAACGCTCTTCTTTCACAATTGATTTGCGGGCACCTCAATGCAATGTACGGCCGTCGCTGCACATTGCATTGTGTGAACAGCTGAACAGCGTCCGGAAATAATTGACAGGCACATTATATCTATAGAATGGGTGTTAGAATAACGATATGTGAACACAGCGCGCGGCATTGCATTGACTTCATTGACCATGTCAGTGCACAATGTGGAGCGAGCGTCTCCATAGTGTGCTGTGGGGAGTTCTGATGCGGGCATAAAGATCATCCGGCTGGTACTGCAGTACCGGCCGTGAGGATCTTTTCAGAGACCGGCCATTCTGTGACCCGGCTGGGTCACGGAATGGCTGGTCTCTTACTGTGTGTGCACATAGCCTCACACTGTTTGCCATGTGGTAAAACTTTTTACTACATTTAAAATGTAAACTTTAAAAAAATGTGCTTACAATTTTCCTATTCTTATAACTATTATAAGGTTTTTATCTTTTAGGCTGGGTTCACACACCCAGGCAGTATTTGGTCTTCATGTCAGGTCCTCATAGCAACCAAAACCAGGAGTGGATTAAAAACACAGAAAGGATCTGTTCACACAATGTTGAAATTGAGTGTTTTAAGATAACAGCAAATATTTGCCATTAAATGACGGCAATCCAATCAATTACAACATTATGTGAACATAGTCTTTCTGTGCTTTCAATCCACTCCTGGTTTGGTTGCTATGAGGACCTGATATGAGGACCAAATACTGCATGAAATATATTGTGTGAACCCAGCCTCAGTCTGTAGGACTGTGTGCGGGCTCATTTTTTGTGTTACTACAGTTGCAACTTTTTAATCACTTTCTTTTCAATTTTTTCTGTAATGTCAACAAAAGTGAAAAATTTTTCACTTTAGCGGGTTTTTGCACTTACACAACTTACCATGCGTGATCAAGAATGGGATACTTTAATAATGAGGGCAATTTAGCATGCAAATTATGTTTATTTTTATTTTATTTTTATTAAAAAATAGGATAAAATGGGTGATTTAAACTTTTTTTATGGGATGGATTTATTTCTTTATTAAAAAAATAAATAAATAAAAAAAAAATTATATATATATATATATATATATAAATATATATATATATATGTTACAAATTTTTGTAGTCCCCTTATGGCTCATAGGCATCAATGCAATCAAAGCAATATGTACTGCATTCATCCATGATTCTGCTCTGGATTGCTACAGGCTGCTGAAGGCAACCTGTGGCAGTCGCCGACCTTAGGCAGGCCGCAAGACCTCATAGAGGCCTTGAATTTTGATTACCGTATTTTTCGCTTTATAAGACGCACTTTTTTTCCTCCCAAAGTGGGAGGAAAAACTAAGTGCGTCCTATAAAGCGAAGACGGCTCCCAAGCAGTGCCGAGCACCGCATGGAAGCCGACCCGCCCACCCCCTGTATTGCCGCTCACTATACATATGCATAGTGAGCGGCCCTGAGCCATCCCCTCCGCCCGCCCCGCCCCGCCCGCCCCCTCTATCCCCGCTCAGCTGAGCCGATCAGAAGCCCGGGAAAGTGCAATGAGCAGCACTTTCCTGGGCTCCTGATCGGCTAAGTGGTGATGGAGGGGGCCGGCTTGGCGGGCGGAGGGGATCGCTGTCCTACTCACCTCTCCGCCGGCCCCAGCAGCTCCTCTCCCGACACTCCGGTCTCCCGTCATCCTCCAGCCTCCCGTCATCCTCCGGGCACAAGCAGCGGGGTACAGAAAAGCTGCCTGTGTCCCGGAAGTGTTCTGCAGCGGCAGTCTCTCTGTCCCTCGCTGCCTGTGAAGGAGGATGACGGGAGACCGGAGTGTCGGGAGAGGAGCTGCTGGGGCCGGCGGACGGGTGAGTAGCCTGTTTGTTGTTTTTCTGATCGCAGGGGGGATTGGCTACTATGGGGGGCACTGTATGTGGGGCATTGGCTACTATATGGGGGCACTGTATGGGGGCATTGGCTACTATATGGGGGCACTGTATGGGGGCATTGGCTACTATATGGGGGCATTGGCTACTATATGGGGGCACTGTATGGGGGCATTGCCTACTATATGGGGCCACTGTATGGGGGCATTGGCTACTATATGGGGGCACTGTATGGGGGCATTGGCTTCTATATGGGGGCATTGACTACTATATGGGGGCACTGTATGGGGGCATTGGCTACTATGTGGGGCACTATATGGGGGCATTGGCTACTATGTGGGGCACTGGCTACTATATGGGGCACTGTATGAGGGCATTGGCTACTATGTGGGGCACTATATGGGGGCACTGGCTGCTATATGGGGCACTGTATGAGGGCATTGGCTACTATGTGGGGCACTATATGGGGGGATTGGCACCAATCACACTGCTGCTATCTCCAAACTGTGACAATGAGCAAAATAATTTTTTTTCTATTTTTCCCCCCTAAAATCAGGGGTGCGTCTTATCAAAAGGCGCGTCCTATAAGGCAAAAAATACGGTATAATGGATTGGTTCCCTGCGATATGGAAGCCGATCCCCCCACTGGACCACCAATGAAGGCAATTCAAGCTATTTAAATGCATCTAAATGGTTACATAGCAGCCAGGAGACACCATGTATAGAGCAAGCCTGAATTCTGAGCCCGCTCTTTAGATTTCTTATAGCACAAGGATGAGCATTCTTGTCCCGTGTCAACCATTTAAAACTCTTTTAGGAGAGTTAACGGTGAGTGGTCTCCTGTTCTGGACCTCATCTATTGGCTAGGGTATAAAGAATTGGCTATAGAGTAGCAATTATAGCTACAGACAATAACTTGTTCTGGAGGACCTAATGGTTCATGCACTACATTGATAACTATTTCAATAAGAATTGTGTAATTCCTATTGATTTCTGGAGGTACAGAATTATGACAACCTATGGTTAGCCTACACCAGGGATTCCTCTAATAAAAATAATTTATCCAATATGGACAACCCCTTTAAAACGGACCAAATACTGAAAAAATACTAAAAGTGTTTAAGGCCTTCTCCACCATATTGATGCATAGAAATATCAGCTGTATCACCTGTGTCTGTCACTTAAGAAATGGTCAAACATATTTTGCATATTGCTCAATTTAATAAATCCTTTTACAAACTGATTAGATCCAGACCTAAAGTTACTCTGTATCCACCAACACACCCCATGAAATCGCTAATACCATCCGCTTGAGGAAAGTAAATGTTCCTAATGATGAGGAGAGTGGGAGGAAGGAAGGAGAGGCATCGCAGACCTGGGGCAAATACACACCAGTTTGACACAGCGCTGCAGATTTAATGATCATTTTTTGCTGTAATCAAGGCACCAGGCGCATTTTAAAAGGCACGACTCGTAACTGATACAAAGTTGCTGTATCCACAGCATACATGCAGTGCATACATGGCTCTCTCTTTCCTCACTTCTATGGGGGTTACGTAAATAGTCAAGTCTATACAAGTCTATCAGACTTGTAAGGCATAGCCTGAATATGTGGCTCATGCACTGAGATGTATTACACCTGTGTTTCTCAGCCCTTGACCTAGTAGGACTCTATCTTGTAAAAACACAAATTTTGTTTTTTAATTTTGAAAGAAATAGAACCAGGTACAAATTTTTCTGATCAGTATGTGGCGAAATTAGTTTTCGTATACTTTTTTTTTTTTTAAGGCTCCACTTTTTAAAAGTGGAGCCACAGGAGGAGAAGCATGATGGCCATATGCACCAATTTAATTACTGTAAATCTGACCAGACCTATGTTACCAGAGATAAACATCTTAATACAATAGTTACATCTCGTTACATCTCTCATTAGAGATACTGGTATTATACAGTCTTGTAAAAACATATATCCAATTTATACCACAACCACCTTGTTTTTACCAAGCTATTGCTGAAACAGTGTAATAGAAAATTCAGAGTTATAAAACTGGAACAAAAACCTCTGAAGATATCATCAAAATGTCAAGAGCAATCAGTGCTATAGTAGAATGTAAAGATGAGCAGGGAAATGTATGAAAAAGAATTATTGTAGCTAGGAAATGATTTGGGGAAGTAAGTAAAAAAAACAGTACAATATGTCAAAGATCAGCGAAAGGCAGAAAGACAGTAGCATCAGGAGTGTGCTACTTATTGTGCCGTATGTTTTTAGATTAAACCTTTTCACCTATAGTATAGTATTGTATGGATGAACAGTATACAAAACTTTTCAACCCTAAGGATAAAGAAGTTACATATTGTTAACTATAAATATTATACATATTATTTCTAATAAATATTAACTGCCAGCATGGCTAAAATATGACACATGTACAGCATTTATTAGCTGGAACCAAAGAGTGGATGAAATAAAGAAGGAACATTAAGGGTTCTATTACAGGGAGCGATTATAGGCCATACAAGCATATAATAACCTGCGTAATCATCTGTTGGCCGATTCAGGTGTTCCAAAGATCCCACTCTTTTTCACTTCCTTGACTTTAGTTAAACTAAAGAGTCACCCTGTATCTCGGGATCACAATGGGTCTCTGCAGTGAGGCCTTGTGTCATCCATGACATGTCAAACGTTATAGCACTAAATATTTTATTGTTTGTTTGCCTTTGTTCTATATTAAAGAGGACCTGTCACCAACTCCCCCCCCGGGGGACAGGCTCCCGATCTCCTTATACGTACCTCATCCCGCCGAGTCCCCCTGCCGGAGCCGGTCCCGGGACGGAGATATCCCGGTCCGGCGCCCATAGAGAATGAATGGAGCTGGACTCATCTCTGCAGCGCGCGCACGGCTCCATTCATTCTCTATGGACGCCAGACCTCTCTCCAGAGCGCACGTGTCGGCTTCTGACCGGGATAACTCCGTCCCGGGATCGGCTCCGGCAGCGGGACTTGGCGGGATGAGGTACGTATAAGGGGATTCAGCTTGGGGTCAGGAGCCTGTCACCCCGGCATGGGAGGTGACAAGTCTCCTTTAAGAAGGTTTCCATCAGTCTGTGCAACTCTTTTGCATAGCTGGGTGTTCAACTGCTTCTGCCATAGATCACACAGCACATTGGTTTGAGCCTTTTCTTTTTTTTAGCTGTCTCTCTCTCCTCCTTCATTAGAGTAACAGTAGGAAGGGGATGAGCTAGTACATGGCAGATCAGAGTGTCCAATGGAGGAAAGCCTCTGAACTGCATTACAGCAGACTCATCTTTAAAGGGTCACTGTCGTTACAACTTTCAAAATCTAAATCAGCAGTAGATGTGATATAAAGCAAGTTTACAATTTAAATTCATTATTTATTTTTTTTAGTTGTCATGGAAAACACGGCACTTCCTGTTTTCGGACTCTTTTTTTCTCAAAAAACAGGAAACAGTTAGAAAACAGGTAGTACTGTGTATCCCAGGCCATCTGAGCGCTCACAGAGAGAAGACAGTCATGTGACTGATGGACACATTGATCTGTGACTTTCTGTACTAGCGGGAATCCCTGTATTTATTCTATGTTTTTTACAACCAACACAAGTCAGAAAATCTGCCTTCAGGAGAATGGACCTGGATTTCTGGTAAGTACAGATTTGTTTTACAGCATTATAACAACAAAAAATAATGAATGTATATTGCAAACTTGCTTTAAATCACATCTACTGTTGATTTAGATTTTGAAAGTTATAAAAACAGTGACACTTTAAAGGCTATGGTTTTTAAAGAAGTTAAATGTAGCCCTTGGGAGTTCTGGAAAACATGGATACAGCCTTAGGGCTGCATCTAACTTCTTTAGCCTCTGGTAATCAAATGCAGAGCACTCAAGTTTGGACAAATTTGAGCATGCTCGAGATTCGTTAATCTATTCTGCTGGCCTTAAAGGACAACTCCGGCGCTAAGGAAAAAAACTAAAACCAATCACAAACATAGCTTTTATACTTATCTTCCCTCCTGAGCTGTTACTGTTTAAATTTCCAACCGTCTGTGTACCTTCTGATTTCTAGTCTTGTTCTTCATTTCTTCCTTGCTTCCTGGTTTCAGCTTCTCATGATGCACTTTGGCTGCTGTGACAAGCCAGCCCCTTGCTGTGACACTGCAAGTGCCTGCCACTTCATTCACTACAGCTCCCATCATACACTAAACATGATCCCCTCTCTCTCTCCTCAGTCAGGCTGCTATATACACACACTGAGGCTGGGTTCACACTATGTATGTGTGCGGCTCTATTTTTTATGCGGCTGTAAATGTGCGGGTGAAACTCCGGCCGTGCGAAAAAATAGACATGCGGCTCAAAACATACGGTCATTTACTTGGAAATCTGGTTCAACTAAAAATAAGAAATAAAATGTTAAGAAAGTGATGCAAACACCTCTGGATGCATCTGGGAAAGCAGGGAACACAGTTTACATGAATTGCTATTACCGGGGTTTGCGATCCTCTGCACTATAGCCGATGTCTCTCATGGTTAATATATTGAATTAATAAAACACATTTTCTGTCTAATAAAGTCCCTTTTATTGTTCAATAATTAAATGTAAACGATTCCATCATTTTGCAATTAAATATACTGTTAAAATAAATATATATATAAATAAATGTATATTTATATATATATTTATTTTTTGACAGTATATTGAATTGCACAATGATGGATTCGTTAGAATTAAATTATTGAACAAAGAAACTGTATTTATTTAAACGAAAATGTGTTTTCTTAATTAAATATTAATTAGTACAGGAAGCTCTATAAGCCGGTAATTCATATTCCCGGCAATAGAGCATTCTGTACTAATCATCACTTTACTTTACTCAAAACATCAAATGTTTCTTCTAATTATGTTGTGACAATAACATTATTAGAAGAAACATTTAGAATTATATGTTCGCTCAGCTGATTGGCTGTTCGGCTGAGCGCACATATAATAAGCCGGTCCGCAGTACAGTGACTTCATTGTGCTGCGGACCAGCGAAGAGGACACATCGGGGTGAGTATAGAGCTCTCCACACCCCCTCCCCAGCACTGCACCCCTCCCAGCAAGGAAGGGGGGTCAGTTAACCCCTTCCTTGCTGGGATGGGTGCAGTCTGACATCAGTCTGGCCCCCCGGGGGTTAAGGGGGATGCAATACATCCTCCCTTAACCCCTTGGGGGTCAGACTGTAAGCAGCGATCTGTAAAGATGCTGCATACTGTAAGGAGCACAACACCGCTCACAATGATGGGTGTTGTGCTCCTGTTTGTGTTTTTTTTGTGTGTTTCTCCCTTTTTGTTTTTCAGATATCGGTATCCTGGGGATTACGTCGGATTCCATGGACTACGTCGATGACCAGCGGTTGTTCTTTGAATTTTTTAAATAAAATGGTCAATGAGGGGTGTGGGGGTGTTTTTATTTGAATAAAAAAATTTTTAAACTTGTGTCTTGTCTTTATTTCTTTACTTTTTAGACTTAGTAGTGGAAGCCGTCTAATAGACGGAATCCATTACTAAGTTGGGGCCTAGTGTTAGCCGGTATAAAATGGCTAACACTAACCCCCTATTATTACCCCAGTACCCAATGCCACCAGGGGTACTGGGAAGAGCCGGGTGCCAGTGGTCCCGGAGCGTCAAAATTGGCGCTCCTGGACCGGGCGGCAGCAGGCTGGTAAGATTTAGGCTGGGGAGGGCCTAAACCAATGGCTCTTCCCACCCTGGTGTTACCAGGCTGCTGTCGTTTGGTTTTTAACCCGGCTGGTTATAAAAATAGGGGGGACCCTATGCGTTTTTTTTAATTATTTATTTATTTAAAAAAAAAAAACGCATAGGGTCCCCCCTATTTTTATAACCAGCCGGGTTAAAAACCAAACGACAGCAGCCTGGTAACACCAGGGTGGGAAGAGCCATTGGTTTAGGCCCTCCCCAGCCTAAATATTACCAGCCTGCTGCCGCCCGGTCCAGGAGCGCCAATTTTGACGCTCCGGGACCACTGGCACCCGGCTCTTCCCAGTACCCCTGGTGGCATTGGGTACTGGGGTAATAATAGGGGGTTAGTGTTAGCCATTTTATACCGGCTAACACTAGGCCCCAACTTAGTAATGGATTCCGTCTATTAGACGGCTTCCACTACTAAGTCTAAAAAGTAAAGAAATAAAGACAAGACACAAGTTTAAAAAATTTTTTATTCAAATAAAAACACCCCCACACCCCTCATTGACCATTTTATTTAAAAAATTCAAAGAACAACCGCTGGTCATCGACGTAGTCCATGGAATCCGACGTAATCCCCAGGATACCGATATCTGAAAAACAAAAAGGGAGAAACACACAAAAAAAACACAAACAGGAGCACAACACCCATCATTGTGAGCGGTGTTGTGCTCCTTACAGTATGCAGCATCTTTACAGATCGCTGCTTACAGTTTGACCCCCAAGGGGTTAAGGGAGGATGTATTGCATCCCCCTTAACCCCCGGGGGGCCAGACTGATGTCAGACTGCACCCATCCCAGCAAGGAAGGGGTTAACTGACCCCCCCTTCCTTGCTGGGAGGGGTGCAGTGCTGGGGAGGGGGTGTGGAGAGCTCTATACTCACCCCGATGTGTCCTCTTCGCTGGTCCGCAGCACAATGAAGTCACTGTGCTGCGGACCGGCTTATTATATGTGCGCTCAGCCGAACAGCCAATCAGCTGAGCGCACATATAATTCTAAATGTTTCTTCTAATAATGTTATTGTCATAACATAATTAGAAGAAACATTTGATGTTTTCATTAAAGTAAAGTGATGATTAGTACAGAATGCTCTATTGCCGGCATATGAATTCACGGCTTATAGAGCTTCCTGTACTAATTAATATTTAATGAATAAAACACATTTTCTTGGAAATAAATTCAGTTTCGTTGGTCAATAATTTAATTCTAACGAATCCATCATTGTGCAATTCAATATACTGTCAAAAAATAAATATATAGATAAATATACATTTATTTATATATCTATTTTTTTTTAACAGTATATTTAATTGCAAAATGATGGATTCGTTAGAAATAAATTATTGATCAACGAAAGCGTCTTGATTACAAATAAAATGTCTTTGATTAATTTAATATATTAACTATTAGAGGCATCGGCATTCGGCATCATTGCCGGCTATTTTTGAAGTACTCCGTACGGACCGCCTGTCAATCCACGGCCGCATGTCCAGCCGCAAACAATGGTCTTGTTCATTTTTTACGGGTCCGTTTACGATAGGGCCGTAGATTCAGAGATAGTGTGCACTGTGCAGCCGCATATCCTATACTTCCCAGCATACACACGAACCATCAAAAATACCGCCGCACAATTACAGCCGCACATACAGCCGCACTCTTACAACGTGTGAACCGAGCCTGAAGCTGCACACACATGCTTTCACTTCACTGTAGTGTACATTCTGCAGGATGGCCGTCCCTAATTAGGTCAGGGCAGCAGGGGAGAGATAAGACGGGGTCTGTGTAGCTGACATGCCGGGAGTGAGGAGAAAGATAAGCAAGTGACATGCCTCGGCAGCAGGAGGGAGTATGGGGGAGGGGGTCCTGTAGCTGGTTATGTTCCGGGAGTCAGTCACGAGTCATTATTGAGTTGCAGAATGTCAGATGGCTTACAGTTGCTCAGCCAATGGGAGCTGAGCAAGCTGAGTCACCTGACCAGGCAGGGGAGGGGGAGGCTGGTGTAACAGGACCTAGACCAGCCCTCCTGCTGATGACACATCGTCACTAGAAGGAGCTGATAGAGGAGCCTGGTGACGACAGTAATTAGGTATGAAGGAGTTTCTTACACTTCCTGGTGGGGGGTTGAGGGGGGAAAAGATAGGGAAGGAGGACAGACAGGTGATTGAAGTATATTACAGTGTTATATAACTTTGTAATGTGCTTCAATTACTGGAAAAAAGTTTTTCATGGGAGTTGTCCTTTAATCTTTTATCGATTGTTAATCTACGGATATTTTTTATTTAAACATCTTACCGTTAATGCCCAATGTCTGCGGTTTGCTGCCATTATATACCTATTGTTAATGTTATGGTGGCAACAACAGCTTTCACCGGATCTCATGTCAACTTGTTACACTCAACTTATTTTAACCCCTTAGTGACCGCCGATACGGCTTTCTACGGCGGTCACTAATGGGCCTTATTCTGCTGCCATCAGCTTTTTACGGCGATGGCAGAGAATAAGGCTGCGGGGCCGGGACGGCCCCCACCCCATCCCCCCGGCTACCGGAGGTAGCTGAGGGGTTGGGGCAGTGTGTGAGGTCCGTCCCGGCCCCCCCCCTTACCGACGATCGCCGCTATTAACGTTATAGCGGCGACCGTCGGTAATGGAGATTACCGGTGCTGCCGCCACCTTTCATCTCCCCCCGCCGTGAATCTACGGCGGGGGGAGATGAAATAAGTATCCCCCAGACCTCAGATCAGCCCCCCCTAGTGCCCCGATAACTAACCCCCCTCCCCCGGCGGCCATCATTTCCAAGATGGCCGCCGCTATCGCTGTGAACCGACTAACGTCGGTTCACAGCGATTAAAAGGTTAAAATGAATGAAAGCCCCATGCTCTCCGCCACCGGAGGTAGCGGAGAGCATGGGGCAGTCATCGGGGACCCCCCTGTGGGGTCCCGGTACAAGCGATCAGCGGTATATACTATATACCGCTGATCGCTTGTGCCATGTGCTCCCGGCACTTTTTATCCCCTGTCACCATGAATGATTGGTGACAGGGGATAAAAAGTGATGTCCCCCCACCCCCCAAGTCGCCCCCCACCCCCCCTGTCACCCCCGTCCCCCAGTCACCCCCCCCCTTCCCCATATACTCACCGGATCGACGGAGCTCCTTCCTCCTCGACGTCCTGGCTGGTTATGAAGTGCGCATGCGCTTCACAACCAGCCAACTCTGAAAATTTAAAGTGACAGAGACCAATTTGGTCTCTGTCACTGAACTATGATTACTGAGATAGAAAATATCACAGTAATCATAGTAATACAGTGAAAATGAATATGTAAAGTACAAAAAGTGACAAACATACAAAAAAATAAAACACACACTTTTTATTATAGTAATAATTGCAGTTTACTCCCAAATTACCCCTAACCCCTCCCCAGATTGCCCGTAACCACCGCACGTTGCCCGTAACCACCGCACGTTGCCCGTAACCACCGCACGTTGCCCGTAACCACCGCACGTTGTCCGTAACCACCGCACGTTGCCCGTAACCACCGCACGTTGCCCGTAACCACCGCACGTTGCCCGTAACCACCGCACGTTGCCCGTAACCACCGCACGTTGCCCGTAACCACCGCAAATTGCCAGTGACCCCCTCCAGATTGCCCGTAACCACCCCAAATTACATGTACCCACCCCAGATTACCTATAAGCACTTCAGTTTATCAGTAACAATCCCAGATTGTCTGTAACCCTTCCAGGTTGCACATAACCCCCCCAGGTTCCCCGTAATCATGCCAGATTACATGTAACCCCCCCAGATTGCACGTAACCACTGCGCGTTGCCTCTGACCACGCCACGATGCCTCTGACCACGCCACGATGCCTCTGACCACCGCACGTCGCCTCTGACCACCGCACGTCGCCTCTGACCACCGCACGTCGCCTCTGACCACGCCACGCCGCCTCTGACCACCGCACCTTGCCTCTGACCACCGCACCTTGCCTCTGACCACCCCAAATTGCCAATGACCCCCTCCAGATTGCGGTGCCCATGTCAGATTACAGGTACCCACCCCAGATTGCCTATAAGAACTTCAGTTTATCCGTAACCACCCCACATTGCCCGTAACCAGCCAACGTTGCCTGTAACCACCCCAGATTGTCTGTAAGCATTGCAGGTTGCCCGTAACCACCCCACGTTGCCCGTATCCACCCCAGATTGTCTGTAAGCACTGCAGGTTGCCCGTAACCACCCCACGTTTCCCGTAACCATCCCAGATTGTCTGTAAGCACTGCAGGTTGCCCGTAACCACCCCACGTTTCCCGTAACCATCCCAGATTGTCTGTAAGCACAGCAGGTTGCCCATAACCAGCCCACGTTGCCCGTTACCAGCCCACGTTGCCTGTAACCAGCCCACGTTGCCTGTAACCAGCCCACGTTGCCTGTAACCAGCCCACGTTGCCTGTAACCACCCCACGTTGCCTGTAACCACCCCACGTTGCCGTAACCACAGCAGGTTGCCCGTGACCACCACACGTTGCCCATAACCACCACACATTGCCCGTAACCACCCCGCGTTGCCTGTAACCACAGCAGGTTGCCCGTGACCACCCCATGTTGTCCGTAACCACCCCAGATTACCTGTAACCACCTCAGGTTGCCCATAACCACCCCTGGTTGCCCGTAACCACCCCACATTACCTGTAATCTCATTTTTTTTATCTTATTTTAGTAACTGCGCTATTCTAATAACCATTACTAGCTGCGGTTTTGCTCCTGTAAATCGGCGCTCCTTCCCTTCTGAGCCCTGCTGTGTGCCCATACAGTGGTTTATGCCCACATATGGGGTACCGTTGTACTCAGGAGAACCTGCGTTACAGATTTTGGGGTACGTTTTCTCTCCTGTTCCTCGTCAAATTGAGAAATTTCAAACTAAACCAACATATTATTGGAAAAATTCGAGTTTTTCATTTTTACTGGCCAATTTTGAATACTTTCCTCTAATACCTGTGGGGTAAAAATGCTCACCACACCCCAAGATGAATTCTTTGAGGGGTGCATTTTCCAAAATGGGGTGACTTTTGGGGGGAATCTATTCTGCTGACACTACAGGGGCTCAGCAAACGCACCTGGCGCTCAGAAACTTCTTCAGAAAAATCTGCACTGAAAATGCTAATTGGCGCTCCTTCCCTTCTGAGCCCGGCTGTGTGCCCATGCAGTGGTTTATGCCCACATATGGGGTACCGTTCTACTCAGGAGAACCTGCTTTACATATATTGGGGTGACATTTCTCTCCTGTTCCTCGTGAAATTGAGAAATTTCAAACTAAAGGAACATATTATTGGAAAAATTCGAGTTTTTCATTTTTACTGTCTACTTTTGAATACTTTCCTCAAATACCTGTGGGGTCAAAATGCTCACCACACCCCAAAATAAATTCTATGAGGGGTGCACTTTCCAAAATGGAGTGACTTATGGCGAGATTTTACTCCGCTAGCACTACAGGGGCGCTGCAAACGCACCTGGCGCTCAGAAACTTCTTCAGCAAAATCTGCATTGAAAAAGCTAATTGGCGCTCCTTCCCTTTTGAGCCCTCCTGTGTGCCCATGCAGTGGTTTACGCCCACATATGGGGTACCATTGTACTCAGGAGAACCTGCGTTACAAATTTTGTGGTACTTTTTTCCTCTTGTTCCTCGTGAAATTGAGAAATTTCAAACTAAAAGAACATAATATTGGAAAAATTTGAGTTTTTCATTTTTACTGTCTACTTTTGAATACTTTCCTCTAATACCTGTGGGGTCAAAATGGTCACCACACACCAAGATGAATACTTTGAGGGGTGCACTTTCCAAAATGGAGTGACTTTTGGGGGGGTTCTCTTCTACGGACACTACAGGGGCTCTGCAAACGCACCTGGCGCTCGGAAACTTCTGCAGCAAAATCTGCATTGAAAAAGCTAATTGGCGCTCCTTCCCTTCTGAGCCCTCCTGTGTGCCCATGCAGTGGTTTATGCCCACATATGGGGTACCATTGTACTCAGGAGAACCTGCGTTACAAATTTTGGGGTATTTTTTTCCTCTTGTTCCTCGTGAAATTGAGAAATTTCAAACTAAACGAACATATTATTGGAAGAATTCAAGTTTTTCATTTTTACTGTCTTCTTTTGAATACTTTCCTGTAATACCTGTGGGGTCAAAATGGTCACCACACACCAAGATGAATTCTTTGAGGGGTGTACTTTCCAAAATGGGGTGACTTATGGGGGGTTTTCTCTCTGCTGACACTACAGGGGCACTACAAACGCACCTGGTGCTCAGAAACTTCTTCAGCAAAATCTGCATTGGAAAAGCTAATTGGCGCTCCCTTCCTTCTGAGCCCTGCTGTGTGCCCATACAGTGGTTTACGCCCACATATGGGGTACTGTTGTACTCAAGAGAACCTGCATTACAAATTTTGGGGTGCTTTTTGTCTCATATTCCTTTTGAAAATGAGAAACTTTAATCTAAACGTATATATTATTGGAAAATTTAAATTTTCAATTTTTTTACTGCCTAATTGTGAATACTTTCCTCCAGCCCCTGTAGGGTTAAAATGCTCATTATACCCCTAGATTAATTCTTTAAGGTGTGTAGTTTCCAAAATGGGGTCACTTATGGGGGTTTTCAGGATACCAGACTTCTAAATCCATTTAAAAAAAGAACTGGTCCCTAAAAAAATCAGTTTCACGAAAATGTGATAATTTGCTGATAAATTTCTAAGCCCCATAACACCCTAAAAAAGTAAAATATGTTTACCAAATTATGCCAGAATAAAGAAGACATATTGGTAATGTGACTTAGTAACTAATTTATGTGCTACGACTTTCTTTTTTTAGAAGCAGAGAATTTCAAAGTTCATAAAATGCTAATTTTTTAAATTTTTCATGATATTTTGATGTTTTTCACAAAAAACACACAAAGTAGTGACCAAATTTTGCCACTAACATAAAGTGCCATATGTCACGAAAAAACAGTCTCAGAATCGCTAGCATACGTTAAAGCATCACTGAGCTATGAGAGCATAAAGTGAGACAGGTCAGATTTTGAAAAATTAGCCTGGTCATTAAGGCCCAAACTAGCTGCAGCACAAAGGGGTTAACATGAGTGCTATACTAGGCTTCAAATTTTGCCTGTTATCTTTGAGACACTTTATGACGGCTGCACGCCTGGTCATTCCTAGGCATTGGAAAACCTCAACGTGCCCCTCCATGACGGAATGGCTGGCGGAGCTTAACGCAATTAGCAGATACGAGGAGCTTATTGCGGAAGATCACGACCGTAATGCAGCTTACTCCAAGGTGTGGAGGGGATGGCTCTTGTTTAAAGATTCTCCCGAGTTCCCACAGCTGATTCGTTGAGCTTTCTGAGCCATCTATTATGGGTGTGACTGAGTGAGGAAGTGGTCTTTAATTCCTTGCGATTTCTGGTTTCTTGGCCTCAGACGGAGAGGAGCTATAAGTGTTTTCTTTTCGTGTTTTGTCATGTCCTTTGGTGGCGAGCTCACACCTACTGGGGTGTGGCTACAGTCTTTTGTTTACTGAATGTTGTCCCTTCGTCTTTCCCCCCTTTCCCCTCCCCCCCCTTCTTTTCCTTTCCTCTTTTCCTCTTTTTTTCTAAAATTGTTTCATCCTCCTGCTGGTTTCCTAAGCATCGTCTCCAGCTTTTGTCTATCTGAAGTAAGGTCTGATAAAAGTGTGTGCCAGTTGCAAACATTGCAGAGATCATAGGTTGGATGTTCTTTTGTGTCCGGTTGTATTTTTGGATTGTACATTATGTTTCTGTGTACCACGATTGGAAATGACTTTGTACCTCCTGTTTTATTTTTCTGTAAAATCTTTAATAAAATCAGATTCAACACAAATTTTGCCTGTTATCTGACCTTATAGATTTGGTTGCTCTTGTTTGCAATTTATCAGTGTGATATACTTTATACAGAAAAAACGATTTCAATCTATCAGGGATGTTGACATTAACGGCTTTACTGCCATAGACCACAAGGAATTCTGGAATTAACCTCTATGCTGCCCTAGATGAAAGTATTACAGACATTAGCCCCTTCCCTACCCTTGATCTCTAGGGATGCAGACAGTAACCTTTACTAGACCTGGATGCTGTTTAATACTATGAGCCTTGATGCTATGTGGCCCTATTTATCTGCTTGATTTAGAACTAGCATAGAATTTAGATTTCTTGGTTATATCAAATGAATTGTGTGTAATCTAGGTTATAGATGATCAAAGAAGAAATTAGCAAAAAATTTGAAAGTTTGATAGGTGTTTTGAGCTGTTCTGATTGATTATCCAACAATTGCATATTTGCAGGACAGGACGTGCCTTTAGGTTAAAGAGGGTTGACAGAGCTGGGATAGAAACATAGAAGATGCGAGGAATAAGATGAGATGTAATGGAATCAAAAAGGCAGGTGGTGAGCTTGAAATTAGAAACAAGAGCAGATGAGGGAGTAAAACCTGTTAAAGCAGATGTCAGGGGTGGTGTCAGAGGGGTCAGGCTGTGTTAGATTGTGTACTTTATGCGATCAAAGTTATAAATTCAGTCAGGGCCAATATATGTAGACACCAAGGCAATTGTTTGTAGGGAACAGTGACAGAACAACAAATATTTTGGGGCAAATTTACACTGTAATATATTTTTATAGCTATGTTACATAATTTTCTATATTCCACCTCCTGGCTGGATTACTCTACACCAATGTATTGAACCCAAGGAATTAGTAAATCTAATGCATTGTATACCCCTATTTAGCAGTGTCCTCAACACTTCTAGTAAGGTGTAAAAAGTGCATGGCTTGTTTACCAGGATTTAGCACAATTTAAACCAGAATTTTTCTGGATTTGGCTTAGTAACTCTCCTCCATTAAATCTGAAAGATTTCCATACTGTGCATATGTTTACTTGTATATTCTTCATTCTCTCCTAAATGAACAATGTAATGTTTCATGGTGAAGCCCTGGCAACCTTTCAGAAGGCATCAGGCAGTGGAGTAGAACACATGTCATTGACCCTCTGAGTTGCAAAGTGACTTTAATTATACACCAGTCAATAGAACCGCATTCAGGAGCTGACAGCCTAAATTAGATTTGATGTTAATTTAACAAAGCTTTTTGAGTCAACTGTTGACTAGCATGAGAACAGGTGTGGTAAATTAGGTTTCATATTTACATGGCAATATTATTTCAAATTGATCTGCTTCCTACTGTCAGAGCCACAGCCAGGGATCATTTATTAATATTTTTGGTTAAGTAAACAGCTATTTAGAGACCGTCCTGCTGCAAAGCATGTGCAAGGTTTATGTCGATGCCATTATTCACTGCGGTTCTTAATTGCTAGCTGGGAAGCAAATTCATTCCTGCATTATACAGTCATACAGAGCAAAAGTCAATGTATTACCATGTCTTCATGAACCTGAAGTACAAAATATTATGTATATTCTACAGGAGAAATGGGGAGTTTTTGGTCTTGATTATATAGATACACTAATCGGACATGATAGCTACCAGAAGAATTTTTAATTAGATATACTAAACAACTGGGAACATAACTATATTACATTAAAGTGTCACTGTCGTGAAATTTTTTTTTGCAGAAATCAATAGTCCAGGCGATTTTAAGAAACTTTGTAATTGGGTTTATTATCCGAAAAATACATTTTTATCATTAAAAAGCAGTTTGAAGCTCTCCCCCCTGTCTTCATTGTTCTCCTATGGAGAGAGCTAAAGAAAAGACCAAAACAGGACAACAAAGAGTTAATCTACAAATCCCTCACCCGTTATCTGTTCTGACCATCACCAGTGACCTGTCTGAGCTCAGATTACAGCTGTCACCCAGCTCTGTGCCTGTAATCCTCTGTTATCTGCTTTCTGCTGCCGGCTAACTCCCTCCTTCCTCCTCCCCCCTCCCCTCTCCCTAGAGCAGACAGGGGACGTCTCCTGCAACAAGTCACAATTTTCAGATTTTTCAGAGTGGATGAAAAAGAGGAAGGAGGGGGGGACCTGGGAAAAGGCTTTTTACATACAGATAATGGCAGATTTGGCTAATAAACCCAATTACAAAGTTTCTTAAAATCGCCTGGACTATTGATTTCTGCAAAAAAAAAAAAATACGACAGTGACTCTTTAAGGAAGAATGAATGCTTGTTATTGTGCTTCTCACTGTCAAGTGTACTAACATAGGTGTGGATAGTGCAAGGTGGTGGAGCAATTAAAGTTAGAGCCAGTGGAAAGCTTTTTATTTTCTTTATTTGATAAATTTATTAAAAGGACAAGAACATGTAAAAATCATAAAAATACCATAAAAATGTAGTAAAGATATTTCTATAATTAAAGGGGTACTCTGTAGAAAAAAATATTTTTAAATCTACTGCTACCACAAAGTTATACAGTTTGATAAATACTTCTAATAATAATAAAAAAACCCTCAAACATTCCATGACTTTTTAGCTGCTATATGCCCCGAAGGAAGTTGTGTAGTTCTCCACAGTCTGACATACTGCTCCCTGCTGTCACCCCTAGGTGTGGATAGTGCATGGTGGTGGAGCAGTTAAAGTTAGGGCCAGTGGAAAGCTTTTTATTTTCTTTATGTGATAAATTTATTAAAAGGATAATAACATGTAAAAATCATAAAAATCCCATAAAAATGGAGTAAATGTATTTCTATAATTAAAGGGGTGCTCTGTAGAAAAAAATATTTTCAAATCTACTGCTACCACAAAGTTATACAGTTTGGTAAATGCTTCTAATGACATTCCATGACTTTTTAGCTGCTATATGCCCTGAAGGAAGTCATGTAGCTCTCTACAGTCTAACATACTGCTCCCTGCTGTCACCCCTGTCCATGTCATTTACTGGACAATTCATTCTGGTATGGCGGTGTTATCCAGTCACAGTATGGCAGTATTGGTCAGGTCTGGTATGGCGGTGTTATCCAGTCATATTATGGCGTTATTGGTCAGGTCTGGTATGACAGTGTTATCCAGTCACAGTATGGCGGTATTGGTCAGGCTTGGTGTGGCGGTGTTAAATGTAACGTGTGGAGCTATTACCTACCAAACCTGATGCTAATTGGTGAGTGAGGATGGGGCACCTTCAGGTTAAGTGCTTAAGGCAGCAGCAGCTGGTAATACTGTCCTGTATACATGTACTGTATAGTTGGAGTAGGGGGTCCTGTATACATGTACAGTATAGATGGAGTAGGGGGCCCTGTATACATGTACTGTATAGTTTGAGTAGGGGGTCCTGTATACATGTACTGTATAGATGGAGTAGGGGGTCCTGTATACATGTACTGTATAGATGGAATAGGGGGTCCTGTATACATGTACTGTATAGATGGAGTAGGGGGCCCTGTATACATGTACTGTATAGATGGAGTAGGGGGTCCTGTATACATGTACTGTATAGATGGAGTAGGGGGCCCTGTATACATGTACTGTATAGATGGAGTGGGGTTCCCTGTATACATGTACTGTATAGATGGAGTAGGGGGTCCTGTATACATGTACTGTATAGATGGAGTAGGAGGCCCTGTATACATATACTGTATAGATGGAATAGGGGGTCTACCAGTTATTTCTGTGGATGTTGTGAGGCAGCTGCCCTAGCAACCATTGCTCCCTGTGAAAATGAAAGCAGTAATCCTATTGGTTGCTAAGGCTCCCAACTGCCGTTTACTGCTGGAGACATGCAGCTAACTATATCACCTGTGTTTGCAGTGAGGAGATTTTCCCATTTATCTCTATGGGGCGCCGCTCTTCCCCCTCCCCCTCCCCTCCTGTACATCTGTCGGGGACGGGACCTTCGCAATAACCTTCCCGGGCACCCAATGTATCAATGTGCCAAATTTGGGGTCAAACGGTTCAGGTGTTTGGAAGTCTATTTGGGACAGATAGACAGACTTTCATTTTTATTATATAGATGAGATCAGACTGATCAGACTAACTATATTGATTAATATTCACCAATAAAAGTTCCAGCATGGTAAGCCTGACCAGTCTGTGGCTATGTTGTGCCATATAAATTAAGTTACAATGCCGTGCATATTCTGACCCTTTTTTGTAATAACATTAAATGAACTTTTCCAGCAGTTTGTGCCACAGCTATGGGATCAGACCACATGGGTTAGCGTTTTCTTCTCATATGCATCAATGATCACTACTTTTCCTTAAAGCATACAGTACTTGTTACTAAAAATAATTTTTGATGCCTTCAGACATATTAAATTGATATTATTGATCACAGCGAGTCTCACTGCTAAGACCTGCTTTGGTCAGAAGATATAACCTGGGAGAGATTGCGGCAGCGTGATGCACTCCCCAGCCAGCCGTGTGGTTCATCAATATTCTCATGGGAAGTCTATGAGATCTCTCCCCGGCTTTATTTTCTGATCAGTCTGTCTCACCCGCTGTGATCAATAAATTTTGACATGTCTCTTGACTTGCAAAACTTGCAGTTGGGATAGTGTAGGACCATCACTTTGTAGTTACCTTAACATGTGAGATGGTACACTCCATTTGGCTTGCACTTCACTCAGAGAATAGTTGGAGCCTGCATGTCCAGTTTGTAGGCTTAGTATTAGCCTAGGAAAGGCCAACGTCATTGTAGGACTATCTCTCTGCGGTCACCTTAAAGTGGTAGGATGGTTCACTCTATATAAACAAATGGTTTGCTAAGAACCTAATTTTTTTAAGACCAGTTTTCCAATTTCAAATATCTATATCGTTTATACCAGTGCTTCCACTCCTCATGGCCTACGAACAAGTCATGTTTAGATGATTTCCTTAGTATTTTTACAGGTGATATAATTATACTTTGCGAGGGGTATCCTCAAAACATGACCTGTTGGTAGGTTATGAGGACTGGAATTGAGATACACTGGTGTATACGGTTGGGGGAGTATATATGGTAAGTTCTTGCAGGTTGCTGTTGCTCTTTTCTGTTTCTTCTTCTTCTTCCTACCATTGTTCTGTAATTATTACAGCCCGAATCGCTTTGTGCACAGACTGCATTCAAACAGTGCTTCGAAGCCCTCGGCGGTGACAGGTGTGCTATCTATTTTTGGTGTCGATCGGATTTGTCGTTTTTAACAAATTTACGTTTAGAGACCCATAATTTCCCATAGAAAATAAAGGCCTATTGGAAATAATGGCCACACTGTATACGCTAATAGCCAATCACAGCACATATGCAAATAGCTGAAATATAGCAGCCAATAGAAATTCTATGGTCTTGTCAGTCAATACCTCAAAACATCCACACAGTCACATCTCCACTATTGGCCAAAAGAAGATATAGAAGATGGAAGTTAATTAACAATTTTCCCTCACTGGCATGAGTAAGATTGTCATGGTAACCGAGCAATGATCTTTACCATTATAAGTAGCAGAAGTCAGTCAGTGATGTAGTAGAGCCGATACCTGCATGACATAGCAGAGGTCAGTCAGTAAAGTAGCAAAGCAGAGGGGACAGTACCGAAGGGGGGACAGTACTCTTAAAGGGACTGTACCAAAGTTGCTCTTAAAGGGACTGCACCAAAGTTACTCTTTGATAATCATCAGTGATGTCAACGATGATGTTGTCGATAAAGTTATCATTGTTGTCAATGATTGTCATCAGCGATGTCATCAGGGATGTCATTGATGATTTTATTGATTATGTCATCAGTGATGTCATTGATGATGTCATCGATGTCATATCTTAAGATGTCATCGATGTTGTCATCACTATTTGAAGATGTCATCACTATTCGATGATGTCAACGATGATGTTGTTGATAAAATTGTCAATGTTGTCAATCATTGTCATCAGTGATGTCATTGATGATGTCATCAAGGATGTCATCAGTGATGTCATCAGTGATGTCATTGATGATGTCATCAGTGATGTCATCGGTGATGTCATTAGTGATGTCACTGATGATGTAAATGATGAAGTCATCAATGATGTTATTAATATTCGATGATGTCATCGATGATGTCAACGATGATATTGTTGATAAAGTTATCATTGTTGTCAATCATTGTCATCAGTGATGTCATTGATTATGTCATCAATGATGTCATCAGTGATGTCATCACTACTCGATGATGTCATCAGTATTGTCATCAGTGATGTCCGGATGATATCATTGGTGATATGAATGATGTTGTCGATAAAGTTATCATTGTTGTCAATCATTGTCATCAGTGATGTAATTGAAGATGTCATCAGTGATGATGTCATCGATGATGTCATCAGTGATGTTATAGATGTTGTCATCAGTCATGCCATTGATGATGTCATCGATGATGTCATCACTATTCGATGATGTCAACGATGATGTCGTCAATAAAGTTATTGTTGTCAATCATTGTCATCAGTGATGTCATCAGTGATGTCATCGATGTTGTTATCAGTGATGTCATTGATGAGATCATTACTATTCGAAGATGTCAACGAGGATGTTGTCGATAAAGTTATCATTGTCAATCATTGTCATCAGTGATGTTATCACTACTCGATGACGTCATCAGTGATGTCAACGGTGATATTGTCGATAAAGTTATCATTGTTTTCAATGATTGTTATCAGTCATCGATGTTGTCATCAGTGATGTCATTGATGATGTCATCACTATTTGATGATGTCAAAGATGATGTTGTTGATAGTTATTGTTGTCAATCATTGTCATCAGTGATGTCATTGATGATGTCATCAGTGATGTTATCGATGATGTAATCAGTGATGTCATTGATGAAGTCATCGTGATGTCATTGATGAAGTCATCATTATTCGATGATGTCAACAATGATGTTGTCAATAAAGTTATCATTGTTGTCAATCATTGTCATTATTGATGTCATTTATGAGGTCATCGATGATGTCATCAGTCATGTCATCAGGGATGTCATCACTACTCAATGATGTCATCAGGGATGTCAACGGTGATGTCAATAAAGTTATCATTGTTGTCAATGATTGTCATCAGTGATGTCTTCAGTGATGTCATTGATGATGTCATGAGTGATGTCATCGATGATGTCATCGAAAATGTCATTACTATTTGATGATGTCATCAATATTCGATGATGTCATCAGTGATGTCATTTATGAAGTCATTGATGATGTAATTGATGATGTCATCAGTGATGTCACTGATGATATCATCCATGATGTCATCACTATTCGATGATGTCAACAATAATATTGTCGATAAAGTTATCGTCATTGATGATGTCATCAGTGATGTCGTCAGGGATGCCATCGATGATGTAATCGGTGATGTCATCTGTGATGTCATCAATTATGTCATCGATGATGTCATCAGTGATGTCATTGAAGATGTCATCACTATTTGATGATGTCATTGATGATGTTGTCGATAAAATTATTATTGTTGTCAATCATTGTCATTAGTGATGTCGTCAATGATGTCTTTGATTATACTATTAACCCCTTAACGACAACGGGTGTAAATTTACGCCCCCGCGCCCTGGTACTTAGCGCAAATGGACCTAAATTTACGCTCGATGTTTCCCCGATCGCTGTGTGTTCACACACAGCGATCGGGGAAGATGGCCTGCTATAATGTAAAGCAGGCCATCTCTGCTCATTGGCACGGGGGGTGATTAACCCCTCCCGTGCCGACGATCGCTGCTATAGGCTGATCATTACAGATCAGCATATAGCAGCTAAATTCAGCTTTCCGGGTCATCGGTATCATTCACTGATCAGTTGCTTTAGGTTAAAAAAAGATTTGTTTTTTTTTCAATTTTTTTTTTTTACTTTTTATCCGCCCTAACGCCGCTGAGTGCTGATCAGCATTGCATGTAAGTGCGCCGCTAATCAGCAACTCCTCCTTTTTGGCGTAGGGGCCTTTTTTCCCCCCTATATCCTACCGCCACTGTCTGCTGATAAGTACCGCACATAAGTGCGGCATTTATCAGCAGCTCCTATCTTGGCGTAGGGATATTTTTTGCTTACTGTCAAAAAAACGTAAAAAACACTACACTACACCACACTATATGAAATAAAGTTTTACACTACACCAGTGCACATTTACATACCCCATATACTAGTCCCCTTATAAAGATGGCCCCCAGGGTGTTTTCGGTGTCGGACGCATACGTTATTATTGCCTCCGACACTGAAACAGCCAGTGAGGATGAATGGGGGGATCCTTCTTTCCTCCATTCATCCTCATCATCCTCATCATCCAGTGACGTGTCTGGGGGTAGTGTAGCGTACGCTGCCCCCAGACACGTCTTTTCCGCCAGTACCGTCCCAATAAGAGATCACGGTATGGCGTGAAATTCTCCAAACTCTGTGAGAGTACCTCAGGGTACACTTACAGATTTAGGGTACGTGCACACTGCGGAATGGCGAAGGATAACCCTTTGTGCATTCCGCTGCTGGCACCTGCCGGCGGACTGATGCGGGTGCGTGTCTCCACCCATGTCATAGACTCCATTCTATGTACGGGCGGATTCCGTTGTCCGTCCAAAGAATGAACACGTTCATTCTTTGGACAGAGGGCGAAATCCGCCCGTGCATAGAATGGAGTGTGACATGAGCGGAGACGCACGCCTCCATCAGTTTGCCGGTGGGTGCCAGCTGCGGAATGCACAAAGAGTTATCCTTCTCCATTCCACAGTGTGCACGTACCCTTAGAGTGTATGATGGAAGGGACACCCGAATCCAGCCTCCAGATGACCCCCCCCCCATCCTCAGAGTTAGTGGGAAGATCGTTCGGGAAGTGATCTTCCCACTGCTGGATAAAGGTTACCACCTGTACGGGGATAACTTTTATACCAGCACCCCCCTCTTCCAGTCCCTCGCTGCCCGAGCTACTGTAGCTTGCGTCACGATCCGAAAATATCAGAAGTAGTAATAGAGCCCTAATATTTAGCAGCCATGGAGCGGACCCAGCGCTTCTGGATATGAAGGACCCCGTATCGCACCAGGGCAACATTTTCCAGGTGACGTCCCCCACACTGGAAAACAGGAGACCCCAGAACAAGTGCAGAGTGTGGCGTATCAGGAAGGACGCCATTTTCCAGTGTGACACCTGTCCTGATCCCCCCGGCCTCTGCATACTGGATCGCTTCAAGGCGCACCACACGTCATCAGAGTTCTACATTTTCTAAATTCTGTCCCTTATTTATATTTCAGGGGTCACATTGATCTAGGGATTATTCTGATTGCCAATATGGAGTCAGGAAGGAATTTTTCCCCTGTGATGAAGCTATTGTCGTCTGCCTCACAAGGGTTTTTTGCCTTCCTCTGGATCAACACAGGTTGAATTTGATGGACACCTGTTATTTCAACCTTATAAACTAATAATTGGCCTAACACCCCCAAATAAATTAGAATTGTCCCTTTTCCCCAGCTAAATAGGTATGGCCGCCATTCCCATTAGAGGATGCCATGATGCAATTACAAAGCCTCTGTGCGTCCAGGACATTAGAAACCCCCCACAAGTGACCCCATTCTGGAAACTACACCCCATAAGGAATCTACCGAGGGGGGAAACGGGTATATAGCCCCCTGGTGACGGGCACATTTGTGCCGTGAAATTGAAAAAAATTGTATTTTTTATTTTCACGGCACATGTTCTACACATGTGCCCATCACCAGTGAGGTCCATATGCTCACTGTACCCCTTGTTAGATTCCTTATGGGGTGTAGTTTCCAGAATGGGGTCACTTGTGGGGGGTTTCTACTGTCCCGGCAGCACAGTAGCTTTGTAATTGCGACATGGCCTCCATCCTCCATTCCAGCCTCTAAATGGCGCTCTGTCCCTTTGGTCGCTTGCCCTGTGCCCATATGGCACATTATGTCCACATGTGGGGTATTTTTGTACTCAGGGGAAATTAACCTACACGTTTTGCATTCATTTTCTTTTTTAACCCCTTGTGGAAATGGAAAAAATCAAGGTTAGACCAACATTTAGTGTAAAAAATGTTTAATTTTTACACTAAATGATTGATCTTGTCTTGATTTTTTAATTTTCACAAGGGGATAAAAGATAAAAATAACACAAAATGTGTAGAGCGATTTCCCCTGAGTACGGAACTACCCCACATGTGGACATAAAGCACCATGCGGGTGCAGGGTAAGCCTCCAAAGGGAAGGAGCGCCATTTGGCTTTTGGAGGCTGGATTTGGCTGGAATGGATTTCGAGGGGCCATGTTGCATTTAAAAGGCCCTTGCGTTGCCAAGACAGTTGAACCCCCCCACAAGTGACCCGATTATGGAAACAACACCCTTAGGGAATGTAACAAGGGATGTAGTGAGCATATAAACCCCACTGGTGACGGGTACAAATGTGGAACAATGTGGCGTGAAAATGAAATATTACATTTTTTACACTATAATGTTGGTCTAGCCTTGAATTTTTCATTTTCACAAGGGGTTAAAAGAGAAAAAAAGCCACAAAATGTGTAGAGCAATTTCCCCCAAGTCCATAAATACCCCACATGTGGACATAAACCGCAATGTGGGTGCAGGGCAAGACTCCGAAGGGAAGGAGCGCCGTTTGGATTTTGGAGGTTGGATTTGGCCAGAATGGATGATGAACGCCATGTCGCATTTACAGAGCCTTCGTGCTGCCAAAACACTGGAAACCCCCCACAAGTGACCCCATTCTGAAAACTACACCCCTCAAGGAATCTAACAAGGGGTGCAGTGAGGATATGTACCCCTGGATGACGGGCACATATGTGCCGTGAAAGTGAAAAAATGAAAATTTTCACTTTCACGTCACATTTTTCTACATTTGTGCCCATCACCAGTGGGGTCCATATCCTCAATGCACCCCTTGTTAGATTCCTTGAGGGGTGTAGTTTCCAGAATTGGGTCACTTGTGGGGGGTTTCCAGTGTCTTGGCAGCACGAGGGCTCTGTAAATGTGACATGGCCCTTGAAATCCATTCCAGTGAAGTCCAGCTTCCAAAAGCCAATTGGCGCTCCTTCCCTTTGGAGGCTCGCCCTGCACCCAAATTGCGCTTTATGTCCACATGTTGGGTACTTCCGTACTCGGGAGAAACTGCGCTACACATTTTGTGTTTTTTTTCCATTCATCCCTTTGTGAAAATGAAAAATTGAAGGCTAGAACAAGGTTTTAGTGTAAAAAATAAATTTTTCTTTTTTCACGCCATATTGTTAGGAAAATCTGTGAAGCACCTGTGGGGTCCAGATCCTCACCGCACCCCTTGTTATATTCCTTGAGGGGTCTAGTTTTCTAAATGGTGTCCCTTTAGGGGTGTTTTTTAGGCTTTGGCACCCCAGAGCCTCTGCCAACCTGAAGTGGTACAGTCAGAAATGACCAAATATATCGGAGCCATTGAAATTCACTAGGCGCTCCTTTATATCTGAGGCTTGTGGTTGTGTCAAATAGCGCAATAGGGCCACATATGGGGTATTTCTATAAACTGCAGAAACGGGGCAATCAACATTGGGGTGCATTTCTCTGGTAATAAGTTTATAAATATTAAAAAATATTGGATTACAATAAAATCTCTGCACAGAAAATGTAAATTTTCAAATTTCTTACACACTTAGCTTTTATTTCTGTGACTCTCCTAAAGGGTTAAAAACTTTCTGGATGTGCTTTTGCAGAGTTTGGGGGGTGCAGTTTCTGAAATGGGGTGCTTTGTGTGGCTTTCTAACATACAGGCCCCTCAAATACACTTTAAACCTGAACAGGTCCCTAAAAATATCTGATTTTGAAATTTTACTGAAAATTTGGAAATTTGCTGCTTATGTTTTACGCTTTCTATTGTCTAAAAAAAAATGAAAGATCGTTTAATAAATGCCGCCAACATAAAGTAGACATGTTGCTAATGCTATTTAATATATAATTTATGTGGTATAACCACTTTCTGTATAAGCAAAAAAGTTTCAAAGTTGGAAAAATGCATTTTTTCAAAATTTTTCACGTTATTTGGTTTTTTTTTCGTAAAGATTTGTTATAAGTATCGACTCCAATTTACCAGAAATGTAAAGTACAATATGTCATGAGAAAACAATCTCAATAGGTAAAAGCATCCCGAAGTTATTAATGAATAAAGTGACACTGGTCATATTCATAAAATTTGTCTCTGTCATTAAAGGGAACCTGTCACCCCCCGTGCCGGGGTGACAGGCTCCCGACCCCCCGTTAGAGCCCCCTATACTCACCTAATCCTGCCGGGTCCCGCTTCTGGAGGTGGTCGGGTGATGAAGATCTCAGCTGCTGCAGCCCGGCGCGCGCGCTGAGAGATGAGTCCAACACCCATAGAGAATGACAGGAGAGTCCAGCACTCCGTCATTCTCTATGAGCGTTGGACTCATCTCTCAGCGCGCTCGCCGGGCTGCAGCGGCTGAGATCTTCATCACCCGACTGGATCCAGAAGCGGGACCCGGCGGGATTAGGTGAGTATAGGGGGCTCTAACGGGGGGTCGGGAGCCTGTCACCCCGGCACGGGGGGTGACAGGTTCCCTTTAAGGCCATTTCAGGCTCTGTCTTTAAGGGGTTAATGATGTCATTATAGTGCTTGAAAAAGCACTATATTGTAATCCGTATTCTTCTTCTTCTTCTTCTTCTTCTTCCAGCCATTGTTCTGTGATTAATACAGCCCCAACAGTTTTGCGCACAGACTCCTTTCAAAGTGTGCTTCAAAGCGGTGATAGGTGTGCTATCTATTTTTGTTTTTGATCGGTTTTGTCGTTTTTAACAAATTTACGTTTAAAGACCCCTTATTTCCCATAGAAAATAATGGCCCATTGGAAATAATGGCCACACTTTAAAAGCTAACAGCCAATCACATCACATATGCAAATAGCTGAAATATAGCAGCCAATAGAAATTCTAAGGTCTTGTCAGTCAATGCCTCAAATCAATCATCTACTCACAAACAGACTTTGAACTTTGATTCTGTTTGTATCTGCTGCTCAGTTCTTTTCAAATGTAGGTTTTGCCTCTGGTATCACTTCTTAATTTTTCAATATGATTTACTTTAAGTGATCAGTACATCTAAAAGAAAGTTAGACTCATCTGACTTATAAGTCTACTTCTCATATAGGCATTGTTTTCAGGGCCCCTATAGAAAATGCTTGAAAAGGCCTCTTTATTTACTACATCCATAAATTAAATGACCATACATTAGGACATCAGTAAATTTCATATTTAAATTACCCCCTAAAGTTTCTTAGATAGATGTAGAAAAAGCATGTGGCTGAGCACTACTCTCCTTTGCTAAAGGAGATGGACTCCATTGCATATTTCTGTTTTTTTCCATTCATTGTTGGGAGTCTGAACATCCAGACCCCAACTGATCAAAACTTTTGATATGTCTGTGTGATATGTCATGGCTAAGTATACATACAAAAGCAAAATAAATCTGTAAAATAACGAAAAACTATAGCTGTCTCTATAGCTATCTAATAATGAGCTACATTAAAGGAAAGCAGTTAGTACAATTGAGCTGATTAAAAGGGTTGTTCACCAAAAAGGTTTTTCTTTTAAATCAACTGGTTCCAGAAAGTGCCAGAGATGTGTAATTCACTTCTGTTAAAAAAAAAAAAATCTTAAGTCTTCCAGTATTTATCAACTGCTGTATTTCCCACAGGAAGTTGTATTCTTTCCAGTCTGGAAAGCAGGATAGGTTTTCTTTTCAATCTTTATTTATTGAAGTTTTTTAGTTTTTACAACAATACTTTAGGGAATACAGAGAGAAAAGAGGGGGAAAAAAGGGGTCAGGACCCCATTATAGATTCAGTTCAAAACTGTACATACTATAATACATAATGTAGATATAAGTTACAGAGTCATAAGTCGTAACAGTCTTTTCTAGATATAAAATATAGAGAGGGTCTTAGGTGAGAGGGAGGGAGGGGGGAGGAACCAACAAAACCATGGGAGGGGGAAGTTGTATAGGAAACAGAGGAGAAGAGAGGGAAGTGAGGGGGGGAGTCCTGCGTCCCACTATATCAAAGACTCAAGAACAAAAATTTAAAAGTAAAAGTAAAATATCCATATACAGATATGTATTGTATATTATAAAACATACTACTTAGGATTGGTTACGTTTCAATAGGGCTATCCAAGGATTCCACACCTTTAAGTAGGCATCATGTGAGAAGTTCTGTGAGAATACCCTTCAATCCAATGAGATATTGATGGGGGGTCGGTAGACCTCCAATGGAGTGGGATAAGCATTTTGGCTACAGCCACCAAGTGGGTAATAAGAGAACATTTATTCGGACAGAAAGAGGGGGTTGGTGCCCATAAGAGAACATATTCCGGGGAAAGTGGGGGATTTGAGTTGGGTAGTTTGCAGATCCAAAAGGACACTTGTTCCCAGAAAGGGCGAATGGCACTACAAAACCACCAAATGTGGGATAGTGAACCTCTTTCTCTACTGCATCTCCAACATGTGTCATTGGGTGTGAGTCCATGATCAAACAAGAAGGTTGGGGTTCTATACCACCTAGCAAACAACTTGTAGGAGGCCTCTTGTACTCCTACACATGTGGAGAAGCCATGAGAGTGAGTCCCCATAAATTTCACCTGTTCTTTTGAAAAGACTATCGGGAGCTCCTTTTCCCAGGCTAAAATACTGCGTGGTTTACTTTCATTATTCGTGGATGTAAGGTGGTGATAACGTTTAGAGATGGCCCTTTTAGGGGGGGCTGGAAAAAGTGCTAGTGTTTCTTACCAGTTGTTTGGCCTAAGGGGTGATATTGATTTACTATATGTGTTACAGATATTATTTGTTGGGCTTGGGAATCATTAGGAGGCAATAAGGAAACAAGATTGTGTGAGGATTGTTGTTTAAGCAAATCTTTGAATCGCTGTTTTCCGAAGGCGTAGCCACATCTGGGGTACTTCTTTGGGCCTAGATCCTAACACTACTGGAAGTAGATGTAAAGGGGTAATAGGGGATGGCAGGGAAAATTCAGGGTCTCTTAGCTGAAAGGATTTAAGGACAAGGAGAGTGGCTCGTAATGTAGGTGGCAACACCTCTCTCGTTTTGGGGTTAGGATCAGGGTGCCACAACTGAAATTCCCTAATATGGCTTAGTAGAGAGAGTTCAAGGTCAATGTGGGGTGGATAGGATTTAGGTAAATTCCTAGTCAGGGCAAGCCATCGTGCGAGATGTGAAGCTTCATAATAAGCTCTGAGGTCGGGGAGGGCAAATCCTCCTTGGATTTTGAAGTAATAATTGTGCATATGAGATTCGCGTCTTTTTGCCCTGCCAAAGGAACTTAGTGAATTCTTGGTGCACTGAGCAAAAGAAAAATTTAGGAATATGTATAGGAATGCATTGTATTAGGTAGAGAAACTGGGGAAGGATATAGGATTTTAACCCCTTAAGGTCAAAGCCAATTTTCGTTTTTGCGCTTTTGCTTATTCCATTTTAAGTTTAAAAGTCAACAGCGCTTGCGTTTTTTCACCTAGAGACGTATATGAGCACTTATTTTTTGCGAAACCAATTGTACTTTGTAATGACAGGCATAATTTTTCCATAACATATGCTGCGAAACCGGAAAAAAATCATTTGCGCTGTCAAATTGAAAAAAAAACTAATTTGTTTTGATTTCGGGGAGTTTTGCATTTACGCCGTTCGTCCCATGGTAAAACTGACTTGTTATGCATGTTCCTCAAGTCGTTACGATTACTATGATATAGAACATGTATAACTTTTATTGTATCTGATGGCCTGTAAAAAATTCAAACCGTTGTTAACAAATATACGTTCCTTAAAATCGCTCCATTCCCAGGCTTATAGCGCTTTTATCCTTTGGTCTATGGGGCTGTGTGAAGTGTCATTTTTTGCGCCATGATGCGTTCTTTCTATCAGTACCTTGATTGCGCATATACGACTTTTTGATCACTTTTTATTACATTTTTTCTGGATTTGATGCGACCAAAAATGCGCAATTTTGCACTTTGGAATTTTTTTGCGCTGACGCCGTTTACCGTGCGAGATCAGGAATGTGATTAATTAATAGTTCGGGCGATTACGTGTGCGGCGATACTAAATATGTTTATTTATTTTATTTATTAATTTATATTTATAAAATGGGAAAAGGGGGTGATTTGGACTTTTATTAGGGGAGGGGATTTTTTATTAATAAAAACACTTTTTAGCTTTTTTTTTTACATGGACTAGAAGCCCCCCTGTGTATATACACAGCAAAGATCGATTAGATCGGTCATAGATTACTATGGCCTGCTGCAGGCCATAGCAATCTATTGCCGAGCCGGGATCAGCGTCATTCCGACGCTGAGGCCCGGCACGGGCAGAAGAACGGATCTCCCCCCCGCGATCGCATCGCGGGGGGGAGATCCGACCCACTAGACACCAGGGATAGTGTGCATAAAGCACTTCAATGCAGCTGTCAGGTTTGACAGCTGCATTGAAGTGTTTAATTAGCCGGCGCGGCAACGGGACCCGCGCCGGCTAACAGAGGCACTGCCCGGCTGCACGTGTCAGCCGGGATCAGCGCCAATCAGAGCGAGGTCCCGGCGGGACCCCGCTTTGAACACCCCCCGCGGCACCATGACGTATCAGATACGTCATGGGTCGCTAAGGGGTTAAATAGTTTTTCCTTCCTACCCAAGACATGAATGGCAAGCGGAATGAGGAAAAGTGTTATTTTGTCTTTTTTAGGAGTGGGGGGAAGTTTACTTGAAAGAGAGATGAAGGGTTTGGAGGGATTTTTATTCCTACATATTTAATTCCCTGGTCAGGCCATAGAAAGGGGTAAGAAGATTTTAGATGAGGGATAATATTAGTAGGTGCAGAAATATTCAGGGCTTTGGATTTTGTGTAGTTAACTTTGAAATCAGAAACAAAGCTAAATTTATGAAAAATATCTGAAAGCGCAGGGAAGGAGATTTTCGGGTCAGAGGGAAAGAAAAGAAGGTCATCTGCAAAAGCAGCAGTGATATGTTCAAAAGATCCTATTCTTAACCCTGTGACCCGAGGATCCGAGCAAATTGTTTGTATCAGTGTTTCCATCCCTAAAATAAATAAAGAGGGCAGCCCTGACGGGTTCCATTTGTAATTAAAAGAGGGGGGGAAAGGGTGCCATTGATTCAAATTTTAGCCCGGGGATGGGAGAAAAGTGAGAAAATTGCTTCTATAAGGGGGAAAACCAAATTTTAAGAGAGTGTGACGCATCAATAGCCAAAAATTTCAAAAAAGCCCTTATAGTTCTTTTACACGGAACGATTTATCGTTTGTGTTTGCATGATAACTATCGAATTCGAATGATAATCATACGTGTAAACGCAGCGAACGATCAAACGACGAGCGAGAAATTGTTCATTTTGATCTTTTAACATGTTCTCAAATTATCGTTGGTCGTTCGCAAAAAATTCGCAGATCGTTCAGTGTAAACATTCTTTCAATGATTTCACCTATGTGTAGGTATGTGAGGTAGGCTTAAGCGATCGCAAAACGATCGCATAACGATTTTTCCGTATGGTGTATCTTGCCGTCTAAACGCTGATCGTTATAAAAAAAAACATTGTTCATTCAAAATTGTTAATCGTGCGATCGGGTGAATTATCGCTCCGTGTAAAAGTACAATTAGTCCTTCTCGGCACTGATGCCGAAAAGTCAGGATAGGTTTTCCATGGGAATTTGCTACTGCTCTGGACAGTTCCTGACATGGACAGAGGCGGCAGCAGAGAGCAACAGCTGATAAGTACTGGAAGACTTGAGATTTTTTTTTTAATAGAAGTAAATTACAAATCTTTGTCACTTGCTGGGACCAAATGATTTTAAAGCATATAATCACAGAGTAGTTCAGACAGTCAACTCTGACTAGATCAGGAAACCTCAGATATAATTACTTAATCACAGTTAGGATCCTATTAAAATATAACCTTTAATGAATATTAAATATAAAAGATTCTCACACCAAAAGTGTGCAAAAAAACCTCCACCATAACAATATCGGACCCGAAGTCCACACGCCTAAAATGTATACTCATAACCAATATGGACGTCGATTAACACAATCAAGTAAGTACTAAGACAATGTATGAATAAATAGAAAACAGAGTCATGTAAACAATCTTACTCAAGTGCATGCGTAATAAATAGGCTATGTATAAACAGGAGCAGATACTGAAAACGGATAGGTGGTGGGAGTAGCAATCCCTATAGCTCCCTACAGGTGCACCACACTATCCCTGCTCGCTCAGGGTGTAGCGGGGTGATCGCCCTAGAAAGGGCGGCCCCTGCCCCGTACTACCCCTAATGCCACTCACCCTATGGTATCCCTTCCTAGATACACTCCCGACACCAGTGTTTCGTACTGATACTCATCAGGGGATTTATGTATTCGGACCGGGTGGGCAATAAAACAGAAGATAACAAGATGTGGCTGTAGCAGTTGATCCAAATAGGTTGGGATCACTGCACTCACGTGGCTCAATGGCCTCCGGTAACGGGCGGCGATACACAAGCGGCTCCTGTCCACCTTACACCAATATGGAGATTCAAATACCTCGCGGTCCAACATGCAGCCGCTGCCCCACCTCCTACTTCCGGTCCTGTGGAACGCATTGTGCGCTCCACGCCGTCACTTCCGGAGTGGCGTCAGCTCAGTAGTCATGTGACCGCTGTTGCTAGGCGACCATACCAACAGTCGCTCTACAGATTTATCAACCAGAGATTTACATGGAAGCGTAACCAACCGCATAGAACAAGCGCCGTCTAATATCTTGGGCTCGATTACATATATATAGCATCCAATAACATACTGAACACTACTAGGTGATATGTACATCTATACAAGAGTGGCATACAATGCAAGAAACAAAAGGAAACAGGAAAGAAGAAGGAGAGAGAGGCGAGAGGGGGCGCAGTATGTCAAAAAGCACTAATCCCCCAACAAGTGGGATATTACATCAGTAATAAAAAACTGTATTAGGTATATACAATAGCCAGATTGCTTATTATAAAAAACAAGCATACGTTAGTTGCTCATTTAGACCACTGGGAAAGACTGTGCGCATCCGGAATATCCACTCCGTTTCGCGCTGGAGTATAAGTCTGTCCCAGTTGCCGCCACGAACAGGGGGTTTCACCAATTCCAAACCTTGAAACTTGATGCAGTTAGTATCTCCTGCATGAACCAGATTAACATGTCGCGCAATTGGTTTATCAACCTGGTTTCTGATATCACATATATGTTCGCCAATGCGCCGACGGAACTCTCGGATCGTTTTGCCGATATATTCCAACCCACAAGTACATGTCGCTTTGTACACGATCCCTTTGGTTCTGCAGTTGAAATAATCCCGCATAACATATTCTTTGCCAGTTACATTGCTTTTCACCACTTTACCAACCCCTATGTGAGTACAAGCAACACAACCACTGCATTTAAAGGTACCCACTATTTTCCTTTCTAGCCAGGTACCTTGGGATTTGGGGGGAATGTAGTGACTTTTAACCAGTCTATCACGTAGACTCCGCCCCCTTCTGAAAGTAATTTGGGGCCTATCACTAATCGTTTCTCTGATATCCGGATCCAGGAGGAGAATGCCCCAGTGTCTTTCAAGCACCCTACGAACCTCACTGGATGCGGCATCAAATGTGCCTATAACTCTGGTGACACTCTTCAGTTCTTGCTTTTTCTTTGGTATCAATAGTTCTTCCCTTCTAGAGTTACCAGCCGCCTGATACGCTTTTCTCAAAACCAGATCCGGGTACCCCCTTTCCCTGAATCTTTCCCTTAGAATCGTAGCCTGTCTCTGATATTCACTGGGGTTGGAGCAATTACGTTTAACTCTTAAATATTGCCCCCGTGGTATCCCTACTTTCAAAGGTTTTGGATGGTGACTGTCCCATGTGAGCAGTGCATTGGTGGCAGTAGATTTCCTAAAAATGGTGGTTTCAATCTTACCACTTCCTCCCCTCTGTATAAGAAGGTCTAGGAATGGCAGCTGTGTTTTTTCAATTTCAAAAGTAAATTTTAATCCAATTGCATTATCATTGAGTAGGTCCACAAACTGTACAAATTCATCTCTACCACCATTCCATATCAGAAATATATCGTCTATGTACCTTGCCCATAATCCCACATGCTGTACAAGATGGGATTGTAGTTCACCAAAGACAAGCTCTTCCTCCCACCAGCCCAGGTAGAGGTTAGCGAAGGTGGGGGCACAAGGGCTCCCCATCGCCACCCCCCTGAGCTGGTGGTACATCTTGTGATTAAAGAGGAAGAAATTATGGGCAAGGACATATTCAGTGAGCTCCAAGATAAACTGATTGTGTGCTTGAAACTGGCACCCACGTGATCTAAGGAAAAATTCCACAGCTTTTAGACCTGGTCCGTGTGGTATGGACGAGTACAATGCCTCAACATCAATGGATGCTAACCATGCATGCTCATCCAATGTAATGTCCTCTATTTTGAGCAGTAAATCCATCGAATCACGAGTATATGAGGCTAAACCAGTTACAAAAGACCGCAATACCTTGTCAATGTATATGCCGGCATTCTGAGATATACTGTTGATGCCCGACACAATCGGGCGACCTTTAAGGGGATGGGTACCTTTATGCAGCTTAGGCATAGCATAGAAGGTAGCCTTTACTGGAAATTTTGGGATCAAGAACGATCTCTCCTCTTCCCCCACTAGCCCCTTCTCAACAGCTCTATCAACCACTCCCTTAAGTTGTGTAAGGAAGGCTGTACTTGGGTCTTTACTTAGCACTGCATAACATTCTCGGTCGTCCAACAGCCTCATGCACATGTCCCTATATTGGGACGAGTCCATCACCACCACATTACCACCTTTGTCCGATGGCTTGATGACGATGGACTCGTCCACCTCGAGGCCCAAAATTGCCTCCATCTCAGCATGGCTGCAGTTGCTGCGATATTTCATATCCTCCAGAGATTGTAAATCTTTGGTAACCATTTCGACAAACACATCAATACATGATATGTCACCAAAAGGAGGTGGCATCTTAGTACTTTTCGGCTTAAGTCCAGTAAATGGTCCCAAGCCCCGTGTCCTCTCACCTTCCGATAGTAGGGAAGTGAGTATCTCCACCCCCGCCAGGGTGTCCTGTGGTATACCAAGCTCCTCACTCCTTTTTCTGGCCTGAATCTGATGGTATTTGTGCCATCTGATCTTGCGTGCAAACAAATTAATGTCACGTGTCCAGTTAAAGTGGTTATACCTTGTTGTTGGAACAAAAGAAAGCCCCTTACTTAACACACACATTTCAATCTCAGTTAGGGTTCTAGAGGATAAATTCACCACTTGTAGTTTGTCCTGTGATTTTAATGTCTGTTGCGGTTGCGTAGTGGATAGCCTGTCTCTGTAGGGCCTCTGTCTAAAAAACGTCCCTCCTCTATGTTGTATTGTCCAGTGCGTCCCCCTCTCTATGTTGTATTGTCCAGTGCGTCGGCGCATTGGCGAACATATATGTGATATCAGAAACCAGGTTGATAAACCAATTGCGCGACATGTTAATCTGGTTCATGCAGGAGATACTAACTGCATCAAGTTTCAAGGTTTGGAATTGGTGAAACCCCCTGTTCGTGGCGGCAACTGGGACAGACTTATACTCCAGCGCGAAACGGAGTGGATATTCCGGATGCGCACAGTCTTTCCCAGTGGTCTAAATGAGCAACTAACGTATGCTTGTTTTTTATAATAAGCAATCTGGCTATTGTATATACCTAATACAGTTTTTTATTACTGATGTAATATCCCACTTGTTGGGGGATTAGTGCTTTTTGACATACTGCGCCCCCTCTCGCCTCTCTCTCCTTCTTCTTTCCTGTTTCCTTTTGTTTCTTGCATTGTATGCCACTCTTGTATAGATGTACATATCACCTAGTAGTGTTCAGTATGTTATTGGATGCTATATATATGTAATCGAGCCCAAGATATTAGACGGCGCTTGTTCTATGCGGTTGGTTACGCTTCCATGTAAATCTCTGGTTGATAAATCTGTAGAGCGACTGTTGGTATGGTCGCCTAGCAACAGCGGTCACATGACTACTGAGCTGACGCCACTCCGGAAGTGACGGCGTGGAGCGCACAATGCGTTCCACAGGACCGGAAGTAGGAGGTGGGGCAGCGGCTGCATGTTGGACCGCGAGGTATTTGAATCTCCATATTGGTGTAAGGTGGACAGGAGCCGCTTGTGTATCGCCGCCCGTTACCGGAGGCCATTGAGCCACGTGAGTGCAGTGATCCCAACCTATTTGGATCAACTGCTACAGCCACATCTTGTTATCTTCTGTTTTATTGCCCACCCGGTCCGAATACATAAATCCCCTGATGAGTATCAGTACGAAACACTGGTGTCGGGAGTGTATCTAGGAAGGGATACCATAGGGTGAGTGGCATTAGGGGTAGTACGGGGCAGGGGCCGCCCTTTCTAGGGCGATCACCCCGCTACACCCTGAGCGAGCAGGGATAGTGTGGTGCACCTGTAGGGAGCTATAGGGATTGCTACTCCCACCACCTATCCGTTTTCAGTATCTGCTCCTGTTTATACATAGCCTATTTATTACGCATGCACTTGAGTAAGATTGTTTACATGACTCTGTTTTCTATTTATTCATACATTGTCTTAGTACTTACTTGATTGTGTTAATCGACGTCCATATTGGTTATGAGTATACATTTTAGGCGTGTGGACTTCGGGTCCGATATTGTTATGGTGGAGGTTTTTTTGCACACTTTTGGTGTGAGAATCTTTTATATTTAATATTCATTAAAGGTTATATTTTAATAGGATCCTAACTGTGATTAAGCAAATGATTTTAAAGAAATTTTTTTGGGTGAAAAACCCCTTTAAGCTCCCCCACCTGAGTTTCCTTACTTGGTATCATCATATCTTAGCAAAATGTCTTTTAATCCAGCGCGGGTTAATGTTCTTTAATCTGGCTTTCTGCCTTTCAGTGCCCTCTGGGAGGCCGATTGGCAGGCAAAGAAGCTCTTTAGAGGCCACTTTGCCTGTCAGTCATTCCCACAGATCGTGCTGACTGGCAGAAAGCCGTGATTAGGTACTGACAGGACTCAGATGCCTAGTTTACGTTGTTCTGCCTGCACCGCATGCCGAATTAAAAGACATTTTGCTGGTATATGAAGATACCGCGTAAGGAACCCCAGATACTGTATGGTAGAAGATCTGTTACAACATCTATTAGGTGCTGCTGGAGCTAAATCAGCACAATTGTGCTGACTGGTTCTCTTTAAAGTTTATGCAAAAAACCTGCCAATTGTGCACACATTTAATAAAAATTTTTTTTATTTTTTCTACACAGATAAACATTTTTTTTTCCATAGACTGGAGGGCAATATCGTATAAAACAAAGTGGTTGTTTAATTTTAAAAAGACAACCACTATTTACTGCAACTCATGTTGTCATTTTTGAAAATATGGTTTAAGGTTACAAACCCACTTGCCGAATCTGCAGCGAGTCTCCTTGCTGCGTTTTTGCAGGGAGACTCGCTGCAGATCCTGGCCCTATACTTTCAATAGCAGAGAAACTCGCAGCAGGGATGTACATCCCTGCTGCGATTTTGTCTGCAGCCCGCCCGGGGGCTGGGGGCGATCGGGGCTGCAGGGGGGCGGGCAGGATATACATTACCTGATCCCGGCTCCTGCTTGCTTCAGCGGCTCCCGGCACGTTCCGCCCGGCCAATCAGTGCGCTGCCCCGCCGCAGCGTACTGATTGGCCGGGCGGGCCGTGAAGACACCGGGAGCCCCGAAGCAAGCAGGAACGGGGACCGGGTAATGTATAATGTCCGGCGGCCGGGGGGTTAATGGGGCGGGCTGCAGACAAAATCGCAGCAGGGATGTACATCCCTGCTGCGAGTTTCTCTGCTATTGAAAGTATAGGGCCGGGATCTACAGCGAGTCTCCCTGCAAAAACGCAGCAAGGAGACTCGCTGCAGATCCGGCAAGTGGGTTTGTAACCTAACAGTATAAAAAAATAACAGTTCCCTGAGAGAAACTGTTCAGAGCAGGAGAGGTTTTCTATGGGGATTTGCTGCTGCTCTGGACAGTTCCTGTCACAGACAGAAGTGGCAGCAGAGAGCACTGTGTAAAACTGGAAAGAATACACTACTTCCTGCAGGACATACAGCAGCTGATCAGCTGATAAGTACTTTTTTTTAAATAGACACAATTTACAAATCTGTATAACCTTTTGACAACAGTTGATTAACAAAAATAAATAAATCTGGAGTTCCCCTTTAAGACACCAGTCTGACTTTTACTTTGCTAACATTTGGTAACTTTCGTAAAGTAAATTTTCATACTTTCCATCAGATTTCAATTTTAACGTACAGTGCAGACAACATCACATATCTATTAACAGAAAAATGTACCACTTATACTGAGAATTTCTCACAGTTCTGCAGTATTGGTTCATTTTCCCCTCTACCGCAGTATAATAAATACCCTAAATGAAATCCAATATGTTAGCCATAATGTTTCCAAATAGATATTAATTTTGTATGGAAACACCAGCATAACCATTATGTAATTTATGTTAGTTAATTGTTACCTCATTATGCTGAATAAAATTGTCTCATTAACATGAATAAATGAGGACCAATTAAAATATATATTTTTTTACAGTTGTAAAACTATTTTGAGGAGAGAAACGTGCAAATATATCACATACATAGAGCACATGGGGAGAGCTGCAAAGCAAATGTTCTTTTAGCGTGGGATAAAGTGCTGGCTTCAGTGTTATGATATCCTGTGTACACAGACCTGTATAGATTGCATCATACAACAGGTACGTAATATGGACTTGGCACTCCGAAGTGGATAACATTCTCTGAGAAAATGCATAATGATAGGGAAAAATACGGGGGGAAGCATGCTGCTGCATTTACCATCAGAATATATTTACTTACATTTATGTTTCTCCGGCTATGAAGCGTGCTCCGGAGCGGAGCGCGCTTCATGGCAGGTGGGGCCGGCTGCAATCTGCAGCCGGGACCTCACCGGTAATGACACGCTGCAGCGATCGCGCTGCCGCGTGTCATTAGCTCCTTAAACGCAGCGGCGTCTGAGTGTGAGTGACAGGGGGAGTCCCACTGCGGGGGTCCCGATGGTTAAAACGGACCGCCGGAGGTCTCTCACCTGCCTCTGTGCGGTCCATTCGGCGATCTGCTTCGCTGAGACTGCACAGGCAGGCTCAATGAGCAGATCGCCGATAACACTGATCAATGCTATGCCTATGGCATAGCAATGATCAGTGTATGAAATCAAAGTATTGAATATAAAAGTCCCTCAAAGGGACTCCAAATGTGTAAAAAAAAAGTTAAAAACACTAATACACTACCCCAAAGCCCCTCCCCCAATAAAAGTCTAAATCACCCCCATTTCCCATTATATAAATAAAACATATAAAAATAAATAAACAAATAAACATATAATATACCATAGCGTGCGTAATTGTCCGATCTATTAAAATATAACAAGCATCATTGCGAACGGTAAACGGCATACACGAAAATAGGGAAAAAGGTGCGCGGATTACCGATTTTATTCTTGTCTGTCAAAAGGAAACCTCTTTTCAATAAACATATTTAATAAAAAAAGTGATCAAAACATCCAATCTTCACAAATATGGTATTAATAAAAACTAGAGATCATGGCGGAGAAAAATACAGCCCCGTAGGTAAAAAAATAAAACTGTTATAAGCTTCACAATAGGCCCATTTTATTAATAATTAATTACCAAAAAAAAGGATTTCATTAAAAAAAAAATATATAACATTAGACAATCTGTGTAACCTGCATATGGTTGTGTTCGGGCTGACCTATAGAATAATGGTATCACATCGCTTTTACCATATAGTGCATTATGTAGACACAGGAACCCCCCAAAAGTTACCATATTGCATTCTTTTTTACGATTTCACCAATTTATATCTTCATCTATATCATAAAAATCAAAGTCTGTCTGTCCTTCTGTCTGTCTGTCCTCTATAGACTTCCAAACGCCTGAACCGTTTGACCCCAAATTTGGCACACAGATACATTGGGTGCCCGGGAAGGTTATTGCGAAGGTCCCGTCCCCGCCAGATGTACAGGAGGGGAGGGGGAGGGGAAAGAGAGGCGCCCCATAGAGATGAATGGGAAAATCTCCTCACTGCAAACACAGGTGATATAATTAGCTGCAGCAGACACGGCAGTTGGAGCCTTAGCAACCAATAGGATTACTGCTTTCATTTTCACAGGGAGCAATGGTTGCTAGGGAAGCTGCCTCACAACATCCACAGTAATAACTGGTAGACCCCCTACTCCATCTATACAGTACATGTATATACAGGACCCCCTACTCCAACTATACAGTACATGTATATACAGGACCCCCTACTCCAACTATACAGTACATGTATATACAGGACCCCCTACTCCATCTATACAGTACATGTATATACAGGACCCCCTACTCCATCTATACAGTACATGTATATACAGGGCCCCCTACTCCATCTATACAGTACATGTATATACAGGACCCCCTACTCCATCTATACAGTACATGTATACAGGACCCCCTACTCCATCTATACAGGACATGTATATACAGGACCCCCTACTCCATCTATACAGGACATGTATCTACAGGACCCCCTACTCCATCCATACAGTACATGTATATACAGGACCCCCTACTCCATCTATACAGTACATGTATATACAGGAACCCCTACTCCATCTATACAGTACATGTATATACAGGACCCCCTACTCCATCTATACAGTACATGTATACAGGACCCCCTACTCCATCTATACAGTACATGTATATACAGGACCCCCTACTCCATCTATACAGTACATGTATATACAGGGCACTACAGGTATACAGGACCCCCTACTCCATCTATACAGTACATGTATATACAGGGCCCCCTACTCCATCTATACAGTACATGTATATTAAGGGCCCCTACTCCATCTATACAGTACATGTATATACAGGGCCCCCTACTCCATCTATACAGTACATGTATATACAGGACCCCCTACTCCATCTATACAGTACATGTATACAGGACCCCCTACTCCATCTATACAGGACAAGTATATACAGGACCCCCTACTCCATCTATACAGTACATGTATATACAGGACCCCCTACTCCATCCATACAGTACATGTATATACAGGACCCCCTACTCCATCTATACAGTACATGTATATACAGGACCCCCTACTCCATCTATACAGTACATGTATATACAGGACCCCCTACTCCATCTATACAGTACATGTATACAGGACCCCCTACTCCATCTATACAGTACATGTATATACAGGACCCCCTACTCCATCTATACAGTACATTATATACAGGGCACTATAGGTATACAGGACCCCCTACTCCATCTATACAGTACATGTATATACAGGACCCCCTACTCCATCTATACAGTACATGTATATACAGGGCCCCCTACTCCATCTATACAGTACATGTATATACAGGGCCCCCTACACCATCAATAAAGTACATGTATATGGAGGGCACAACAGGTATACCAAACTGTGACTGGGTAACACTGCTACACCAGACCTGACCAATACCGCCATACTGTAACTGGATAACACCTCCATACCAGACCTGACCAATACCGCCATACTGTGACTGGGTAACACCGCCACACCAGACCTGACCAATACCGCCGTACTGTGACTGGATAACACTGCCACACCAGACCTGACCAATACCGCCATACTGTGACTGGATAACACTGCCACAGCAGACCTGACCAATACAGCTATACTGTGCTGGATAACACTGTCATACCAGACCTGACCAATACTGCCATACTGTGACTGGATAACACTGCCATACCAGACCTGACCAATACCGCCATACTGTGCTGGATAACACTGTCATACCAGACCTGACCAATACCGCCATACTGTGACTGGATAACACTGCCATACCAGACCTGACCAATACCGGCAAACTGTGACTGGGTAACACCGCCACACCAGACCTGACCAATACCGCCATACTATGACTGGATAACACCATCATATCAGACCTGACCAATACTGCCATACTGTGACTGGATAACACCGCCACACCAGACCTGACCAATACCGGCATACTGTGACTGGATAACACCCCCATACCAGACATGACCAATACCGACACACTATGACTGAATAACACTGCCATACGGGTAAATACAACCCTGCAGGTATACAGGACACTACAGGTATACAGGACCCCAAAACTATACACTACAGGTGCACGGGACCTCCACAAAACTATATACTTTAGGTATACAGGACCCCAAACTTTACAGGTATACAGGACCCCAAAACTATATACTACAGGTATACAGGACCTCCACCAACTATATACTTCAGGTATACAGGACCTCCACCAACTATATACTTCAGGTATACAGGAACTCCACCAACTATATACTACAGGTATACAGGACCCCAAAACTATACACTACAGGTATACAGGACCTCAAAACTATACACTACAGGTATGCAGGACCTACACCAACTCTATACTATAGTTATACAGGACCCTCAAACTATTTACTGCAGGTATACAGGACCCCCGAACTATATACTACAGGTATACAAGACCTCCACCAATTATACACTACAGGTATCCAGGACCCTCAAACTATAAACTACAGGTGTACAAGACCTCCACCAACTATACATTACAGGTATACAGCACCAACTATATACTACAGGTATACAGGACCCCCGAACTATACAGTACAGGTATACAGGACCTTCATTAACTGTACACTGCAGGTATACAAGACCTCCCTCAACTATACACTACAGATATACAGCCCCCCCCAAATACACACTACAGGTATACAGGACCCCCCCCAACTATACACTATAGGTATACAGCCCCCCCAACTATGCACTACAGATATGCGAGACCCCTAAAAACTATACATTGTGGGTATACAGAACCCCTCCAACTATGCACTACAGGTATACACTAATTCCACCGATTAACTCAGATGAAACAATACCTTTAGCTTGGCCTCCTAGGCACCTTAGAACAAATCTAATTAACACACTGACACTTTATACCCAGGCAGCGCCGGGTACATTTTCTAGTAAATAATATATTTGGGATTCCGTCATACATGTAGAATGCTAGAATGAAAGACGCCATTACATAGGACAACTATTCCTGTAAAAAACAAGCACTTACATGGCCTTATAGATAGAAAACTGTCTAGAGCTCTTAGAAGAGGAGGAGGGGAAAACGAAAACAGTAAGATCAAAATTTGCGCGATCCACTGGGTCATTTTGGGCCTGGTCCTCAAAGGGTTAAACTAGTCCTAACTTTAAACAAATAAACTCTATACATTGCTTATGTGGTAAATGACTATTCTAGCTACAAATTTATGGTTTTTGGTGCAATATCTACATAGGTGTATAGAGGCCCATTTCCAGCAACTATCACTCCAGTGTTCTAATGGTACAATGTGTTTGCTCATTGGCTCAGAAGGCTAATTGATGATTAGAAAACCATTGTGCAATCATGTTCATACATCTGAAAACAGTCTAGCTCGTTACAGAAGCTACAAAACTGACCTTCCTTTGAGCAGATTGTGTTTCTGGAGCATCACATTTGTGGGGTCAATTAAACGCTCAAAATGGCCAGAAAAAGAGAACTTTCATCTGAAACTCGACAGTCTATTCTTGTCCTTAGAAATGAAGGCTATTCCATGCGAGAAATTGCTAAGAAATTGAAGATTTCCTACAACGGTGTGTACTACTCCCTTCAGAGGACAGCACAAACAGGCTCTAACCAGAGTAGAAAAAAAAGTGGGAGGGCGCGTTGCACAACTAAGCAAGAAGATAAGCACATTAGAGTCTCTAGTTTGAGAAACAGATGCCTCACAGGTCCCCAACTGGCATCTTCATTAAATAGTACCCGCAATACACCAGTGTAAACATCTACAGTGAAGAGGCGGCTGCGGGATTTTGGGCTTCAGGGCAGAGTGGCAAAGAAAAAGCCATATCTGAGACTGGCCAATAAAAGAAAAAGATTAAGATGGGCAAAAGAACACAGACATTGGACAGAGGAAGACTGGAAAAAAGTGTTGTGAATGGATGAATCCAAGTTTGAGGTGTTTGGATCACAAGGAAGAACGTTTGTGAGACGCAGAACAAATGAAAAGATGCTGGAAGAATGCCTGACGCCACCTGTTAAGCATGGTGGAGGTAATGTGATGGTCTGGGGTTGCTTTGGTGCTGGTAAGGTGGGAGATTTGTACAGGGTAAAAGAGATTCTAAATAAGAAAGGCTATCACTCAATTTTGCAACGCCATGCCATACCCAGTGGACAGCGCTTGATTGGAGCCAATTTCATCCTACAACAGGACAACAGGACAATGACCCTAAACACACCTCCAAATTGTGCAAGAACTATTTACAGCAGAAGCAGCAGCTGGTATTCTATAGGTAATGGAGTGGCCAGCGCAGTCATCAGATCTGAACCCCATTGAGCTGTTGTGGGAGCAGCTTAACCGTATGGTACGCCAGAAGTGCCCATCCAACCAATCCAACTTGTGGGAGCTGCTTCTAGAAGCGTGGGGTGCAATTTTTCCAGCTTACCTCAACAGATTAACAGCTAGAATGCCAAAGGTGTGCAATGCTGTAATTGCTGCAAAAGGTGGATTCTTTGACGACAGCAAAGTTTGATGTAAAAACAATGTTATTTCAAATACAAATCATTATTTCTAACCTTGTCAATGTCTTGACTCTATTTTCTATTCATTTCACAACGTATGGTGGGGAATAAGTGTGACTTTTCATGGAAAACACAAAATTGTTTGGGTGACCCCAATTTTTTGAACGGTAGTGTATTTGTACTTCACTTAATTGAAAATATATTTGTTTTCTGTATCTAAATCAAAGTTGTAACATTGTCTGCTAGGTGTTGCTGTTTCTTCACCTCTGCCTGTTGACAATACATCTTCATCTATGTAAAGTGCAGGGCTTGGATGAAATGCAGGAAGTGTGGGTGGGACATTCAGAGCTCTGTGCTCTCCTGTGCTGTGTAATGAAAGTAAAGGCCCTATTACACAAAGCGATTATCAGCTGTATTCGATAATAGTCTTGTGTAATAGAAGACAACGATCAGCCGACATGCTGATAATTGTCTTTCAACGTGATGAAAAACCAACGATCGAGATAGCAGCAACATGATGCTGTCACTCTGTGGAATAGGAGTGGTGGCAGCACACCGCCGCTATCTTCTATTGGCTGCCAGGATGACCCCCTGCAGCTCCCCCCCCACGCTCTTACTCGCTCGCTGTCGGCGCATTTAATAGCACTGGCAGCGAACGGGGAACCCGATTGGTCAGCGCTTGCTTGCTCTTTTGAATCGCCCCGTGTAATAGGAACTTAAAGCGACTCTGTACCCACAATCTGACCCTCCCCCCAAACCACTTGTACCTTTGGATAGCTGCTTTTAATCCAAGATCTGTCCTAGGGTCCGTTCGGCAGGTGATGCAGGTATTGTCCTAAAAAACAACTTTTAAACCTGCAGCCCTGTGCCCAACAGCTGTGGCTTGGAGTATCCATGCCCTAACTTTGCACCACCCTTCAGTCCCTCCTCCCCACCCTCTTCACCATTTTTCCTTTTCCTCTGCAGTGATAACTACACAGGTGCCTTAACGATCCAGTTCATGTTCCGTTTTGACACAGGTGATGAATAGTAGAAAATCTGCCTGAAGCATTCCTAATGATGAAGAGAGCAGGGAGGAGGGACACAGAGGTTGTGCCAGCCTAATGCATACACAATCTAGGCCACGCCCGTTTGGTACAGGGCTGCGAGTTTAAAAGTTGTTTTTTAGGACAATACCTGCATCACCTGCCGAATGGACCCCAGGGCAGATCTTGGATTAAAAGCAGCTATCTGAATGTATAAGCGGTTTTGGGGGTGGGGGGGGGTGGGGGTGGGTACAGAGTCAGTACAGAGTCAGTTTACGCAGGAGGTGCTCCCAGCCTATAGTGTCATACAGCTGGTCTTAGGAGAAGCAGCAGGCTCTGCTCAGGATCTAAATCTGGACTGGTCCCAGCAACAGATTTCTTGTAGAGCATTATGTGAGCAGCTAGAAATCTTTGCATGCATATTTATGTATTTATTTTTTAAAGTCAACTGTAAATGTAATTTTTTGTTGTTGAATTACCTCTTTCATATTTTCCATAGCTATCTCTATTTTGATGCAATACAATTACGAATCTCACAGTTTTTTTTGCTAACATTTTCTACATTTACTGCAAAATTGCTGCAAAAATTATCCGATATAAAAACTGAAACTTTTGTACTGTTTTTACCACTATTTTTGCAGCAATTTTATAGTGAATTTTGAGAAACTGTGGAAAATTGGCATAATTATACAACCACAAAAGTCGTTGTGAAATAGTGCCATTTTCGATGCGATTATGCCACAAATTATGGCAAATATAGTGTTAATTTACTGTAATTACAATGCAATGCATTGCAGTCAATGGGAAGACGGACGTCCAATGTACACAATGTATTAAATAACGGATGTTAGTGCCGCGGCCGTCAAAATAATAATCAGGACAATTATTTTCGGATGTCTTTTGCAAACAGCGAACTTTTTTATTAGTTGTTCACACGCAGTTTTTCTTTTGTCTACGTTTTTACTATTAAATTCAATGGACTTTTCAATTAAGCCACACCCAAAGGCCAATTAGTAATCCAAAACTAGAATAATGTGCTAACAGCCGTCACTGCATTAAGGGGGGGGGGGGACAGGCTGCTAAATGACGTCCGTTATTTTAGACGCAAAATAACATGTAATTTTAAACCGAGCTAAAAAAATGTGTGAACATAGCCTTAGGGTGCGTTTACACAGAGAGATTTATCTGACAGATTTTTGAAGCCAAAGCCAGGACCAGACTATAAACAGAGAACAGGTCATAATGGAGACTGAGATTTCTCCTCTCAAATCCATTCCTGGCTTTGGCTTTAAAAATCTGTCAGATAAATCTCTCTTTGTAAACACACCACTAGATATTGATGTCTCTATCCAAATATGCAAAGCTGCATTTAAAGGGAATATACCATCAGTCCTGGGTTCAAGCACTGGAGGCGAGACGACCCACCCCCAGTGGTAGGAATCCCCCTCCCCTCTATGACAGTGCTCCATTAGAATCAATGGAGCTGTATCATAGAGGAGTGGGAGTTTACTCCCTCTGGGGGTGGGTCAGCCCGCCCCCAGTGCTTCAGCCCAGGACTGATGGTACATTCACTTTAACCCTTTAAGGATCGGGCTAACTTTCGTTTTTGCGTTTTCGTTTTTTCCTCCTTGTGCTTAAAAGGCCATAGCACTTGCATTTTTACACCTACAGACCCACATGAGCCCTTTTTTTTGCGTCACTAATTGTACTTCGCAATGAAAGGCTGAATTTTTCCATAAAATATGCTGCGAAACCAGAAAAAAATTATATACGCAGTGAAATTGAAAAAAAACCCCGCAATTATTTTTCTTTGGGGGGGCTTCATTTTTACGCCGTGTGTCCTATGGAAAAACTTACTTGTTATATATGTTCCTAAAGTCGTTACGATTAAAACGATACATAACATGTATAACTTAAATTGTATCTGATGGCCTGTAAAAAATTAAAACCATTGTTAACAAATATACGTTCCTTAAAACCAATCCATTCCCAGGCTTATAGCGCTTTTATCCTTTGGCCTATGGGGCTGAGTGAGGTGTCATTTTTTGCGCCATGATGTTTACTTTCTATCGGTACCTTGATTGTGCATATGCGACTTTTTGATCGCTTTTTATTACAATTTTTCTGGATTTGATGCGACTGAAAATGCGCAATTTTGCACTTTGGGATTTTTTTGCGCTTACGCCATTTACCGTGCGAGATCAGTAATGTGATTAATTAATAGTTCGGGTGATTACGCACGCGGCGATACCAAACATGTTTGTTTATTTATTTGTTTATTTATTTTTATTTGTAAAATGGGAAAAGGGGGGTGATTCAGACTTTTATTAGGGGAGGGGATTTTTTATTAATAAAAACACTTTTTTTTACTTTCACTTACAGTAATATGAAGCCCCCTGGGGGACTTCTATATACACAGAACTGATCTCCCATTGAGATCAATCCTGTGTATATAATAGAGCAATGATCCATCAGATCATGGCTCTATTATAATGGTCTGCTGCAGACCATCTAAATAGATTGCCGAGCCAGGAACAGCGTCGGAGCGACGCTGATCCCCGGCCGACTCAGTACAACGGATCTCCCCGCCGCGATCGCATCGCGGGGGGGAGATCCCCCACTGGACACCAGGGAGAGGGGCCACATTAACTGTTCAAATGCAGCTGTCAGCTTTGACAGCGGCATTTGAATGGTTAATTAGCCGGCCGCGGCGATCGGCCGCGCCGGCTAATACACGCGGTCCCTGGCTGCACATAGCAACCGGGGACCGCGCTGCAGAGAGGGCTCACGCCGGGAGCCCTCTCTGTTTACTCTTAACGGCCGCATGACGGGTATACCCGTCATGCGTCGTTAAGAGGTTAAAGGGGAACTCCAGGTAGAGGTTTAAAAAAATGAAACTTCTGCAGAAGCATATAGCATTACTTACCTGTCTATGCCAGTTTTGAAACTATTTGTTGTTCTGTATTGTGTTTCTGTCCTTCCTGGTTGAGCAATTCCCAGAATGCAATGCTTTCCCTCAGCTGATCATCACAGTCCCCCACCCATCACACTCAGTAAAATTAGTGCAGCAGCTGCTTCTGGCCATTCAGAGATGGTGGATCACTCAGGGGAATGGGGGATCCAGCCAAGCCTCCTGGGACATCATGCCCTGCCCCTTGTCTGCATCATCAGCCTGTCCTCAGCAAACACACAATGTGAGACAGAGACATGTAATATTTGTCTCCTAAGGGGGAAGAGCAGAAGGAGCAGGAGGCAATGTAAATTGGAACAAGGGCCATTTTTTTTCACTTCTTGGATTTCTATCTGCTACCAGTGTGGCAGAACCGTACACAGATACGGCAATACATGATATAGACACATCTATATAACTTTTAATGTACTTTTAATAGAAAACATTTTTTTCTTATCTGGAGTTCCCCTTTAATGACAGCTCTAATTTAAATAACAGTAACAATTTATTAAATATAATCTTCAGTTCGTACACTGAAGCAGGGCTGTCAACCATGTTTTTATTTTTTCTACACAACTTATCCAATAATCTCAGACAGACCCTTTTTTTCACAAACATATTAAGAAACCATAATGAATGGTAAGCAATATAGAGAATAGTCTTATACATACATTTGCAGCATTTACTGTGACCTTTAAAAGAACAAAAATTACACTCACAGTTTTCACCTCTGCAAGTTCCAGCTTAAACAAAAATCTTGGACATGCTATTTTTTCACAGAAACTGGGTAAAAATTCTAAATTTTTATAAACTGCAGGAATTTACAAAATGTATGGTACAGCAGAAATTGTAACCTTTTTTAAATTCCTAAATCCTTCTCAGCCAACTTAAAAAAAACCCTGCACATTATATAACATAATCCTATAATAATCATAGTTACCTAAAGGCTATGTTCAATGTCTTTTCAGCTCCATTTAAAATTATGTCCGTAATCTTGAGTCTAAAATAGCGAACGTCATTTAGCTGTCTAGCCTCCCCTTACTACAATGACGGCTGTTTGTAAATTATTCTAGTTTGGGGTTAATAATTGCCCTTTGGATGTGTCTTTATTGAAAAGTCCATTGAATTTAACAGTAAAAACTGAGAGGGAACGGTGACAAAAGAAAAACTGTGTGTGAAAAACTAATAAAAAACGTCTGCTGTTTGCAAAAGACGTCCGAAAATAATGATCATGTTCATTATTTTGATGTCCGCGGTAAAAACATCCGTTATTCAATACATTGTGTGCATTGGACGTCCTTCTTCCCATTGACTTAAATCCATTGCCATTACAGTCAAATCGCGGTAATAACGGACGTTTTTATAAATATGAAAATCGGCCGCCTTTTCTCTATTTACAGTAACGAATCGCATCCATGTTAAGTGATTCCATCTTATTTTATTAGTCTATTGCACATGATGATCTATTTCCTTCCAGGTACACAGCATTCGGGTGTTAGTTTTCTGTGATAACATGCCTAGCTGTATTTCATATGCTTGTGCCATCACCGACAGTTTGGCTAGGTGTGATGGATTACCTTTGTGTATCAGAAAGAGGATGTGCCATCTGTTGTAAAAAGTCTATTCTCATAGTGGCTCGTTGCCATGAACTAATGCCCAGATGAGACAATGCTTTTCACAGAATCGGCAACTATTTTTAGCACAAACGTGTAGAAATTCTTGTATTTGCTTTGAAGCACAATACAATTCCTCAAGCTTGCTCAGGTTTTGTACATCAGCCTTACCTCTTTCAGGCACATATTGTTTTAAATTTTTGATGTAGTATGATATTCCTTGAGAGGTAACCTATAGCAATATAAACTATATAACTAAATAAATTAAATTCATAGTTAAATCAAACATTTCATCTTGCAGCCCTATAGACGACCTCATCTGGGCCCACGTCATCCAGGTACTTGACCTTTTGTACAGAAGATTTTAAATGTGTATAGGACAAAGAGAAACAATTTCAGGATGAAAAGTGTAAATGAGTTGATTGATTTTGTGTTATGCTGCTTCTGTCTTTCCATATAAATAGCATCTAATCCGTGGCTATACATCTCTATGCACTATTTTCTCTGCACTTCATTTACAGTCATTGTTTTTGTGAAAAGTACAAAATCATTGGTTGTTGTGTGTTTGATTGGGCCTGATATTCACTTTTAGTATTATAATTAGGTTCACACAGCAGGATTGTCTTTACACTGTTCACCCTATGGTAAAACTGACATGTTACCTATGTTCCTCAAGTCAGTACGATTACAACGATATGCAACTTATGTAACTTTTAAAAATTTTTACCTCTTTTTAAAAAATAAATGTGTTTAAAATAGCTGTATTCAGATCTTTATAACAATTTTATGTTTTGGTCTATGGGGCTATATTGGGGTAATTTTATGTGTCATAATATGTACTTTTTTTATCAATACCTCACTTACATATATGTGACTTTTTGATGATTTTTTTTCTGGATGTGACAAAAAATCAGCAATTATGCATTTTGGCGGGTTTTTGTGCTTACACGGTTCAAGATCAGGAATGGGATAATTTAATAGTTCGGTGATTCTGCTCGCAGCCATAGCAAAGAATTTTTTTTTTTTTAATGTAAAAATGGTAAAGGGGTGGGGGGTGGGGGGGTGGAAACATTGGAACTTGGATTTTCTTAGAATTTGCTTTCTTATGTGATTTGATGGATTATAGGCTGCCATGGAAATGGTATTCAAATATGGTATTTCGAGAGAAACTTTAAAAATAGTGCTATGATGTTTAAGGACGAATTACTGCAAAGAGAAGTATATTCTACACTAAATCTATATGGGTTAAATGAACTTTGCCAAGTGAATGTATTTGAAATTTTTACTTTTTGTTTACACAGTAAGGAACCTTAAATTACCTTTTTTGCATAAATGAATTGTTTTTCATGATGAACCTTTGAACCTAGCGTATTGTTCTGTGCTGTTTTGTAAGACTAACCATTCCAAAAGGCATTGATTGATGTTAATGCTTTATGTTATTATGCCTTTGAGACAGCGTCTAATGGGATTATTTGTATTTGAAGTTTGCTCTCTTTGGTGTTGATGGTTATGCCTGAGGTTGCCGGTGAAAATTGTGCATTGTATATATAAACTGGTTATTTGAAAAGCACATAAGATGTACACTCACCGGCCACTTTATTAGGTACACCATGCTAGTAACGGGTTGGACCCCCTTTTGCCTTCAGAACTGCCTCAATTCTTCGTGGCGTAGATTCAACAAGGTGCTGGAAGCATTCCTCAGAGATTTTGGTCCATATTGACATGATGGCATCACACAGTTGCCGCAGATTTGTCGGCTGCACATCCATGATGCAAATCTCCCGTTCCACCACATCCCAAAGATGCTCTATTGGATTGAGATCTGATGACTGTGGAGGCCATTGGAGTACAGTGAACTCATTGTCATGTTCAAGAAACCAGTCTGAGATTATTCTAGCTTTATGACATGGCGCATTATCCTGCTGAAAGTAGCCATCAGATGTTGGGTACATTGTGGTCATAAAGGGATGGACATGGTCAGCAACAATACTCAGGTAGGCTGTGGCGTTGCAACAATGCTCAATTGGTACCAAGGGGCGCAAAGAGTGCCAAGAAAATATTCCCCACACCATGACAGCACCACCACCAGCCTGAACCGTTGATACAAGGCAGGATGGTTCCATGCTTTCATGTTGTTGACGCCAAATTCTGACCCTAACATCCGAATGTCGCAGCAGAAATCGAGACTCATCAGACCAGGCAACGTTTTTCCAATCTTCTACTGTCCAATTTCGATGAGCTTGTGCAAATTGTAGCCTCAGTTTCCTGTTCTTGGCTGAAAGGAGTGGCACCCGGTGTGGTCTTCTGCTGCTGTAGCCCATCTGCCTCAAAGTTAGACGTACTGTGCGTTCAGAGATGCTCTTCTGCCTACATTGGTTGTAACGGTTGGCTATTTGAGTCACTGTTGCCTTTCTATCAGCTCGAACCAGTCTGCCCATTCTCCTCTGACCTCTGGCATCAACAAGGCATTTCCGCCCACAGAACTGCCGCTCACTGGATGTTTTTTCTTTTTCGGATCATTCTATGTAAACCCTAGAGATGGTTGTGCGTGAAAATCCCAATAGATCAGCAGTTTCTGAAATACTCAGACCAGCCCTTCTGGCACCAACAACCATGCCACGTTCAAAGGCACGCAAATCACCTTTCTTCCCCATACTGATGCTCGGTTTGAACTGCAGGAGATTGTCTTGACCATGTCTACATGCCTACATGCCGCCATGTGATTGGCTGATTAGAAATTAAGTGGTAACGTGCAGTTGGACAGGTGTACCTAATAAAGTGGCCGGTGAGCGTATGATACTTACCTATTCGGGTAAGCTGAGCATCAGCATCGTGCCAGTACTATGAAAATATGGACACTGAGCCAGTCAGGGTCTAGCTTAGCATCCTGTCCTGTCATACTTTTAAACAGAATCTTATGAGGACTTTGCAGATTGTGTATCCGGTAACACCTTTGTCCTGCTGATTTAGTTGATATGAGTTCTGCTGGTATTGATTATTGGACTATGTACTAGTTAGTTGTCTGCTGATTTAGTATATACATGCCCTTCTGGCATCTTTGACCTCTGGCATGTTATTTATCCTTCTGCTTGCTGGTTTTGTCTTCACATGCTCTGCTGGTACTGGCCCGGCCATTCAACCATTCTTTAACTTTGTCAATTACTGTAATCATTGCATGTACACAATAGGAATCTTGCAAGATAAGCTGTACTGTATAACAGGGCAGCAGTTGGAGCAGCATATTTGTGTCAAATATCTCATTTAAAGGGGATCTGTCATGTTCAGAGCCCATGTGTCCAGGAGGAGCTGCCAAGCCGCAGCATGCATACCTCTTTCTACCCCTCCCCCTTCCTTGCTTTGTTTTTTCATTAAAGGGGTATGCCACTCAAATATAACTTTTGATATGTTGCTGCCCATGGTGAGACTAACAATTTATTCCATGATTGTTATTATCTATCTTAGCTCCTTCCCCCAGTTCTCAGATGCTGCTTTCTGCGGAAGACACAAAAAGTGGTGTGTGAGCTTTTCTCTCTGTCTCTCCCTCCCCCACCTCCCTTCTGAGACAGATGATGTAAATAACCCTATTATCTGCAACATTGAAGCTTCTTTGTACGGCTTGGAGGATTAATAACAGTGAGTTCATCGGCAGCGTGAACTCAGAATAACCCACCCAGCATTACAAATAGGATGCAAAATGGTAGAAAGAGCCAGCCAGGGACTTGCATCAGCCGTCTCAGAAGGGATAAGGGGGGGGGGGGATAGAGAGAAAAGCTCACACACAGATTTTTGTGTCTTTAGCTCTAGAGTTATTTTCTGGAGCTGTAAATTCTCCATAGGTTAAGTTTGTATAAAACAGACAGGTGACTATGCAATCTTGGAGACTCAACGAGAGGTGAGTGGTAAGTTGCTCCATGATAAGCCCAGTTGCCTATTTCTTCGTTATGTTTTCAGTTATTGTGGCGCTATTGATACAATATCTTGTTCTCCCAAGATACATGACTTTTGAAAGCAAATATGCAATACAGACAGTCTTGTAAACCCCATGGCTGCTTTCTTCCAGAAACAGCACCACTCTTGGTTTTGCAGTTGATTGGAGTGAATGGAGCTGAATTGTACTGCTGCAAACAATATTCAATATGTTTCTTTCTCCTAACATTACTGTGGGAGAGATGTGTGGCACCCATACATATCAGATTATGTTCGTACAAGCAAAAATCATGCCAAAAACACACATACACAAAAAAACCTAAAAAACACTGCAAAAGTGTGCAGTTTTTATCTCTCACTGATTTGAATAGGAAATGCTCATTTTTCAGAACAGTTCTTCTTGGAAACCCATGAAAGCAATGGGAGCTTGAAAACCCCTAAAATGCCACAAAAACAACCACATCAAAATGAGCATGAAAAGGTGTTTTTTTTGGCTTATGTGTACATGTCTTTAGACTATTTCCCACTCCTGCCAAAACAAGTGTGTGTCCTACTGTTCTCTAATGTGTATAGGGGTCTTAAAGTGGTACTCCGGGCAAATAACATAATTTAACACTGCACTTACAAAGAAAAGTTATATAACATTGCCATTTACACTCATTAAGACAGCTGTAATGTTACCCGTTTTTCAAAGAATCAAAGTCCCACAGGAAGTGATGTAGTTCCTCTCTGTCACAGGGAAACCCGCCCCTCAACACATCCTCTGCCCGCCCCAATCCTCCTCTGCCCGCCCCACTCCTCCTCTGCCTGCCCAGTTTTACAATACATACTATATTATCTGTCGGGCTCCCTCCTCTGCACAGTCAGTCTCCTCTGCTTCTCAGTCCTCCTGGAGATCAGCAGCTGTCTGCAGCATCAGATGTCACAGATCTAATAGGAAGCATTTGGCACCCTTTCAATGCCAGATGCCTGCTAGGAGATCACTGGTGTCTGATGCTACAGGATTCTCCTCCAGAATGGCTGAGAAGCAGAGGAGACCTCGGACACCAGATTCAGCTATAACTCATAGTCCAGCAGCTGACAGCAAGCAGCAACATCTTTCTGGAGCTGAAAGGGTTTGTTTCCATGTTCCCTGGAAGATCCTGGCCGAGTTCAAGCTCCAGAAAGATGTTGATGCTTGCTGTCAGCTGCTGGACTATGTGTCATAGCTGAATCTGGTGTCTGAGGTCTCCTCTGCTTCATAAGCACAATCACCATCATCAAATATCAGCATGGCATGATGGTGGGGGTTGTATGTGTGCAAGCTGGAGTTGCACAGCCTTCAGAACTACTACCACCATCATTGTCTCTTGGACAAGATGCTGGTAGTAATTTTTCAAGCTGTGCAACTCCAGGTTGCACAACCACAACCCTCTGTATCATGCCATATTAAAAGTAGACAATGGTGGCTGCAGTTTTTATTCACTGGACACTCAAATAAGGGGGCTGGGTTGTCAGTATTTACCATTTCTGCTTGTGTAGTGGACTAAGCTGTGCAGTGGGAGGGGAATAGATGGAGGGAGGCTGGGAATAGAGGAGCTAGAGATGGGGGCTGGGTTGTGGCCATGTTTGTGGGTGGGAGGAGGAGATGGGAGGTATACAGAGGCAGGCCAGGGAAACAAGGCATTGTGGGGACTGTAGGAATATGCAGCACACAGACACTGGTCCAAACAGGAAGCTGGAGATGTAATCAGCAGCAACAGGAAACATTGCAGGGGGCAGCGAGAGCAGCCAGAGTGGGAAGAAATGTGACAGAGAGGAAGCCAGTAACCATCCCCCAGTGTGTGAGGAGTTTAGATTTTACAGGGGGTACCTGGAGTACTCCTTTAAAAAAAACCTGTCAGGTCTTCAGGGCCTCACAAACCAGCCTATCATTGAGTAATCATTGTGTCCACCTTCACTAAGTTAGCTGCCAATTTTTGGTGAGGCCAAAAGACTCTCTAAGGCCTCATTCATACGCTCAGTGTTTTGTGATTTTTAGTCTGCTAGCTAATTTTTCACCTGTGGGAAAAAAAAGAAACAATCTGGGATTGCATCCATTTTTATCTCTGTGTCTGTTTTTTTCACAGCACCACATAACATCATCCACGCTCAGGTTCCTGATATGTCTTCCGCCCCCAGATGAAGCAGAGCCAAAAATGTCGGGTCCCCTCCTGGGGGTAGAAGGAGATACTCTGTGCCCCGCTACTCCTTTTCCCCAGAAAACTGCTAAATGAGCCTCTCTGGGAACCCCGTCCATCCCCCCTACCCTGGAAAGCTGCCAAATGTGCTGCTCTGGAAAACCGGTACACTCACCACCCGGAAAGCTGCTGAATGTGCCTTTCTAGAAACCTTGTCTGTCACTCGCAAGCCAGGAGAAAGAAGAACCAGGGGACAATGCCAGTTTAGGTGACTATGTGCTTGCCGACCTGTCAGGTTGTATTGGCGGTGTGCTGGCGGTGGTGGGGGTTTTGGGTGAGGTGGTGCCCGGGACGCAGAATGGCACAGAGTCAGGAGGGGGTGGGGGCTGCAGCAATTCTGTAACACTTGGGGCGGGGGTGATCTTGCTGTTTGTATGCAACATGGGATCGCTCTTTTTCACGAATTTACGGATTAGTAATGTAAACGAGCGATGTCTGCTAGATCAGCGATCGTTTACTGTGCCTATTACATGGCCCAATAATCAAGGGCTGCCCGGAGGTAGTTAGCGATTTCCAAGCAGCCCTTTCCTACATTACCTCTACACGCTCCTGGTGTCTTCCTGGCTTCTCCCCACAGCTGCTGATCCAGTTTCTGAAGTGACAGGTCACTCAGCCAATCACTGGCTTCGGTGGTCCCGGCCAGTGGTCTAATGATACACTTTTCCAGGACTAGCACTATAAATAATGTACATGTTTGATGACTGCTCTATCTGCTTTGACTTTTTTGCAGTAGTTCTAGTATGTGATTAGTACAATAATATTGGCTTTGTTAACCCCTTAGTGCTGCAGCTAGTTTGGTCCTTAATGACCATGCTCATTTTTCAAAATCTGACCTGTCTCACTATACGCTTATATGTCAGAGATGCTTTAATGTATGCTAGCAATTCTGTGATAGTTTTTTCTTAACATGTAGTACTTTATGTTACTGGCAAAATATGATCACTACTTTTTAGTTTTTTGTGTGAAAAACATCAAAATATCATGAAAAATTAGAAAAATTCGCATTTTACGAATTTTGAAATTCTCTGCTTTTTAAAAAAGAAAGTCATAGCACATAAATTAGTTGCTAAGTCACATTAACAATATGTCTTCTTTATTGTGGCTTCATTTCATAAACATATTTCACTTTTTAGGGTAATACAGGGCTTAGAAATGTATGAGCAAATTATCAAAATTTCATGAAAGTTTCCAAAACAAATTTTTTTTAGGGACCAGTTCATTTTTTAAATTGATTTAGGAGACTTGTATACTGGAACCCCCCATATGTGACCCCATTTTGGAAACTACACACTTTAAAGAATTAATCTATGAGTATAGTAAGCATTTTGACCCTACAGGTGCTTGAGGAAAGTATTCACCATTAGGCCGTAAAAAAAAATTACATTAAAATTTTCCAATAATATATCTGCTTAGATTAAAGTTTATCATTATCACAAGGAACATGAGAGAAAAAGCAACCCAAAATTAGTACAACTGTACCCCATATGTGGGCATAAACCACTGTATGGGCACACAGCCGGGCTCAGAAGGAAAGGAGCGCCAATTAGCATTTTCAGTGCAGATTTTGCTGAAGAAATTTCCGAGTGCCAGGTGCGTTTGCAGCGCCCCTGTAGTGCCAGTGGAGTGAATCCCCCCCATAAGTCACCCCATTTTAGAAAGTACACCCCTCAAAGAATACATCTTGGGGTGTGGTGAGAATTTTGACCCCATGGGTATTAGAGGAAAGTATTCAAAATTAGACAGTAAAATTGAAAATCTAGACTTTTTCCAATAATATGTTTGTTTAGTTTGAAATTTCTCAATTTCTCGAAGAACAGAAGAGAAAAGGCACCCCAAAATCTGTTACGCAGGTTCTCCTGAGTACAATAGTACCCCATATGGGGGCATAAACCACTGTTTGGACACATAGCAGGGCTCAGAAGGGAAGGAGCGTCAATTTGCTTTAGCAAAACCACAGCTAGTAATAGTTATTAGAATAGCGCAGTTGCTAAAAAAAAAAAAAAAAATCTATTTGAGATTACAGGTAATCTGGAGGTGGTTATGGCTATCTGTTGTGGTTACAGGCTATCTGGGGTGGTTACAAGCAACCTCTGGTGGTTAATGTCAATGTGAGATGGTTATGGGCTATCTGGGGTGGTTACAAGCAACCTGTGGTGGTTATGGCTATCTGTTGTAGTTACAGGCTATCTGGGGTGGTTATAGGGGCAGTTTCGGGTAATCTGGGGTGGTTATGGGTAAAATGGGAGTGCTTATGAATAATCTGGCGTAGTTACTTGTAATCTGGCGTGATTATGGGCAATCTGGTGTGGTTATGGGCAATCTGGGGTGTGTACAGACAATCTAGGGGGGTTACGGGCAAAGTGCAGTGGTTACGGGCAAAGTGTGGTGGTTGCAGGCAAAGTGCGGTGGTTACGGGCAACGTGCAGTGGTTACGTGTAATCTGGGGGTGGTTATGGGCAATCTGGGGGGTTATGGGTACTCTGGGAGTATGCTGAAGGTTGTGGGGGAGTGGATCAGCTCACCTGGGAATGGCAGACAATAGGCTCCCTGGATGTTTGAGGGGGATGGGTGGGTGCACGGATCCCACACGCGGCCGAGCGTGGATTCACAGTAGAAATGGAGGGAAGAAGAGAGGTATACGGTCCAGCACTCCAAGATGTTCGGGAAAAATGGACTAGTAAAACATAACTTTTAATCTATACTGTTAAAAATAACATGTTAAAACCAACGCGTTTCGCGCCATGGCGCTTAATCATGGTTGTCAACTCTGGGAGTAAACTGGGAGTAAACTGCAATTATTACTCTAATAAAAGTGTTTTATATTTTTTTTGTATGTTGTTCACTTTTTTTTTTTTACTTTCACATTTATTTTTACTATATTACAATGATCATTTCTATCACAGTAATCATAGTTCAGTGACAGGGACCAAATTTGTGGGGGGGTGGGGGCGACTTGGGGGGGGGGCACACTATCACTTTTTATCCCCTGTCACCTATGATTTATGGTGACAGGGGATAAAAAGTGCATCCCTGCAGTGGGCACTAGTGATCAGCGGTATATAGTATGTACCGCTGATCGCTTGTACCGGGACTACTCAGGGTGGCGGAGAGAATGGGGCTTTGAATATTTTTTCACTTCCATCACTGTGAACAGACATAGTCTGTTCACAATGATGGCGGCCCGGGGAGGGGAGGGTTAGTGATCGGCCATAAGGGGGTTAATCTGCGGGGTGGGGGGAGACTTTATTTAATCACCTCCCACCGTGGATTTAGGGTGAGAAAAGATGAAAGTCAGCAGCGGCAATGCCCGGTACCAGTGGTCGCCGATGTAACTTTAATAACAGCAATCGTGGTGCAGGGGGCAGCTGGTACGGACTCCACACACTGCCCAGACCACTTAGCTACCTATGGTAGCTGGGGGACGGGGTGGGGGCCTTACTGGCGCCGCTACCTTATTCTCTGCCATCGCCTTAAAAAGCTGATGGTGACAGAATATAGCCCTTTAGTGACCACCGTGAAAAGCCGTATCGGCAGTCACTAAGGGGTTAATACTACAGTATAGATTATTTATCTTTTGTGCTCCATTATATCATATATGTTGGAGCTCTCCATGCTATTATTCTCCATATATAAGCTGTTTGTTGTATGTAATTGATCCACTCAGGCAGTTTCAGCTTGGGTAGAATATGATTGAAACTGGTAGATTTAAGACTAATGAATTTCATGTATAATTCTGATCCTGCTTTAGATAAATGTCAGCAAACGAATTGTGTACAGGTTCATTTGATTATACTATAAATCTTTTATCATCAAAATGCTCCTTCCTAATGGTTTTAAGCACAGCCAGTTTAAACATTGCTTTGCTTATATATATATATATATTTTTTTTTATTACTATTACATTACATATCCATCTGTATACTCCTACCACTTATTGACAAATTACATTGGGTGTTCTATTTAATTTTAGCACTGCAGATGTCTTTTACCAAATAAATTTGTCTATTTACAGCATGAACTGTTTTTTATCTTGTGCACAGTTTATATTATATTAGCAGGGAAAAGGTACTGAATCATTTTTATTTAATTTGGCCAACATCCTGATCAACATCATCACCCAAATTTGTCTTATTCCGACATAAACAAAGCACTGTACACAGACATATTAACATATTAACCCTATACCCTCAAAGAAGAACAAAAATTAGTCTTTGTTTTCATTCCTTCTTTGCTCTTAGGGTCAGTTCACACTAAGCAAAACAGATGGAATTCTGTGGTGGAGCTCCCCGTTGTGGAATCCTGCCTACCTCGGTGTCACGCAACGTCTCTATAGGATGGCTCGCGCGCCTCCGCTTCTGTCACTCTCTGCTCAAAGAATTACAGCAGCAGTATGCTGCCACAAAAGTTAAAGCAGCAGTATGCAAACACTAAGACACGTAAACATTGAATATATACAACATTTTGAACATTTACATTACTGCTATTATATTATGTTATTATGAGCTCTGAAGGTGGTAGTCCCGCCCCCAGTGCACCAGAACAACTTATTAGCATAAGGCTTAAACTCCTTATATGACGCAAATGGCGCTGGGGATGTACATTAGATATCTGTCTTCCCTAGCCCTCTCAATCAAATGCCTGTCTGTTGTTTTGCATAGACAGAAGAAAGTAAGCCACTGCTTAACACCTCTGGTTTCCACTTATTTCCCATGAGAAAAAAAACATCCATGCAGGTTGAAAATCTAACCCACTTCCACCTTATGCCTTTATGATTCACTACACACTTTCTGCACCACAACACTTTAATTGACAATTTATGGCATGTTATGTCTCTCAATATCAAGCTGTTAGACATTCCAATAAATGTTTAAAACTCTTTAAAGGGGTTGTCCAGCGAAAATCTTTTTCTTTCAAATCAACTGGTGTCAGAAATGTATATAGATTTGTAATTTACTTCTATTAAAAAGTCTCAAGTCTTCCCATACTTATCAGCTGCTGTATATCATGCAGGAAATGGTGTTTAATTTCCAGTCTGACACAGTGCTCTCTGTTGACACCTCTGGTTGAGACAGGAACTATCCAGAGTAGCATCAAATCCCCATAGAAAACCTCTCCTGCTCTGGACAGTTCCTGTCTCGGCCAGAGGTGTCAGCAGAGAGCACTGTGTCAGACTGAAAAAAGATAACACCATTTCCTGCATGACATATAGTAGTTAGTAAGTATGGGAGGACTTGAGATTTTTAAATATAAGTAAATTACAAATCTATATAACTTTCTGACACCAGTTGATTTAAAAGAAAAATATTTTCGCTGAACAACCTCTTTAAGTGCTATACTCCCTACACCTCTACATGCTAAGCTCAATTTTCTGCAAAAACATGACTTATTCGAGCACTATCAAACATGTTACCATATCCTCTTAATACAGTAGACCCCTTACAATATTGAATGTCTACGACAAAAACCTGGATTCTTAATGGCAAGTGACTGCAGAGCAACATAAAAGGGAGTATGGATGTCTGTTAACACGGCGCTGTACTGCAGATATATGTCTAAGCAGCTTAATAACTCTGAGGCCCCATGCCTCTATTTATAACACTTTAGAGTAATAATAATAATAATGAATTCAGTGCTAGGACCACTATGGATTAGACTATGATGTGACTAATAAGTGTTATAGCTACTGTAGATAATGTAACATTTGTTAACAAACAAAACAAAACATTATATAGTTGTAACAGTTATGTAGATATCGTTCTCCAGCGGGAAGAGGGCCAAATATACTAGCAGGACACCATTAGCATATGCGGCACTCTCCCCGCTGGATCACAATATCTACATTACTGTTACAACTTTATTATCAGTTTTGTTTGGTGATAACTGTTACATTATCTACTGTAGCTATAACACTTATTAGTCACATCATAGTCTAATCCATAGTGGTCCTAGTGCTAAATACATTATAAATAAAATAAATAAATATTATTATTATTATTATTATTATTATTATTATTACTCAGGAGTATCAGTGTTTGCTAAGAAGCTAATGAGCTGAGACACATACAATCAGGGGAGTAGCTAGGATTCACGGGGCAAAAAACTGTAAGGGCCCTCCTCTCCTATGCACAAGACAAAGCACTTGCATATATATATATATATATATATATATATATATATATATATATATATATATATATATGCATATATATATATATATATATATATATATATATATATATATATATATATATATATATATATATAGGCTTGGTGATGTGGCCAAAAAAATAGAATCTCTTATGGCCAGAGGCAGAATCCTGCCTACAGCTACAAAAGTGACTGGCAGAGCAGGGAGCCAATGGCTGCTTGCTTTCTCAGTCCACTGTTTTTAACTATAAGGAGCCCATATTGTTAAATGCATAGATGCAAGAGCAGACTACCATCTGCTTAACCCCTATGCACCGCAGTGTGTAAGTGACCTAAAGTTCAGAATAAAAGTTCAGAATAAAAGGCAGAGAGAAAGGTCAGATAGGTCAGGGGTTATCAGTGTAGTGATGCAGAGATCTCTTTGTCTTCTGCTTGTTAACCCTTTTTTGTGTAGCAGCATGTAAGTGTACATTAGGTCACTTACACACTGCAGTACATAAGGGGTTAAGCAGAAGGACACAGGATGCTCTTATCTTCTCCCCCTCCCAAGCCCTCCTGCTGCACGGGCCCCATAGCAGCTGCCTACCCTGCCTTGTATGGTAGCTACGCCACTGCATACAATGTATACCTTGCTGCACCTCTACTTAGTTTATGTTACACCCAATGCAATGGAGCCATGGAAACTATGTACTGGATAGGAGGCTTCCATTGTATGCCTCTTGCTTAGTGAACACTCACTTGGTCGCATGCAAAGCTTCTAGGTCAGCAATTTTCAGAGTGTAAGTAGAGATACATACAGCTTTGCATATGCCTCTGGGTGACACATATTGAACTGAGCACCAGGCATACAGTGTATCCAACATGTCAAACATCTCTCTCCACCTGTATCACGTGTTGTTCAGTTCAGATGACTTTAGTATAAGGTGTATAGGCATCTTGATGCAGAGGCATAAGAAAGAGCATGCTGTCATGGCAAAGCATTAATTTCTAACCTTTCTTATTTCAGACAATGAATTATTTATGTGATCATTTAAACTCTCTGGCACTGGAACAATTGTTACCATGGAAAAAAGGCTTGTAATTGTATTAAACATTGTTACAATTTGCCATTTTATTGTCCTAATTCTAAACCTTTGAAGCTGGTTATTGATAAATTGTAGGGAGAGGAAATGAATAAATAAAGGTGTTAGCAACTTACCTGACTTTGCATCAGCAGCGGTCTCCTGTGCTCAGGGCGCGCGGACAAGACGCCGCTGATGGTAATCTGTACACTGACCTATTTCTCTGCTCAGGTTGCCTCTGTTGTGTTCTCTGGCAATTGCAGGGTTAACCATGGTTTGGCTTGCATTCTGTGACAGGCAGGTTTGCTCCCAGTGTGTGTGTGTGTGTATGTGTTTCAGGTGTCTTTGGTTGGAGATTAGGGGCTGGGCCAATCCTGTCCTGAACCAGATTCCTGGTTCCTCATATAAGACAGTCTGTGTCTGTAGGAGTTGCTGGGTATTTTGGTGTGTATCCACACAGTGTCTCAGCTCCCTGGTTTGTATTGTCTCCTGTTTCTGACCTTTTGGCTTGTTCCTGGACCTTCCTTGTTTGCTGCTTGCCCTGATCTTCCGCCTGTGTTCTGACCTTGCTTTTGCCTTGTGACTCTGTACCTCTGCTACCTGACAGTGTATGACCCGGATTGCTGACCTTTCTTTATTGTGTTTTGTTTGTCTTGTTTTGTCTTGTGTTTCACCTACTCAGTGTAGGGAACGTCTCCAAGTTACCCGCTGTCATCTAGGGCAGATTGTGGTAAGTAGGCAGGGGCACTGGATTGGGTCAGTTCAGGGCTCACTTGTCTGTGTCTCTGCTCTTGTACCTGACTAGTCATTACAAAAGGAAACTAGATATAAAGAGGTGGTTTTGTAAGTATAGGCATTTAGCTCTGTTGTGGGTATGGCCAATCACTAATAAAATATTTACTGAGAACAGATTATTTGAAGGGTATTTTCCCTAAAATCAAAATCTCCTCAGCTATGTGAATTGTTCAGTGGCCGTGCCATGTTACTGAAGCTGAGCTCCCATTCACTTCAATGAATTTGATTGTCAGAGTAGCTGATGGACTAAGGGGGATTGTGTTGCCTGTTGTTGATACCCCGGAACAAAATGTAACAAAAAAACAAACAAAAAAAAATGAGTAAAGCAGTAGTACTGGCCTAGAAAAGAGTTTTGTACTGAATTCCTATAAAACATCAAAATATTAACATTGAATTTCCATTTAATTAAAATTGTCTTCAGTGAATGGAACAGAGTAGATTAATTGGTTAAAAAAAACTTCATATACCAGACATCATTTATATTGCCTCTATACCTGAGTTTGTGTCCTGCTCTAATTTACATGTGTATCACACTTCGTTATGATTATGTACCATCTGTACAGTATATGTCAAGTACATAGGCTTTCAATTAAGCTAATTTCTGTAGTACATAAACATGACAGATATTTTTTGGCACTGTCTTTGAATTGCTATATGATCTAATGTCCCGTTGGCCCTTATATTTTAGTGCTGATCTAATTACAACCAGTGCTACATTATTTAATTTGTTTGTTGTAAAAAAACAATCAGCTGTTACAATTTGTTACGACTGTGAAAAGTGACTTTATGCATGAAGCATTTCCACTTTTTAAGACTAAATTTATTATAAGAATCAGATCCAATCATGCTTTGCACTCCTGTGTCACAAATATACAAAGTAATATAAATATATTCCCACTGGACTTCTACTCTTTGGTATGAAAATTCACTTAGGAGCAAAGAAATTGCTGTTGGTCAGGGTTAGAGTTAGCAAGTTGTAACTGGAGACTTCATCTTTGGCAAACGACAAACCAGTTTCCATAACCCTTTTCACTAATACTGTAATTACTGTACAAGATTCATAGTTGCTTCCTTCCCTGAATGTATATACTATATATTATATACTATGTTGTACAAAATACCAACCGGTTTAGATAACCCTTCTCACTATCACTTGGACCACTGTACAAGATTCATGCTTGCTTCCTTGCCTGAATGTGAGAACTCCTGCTAAGAAAGAATAAAGATGGCTGTATACCGTTCATTGTTGGTCAAACCTGACAATTTTGCCCATATCAGCTATCTACTGTGCACAGTATAAAGGCCTTCAGACTCCCCTCCTCCCATATCAGCTATCTACTGTGCACAGTATAAAGGCCTTCAGACTCCCCTCCTCCCATATCAGCTATCTACTGTGCACAGTATAAAGGCCTTCAGACTCCCCTCCTCCCATATCAGCTATCTACTGTGCACAGTATAAAGGCCTTCTGATTCCCCTCCAAAGATGTATGTTAGTAAGAAAAGGATATTTTTGGATTTCAACATGTCAGATCATTTTGTATTCTCCCTTTCACCCTCATATTGCTGTGTGTATGGTGTTTTTTCCCCCCTGCGCTTTTGCACCCATTTGGTCCAGCAACTATGCCATGTGATGGCAGAGGAAAAGGAAGTTCAGTCATCTTGGTGCACACAAAAAACACTAGTCCAAGTCCAACATAAATTTAAAAACGCAAACATGAAAACAAACAAAAAACAACAACGCCATGCACCACATTGGTGTTTTTTCTGGCTGTTTTGAGGGCCAGAAAAAAAACACAAAGAAGCTAAGTGTGAGGGCACACTAAAGGCACATGGTCTAGCATATGGCACCCCCACCCCCATTTTCAAGAACTGAGACCTGAACGTCCTGTAAGAATGCAGCAGTGCTGTGCACATGTGTGACGGCTGCTCTATTCCTTTTTTTATAGTGGCTCCAATAGAGAATGTATAGAGTTCCATTCTGATTGGAGATTCAGGTCCCTATTCTAGACATTGCAGTGGTCCCAACAGTTGGCTCTCTCATGATCAGACAGTTTTCTTCTATGCTAAGGATAGGCCATAGGTTCAAAATGTAGGAAGCCCCTTTAAGACAAAGGAATAAGTTAAATTCCAACATATGTTGAATGTGTTTTTCCCTTAGAACCACCACACTTATCAATGCTAAATATCCACCATAGTATACATGGCTTCTCAAAATTCAAGTGAATAACGCTGAGCTGCAATATGTCAAACAGGCTAGAAAAGTTACGGGGAAAAATAGTCCAAATATATTCCACGGCACAACGGATAACTTTTAGATAACATGTGTAGATAACATGTGCAGCACAGCAAAATTCAAAGGGTGCAACGTTTCGACGGTCTCAGCACCGTCCTTTTCAAGCATGGGGAAAAATATATATATTTATATCTATTTTTACTTATCCCAGACAATCCCTTTAAATACAATAATGAAAGTATGTGCAAAGCCCCAACTTGCTTAGATGTAATTGCGATTGCATATGAATGAATGAGGTGTAATGAGTATAAAAACAATTTAAACCTGACAAATCGGTATGACCTGCACAATATAATTCTCAAATGTTTTCACATTATATAAAGTTACAACAGTTGGTTATAAAGAATTAGGATAAATGCTCAGACTCTGGAGATTTGTGGCTGGCTCCTAAAAGATTCAATTGTTTTTGTATCTTCATATTTGGAGTGCACTGCATTAAATGATAAGAAAGAAAAAAGGAGGAATTATTTGCCATTGGCTTCGTCTTGGATATCTCTGAACTATTATATGGCTTGAATCAAACACAAGAATAATTCATTAGGAGAAATTGAGCTTTGTAAGGCAAATCTAGTCTGATTAAACTACAAAACAATTAACTGAGCATATGATTCCAGAAGGACTGATTGGCACTATCTGCAATTGTAGTTTAATGCAATCTATGGGATTTACAAAGAAGAATGCTTCATGGAAAAGAATATATGAAATCAAAAGAAGTGCTCAATAGTGTCTGTGCTTTATACTTCATGATGAAGATGGAGCCTGGCATCATAGAAATGGCTGCGGATTTCCAAGTTCATCAATTAAACAGCAGGTAGGATTTAATAATTTAAAGTAAGGTTGCCTGTATTGGCTCCACACATTCTGCTTCCCTGGTGACAAGAAAATGTAATAAAGACTTCCTTAATTATTGTATGTCTTTATTAACACAGATTTCATGTAAAACCCTCAGTATCAAGAGAACTATATAATAAAGGATATTCTTAGCATGTGAAGTAATAAAGAACCTTGTAACAGGATAAATTATAATAATACATGACCATCTGCATTTAGGATGTTAATCTCCATACTATAATCAATCTCAATAAATTCAATAACTATGGCTTCAAAATTTATTGATTCAATGGATTAAATAAAAATGGGAATCTAGTGTATTTTTATTATTAGGGTCTCCACTTCTGGGACAGCTACTACTACTTTCATTATTACTATGTGTAGAATAAATAGATCTTGCTACATTTACAAGCCCTACCCCTTTGCAACCTTATGATAGAAGGGGCACTTTTGTGAAAAACGTTTTGCAAGCAGTTTTGTAATATACGGTATTTTCTGGCGTATAAGGGGACTGGGTGTATAAGACGAGCCCTGACTTTTAAAGGGAACCTGTCACCCCCGTGCCGGGGTGACAGGCTCAAGACCCCCCGCTACAGCCCCCTATACTCACCTGATCCCGCCGGGTCCCGCTTCTGGAGATGGTCGGGTTACGGAGATATCAGCCGCTGCAGTCCAACGCTCATAGAGAATGACGGAGCGCGGGACTCTCCTGTCATTCTCTATGAGCGTTAGACTCATCTCTCAGCGCGCGCGCCGGGCTGCAGCGGCTGATATCCCTGGGACCCAGCGGGATCAGGTGAGTATAGGGGGCTGTAGTGGGGGGTCGAAAGCCTGTCACCCCGACACGGGGGGTGACAGGTTCCCTTTAAAGAGATTATCAGGGGTTTGCCTTATACGCCAGGAAATGTTAACCCCTGCGGTCAGGCAGGGGTTAACTGCAGCTAAATTAATAAAACAACAAACAGTTAACTCACCTGGGCCTGTTCCCGGCCTCCGTGCATCTTCTTCTCCGCTCCTGTTCCCGACACAGCCATTGTGTCGTACACTGACTGCGCTGGGGATGCCCAAAGCTCTCCTTAGCAGCCGAGTGTCTAATCGGAGATGCTCGGCTGCTCGAGAGAGCTTCAAAAGAATGACAGAGGCTTTGGGCGAAAAAGAAGATGCACGGAGGCCGGGAACAGGCCCAGGTAAGATTTTTTTTTTTTTTTTTTTTTAAATGGTCGCCCCATACGGTGGGTATGTGAGCCATTTTATGGGGCGACCATACCCGGCTTCTGACAAGATTTTGCGGGGTTAAAAAGTTGTCGCCGGTAAAAACAGTACTCTCTTTTGTATGTTTAAATTAACATTATATGAATGGCCACTAGGTGTCTCCCTTCCTGACAAACTGGGTCCATGCTGCCTCAGTGCCGATATTTGGCTGACAGCTGTATTTAAATAGTGCTTGTCCCCCTATGCGATCATGGAGGGGAGATCCCTTCTTCTGAGTGTTCCGGGGCTCAGCGTCAGAATGACACTGATCCCGCCTCGGCAATCAATGTACCTGATCTGCTGCAGGCCAGACTAATATAGCACTAATCTAATGGATTAGTGCTGTATTATGTATACTACACTGATCTATTTGATATATAAAGTTTTTTTTTATTAATAAAAAATATTCTCCCCATATAAAAGTTTAAATCATCCCCCTTTTCCCATTTTAATAATAAAAAAAATAAACGGTATTTCAGCATGCGTAATCGCCCAAACTATTAATTTATGACATTCCTGATCATGCACGGTAAACGGTGTAAGGGCAAAAACCTACCAAAGGGCAAACTAGTGCATTTTTGTTTACTTAAATCCGGAATTTTTTTTAATAAAAAGTGATTGAAAAGTTACATATACGCAAGCAAGGTACAGATAGCAAGAACAGATCATGGCGCAAAAAATAACACCTCACACAGCCCCATAGACCAAACAATAAAAGCATTATAACGATGGAATAGAGCAATTTTCAATTTTAAAAGATATCAAATAAAATAAAAGTTCTACAAGTTACCTATCATTGTAATTGTACTGACTTGAGGAACATAGATAACATGTCAGCTTTACCATATAGCAATTGGCAAAAAACACGAAACCCCTCAAAATAGAAAGAATTGCACCTTTTTTTTCAATTTCACTGCACAGATAATTTTTTTCCAGTTTCACAGCATATTTTATGGAAAAATTTAATCTGTACAGTGGTCCCCCAACGTACAATATTCATTGGTTCCAGGACAACCATTGTATGTTGAAACCATTGTGTGTTGAGACCAAAACTCACTGGAAAACTGTTAATTGGTTCTGAAGCTCACAAGATGTTATCCCAAAATGAGAAAAATGGAAATTTATAGGAAAATAGGCAGCTAACTACCATGGATAAAACAAGTCCTTACAAACAACAGTCAGAAAGACCTGCTAGAGAACACAAGTTACTTTCTATATAGCACACTGGAGTGTTTTTGGGGTCCTATACAGATCACACAGGGTCCCAGAAAAATAAAATGAAGCCGCCCATACTTCGTGCCCAAAGGAGCAGCTCATCCTGGTACAGGTAGAGAGCAGCACAGGACATGTAGTATCACACTGTACTGTAGAGAAACACTTCTAGGCTGCGTTCACAACAACGTATATTTCAGTCAGTATATGTATATTTCAGTCAGTATATTTCAGTCAGTATTGCAACCAAAACCAGGAGTGGATTAAAAACACAGAAAGGCTCTGTTCACACAATGTTGAAATTGAGTGGATGGCCGCCATATAATGGCAAATATTTGCTGTTATTTTAAAACAACGGCTGTTATATTGAAATAATGGCAGTTATTTACTGTTATATGGCGGCCATCCACTCAATTTCAACATTGTGTGAACAGATGCTTTCTGTGTTTATAATCCACTCCTGGTTTTGGTTGCAATACTGACTGAAATATACGTAGTGTGAACCCAGCCTAGACAGTATGCACTTTATTAATACTGTAATTTTGCCCATAAAAAGGCCACTTCCTTTGGTCGATCAATGATTTTTTTTTTTTCATGTGCCGCAAATCCTTACTGTCCATAGCATTGTATGTTGAGTCTGGTCTCAAGTTACAATGGACCAGAAAGGACCATTGAATGTTTAAAATATTGTATCTTGAGGCAATTTTTAAGTCGAGGAACCACTGTAATTGCAAAGTATAGTTGATGTTGCAAAAAATAAGGGATCATATGGGTCTATAGGTGAAAATATGCAAGCGCTATGGCCTTTTAAACACGAAAAGGGCAAAAATGAAAATTGGCCCAGTCCTTAAAGGGTTAAGGTTTTCGACCAATGATCATTTAAAATGAAATTAGAAAATTGCCATAAACAATCAAAGTTACAAATGGTATAACTGCACCTGTACCCAGTAGAGAAGAGGACATTAGAGGATGTACTGTACATGTCTCAAATCCCAACTCTGCTCATGGTCATTGTATGGGGTGGGGGGGTGGTGGGGGTAATGTTCGTGTAATGGTCATCTTTGTAAAGTGGGTGTTGTTTAGTAATGTTTGGTAATGTGTATCATAGTGACATAGTGGCTGTATTATTTGTTACTATCGTGACCAAGCATGTGGTCGCATGGTTAAATCCCCCATTACAGCTTCTTGATAGCCCCTCAGATATGTGGCCTATAGTTTGTCTGACAATTCAGTTAATATTCACATTTATGGGAATACCAGGTGATGGATGTGTTGACAAGTAATGTTCCGTATTAGGTATACACATCCTATCATATAAAACATTTACACCCCTGACTGTTATAGATGAGGTTACATGTTCAAACTCTCAACTGTGAAAAGGTTATTGAAGTATTAAAAAGCAGCCATTTACTGGTAAATATTTTATGTACAAAAATAATCAAACTAGTAAGTATAACAGCACATAATTAATATCACTGTATCCAAAATAGTCCAAAGTATTATGTTAGAATATTTAACTACAATATCCAACATCATTAAAAGTACATGTGTGTTTGAGAAAAATAAATTTAGATTGGGAGCCCCACAGGGGACCTGGACTGGTACGATTCTCTGTATAGTATGTTGTTATTATAGGAAGAACTGGAAAGAAATACAATATAGAGACAAAGTGATGTTATACCTGAACACATTTTTACTTATCTAAGCAGAAAAATGGAGTTCAAGACTACATATTATTATACCCTGGTGGAACGTTATGATTTCCCTACACAAACAAATAAACTATAATAGCCCTAGGATAAGCAAGAGGTTATGATGTATTTCTTGCATATAGACAACATCCCAGGAGGATTAGGTGTAGAGTAAAATTCAACTGTCCAACTTTACGAATTGTTTGTAGACATTTCACACTTGCAATGTTTATATAAGGGAAATTTCTATCTATCTATCTATCTATCTATCTATCTATCTATCTATCTATCTATCTATCTATCTATCTATCTATCTCTCTATCTATCTATCTATCTATCTATCTATCTATCTATCTATCTATCTATCTATCTATCTATCTATCTACCCATGTGCCCTGCTCTGTGTATGCGCTGCATACAAGCCTGGAATCTGGGGGCGTGTCCTGTTGCTGCACAGCAGGATAAACTGCCACTTCCAAGATGGCTGCTCTCACTAGTGGTTTCCATGGTGACACAATCATACCAAAATTTACAGCCAAAATGCTTTCAAAGGTAACTTTTTATATAGTACACTATATTTACCTGCCCACTGCTGTTATATACCTTACTGTACTCAATTGCTCAGAGAATTTCAGAAATTTTGGAGTTAAAAAAAAGAAATGTCCTCATACGTCAGTAATCTTAATTATATTTTTATTAAATTCAAGACAGTTGTAACACCATTAGTAGGCGCTATGATAGAAAGATAGATAGGGGGTGGGGTAAGGGCAGGGGGGGTAAGGAAAGAGAGGGGAAGGGATGGGGAGAGGTTTAGATGAAGCATCTCCTTATACCTCTAATTGCTGGGTATGTGGGGCCAACCAGAGCATATGATCCTGGGGGGCTCACCAATAAAGAGCCAGTGAGAAAAGACATATCAGTCAGTGTTAGTGCAGGTTCTAAAGCTGGGGGCCCACTAGAGGATCCTCAAGTATTAAAAAAAAAAAAGTAAAAATACAAAGTCTGCCCATTTTCTTTCTCCCTCCAGTGTAGATTTGATGGCCCTTGTGGGGCACTCGGCAGGGTCCATTCATTTTCCAAAGCAATCACTGTATTAGATGATTGATCTGTGACTATGTGTATAAGTAATTGCTGTGCTTGCTGGTGCCCCCTGGTCTCTGCGTATGTATTAGAAATATGGCAGGAAATATAGGCATATATACAAATAGGTGTAAACATAATAAACATAACTTAATGAAAAGGAAAGTCAAACATGGACATACAGACTGTGCAACAGCTTTCAATAAAGTCAAGAGAAAACAGGATGTGTATAAAAGTATAGGTACTTGAGACCTTCTGCTTCTATCCCTTGGACTTTTTCCCCAGGTTATAAATGCGTAACGCTCCAATGAGGGATATTAATAATTTGACAGTTACAGCTGGAGTGTCAGCGAAGCCAGACATCTTTTGCCCTTGGACACTCCCACTACTTAAAATATATAAAATAATTTTGTTCTTTATTATTTTATTCAAACACCGGAAACTTACTATAGGAAAAGAATGTCTTTAAAGCAATGGTAGCTAAAAGACCTATACAGTGGTCACTAAACTTACAATGGCCTCAGGTTACAATATTTTTGCATACAATGGTTCTTTCTATTATACAAAAAAAGGAGGTGGGAGCTGCTGTATATCTATACACTGGATGCTGCCTATGTTCCAACCACAGAACACACTATAAATAGACAAAGAGAAACAACAAATAGCACACCCACAAACATATGAAAGATCTATTAAATTCTCAATAACATCTTTATTGTCACTTCAAAAAACAAAAGCAAATAAACAAACACTTAAAAACACCTAAAAACCCAGTAAGGGTAAACCATCACAGGGAAAATGCATGAAAGTATACATGTCGTTTCCACCGCATCCCAAACAGTAGTAAATCCAGGCCCTGTATATTACATACCAAAATACATCTGACACTCATAATAAATACCTTTTTAAAGTACAAGTGCCCACATAAATAAATAAATAGAGTCATAAGTGGAAAAAATTCATCAAAAACCTACAAAAAGTGACCATGTACTAAAGCACCCTAATACCAAAGAGTCAATGGGGCTCCGGACTGCAGACCCAGGTTCTTTCGGGACCATCTCAACTTGAGACCAAACACAACATACGATTCCACAGACCAGGGCCGGCCTTTGGGGTGTGCGACCTGTGCACTTGCACAGGGCGCCTCACTCCCGGCCAGCTAGGGGGCGCTTTGGCAGATAGAGAGCTGCACTGCACATCTATGGACGTTAGATGTGCTGCCTGTCTGCTGGAGCGCCCTTCCAGCTGGCCGCCTGCCCTCTTTCATGCCTGGTCGGCTTGCTGAGGGCCCCTGCTGGATTGAGGAGGCTCCAGCAGCTGCCAGACATAGGGAAGAGACCGGCTCCATCCCCCCTCCCCCTCCTGCACTCTCCGTGGATGCCCCCCCTCCCTCTCAGCAGCTCCCAGGCTGGACATACCACAGAAGATCCAGTGAAGAGCTGTGGCCCCCTCTTCTCTGTCCTGGTCCCCTTCCCCCTGCAGTGATGTCTGCCCCCTCCTTTATACAGCTCTGCAGTCGGTGCAGAAGGTAAGGGGGAAGGCCTGCAGGCTGCAAAGTCATGAGGAGAGGAAGATGGAGATAAGTGCCCTCCTGGAGCCTTGAGGCCAGCATGAAAAGTAAGTGTCTGTGAATGTCTGTGTGATGGGCCTGTCTGTGTGTGTCTGTGTGTGTACATAGCTCTGTCATGTGTCTGTGTGTGTGTATACATAGCTCTGTCATGTGTCTGTGTGTGTGTGTACATAGCTCTGGCGTGTGTGTGTGTGTGTGTGTACATAGTTCTGTCATGTGTCTGTGTGTGTGTGTGTACATAGCTCTGTCATGTGTCTGTGTGTGTGTGTGTGTACATAGCTCTGGCGTGTGTGTGTGTGTACATAGTTCTGTCATGTGTCTGTGTGTGTGTGTGTACATAGCTCTGTCGTGTGTGTCTGTGTGTATATGGCTCTGTCATGTGTGTGTGTGTACATAGCTCTGTCATGTGTGTGTGTGTGTGTGTGTGTACATAGCTCTGTCATGTGTGTGTGTGTGTGTACATAGCTCTGTCGTGTGTGTGTGTGTGTACATAGCTCTGTCATGTGTGTGTGTGTGTATACATAGCTCTGTCGTGTCTGTGTGTGTGTACATAGCTCCGGCATGTCTGTGTGTGTGTATACATAGCTCTGTCATGTGTGTGTGTGTACATAGCTCTGTTGTGTGTGTCTCTGTGTGTGTATATAGCTCTGTCATGTGTGTGTGTACATAGCTCTGTCATGTGTGTGTGTGTGTATACATAGCTCTGTCGTGTCTGTGTGTGTGTACATAGCTCCGGCGTGTCTGTGTGTGTGTATACATAGCTCTGTCATGTGTGTGTGTGTATACATAGCTCTGTCATGTGTGTGTGTGTATACATAGCTCTGTCATGTGTGTGTGTACATAGCTCTGGCGTGTGTGTGTGTGTGTACATAGCTCTGGCGTGTGTGTGTGTGTATACATAGCTCTGTCGTGTGTGTGTACATAGCTCTGTCATGTGTGTGTGTGTGTGTACATAGCTTTGGCGTGTATGTGTGTGTATACATAGCTCTGTCATGTGTGTGTGTACATAGCTCTGGCGTGTGTGTGTGTGTACATAGCTCTGGCGTGTGTGTGTGTGTGTATACATAGCTCTGTCATGTGTGTGTGTGTACATAGCTCTGGCGTGTATGTGTGTGTGTACATAGCTCTGGCGTGTGTGTGTGTACATAGCTCTGTCATGTGTCTGTGTGTGTACATAGCTCTGTCATGTGTCTGTGTGTGTACATAGCTCTGTCATGTGTCTGTGTGTGTGTACATAGCTCTGTCATGTGTCTGTGTGTGTGTACATAGCTCTGTCATGTGTCTGTGTGTGTGTACATAGCTCTGTCATGTGTCTGTGTGTGTGTACATAGCTCTGTCATGTGTCTGTGTGTGTGTACATAGCTCTGTCGTGTGTGTGTGTATAGATAGCTCTGTCATGTGTGTGTGTGTGTGTACATAGCTCTGGCGTGTATGTGTGTGTGTACATAGCTCTGTCATGTGTGTGTGTGTCTGTGTGTGTACATAGCTCTGTCATGTGTGTGTGTCTGTGTGTGTACATAGCTCTGTCATGTGTGTGTGTCTGTGTGTGTACATAGCTCTGGCGTGTGTGTGTGTACATAGCTCTGTCATGTGTCTGTGTGTGTACATAGCTCTGTCATGTGTGTGTGTGTGTGTGTGTATAGATAGCTCTGTCATGTGTGTGTGTGTGTGTGTGTGTGTGTGTGTGTGTGTATACATTTCTCTGTCATGTGTCTGTGTGTACATAGAAGAAGACATTTAAAGAGAACCAATTAGCCCAACTGGGCTGATATGGTTCCCAGGAGCGCTGTATGAAGCTCCTGCAGCAGCCGCAGGACATACCGGCCGCAGTTGCTGCAATATATTTATACTGGAGAAAAATGAGTTATATTCCCCAGGCGCACAACAGGCAGAAGCGGGAAGGTAGTCATCTGGGCGGAGGCCATAGCGGCCAGTAACATACCTCTCTTCCTGTCAATCATCCCTCCGAGCGTGCTGACAGGCAGAGAGTGGTGACTAGACACAGACGGTGAGCCACCTAGATGACTACCTCCCTGCCTCTGCCTGTCACGCACCAAGAGAATAAAACGTGTTTTTCTCTGGTATAAAGCTTTTGCAGCAGCCGCGGCTGGTATGTGCCGCGGCTACTGCAGGAGCTTTATACAGAGTTTTTGGGAACCATATCAGCCCAATTGGGCTGATTGTTTCCCTTTAAGTTTCATTTCCACTTTGCTGATAGACTGCAGATTTTCTGCACTCAAACCTGCAGAAAATCCTTAGTGTACCTGCCCTTGTATGAATAGACCCTTGGCGTGGAGGCTTATGTGTGTGTCTGCATGTACTGTGTGTGTCTGTGTGTGTCTGTGTGTATTTGTGGGTAGCTGTGTGGGGGGCTGGGGTGGTAGTTTGGGGAGCTGAGGGTGGTAATTGTTTGGGGGCTGGGGGTGGTGATTGTGTGTATGGCTGGAGGGGTTGGTTGTTGTGTATATGGCTGGAGGGGGTAGATGTGTGAATGGCGGAGGGGTAGTTGCATTTATGGCTGGGGGGCAGAGTAGTTGTGTGTATGGCTGAGGGGTAAGGTAGTTGTGTGTTTGGCGTGGGTAGTTGTGTGCATGGCAAGGGGGTCGGGTGATGGGTGTTGTCTGGAGGGCAGGAAGCTTTATGTTACTTTAAAGGTGTCGGGGGGGGGGGGGGGGGGGCCCCCAAAGAAAGGTTTCGCACAGGGCGCCATTTACCCTAAGGCCGGCCCTGCCACAGACAGTCAGGATCTTCAAAACAAGTGGATAACTAGATAAACAACCAATAAAAGTAGTGTGATACTACATGTTCTGTACTGCTGTTTACTTAGGATGAGCAAACTTAAACTGCCAAATTTGAATTTGTGCTAAAATGCACGTGTTTGTGCACGCTAAATAATACAGAAAAAGTATTGTGTGTTTGTGTATTTAGGGTATAAACCCACACACCGTATATGCAGCGTATTTACTGCTGCGATACGCAGCAAACTCGCAGCAAACTCGCAGCAAAATCGCAGCAGATTAGATCTAAATAACTGAACACAGCATCAAATCTGTACCAACAAATCTGCTGCGTATTTGTTGCATATCTGCTGCATATACGGTGTGTGGGTTTATACCCTTATTCATTGTTTGGAAATAAAGATTGTTGAATGGCTGCTCACCTGACGGCTCAGCAGCCAATCAGCAAGTTCCTATGTGTCACCATTGCCCTGGCATGGTAATAACGCGGGTCACATGTCCCATCGCCATTCTGCTGCTGGATAGTGAAGAAAGAGTTCGGTACTGCAGGCAGGGAGAGCGAGGTAGGCTGAAAAACTTTACTAACTGCCCATTTCAGAGCACAACAGCAGGGTCATCTGTGCAAAGGGGCTGGTGGCTAATTGCAGGCAGGGTTAGAAAGACCTGAACATGTGTTCTTAAACAAGAGGAGAAGGTGAAAACATCCACAGATTTAGACCTCTGTTCACACTAGGGAAAGGTTGCTAACTGCAAGCAGCAATACAAAGGCCTAAACAAGTGTCCTATAACAGTGGGATTGTCTGTGCTAAGGAGCTGGTGGCTGTCAGAACCTCAATGAGACAGGAGAGGAGGGCAAAGTCCCCTTTAAATTAAACCACAATTGCGTTTTTTTGTTAAAGCAAATATACCTCTAGGTTCATCGCTTGGTGTTTTTTACATGGACAAACCGTGGGGATGATGTTACCGCGGTTCTGCACTGGAGGGGGGCCTGCCAGCCCTCAGTGTGACGATCTCTCCCCTTTGTGACGTGGCTCCATTGATTCTAATGGAGCTGTGTCACAGAGTGGAGGGGTTTCCTCACACTGGGGGCTATTGGGCCCGCCTTCAGTGCTTCATGCCCGTCCTGTGCTCTTTAATTGACTGTGGCACCAGCATACCTGCGCCGGTCTGTTCATGTAAATAACTCCAAGAAATGTACTTAGTGGTAGATTCGCTTAACAATCGCAGGGCAGTAACATAGTTGGGTTTTCTGTATTAAAAAAAAGGGTTCTTCTTTAAATTGAACCACAATTGCACCAATTATTAATAGTTGGAGTTGGAGACCAGGAACAAAGTTCTGATTGTTGATTTTGAGTGAGGAAATTGTTGTTGTGCTTGTTGACAAACTTGTAGAGCGCCAGAATCCATTGTGTATGTAACCGAGGTAATAGTTGGCTAGGTTCTGCAAACTTGATAAGGCAGCCATAACGGTGAAAAAAAAGTACAGTACTATAGTTGATCTGTCTATTACATTGTATTTACATGTTATATAACTTTTGATAGCAAAAAATGGTGATCTAAAGCGCTGTAACTGGTACGAGGGTAATATATTACAGAACAATATATATATATATATGCATTCCCTTGTTTAGAAGGGAAATAATGTGGGGACTAGCAAAGCCAGATGGATGCTTGGTATATATATGTGGTATTGTCTTGATAACGGTAATAACGGATATCCTGGTATTGCACGTAACAATGCACAAATGTACTGGTAGGTTTAATGTTGCGGCAGTGTCCTACCTGTTATTCACCATGCTCTCCTTCTATGGTGATCTTGCTGTAGAGTCCATCTTGTAAAGTGTAGAAAGGAAAGTTCTTGCTATCGGGGTTGGGAGCGAGCCCCGGCCGGCGGCTCTGCTGCTACCTAACACCCGGCGCGGTGGAGTGAGTTCAAAGGAGTCCACGTTTGAGTGACGTCACTGTAGTGGATGTGGAGGTCGATGTGTGGCAAAAAGACATCTAACGCGTTTCAGCGAACTTGCGGTCGCCCTCGTCAGAGATGATACAGGCTCCTATGTTTCCTCCTTATATGGACTACTCCACCTATCATTCCTCTTCCTTTTGCAATCATGTTGGAGTAAGTAGTGTTCATAGGTGTTCACTGCCGTTTGTGCTGCGCTACGATATCACTATTGCTACCTATGTCTTTTACTGTCTGGGTGAAAAAACATAGTTGCTAGTGTATGAAATGCAGTTATCATATACTTAAAGGGGGGCATTTATTAAGTTCTAAGAGACAACTAAGTACACGCATGACAGAGCACATATACAACATTGAAAGGAAATTTATGGGCCACCCTCTGTCTAAACACTTTGTAGAGCAACACTCTGGATCATTTAAAAATGCACAATTTGCAGGTATAGAGATAGTGGTCCCGAATTGGAGAGGTGGAAATTTTATTGAACAGATGTCAAGGGCAGAAACGGAATGGATCTTTAGGCTTAACAGTCTTATCCCTCATGGTCTAAATGCGGATCTGGAACTGTTTGCGTTTTTAAATTAAATTGGTCCGCAAACAACACATCATATTTTAAGCTTCTAACAAAAGAGTAGACACTTTAAGTATATGATAACTGCATTTCATACACTAGCAACTATGCTTTCACCCAGACAGTAAAAGACATAGGTAGCAATTGTGATATCGTAGCGCAGCACAAACGGCAGCGAACACCTATGAACACTACTTACTCCAACATGATTGCAAAAGGAAGAGGAATGATAGGTGGAGTAGTCCATATAAGGAGGAAGCATAGGAGCCTGTATCATCTCTGACGAGGGCGACCGCAAGTTCGCTGAAACGCGTTAGATGTCTTTTTGTCACACATCGGCCTCCGTATCCACTACAGTGACGTCACTCAAACGTGGACTCCTTTGAACTCACTCCACCGCGCCGGGTGTTAGGTAGCAGCAGAGCCGCCGGCCGGGGCTCGCTCCCAACCCCGATAGCAAGAACTTTCCTTTCTACACTTTACAAGATGGACTCTACAGCAAGATCACCATAGAAGGAGAGCATGGTGAATAACAGGTAGGACACTTCCGCAACATTAAACCTACCAGTACATTTGTGCATTGCTACATGCAATACCAGTATATCCGTTATTACCGTTATCAAGACAATACCACATATATATATATACCAAGCCTCCATCTGGCTTTGCTAGTCCCCACATTATTTCCCTTTTCTCGTAGGATGCATATATATATATATATATATATATATATATATATATATATATATATTGTTCTGTAATATATTACCCTCGTACCAGTTACAGCACTTTAGATCACCATTTTTTGCTATCATTTTTTCACACCACCATAGAGGACACGGAACCCTCGAGATCTATATAGCAGCACAGTAGCCAGGTACCTGCAGTGCAGCGCCGTTTAGTGTATACCTCTACGAAGTACACACTTATTGCATTATCTTGTTATATAACTTTTGATTTACTGCAGAAATGTGAGAAAATACAGTATTTTTGGCCAAACTTCTCCATTAACAATGCAACCCTAAACCATCAAGGTTTGGAGCTCACTAAGAGAGGCCAGCGTAATGGTGAGTAACTGGAAATAAACACCATTAAAACTAACAAAATTTTTGAATAAATAAAAAAAATCTAATGGTCGTTTAAGAGTACCGAAAGGAGGAGCCAAGAAAACTGTTTGTGTATGGTTTAGATTTCTATAGTATATAGAGTGGATATAGGACAGGTCAAAATAGGTCCAGAACAAAGTCATTGATTTATTATGTTAACTAAGTATGTCCTCATTTTACTTTTAGTTAAATACAGATCCTAAGAATTTAAAACCTTAGGGACAGTCTTCTACTGGCAAAATCATATTAACCTGAAGTTCCACAATGTAGAGATCCCAGGACTCTTAATGGCTAGGTCTGCAGGATACAAAATACTTGCTATGTCTGTGAAAGCGATATTGATTAAATTAAACTCCACTTTACATTGATAGTGATGGACAATATGCCTGAAAGAATTTTGTTTTCTAATTGATAACATTAATTTGAATTAATTCTTAAAAGAGGTTTTCTACCACTAACATTCATGGTATATCAATAAAACAAATGAGGTTGCATGGCCCATGGCACATGGCTAATCACAGCTGTGTCCTAAAAGAGTGGAGCTAAAAGCAGTCAGGCAGCCAGTACAGGAGAAAAACATAGCAAGTGAGCACTTCTTAGTAAATTCCAACCTATTTAGGCTATATTCGCACAACATATTCATTTCATTTCAGTCAAAAGAACGTCTGTTGGTAATGAAATTGATACGTTTGCATTGATTTCAATGCACCAACAGCCATTGTGTATACACACTGTATACACTGCGGCCGTTGTTGAACCTCGGCCAAAGAAAAAAATGAGCATGTCTATTTTCTCTGGCCCCAATTTGGCAATAATGGACGTAGAAAATAGTTGGGCACACAATGTAAAGTATGGCTGCCGGCCATACTTTACATTGTGGTCAATGCTCTATTGGATTAAGGGCACACCCGAATGTTCCTGCAATCCAAATAGGAAAAGGATAATGTTCCTGAAGCTGATATGGCAGTGTCGCAGGAACATGTAATACAGTGGCTGTAGTTTGCCGCTGAATACAGCGGCCATAGTAAACTACTGCTGTATTACAGTGTGTGAACATAGCCTAAAGGAGCTCAAACCTTTATCTACCTAAAAATGCAAATGTTATAAATATAGTTGCCAATACCTTTGTTTCCCAGGTATTGGATACTCTAGTAGTACACTGGAGAAGTGTTAAAGAAGACCCACATTTATCCAGGTCCAGTCTTCTGAAGGCAGCTTTTTAGTCTTGTGCTGGTTGAAAAAAAGAGACTAAACACATAAAGTCCACTACACAGTGTTTTTTCGGTGCGTTTTCAGTCTATTTTTTCCCCCCAACCAACACAAGACTAAAAAGCTGCCTCCAGGAGACTGGTTCTGGATACCTGTAAGTGTAGCTTAGTTTTAAAGCACAATAACAAAAATAAATAAATAAATACAATAATGAACGTGATATGGAAACCTGCTTTATTCCACATCCCCTGTTGATTTTGAAAAATATAATGTCAGTGACACTTTAAATTATTTAATTTAAAGTATATAATAATTTAAACTATTAGTTGACCCACTTGGTACTAGTCGACCCAGTTAATTAAACTGGAGCCATTGCTGAGCCATTGGCGTATCTTAAGGAAAATTGAGTGACGCAACATTTTCATCAATCATACCACTTAGTACACCTTTCTTTTTGCGCTTGCAAAAATGCCTTAGAGTTGATTTACACGCATGTACAGTATCGCAGCAGATTTCAGTGAAATCTGCTCTGCATTCTTACAGAGGATTTTCATTCCACTGCTTGAATGTAGCCCCTGCCTACCGAACCCATCAGGTGCCAGGCTTTAACAAGCTAATACATTACCTTCCCCTGCTCCTGCCTGCTTCTCCACCTCATGGGTTGCTAAGGTCCTGCTCAGGCAGTCAGTGCAGCAACTGATTGGCTGAGTGGGCCATAATTGACTCGGGAGCTGAAGAAGCAGGCAGGAGTGTGGGCAGGTAATGTGTTAGCTTGTTAAAGCCCGACAGCTGATAGGTTAGGTAGGATGGGGCTTCATTCTAGCAGTGGAATGAAAATCCACTGTGAGAATTCAGAACCTTAGGTCGTGACAGTACAGAGTAAGCTGCAGATTTAAGGCCCTATTCCACGGAACGATTATCGTTCGTATTCGGCCGATATCGGCCGCTACGGACGATAATTGTCCGGTGGAATAGAGTGCAACGATCAGCCGACATCGTTCATGTCGGCTGATCGTTGCAGTCGCTTGTTTTTCAACATGTTGAAAAACAAGCGACTGATATAGCAGCGATCTGCTGCTGTTGCTCCGTTGAATAGGAGCATCGGCAGCAGACGCTGCTATATCCTATGGGCTGCCCGGACGATCAGCGATCCCCCGGGCAGCCCCCCCGCAGCTCCCCGCCGCCCCTCCTGCACTCACCCGCTCGCTGCAGCCGCGTTGAATAGCGGCGGCAGCGAGCGGGGAACGAGGAGCAAATGAGCGCTGAGAGCGCTCATTTGCTCCTCTAAACGACCTGTGGAATAGGGGCATTAGCTGCAGAACTCAAAGCGTGCAATCTGCTGCAATACTGTATGTGGGAAGCTATCTTTAGTGTCAAATATAGTAGTTTAGACTTCCTTATATATACCTTTTTGTGATTTTACTTGGTAATCTGTTTTGAAGATAGAATTGAAAATCACATCATATAAATACACATGTGTAATCCAAATCAATTGAACTTCAATTAGTGTTACAAATAGTGAAAACAATCATTTTACATAGTAAGGTCCCATTGGGACTAGGTGTTTATACCTTGTACAATTTCTGTGCACTTTGTTAAAAAAATCCATTACTGTTATTCAAGTGTACAGTGAAAGAATTAATAAAATCCATAATTGCTGGGCGGAGTCTGCCACCACTCACCACTGACTTTCCTTCATGACAGCAAGTTTTCTGTTATCTTCTTTATTCTATACTGCACAAATGAAGTGAGGGGAAATGAAGTGGGAACGGGGCCTTACTATGTAAAATGATTGTTTTCACTATTTGTAACACTAATTGAAGTTCAATTGATTTGGATTACACATGTGTATTTATATGATGTGATTTTCACTGATGCTATGCTTGAGAAAGATCTCGCGATCTCAAAAAAGTTGTGTGAACGTACCCTTAAAGTAATCTTCATGACTTAGTTGTAAGTTTGTTCGATGCAGACATGGCTTCCTGTTATTTCAGCTTTGTATTTTTAAGTGATAAATCAGATAGTTTCATAGTAAAAATCACTACCAGTCAGCAATAAAGCTTACAACTCATAATGTAGTTGTATTAACCTTAGCTCCCTGGATACTATTTAAAGAGCTTTATCTATTATAGTCTCTGAGGGAATACCAAATACACACAGAGCCGAGTCGCATCATTAAAGATTTATACCTTTTTATCGACAGACATTAAAAATGACTCTAATTTTCACGACTAGTCAGTAAATAACAGCAATTCATCAAATCTTTTCTAGCTATAAGGTTGTGGATCTATGAATGAGTAAATCGGAAAATATCATCTCCACTAAAATATATGTTCATAAAAAGAGGTTATCTGATTTAACAGTGCCTACACTTCATTGCTTGTGTTGTGCTTTCCTGGAGCAGCTCCATAGACCTAGAAACAAGATGGTGATGTGGAAGCCTTAGATTAGGTTCATATGTTGAAATGACAAACATTTTTAATGGACCTCGGTCATTTAATGACAAATAACCGGTGTTATTATACAAATAATGGACATTATTCAACAGTGTGAGAACATAAACAACATGCACCTACCCCCATGGCTCCAGTGCTGGGGTTCTTAGTCCCCCGGCTACTTGCTGGTCTGAGTGGGGACCCGTGTCGTTACATGTCAGCCCCACTTAGCCAGTCAGCGGCTGAGGCGGGGGTTTGAGCACCTAGATCCTGACAGATCAAAACTTTTCACATATCTCTATAACATTGCAAAGGTTTTTTTATGATATAAAAACTTTTAATTTTCAAAAATATGACAGACTCAACTTTATCTGTTGAACTAACTAATCATGATTTTGGTAAGTTTATATTATAAACTTATGTCATTAATTAAAGGGGTTGGCCACTTTATAGTAAAATTGCTCAGTGTACAGTATTGGTAACTGTACTCACTGCACTTACTGACAGCAGCTCCCTGTGTACCTCATAGAGCTAAAATCAGACTCCCGTCCTCCAGACTGTCCTGTCCTGCTCTGTGTTGTTTTGGTCCATAAGATAGCCAACATGGAGGATCATGTGACCATGCCCCGCCCCCCAGTGTCCACCACTGAGCCTGTATATGTCTATGGAGTACAAAGGGGACAGGGCATGGTCACATGCTCCTCCATGTCAGCCATTTTATGGACTGAAACAAAACAGAGCAGGGCACCACAGCCTGGAGGAGAGGAGTCTGATTATAGCTCTATGAGGTACACAGGGAGCTGCTGTCAGTATATACAGTGAGCACACTTACTAAAACTTTGTAGTGACCTATTTTACTATAAAGTGTCCAACCCCTTTATGGGGAAACCTGCTTCATAAAGGTTACCAAAACATACCAAAACGATACCCAAAACATAAAGCAATTAAAGTGTTTTCAATGAAAAATCTGTCTAGAGTTGGAAATCTGTCACTCGCAATGAGATGGTTAGGGCAAGGCAGAGAGGAGCCTTTCCCTAACCATCTCACGTTATATCTTTGAGCATTAATGGTTTGAAACTCTTTTGGTGTGTGTATACATTGTTTATTCGCTGGGATCAGAAGGAGTATAGAGTATAGGATCGTAATAACAATCGTAATTGTAACTAATGACTATTATTCCGTGTATTATTGTGAACCATTTCAGGTCCTTCACAAAAACACTTGTTTATTAGTGATGCTATTCGATTGAATACTGCACTATTCGAAAGGTTTGAGTTCGATCGAATGTGTGATCAAATATTCCAATCTAAATTAACTTTACTAAAACAGCTAAATAATTTTTTAGCTGTTTTAATAAAGTTTATGCTCACTGGGAAAGCAGGGAAGCAGTATTTTACAGGGCACGGTATTACCGGCAATTAGCAATTGCCGGCAATAATACCACACCCTGTAATAGTTAACATATTTAACCCCTTAACGACATCGGGCGTAAACTTACGCCCTCGCGCCCTGGTACTTGGCGCATCAGGGCGTAAATTTACGCCCGATGTTTCCCCGATCGCTGTGTGTTCGCACACAGCGATCGGGGAAGATGGCCTGCTATAAATCATAGCAGGCCATCATAGCTTCTCGGCACGGGGGGTGGTTAACACCCCCCGTGCTTACGATCGCCGCTATAGGCTGATCAATTCAGATCAGCCAATAGCGGCGATCGGAACCTTTCCGGGTCATCGGTGACTCGATGACCCGGAAAAAAATGGCGGTCGGTGCTGTCCGAGGACTGCACCGACCGCCATTACTGTAAAAAGTAATGGTGGTCACCGTGCCACCGGCCCGATCGCCGTGAACGGCCGGCCGGCCGTTCACGGCGATCGGGCCGGTGGCACGGCGATCAGAGTCCCACAAAATAATAAATACCTGCCCTGGACCCCTCAGCTAGGTAGCGGAGGGGTCCAGAGCAGGTATTTGTACATTGCTCACCTGTCCCGGGGTCCTGATCGGCGTCTTCCGGGTTCGCGGCGTCCTCCATCATTCCGTTCGGTCTTCGGGTCTTTCCGGCGGTCCCCGTCGTCTTCTTTCGGCTATTTTCGGCTCCAGCCTCGTCATTTTCCGGATTTTGCGCTCTGCTGCCCTCTAGCGGCTGATATGTGTATTACACTTATCAGCAGCTACAGGGATGTTCAGAATGTAGAAAAAGTTTTTTTTTTTTTCCAAATTTTTTTTTCTATTTTCCGCACCCTATCGCCGCTGAGTGTTGATCAGCATCGCACGAAAGTGCGCTGCTAATCAGCAACTCCTCCTTTTTGGCGTAGGGTGTTTTTTTTCTATATTCTACTGCCATGGTCTGCTGATAAGTGCCGCACATAAGTTTTTTTGTTATACTTACTGTAAAAAAAAACACGTAAAAAACACTACATTACACCACACTACATTGAATAAAGTTTGAGACTACACCACTACATACCCCATATACCAATCCCCATATAAAGATGGCCCCCAGGGTGTTTTCGGCGTCAAAGGGATACGTTATTATTGCCTCCGACACCGAAACAGCCAGTAAGGATGAATGGGGGGATTCTTCTTTCCTCCATTCATCCTCAACATCCTCATCATCCAGTGACGTGTCTGGGGGTAGCGTAGCGTACGCTGCCCCCCAGACACGTCTTTTCCGCCAGTACCGGCCCAATAAGAGATGACGGTATGGCATAAAATTCTACAAACTCTGTGAGCGTACCTCAGGGTACTCTTACAGATTTAGGCTCGGTTCACACGTTGTAAGAGTGCGGCTGTATTTGCGGCTGTAATTGTGCGGCGGTATTTTTGGTGGTTCGTGTGTATGCTTGGAAGTATAGGATATGCGGCTGCACAGTGCACACTATGTTTGAATCTACGGCCCTATCGTAAACGGACCCGTAAAAAATGAACAAGACCATTGTTTGCGGCTGAATATGCGGCCGTGGATTGACAGGCGGTCCGTACGGAGTACTTCAAAAATAGCCGGCAATGATGCTGAATGCCGATGCCTCTAATAGTTAATATATTAAATTAATCAAACACATTTTCTTTGTAATCAAGACACTTTCGTTGATCAATAATTTATTTCTAACGAATCCATCATTTTGCAATTAAATATACTGTTAAAAAAAATAGATATATAAATAAATGTATATTTATCTATATATTTATTTTTTGACAGTATATTGAATTGCACAATGATGGATTCGTTAGAAATAAATTATTGACCAACGAAACTGAATTTATTTCAACGAAAATGTGTTTTCTTAATTAAATATTAATTAGTACAGGAAGCTCTATAAGCCGTTAATTCATATGCCGGCAATAGAGCATTCTGTACTAATCATCACTTTACTTTAATGAAAACATCAAATGTTTCTTCTAATTATGTAATGACAATAGCATTATTAGAAGAAACATTTAGAATTATATGTGCGCTCAGCTGACTGGCTGTTCGGCTGAGCGCACATATAATAAGCCGGTCCGCAGTACAGTGACTTCATTGTGCTGCGGACCAGCGAAGAGACAACATCGGGGTGAGTATAGAGCTCTCCCCACCCCCTCCCCGGCACTGCACCCCTCCCAGCAAGGAAGGGGGGTCACTTAACCCCTTCCTTGCTGGGATGGGTGCAGTCTGACATCAGTCTGGCCCCCAGGGGGTTAAGGGGGATGCAATACATCCTCCCTTAACCCCTTGGGGGTCAGACTGTAAGCAGCGATCTGTAAAGATGCTGCATACTGTAAGGAGCACAACACCGCTCACAATGATGGGTGTTGTGCTCCTGTTTGTGTGGTTTTTGTGTGTTTCTCCCTTTTTGTTTTTCAGATATCGGTATCCTGGGGATTACGTCGGATTCCATGGACTACGTCGATGACCAGCGTTTTTTTAATGTTTTTTTTAATAAAATGGTCAATGAGGGGTGTGGGGGTGTTTTTATTTGAATAAAAAAATTTGTAAACTTGTGTCTTGTCTTTATTTCTTTACTTTATAGACTTAGTAGTGGAAGCCGTCTAATAGACGGAATCCATTACTAAGTCGGGGCCTAGTGTTAGCCGGTATAAAATGGCTAACACTAACCCCCTATTATTACCCCAGTACCCAATGCCACCAGGGGTACTGGGAAGAGCTGGGTGCCAGTGGTCCCGGAGCGTCAAAATTGGCGCTCCTGGACCGGGCGGCAGCAGGCTGGTAAGATTTAGGCTGGGGAGGGCCTAAACCAATGGCTCTTCCCACCCTGGTGTTACCAGGCTGCTGTCGTTTGGTTTTTAACCCGGCTGGTTATAAAAATAGGGGGGACCCTATGCGTTTTTTTTAATTATTTATTTATTTAAAAAAAAAAAACGCATAGGGTCCCCCCTATTTTTATAACCAGCCGGGTTAAAAACCAAACGACAGCAGCCTGGTAACACCAGGGTGGGAAGAGCCATTGTTTTAGGCCCTGCCCAGCCTAAATCTTACCAGCCTGCAGCCGCCCGGTCCAGGAGCGCCAATTTTGACGCTCCGGGACCACTGGCACCCGGCTCTTCCCAGTACCCCTGGTGGCATTGGGTACTGGGGTAATAATGGGGGGTTAGTGTTAGCCATTTTATACCGGCTAACACTAGGCCCCGACTTAGTAATGGATTCCGTCTATTAGACGGCTTCCACTACTAAGTCTATAAAGTAAAGAAATAAAGACAAGACACAAGTTTACAAATTTTTTTATTCAAATAAAAACACCCCCACACCCCTCATTGACCATTTTATTAAAAAAAACCATTAAAAAAACGCTGGTCATCGACGTAGTCCATGGAATCCGACGTAATCCCCAGGATACCGATATCTGAAAAACAAAAAGGGAGAAACACACAAAAAACACACAAACAGGAGCACAACACCCATCATTGTGAGCGGTGTTGTGCACCTTACAGTATGCAGCATCTTTACAGATCGCTGCTTACAGTCTGACCCCCAAGGGGTTAAGGGAGGATGTATTGCATCCCCCTTAACCCCCTGGGGGCCAGACTGATGTCAGACTGCACCCATCCCAGCAAGGAAGGGGTTAAGTGACCCCCCTTCCTTGCTGGGAGGGGTGCAGTGCCGGGGAGGGGGTGGGGAGAGCTCTATACTCACCCTGATGTTGTCTCTTCGCTGGTCCGCAGCACAATGAAGTCACTGTACTGCGGACCGGCTTATTATATGTGCGCTCAGCCGAACAGCCAATCAGCTGAGCGCACATATAATTCTAAATGTTTCTTCTAATAATGCTATTGTCATAACATAATTAGAAGAAACATTTGATGTTTTCATTAAAGTTAAGTGATGATTAGTACAGAATGCTCTATTGCCGGCATATGAATTACCGGCTTATGGAGTTTCCTGTACTAATTAATATTTAATTAAGAAAACACATTTTCATTTAAATAAATTCAGTTTCGTTGGTCAATAATTTAATTCTAACGAATCCATCATTGTGCAATTAAATATACTGTCAAAAAATAAATATATATATAAATATACATTTATTTATATATATATTTATTTTAACAGTATATTTAATTGCAAAATGATGGAATTGTTTAGATTTAATTATTGAACAATAAAAGGGACTTTATTAGACAGAAAATGTGTTTTATTAATTCAATATATTAACCATGAGACACATCGGCTATAGTGCAGAGGATCGCAAACCCCGGTAATAGCGATTCATGTAAACTGTGTTCCCTGCTTTCCCAGATGCATCCAGAGGTGTTTCCATCACTTTCTTAACATTTTATTTGTTATTTTTAGTTGAACCAGATTTCCAAGTAAATGACCGTATGTTTTGAGCCGCATGTCTATTTTTTCCTACGGCCGGAGTTTCACCCGCACATTTACAGCCGCATAAAAAATACAGCCGCACAGTTACAGCGTGTGAACCCAGCCTTAGGGTACGTGCACACTGCAGAATGGCGAAGGATAACCCTTTGTGCATTCCGCAGCTGGCACCCGCCAGCGGACTGATGCGGGCGCATGTCTCCACCCGTGTCATAGACTCCATTCTATGCACGGGCGGATTCCGTCGTCCATCCAAAGAATGAATACGTTGGACGGAGAGCGGAATCCGCCCGTGCATAGAATGGAGTCTATGACACGGACGGAGACGTGCGCCTACATCAGTCAGCCGGCGGGTGCCAACTGCGGAATGCATGAAGGGTTATCTGTCGCGATTCCGCAGTGCGCACGTACCCTTAGAGTGTATGAAGGAAGGGACACCCGAATCCAGCCCCCAGATGCCCCCTCCCCCCCCCCCATCCTCGGAACAAGTGGGAAGATCGTCCGGGAACTGATCTTCCCACTGCTGGATAAAGTTCACCACCTGTACGGGGATAACTTTTATACCAGCACCCCCTCTTCCGGTCCCTTGCTGCCCTGTAGCTTGCGGCACGATACGAAAATATCAGAAGTAGTAATAAAGCCATAATATTTAGCAGCCATGGAGCGGACCCAGCGCTTCTGGATATGAAGGACCCCGTATCGCACCAGGACAACATTTTCCAGGTGACGTCCCCCACACTGGAAAACAGGAGACCCCAGAAGAAGTGCAGAGTGTGGTGTAACAGGGGGATCAGGAAGGACACCATTTTCCAGTGTGACACCTGTCCTGATCCCCCCGGCCTCTGCATACTGGATCGCTTCAAGGCGCACCACACGTCATTGGGGTTCTACATTATCTAAATTCTGTCCCTTATTCCTATTTCAGGGGTCACGTTGATCCTGGGATTATTCTGATCGCCATTATGGAGTCGGGAAGGAATTTTTCCCCTGTGATGAGGCTACTATCGTCTGCCTTATGAGGGTTTTTTGCCTTCCTCTAGATCAACACAGATTGAGTTTGATGGACACCTGTCATTTTCAACCTTATAAACCAATAATTGGCCTAATACCCCCAAATAAATTAGAATGGTCCCTTTTCCCCAGCTAAGTAGGTATGGCCGCCATTCCCATTAGAGGATGCCATGATGCAATTACAAAGCCTCTGTGCGGCCAGGACAGTAGAAACCCCCCACAAGTGACCCCATTCTGGAAACTACACCCCATAAGGAATCTAACAAGGGGGGCAGCGGGGATATGGCCCCCTGGTGACGGCCACATTTGGGACGTGAAAATGAAAAAATTGTATTTTTTATTTTCTCGGCACATGTTCTACGTAAGTGACTGTCACCAGTGGGGTCCATATCCTCACTGCACCCCTTGTTAGATTCCTTATGGGGTGTAGTTTCCAGAATGGGGTCACTTGTCAGGGGTTTCTACTGACCTGGCAGCACAGGAGCTTTGTAATTGCGACATGGCCTCCATCCTCCATTCCAGCCTCTAAATAGCGCTCTGTCCCTTTGGTGGCTTGCCCTGTGCCCATATGGCACATTATGTCCACATGTGGGGTATTTTCGTACTCAGGGGAAACTACCCTACACGTTTTGTGTTCATTTTCTTTTTTAACCCCTTGTGGAAATGGAAAAAATCAAGGCTAGTCCAACATTTAGTGTAATTTTTGTAAAATTTTTACTCTAAATCATTAATCTTGTCATGATTTTTTCATTTTCACAAGGGGCTAAAAGATAAAAAAAAACAATAAATGTGTAGAGCAATTTCCCCTGAGTACGGAAATACCCCACATGTGGACATAAAGCGCCATGCTGGTGCAGGGTAAGCCTCCGAAGGGAAGGAGCGCCATTTCGTTTTTGAAGGCTGGATTTGGATGGAATGGATTTCGAGGGGCCATGTTGCATTCAAAAGGCCTCTGTGTTGCCAAGACAGTTGAAACCCCCCACAAGTGACCCCATTATGGAAACTACACCCCTCAAGGAATGTAACAAGGGGTGTAGTGAGCATATGGACCCCACTGGTGATGGGCACAAATGTGGAACAATGTGGCGTGAAAATGAAATATTACATTTTTTACACTATAATGTTGGTTTAGCCTTGAATTTATCATTTTCACAAGGGGTTAAAAGAGAAATAAACACACAATATGTGTAGAGCAATTTCCCCCGAGTCCGTAAATACCCCACATGTGGACATAAAGCGCCATGTGGGCGCAGGGCAAGCCTCCAAAGGGAAAGAGCGCCATTTGGATTTTGGAGGTTGGATTTGGCTAGAATGGATGATGAACGCCATGTCGCATTTACAGAGCCCTCGAGCTGCCAAAACACTGGAAACCCCCCACAAGTGACCCCATTCTGGAAACTGCACCCCTCAAGGAATCTAACAAGGGGTGCAGTGAGGATATGGACCCCTTGATGACGGGCACATTTGTGCCATGAAAGTGAAAAAATGAAATTTTTTACTTTTACCTCACATTGTTCCACATTTGTGCCCATCACCAGTGGGGTCCATATGCTCACTGTGCCCCTTGTTAGATTCCTTGAGGGGTGTAGTTTCCAGAATGGGGTCACTTGTGGGGGGTTTCTAGTGTCTTGGCAGCACGAGGGCTCTGTAAATGCGACATGGCCCTTGAAATCCTTTCCAGTGAAATTCAGCTTCCAAAAGCCAATTGGCGCTCCTTCCCTTTGGAGGCTCGTCCTGCGCCCCCTTGGCACTTTATCGCCACATGTGGGGTATTTCCGTACTCGGCAGAAACTGCGCTACACATTTTGTGTCTTATTTTTCCTCTTATCCCTTTAAGAAAATGAAAAATTGAAGGCTAGAACAACGTTTTAGTGTAAAAAATAAATTTTTCTTTTTTCACTCCATATTGTTCGGAAAATCTGTGAAGCACCTGTGGGGTCCAAATGCTCACCGCACCCCTTGTTACATTCCTTGAGGGGTGTAGTTTTCTAAATGGTGTCCCTTTAGAGGTGTTTTTTAGGTTTTGGCACCCCAGAGCCTCTGCCAACCTGAAGTGGTACAGTCAGAAATGACCAAATATAACGGAGGCGTTGAAATTCACTAGGCGCTCCTTTGTATCTGAGGCTTGTGGTTGCGTCAAATAGCGCAATAGGGCCACATATGGGGTATTTCTATAAACTGCAGAAACGGGGCAATAATTATTGGGGTGCATTTCTCTGGTAATAGGTTTATAATTATGAAAAATATTGGATTACAATAAAATCTCTGCACAGAAAATTAAAATTTTCAAATTTCTTACACACTTCGCTTTTATTTCTGTGACTCCCCTAAAGGGTTAAAACACTTTCTGGATATGCTTTTGCAGAGTGTGGGGGGTGCAGTTTCTGAAATGGGGTGCTTTGTGGGGCTTTCTAACATACAGGCCCCTCAAATACACTTTAAACCTGAACAGGTCCCTAAAAATATCTGATTTTGAAATTTTACTGAAAATTTGGAAATTTGCTGCTAATGTTTTAAGCTTCCTATTGTCTAAAAAAAAATGAAAGATCGTTTAATAAATACCGCCAACATAAAGTAGACATGTTGCTAATGCTATTTAATATATAATTTATCTGGTATAACCACTTTCTGTATACGCAAAAAAGTTTCAAAGTTGGAAAAATGCATTTTTTCACATTTTTTCACATTATTTGGGGTTTTTTCATAAAGATTCGTTATGAGTATGGACTCCAATTTACCAGAAATGTAAAGTACAATATGTCATGAGAAAACAATCTCAGAATCAGCCGGATAGGTAAAAGCATCCCGAAGTTATTAATGAATAAAGTGACACTGGTCATATTCATAAAATTTGTCTCTGTCATTAAGGCCATTTCAGGCTCTGTCCTTAAGGGGTTAATTAATAAAACAAAGTTTAGTTCTAAAAAAGTTATTTTCGTTGTTCAATAGCTTAATTAAAACGAATCCATGCTTTTGCAATTAAATATACTGTTAATAAAAAAATAAATATATAAATATGTATACCTATTTATTTACAGTATATTTAATTGCAAAAGTATGTATTCGTTTTAATTAAGCTATTGAACAACAAAAATAACTTTATTAGAACGAAAATGTGTTTTGCTAATTAAATATTAACTACTACAGAAAGCTGTATTATTGCCAGCAATACCTATTGCCGGTAATACAGCTCAATGTACTAATTAATACTTTACTTTAATTAAAACAGCAAATGTTTCTTCTAATGATGCAATTTTGTTAACACAATGGCAACATTAGAAGAAACATTTTGATTTATATGTCCGCTCAGTATAAAATGTTGATCATTTTATTAAAAAAAACAACCGCTGGTCATCGACGTAGTCCATCAAATCTACCGTAATCCAGAGGATACCAATATCTGGAAAACAAAACGGGAGAAACACACACAAAAAACACACACAAACAGGAGCGCAACACCCATCATTGTGAGCGGTGTTGTGCACCTTACAGTATGCAGCATCTTTACAGATCACTGCTTACAGTGTGGCAACCAAGGGGTAAAGGCAGGATGCCTTGCCACCCCCTTAACCCTTTGGGTGCCATACTGAACAATCTGGCCCCCAGGGGGTTAAGTAAGGGTCCCTTCTTAACCCTTGGGGCCAGACTGATGTCAGACTGCACCCATACCAGCAAGGAAGGAGCTTTCTACTTACCCTCCGATGTGTTCTATCTTCTCTGTTCTATCTTCTCTCTTCGTCGGTCCGCGGCACACTGAGCTCAGTGTGATGGGATCGGCTCTTTATATGTCCGTTCAGCCAATCAGCTGGGCGGACATATAAATCTAAATGTTTCTTCTAATGTGGCTATTGTGATAAAAAAAATAGCATCATAAGAATAAACATTTGCTGTTTTAATTAAAGTAAAGTATTACTTAGTACATTGAGCTGTATTACCGGCAATAGGTATTGCCGACAATAATACAGCTTTCTGTAGTAGTTAATTAATAAAACACATTTTCGTTCTAATAAAGTTATTTTCATTGTTCAATAGCTTAATTAAAACAAATATATATTTTTGCAATGAAATATACTGTAAATAAATATACATATTTATATATATATATATTTTTATTAACAGTATATTTATTTGCAAAAGCATGGATTCATTTCAATTAAGCTATTAAACAATGAAAAAACCTTTTTTTTAGAACAAAACTTTGTTTTATTAATTAAATATTAACTATTACAGGAATCAGCATCATTGCAGGCAATTGCTAATTGCTGGTAATACCGTGCCCTGTAGCACTGCTTCCCTGCTTTCCCAGATGCATTCCAGAGGTGTTTGCATCACATTCATCGAATCTTGATTTCCAGGTCCCAAGGATTTTTGTCCCATAGACTATAATGGGATTCGATATTCGATCGAATAGTCGAATATCAGGAGCTATTCGAATCGAATCGAATCGAATATTTCTCTATTCGCTCATCTCTATTGTTTATCACTAATTTGAGAAAATAAAAAATCGCTTTATCTGATAGGACCATTACTTATCTCGTAATTTTTTTCTGTGTGTCCAGCCCAGTTGTTAATAATGTGATGTGTTATTGGCAAGGGCAAGGTTGTAGACTTCTTATTAACAACTAGCAGAATTGTGAAATCAGCTCTCGATTACAATATTACAATATAAACTGGAATTTACTATCGGTAAAAGATTAGTAATACAATGAATTTAGAAAATCACTATGTATGTATGTATGTATGTATGTAGAATATATATATATATATATATATATATATATATATATATATATATGCTATGAAATGGTGTTCAATAGTGTTTATACATTTATGGCTGCTTGTACTATACAAATGCCAGCGGTGCTAATCAGCGGAGCAAGCCAATGTGTTCAGCAAAGTATATCATGTATATTTGTAATCTGGTCCTTTGCCTCAAATGTAGATCATGCAAATTCATGACAATTGTCTTGTATCCCCCACAGGATGTAATGTTTTCATTGTGCATCATGCCATTGAAATCAATGGTGCATGCATTATCACTTCTGTGTGGAGCTCATCTCCATCATCTGTCATTCCTCATTGATTGTGGTATCTTTGCCTGCTGAATCACGGGAAGCTGTTATATAGAGACATACAAGATTTATCAATCTGCAATCCATGCATGCAAATAGATCTTAGCTTGTCAAGACTTGACAGTCCCCATGTGACACAGTGCCATGAGAGGGATTGTGCTTGATGAATGCTGGCCATTCGATCAGGTTTCATTTCTTCTGTCTTATTCATGACGTTGATCAATCAAAGCTCTCAAGCAATTTTTGGATTCTCTGCAGGTTTTTGCATAGGCTTTAGACTTTAACACTTGCTCCTTGCTTTGCTGTTATGATTTTAGTGCCTGTGTGTCTATGCATAAAACTGGTAAGGATTCATTTATATAGTCTGTAGACAATTCATAAGAATCTGCGCACAAATGAAAAATAAATATTTCATCTTTGCAAATACGTTAATCGTTTTCTTAACAGAAGTGAATATGGAACGGGAGTCAGCTTAACATGACTGGTGTATGAAAATCTGTACATCTAAGAATTACATTACTTTTTTTATTTAACTATAATGTGGGACAGCTCTGTGCTATATGTTATGTAAATCCACAATACTTGACAGTCAGCAGAAGAATAGAAGTAACCAGGGAATTGTAAATTCTTAGCCAGTTTGGTGGAATTCAGAAAAAAGATACTTAACCCCTTAACGACTGTGGGCGTACATTTACATTTACACTGCCTGTGCCTTAACGCAGGAGGGCAGAAATGTACGCCCTGGCGCGGTCCCGGGCTATGGAGCAGGTTAACGAGCTGAGCTCGCCCCATAGCGGGTGAGGACCGGCTGCTATCTGCAGCCAGGCCCTCACCCTCAATGGCAGGCCACCGCAATCGCCCACCATTAACCCCTTAAACGCTGCGATTGCGGTGTTTAAGAATAAGTGACCGAAGCATCTCTGGTCACTTAGTGATCGGGACCCCCGCAGCGTTTCTGCAGGGGTCCCAATCACATTTCCTGACTGCTGGAGGTCTGCTGCAGTCCTATGTTCGGTCTTCTGATTCAGCCTGCCACAGGCAGGCTTTATCGGAAGATCGCTGATAACACTGATCCCTGCTATGCTATGGCATAGCATGGATCAGTGTGAGGAATCCAATGTATGAATGTGATAGTTCCCTAAGTGGACTATAAAAGTGAAAATAAATAAATAAATAAAAGTTTTACAAAATGCCCCAAAGCCCCTCCCCCAATAAAAGTGTAAATGACCCCCCTTCCGATTTTATTCATAAAACACATAAAAATAATAAAGTTAATTTACATTTAATACACCGTAGCATGCGTAATCGTCCACTCTATTAAAATACAACAATATTATTCCCGAACGGTGAACGGCGTGGCCAAAAAGTAGAGATTGCTTTGTTTTAATGACATTTTTTGTATAAAAAAAATGATAAAAACCGATCAATACATTTGAACTAGGAAAAAATGTTACTAATAAAAACTAGAGATCATGGCTCAAAAAAAGACACCCCATATGACCCCGTAGGTGAAAAAATAAATGCGCTATAGGAGTTACAATAGGGCCATTTTAAATATACCTATTTACAAAAAAAAGTTTTACTGCTAATAAAAATAGTAAAACATTAGAAAACCTAGTATGCATGCATATCGCTGTGTTCAAATCGACCTATAGAATAAAGGAAAAATGCCAGTTTTACTACAAAGTGTATTACGTAAACATGGAAGCCCCCCAAAATTTGCGGAATCACATTTTTTGACCCAAGTTCACTCCATAAATGATCTTTTGGGGGGTTCCCTCATTCCTTTTATGGCAGATTGAAAGATGCCATTACAAAGTACACCTGTTCCTGAAAAAAAATTAAAGAGTTATGGGTCTTAGAAGGCGAGGAGGAAAGAAATGAAATCGCAAAAGTGACAATTGGACCGGTCCTTAAGAGGTTAAAGGGGTTGCACATATTAGGTTCTGTTTATGAATATCCTCATTTGGCTGTATTAGTTGACAAGGTTTGAAAGAAACGTCCTGAGTTACTTGACCCTTTACTACAGATTATTACTTTTATTTAAATCTCTAATCAAAGTTAAAAATGGACCTGGAATTGGGTATCTAGTCATTAGTGGCGAGACTTTAGACCAGGCATGGGGAACCTTCAGCCCTCCAGCTATTGCAAAGCTACAATTCTCAACAAGCCGGGGAAGCCAAAGCTTTAGCTGTCCAGACATGATATGAGTTGTATTCTTGCAACAGCTGGAGAGCCAAAGGTTCACCTGCTCTGCTTTAGACCTATTCTTACGTATCTTTTTATAACCAGGCATTGGTAAAATAGGGCTTTTATAACAAACCATCACACAATTGGATCATGGATTGTAAAACACAAAGGATTGTTGCGGGGAGGGCGTGGAGTTATCTTTTTTCAAGAACTTAACTGATGTTTTTTTTACATAAAATAAATAATGCAGAAAGTTGAGAGAAATATAAAAAACATATAAATATATTATTGATAAATGGTAGTGCCTTTGATACTTTTCTCTTATGACTACTATAAAGCTCTCACCATGAAAAAAGTCTGTCATTTTGTCTACAAAACATTAATGGATTGTTCATCTAAACATGATGGTACTCCTTTATAGCTGGACCATGCGCATTAGTTAATCTAAGCTCACATCTTTAATTGAAAAGATGTCAGCATAGATTGATGAACATCAGCCAACCAGTGCACTGCCCCCTCCTCCCAGCTTAACAACACTGCTGTATGCTGTTGTGCGGAAGAGACAGGAGTCAATATGATGAGGTATATATGTGATTGGCATGGCTGGGCTTTGGGAAAGGCACAGTATCGGGGACTAAATATGAGGTCCTAGCTACAGATAGGGACAAAATATGGGGCATAAGTCCAGTACAGTGTGAAGACATAACAACACATTTGGGCATAGTGGGGGCCTAACTAGAGTTGGGCACAATGTAAGGGCCTAACTCCAAATAAGGGACAGTGTGGGGACATAATCACAGATTGGGCTTCAGTGTTAAAGCCTACACTGTCTAGGGGTAAATTACAGAAGAATCCCAGTGTATTTGCATAATTTTAGATGAGCACATGGTGGTGTGGGATGTTGCAGGGCCTAATTGAATGGATGGGCATACTGTGGGTGCTTAATTACAAATGGGGCACACTATGAGGTCTAACTACAGAAGGGGGCACAATATTAGAGAGGGGGCATGATTTGGGGACTTATTACAGATAGGGCACAGTGTTTTTGCTACATCTATATTTGCAGATGGGGCACAGTGTGGGGGCTTAAAGAGGTATTCTGCTCAAAAGTTGTTTTTTTAACACCATTCAGTTGTAGTCAGCAAGCTTTACATATGTGCAACAGGTTGTAATCATGCCCTCTGTGCCGTTCCTGAGCTTTTCTATGTTACTCACTAGAGATGAGCGAACCTCGAGCATGCTCGAGTCCATCCGAATCCGATCGTTCGGCATTTGATTAGCGGTGGCTGCTGAAGTTGGAGGTTGTCTGGAAAACATGGATACAGCCAATGATTATATCCATGTTTTCTACATAGCCTTAGGGCTTTATCCAACTTCAGCAGCCACCGTTAATCAAATGCCGAACGGTTGGGTTTGGATGGACTCGAGCACGCTCCAGGTTCACTCATTTCTAGTACTCACCCCCTCAAGATGATAAAAATCTACTGAATGGAGTCCTTTCCAGTTTCCACCTTGCTCTCTCCCCCTTCTAATCAGAGACATAGATCACATGTCCTCCATCTCTGCGGTGGGCTGGGTTAGCACTTACGAGATGGAAGCCTTGTGATCCTGTGTAGTGGGCCTGGTTAGTGTTTACTGTAAATCACACTCTGACAGCCACCCCCAGCATGACCTGCCCCCTGTCACCCACTCAGCTGTTTGCCTCTGTTTGTTGCCAGCATTGGAGAATTGTTCCGTATCCTAGGAAGCTCTCTGATGGTCTTCAGCAGCTCCTGAGCCGTAAACAGCAGCTAACGCCACCACCGCATCCAGCAACTTGCCTGGGCTCCTCTGAGGGCTACCACATGGGCTGACCAGTCTGCATCCAAAGTGACACTTAAGGGGCCACCTACGCCAGAACCTGCTGCTGCAGCTAGTAATCCACAGGCTGGGGATCACATCTCACCCCTTTCCTTTAGTCTGCTGCTCTCTGCGTCCCGTTGCTTGGTTACAGGGGGAAAGCTTTTGCATTAGTGGTGCTCAGTAGAGGTGAGAGCACTACCATCTGTTACAATATCACCCAATACCGATTAAATACAGGCCTTCCAGTGACTCTTCTAAGTGTCCATATACTGTACAGGGATGTTTTCGCTTGCTGCTTCATCTTACTATAGAGGTATTATTACATATACAAAATAGTGTTTTCTTTGAGATATTTATATTTATTTTGTATTTGTTGTGGGAAGTGCAAAAAATATCTTTATATACATAAGCAACGCTGTTGTAGGGATGGGAAGAAAGGGTGCAATAGCACTAAAGGGCGATCCCCAAGAATGCACATGGAATACAGTCTACACCCTTCTATCTTTCAAGAACCAGATAATTTTATTGTACTGTACATACTATCAATGACAGCTTACAAAATTACTATGAGATTGGCCATTCAAGGTCGACATCTTAAGTTCACAACCACACTAGATAATGGCAGGCTGACTAATGTTGTTACAAAATATTAAGTTGTTAGCTTGAATTTAACCTGATAATACACTTAACTTGAGAAGAAAAAGCTTAACTGCTGGAGGCGCAAACAGATTAACTAACACCTGGGGTTTTCCAACACAGTATTTTCCATCTAATGAAAGGGAAATACAAGAGAAGCAAGGGAGGCAAGTCAGATACTTTCTTGCAGAAAAAAATTAGAAAGCATGTTTGTCCTCACAAGTTGCAGCCTTCATTATCCCCAGCACACTACCCTCAAGGTCAAAGCAATCCTTTATCCTGAGCTAGATGAAGTGACTTCAGGTATTTTACTTGGGAACCAACAGCCGCACTGAAGTCTTAATTGTAACCATACAGCCTTTGGGGACTTGAAAGTAAAAATTGTTTAATAAAATGAAGAGACTTATACCAGTCATCATTTTTATGGCCATTTCAAAGACCCAAAGCCGACCTGCATATGCTTACATGAGACTCGGAGAACTAAACCATAGCTTTTAATTGGCATGGAGAAGCTTCGACATTTATGGAGCAACAAAAAGCTATATCAACAAATGCTGTTAGTGAGGCTGGAGGAAATGTCGTTCTACATGCTGATAGTGGAAATGATAGGATATGACAGGCCATAAGTGTATTTGAAAAAAACAATGTAAAATTGAAGGAGAATATTTGAGATTCTGCAGATCTTTCTAATGCAGGACAATAAATAGGCAGTTAAACTCTCATCAGATTATTACAATGTAAATGAAAGCTTACATTTTCAGAAGCTTTTCACACTTTCTGTATCTTGCATCAAATATTAACATAAGACAAATAGATATTGTTATTAGAGATGATCGAAAATTGAGCATTTGATTACTGGTGGCTGAAGAATATGGATGCAATCATAAGGCTCCCTGGAAAACATGGATATAGCCATAGGTCATATTCACATGGCGTAAGACATTGACATTGACATTGAAATACTTATCGCTCCCGATAATTGCTTTCTTTTAAATTCCTTATCGCCTAACAAAAGTTTAGGTGATGGGAATACCCCTTTAATATTACAGGTATACTTTAAAAAGTAAAATTTGTTTCCATCTGGAAACGTATGGCTTTTACAAAGATTTTTTTAAATGATGTGGTGTTGATGCAAAGATTTTGATGTAGATTGTTAAACACCCATATAAAACGGATACGTCGAAAATTTGAATTTCCAGTTGAAAGCAGCACCTAGCAGTGTGGATAATCACACAACTTAGCTTTTCAGAATAATTTTACACTGATTTGAGTATCATCTTTTGGAAAACTCAGAAGCTGCTTATGTGCTGTGAATATTCCTATGCTGTATATCTGGTGCATTTAACACCGCACCACCTGCACCTAAAGAGAAACTATCAGCAGGTTCAAATCTAACCTGCTGATAGCTCCCAATTGCGCACGGGACACTGAGGATGAAGGTACAGTATGTCTCTTACCTCTATCCTCTCCACCATTTCTGTGCACTTTGCAATTTACTTAGGTGTGTAGTAAGGCAAGCTTGGAGCACTGGGGAGGGGGCTATACCAGAGCACTGATCTGCCCCCGGCCGGCCTGCCCCTTCTAATGATTGTTGGATCGGTGCTGAGGAGGCCTTGCCAATAGTGCTCCAAATGGCCTTACTACACTCCAGATTAAACTGCAAAGGGCCTGAAATAGTGCGAGGATGAAGGTAAGAGATTTACCTTCATCCTCAGCACCGCAATAGGGAGCTATCAGCAGGTTAGATTTGTTTAATGGGCATATATATAATAGACACACAAAAATGAGTTTTACACCATGTCAAGGGGGAGGGCTTGGTAGAAACTTTGATAAAAGGGGGTAAAAGTGGTTAGAAATTTTGCTTGTGTTTGTGATTTTTTTCTTTAACCTCAAATTGTGCCTCCTTGTTGTTGTGCTCAGTTATTTATTAACAACCCTTTCCTCCTGAATCTTATTTAAGCTATGTTCACACTACGTGAACACCCGGCCGGTCTCAGCCCGGATCATCCCGGACGGTACTTTAGTGGCTGGGTGATCTTTCCAGCTGACAGGTCTTTTTAATATTCACTGAATATTAAACTTATAAAAACAGATACTACACTTGATCTTAGCCAAAAGGACAAGAAGCGATATTATCAATCTTTTTCTCTCACTAGGTATACTCAGTACATTGGAGTTTCCTCATTTTCCCAAGTAGTTATAATTTGATGTAAATGACCTTAGTAAAGGACTCAGCTGTCCCTCTTGTTGTCATTGCCTTTGCATGTTTCATATTTAGCTCCAGTCCTGTTTTTAGTCAATAAGCCTGTTCATGGGCTCAATTCATAACTGAGTGCTCTAGGTACTGAAGTGCTGTCACCTAAAATATCCAATCAAATAGTTGCGGTCTGAACTTCCTGATCAGAGCCTTATTCCAAGTATACATGGACATCATAGACTGGTGATTTATCTAAGAATTTCCTGTTCTGTTACAAAATGATGAATCCTAATAAAACTCAGCATAAACAGTTTCACAATGCATTAATCTAATGCTCCTTAAGAAAATCCCCAATGTCAATGTCACTGTGTCATGGTAATTTAAACTTAAATCTGAGAATGTAAACAAGGATTTCTCCATAAATCTTAATAATATCATATCTGTTCATGGACAGGATAGATAAGAGTGAATGACATATAGCCTGAGCCCTAGTAAACTATACCTGTCATTTATCTGGATTAACTTCATCTGACTTTCATTTCTGAAATGTATTTCCCTTACAGTAAAACACAGTCTGTCCATGTCAGGCTCAAAATGACAGCGAAATGTAAAAAGTGTCTCCAAGCATGCATGGCGGAGCTCTGCAGGAACTGATAATGTAGCAATAGAAAGTTAGTTAAATAGCACTAATTATTAAGAAAAGTCATATATAGCAGCCCATTGAAACTGTTAATGTGGAAAAAGAGCCCGGGGCCTCCTGAAAATAGAAGGCACTCATTACAAAACACTCTTTGCATGTATGGCACACTGTTTAATGACTTTGAGATTTTAGTTTCTGATTGATCTCCACTGTAATGTGTCACCAAAGAAATGAGAAAACACGCAGATCCAAAATGAAGCTGCATATTTTATTAGGCTCCAAAATGTACCCAAGTGAAAAACGATATAAAACTCTTCTCAGCAGTCATCTCATTACCATGGCATAATTAAAAGTTACACACCTTTTATAGAACTAAAGATTTCACAGGATATCACAACATGGACAATAAGTGTATGTTGATACAGCTACCCCCCTCCCCCATACACACACAATGAGCTCTGCTCAGAGATCCACACTAGGAGTTTTTTTCCCCTTATGTCCAGGTGTAAAGCAATTCTCTAGAACTATGGCCGTGACTGCTTCAGGGGTTCCTGGGTGGATGTCCTGCCCAGCCAATCAGTGCGCTGCCCCACACAGCCACTGATTGGCTGAGCAGGACGTGCAGACGCCGGGAGCCCCCGAAGCAAGCCGGAGCGTGTAGCAGGTGATGTATGCTCCGGCCGGCAGGGGGTTAACTTACATACCCGCAGTGGGATGTTAATCCTGCTGCTAGTATGTATTCTCATAGAAATAAGACAATGGATCCACGTCGGATTTTGCTGAGAAATTGCATGTTGAATGTAGCCTTAATGGGGTTCAATAGGTATCACCATTTTGTGTGCCGTTTCAGCTGGAATAACAGCATTGCGTGATGACCTCATGGGATCTGTAATGGGGCTCCTGAGCCTCCAACATAGATGTGAACCTAACCTAAGCTGATATTTTCTAGTTAGACAGAAAAGATACTCTACACCAGACATGTCAAACTCTGGCCCGCGGGCCAAATCTGGCCCACAGAGCCATTTTTATGGCCTGCCTAAGAAATCTCTGATTACCATGCAGTTGGCCCATTCAGAATGTGAAGAAAAGATCCTGTGCTGCCATTGGAGCATGTCCTGAACTGAGCCCCTCTCCCCTGCACAGCAACTCACCATTCCTGGATTGTGCCCGTCAGGAGTCCAGCACAGGTATGTCTCCCTCCTCACAGACCCCCTGGAGATCGCCCGATGTGCATGAGGGGGGAGACAGTAGGTAACCCCCTCTGCCACCGGAGCCGTGGAGCAGGACAGAGCCGATGGGGAGAACATCGCCACCTAACTCGCCCACACGCCACCCCCCCCACCCGTGGCGCTCATCTACTTTACCTCATCCAGTGCCACCCTCTCCCGTTCCCCGCCTCCTCTGACACTGACATGGGCGCTCATGACAATAACGTTCATCACTGTACCTGGAGCCTCGGATGAGGTAAAGATGATGAGCGCCGGGGGGGCGGAGCGTGCAGGTGAGTTAGGTGACAATGTTCGCCCAGTCGGCTCTGTCCTGCTCCCTGTGCTGTGAGAAGCTGGTCTGGCTACTATATGGGAAACTTGGAGGACTGGCTACTATATGAGACTATGGGGGAGGGCTGGCTACTATATGAGATTATTGGGGAGGGCTGGCTATTATATGATACTATTGGGGATGACTGGCTACTATATAAGACTATGGGGAAGGGCTGGCTACTATATGAGACTGTTGGGGAGGACTGGCTACTATATAATACTATGGTGGAGGGCTGGCTACTATATGAGACTATTGGGGAGGGCTGGTTACTATATAATACTATTGGGGAGGGCTGGCTACTATATAATACTATTGGGGAGGGCTGGCTACTATATAATACTATTGGGGAGGGCTGGCTACTATATGGGACACTTGGGGGGGGGCTGGCTGCTATTTGGGCACTATTGGGAGGGCTGGCTAATATGTGGGGCATTTTTGTTTCGGTTGACTACTACATGGGGTAATATTGGGGGGGTTGGCTATTACATGGGTTGGGGTTTAATCATATCATATCATATCAATTTATCATGTCATTTATCATAGTGCACAGCGCTGGGAGACTCACACCACTGACAGTGACAGGAATGCCGCATTCGTGCTTCAATAATTATCAAGGTTGGCCAGCGACTTTGTCCAATTTTTTAATTTTGGCCCACTGTGTATTTGAGTTTGACACCCCTGCTCTACACTGACAAACCAGTGGGAGATCAAATTCTTAATTCACTAGCAACAATCCATGGCCAACCAATATACCATAAAATCTAATAGGAAAATAACAGTGAGCAGTGAAGGTTATGCAAAAGACAATATAATTGTGGCTCTGTGGAAAACTTAATGGCCTTTTATGTAAACCCATCTGAATGATATTTTTGTACTGTCCCTATCAATTTTTGGGGGAAGATACCTTGTGGAGTTGTTCAGTGAAACCAAAATAAGGGAAAATAAAACTGGGTAGGAAGGTAGCACAATTTTATATATGCATAGACATAGAAACCCTCTTTGCTTTGAATATTCCTGTGGGATCCTGTTTATGTAATAGGCAGCGCTTTAGGTTATAGAAGGAATATATAGAATTAAAACTTCATTTGTAAATGCGCTTCAATGGATGAGATTTTCAATCAATCTACTAAGAAATAAGTGGAGTCCAAGCACTTTCCTCCCCAAATTACACCTGTGGTGAAAGCTATATGCATGTAAATTGGTATGACATGACAATACATGTAGTGAATGCTATAACTATGTAATTATTTTAATGTCCTGTATGTAGGATCTACTTCTCAAACCCTGTAAAGAAATAGATCTGTAATTGGTTTTCCACTTCCAGTTAGTATTGTTTTTTATATTTTTTCAAATGCAAATGAATTGAAAAATAAAGTGAACACAGGTTTTTAAATGAGTTTTAAAGCGAAGTACTCTGACTCACCACACCTGCCTCATGTATGTGAATACTATATTTATTTGTCACTTTGTTGTATGCAGTGATACAGGGTAAACAGCCATAGTATGCAGCAAGCTATGCCTTTGATGGGTCAGGATATGATTTGTCAGTACAACGACCCACTGGAGCAGCTCAGATATTGGAATGAGGGACAGCTGGTATCTATAGCTTCAAGCAAGCATCAGTTCGAAATATCCCTGTGACCTGTGTGTGTGTGTGTGTGGTTCTGCTTAAAGATTTAAGTTAAAGATTTCATGATAGATGTCCTTTGTGTGCATATGAAAACCAAAACACTGGCACTTAGTTGGAAATTTTACTGAATGGGAGAATTTTACCCTTAAAGGGAATCTGTCACTTGGTTTATTCCACCTTAAGGGTACAAACACACACAGCAGATACGGAGCAGATACGCAGCAGATACGGAGCAGATACGCAGCAGATTTGATACTGTGTTCAGTTATTTAGATCTAATCTGCTGCGTATCTGCTGCGTATCGCAGCAGTAAATACGCAGCGTATAAGCCGTGTGTGTTTGTACCCTTAATGACGGCAGTATGAACATCTATTCAGCCATTCTCCTGATATGTAGGAGAACAGGATTCTTGCCATACCCCTCCCCCTACCCTTCAGCTGCAGATTGACAATTGACTGCCTATACACAGCATGGTAATCAGCCAATGCCAATCAGCAGTGGATGAGTGATGTTTTCTCCTTCTCATGAATATCCAGGACTACTGGGCTCATGCACATAATTTAGCCATCAACTTGACACTATACCTTCCCAACAAAAACATTATCGCCCTTGGAATGAGAGAATGAAAATTGAAAGAAAAATTGCCAGGTCATTAACCCTTTAAGGACCGGGGCAATTTTGATTTTTGCGATTTTGTTTTTTCCTCTTTGTGCATAAAAGGCCATAGCAGTTGCATTTTTTCACCTAGAAACCCACATGAGCCCTCATTTTTTGCGCCACTAATTGTACTTTGCAATGACAGACTTAATTTTTGCATAAAGTACACTGCAAAAGCAGGAAAAAATTCAATGTGTGGTGAAATTGAAAAAAAAAAGCACATTTTGTGTTTTTAGTGGATATGTGTTTTTACACCGTTCGCCCTGGGGTAAAACTGACTTGTTATATATGTTCCACAAGTCGTTACGATTAAAACGATATGTAACATGTATAACTTTTCTTGTATCTGATGGCCTGTAAAAATTTAAAACCATTGTTTACAAATATACGTTCCTTAAAACCGCTCCATTCCCAGGCTTATAGCGCTTTTATCCTTTGTTCTATGGGGCTGTGTCAGGTGTCATTTTTTGCGCCATGACATGTTCTTTCTATCGGTACCTTGATTGCACATATACAACTTTTTGATCGCTTTTTATTAACATTTTTCTGGATTTGATGCGACCAAAAATGCGCAATTGTGCACTTTGGGATTTTTTAGCGCTTACGCAGTTTACCGTACGAGATCAGGAATGTGATTAATTAATAGTTCGGGCGATTACGCACGCGGCGATATCAAACATGTTTGTTTATTTATTTATTTATTTACTTTTATTAATAACCTGGGAAAAGGAGGGTGATTCAGACTTTTATTAGGGGAGGGGGCTTTTTATTAATAATGACACTTTTTTTTTTTACTTTTACACATATACTAGAAGCCGCCCTGGGGGACTTCTAGTATAAGTGCTTTGATCTCTCATAGAGATCTCTGCAGCATAGATATGCTGCAGAGATCCATGAGATAGGCACTCGTTTACTTCCGGCTGCTGCAGCCGGAAGTAAACGAGTGCCGAGCCGGGGACGGCGCCATCTTGGAGCGGTCCCCGGCCGGCTTCAGAAACGGAGATCGCTCCTCCGGGACAACGTCCTGGAGGAGCGATCTCCCCACTAGACACCAGGGATGACGCTGCAAACGGTAATCGGATGCAGCTGTCAATCGGACCGTGCGATCGGACCGTGCCCGCTAATACCTGCGGTCTCGGGCTACAAGCGGCACCCGGGACCGCCGCGGTTCAGAGCGCGGCCGCCGCGCGGCCCCGCTCTAAACGTCCTTACCGACCGCAGGGCGTAAATATACGCCCGCGGTCGTTAAGGGGTTAAGGTCCAAAATAGTTTGGCTGTTAAGAGATTAGATTATGAGGGGTGAAAACTGTGTGTGACTTAGGGCCCCTAAATCTTTTTCTTATTGTAAGAATAATTGGACTACTTCCATGCTCCAAGTCAGTGTAAGCGTTACTATCAGAGGTTACGACTTTTTCGGTTTGACATTTGTAATAGCTGTAAAACTATATTGTCCACAAGAAGTGAAAAATGGCTTCAAGACTGTAGCCTTGGTAAATTAAAATCACATCATCTGAGCAAAGTACCATTCCGATTTATAAGGTTTCCAATAAGAATGTTAATTAAAATGTAACATATAAAAGATGGCTGTAACACTATAGGCATTACATGTAGAGTCATAGTACTGTGCAAGCATACTGATTAGCTCTGATTCCATCTTGGTATGCTTTATCATAATTAATATTGCAGCCAAATAATTATATTATATTATTGTCACTTTCTGCCTCCCAGTGAACGCTATATTTAAATTATATTCTCTCCTGCTATTAGTTATAGTGGATTATACCCTGTACCTTGCTAATACCCTGCTATTAATTGTTAATCATGTACTTTGTATGTAATCACTATAGTCTATGGCTGCTATGTACTGTGCTTGGAACTAGATGGTCTGAAACTTTATATCCAAGCCAAAGTTTAGTTTTTCAGAAAACAAAAATTTCTAAAATTCTGTTTTCACATGCTTATTATTGAATGCAGAGTGATAGGAGAAAACTTTTTTTTTACTTTAGCGCAATTCCACAACATAACAAATGTGAAAAGGGGGCATGGAGACTCTCTGAATGCTTTATACTATAATATGAACAGAGTCTGACTCTTTCTCAAAGAATAAGCTACTTTACAGATAAATATTATATGCTATGTGATATAACATTTTGTGACACATATTTCAACTTTGAAATATAGCAGGATATAATCTGATAAGAATGAGCTATCATCTCCAATTCATAGTCACAAAGGTTGAAAAAAAGAAACGTCTATCAAATCAATTATACATAATCCAATACTAAATTATTTATAACCCCCAATATCATTTGTCATCTCTGTATTGCTTTAGTAAGCTTTAGTCATAGCTAATTCCTCCCGTGTAACAAACCACGAGAAATGCTACCTGAGCAATGAGGTTGTCCATTATATCACAACAGCGATGTAAGTATTGTAGCAATGTGATCATAAAAAAGAAAAACTAAGGAAAAATTAGGTTTTTAATAATGGCAATGATTACACTATATGGCTAAGTTCACACACAGTCTTTTTTTGTCCGTTTGGCGGGCATCTTTTTAGACATCCTTCATTTTGAGGCTAAATAAAGTTTATTATTTTGAAATCATATGTTATCAAAATAACTGTTATTTGGCCTCAAAATGACGGACATCCAAAAAGACGGCTGTCAAATGGCCAAGACAATGTCTGAATCTAGCCTATTCCTGTATATCCTTTTCATGCCCTGATGACACCTTATCATGCTGTTATGGAAAAACTCTTAAAGAACGCAAAAGCTACAGGCCCATAAAATTATAAATGGTACATCTTATCCTTGGTAAAGCAGAAATTAACTTATGAAGAAGACAGTACCGCCTGGCTACCCTCTTAAGCATGTCAGAAAGCTATACAGATTTGTAATTGACTTACATTTAAAAATGTTAAGCCTTCCAGTACTTATCATCTGCTGTATGCCCTACAGAAAGTGGTGTATTCATTCCAGTGTGACACAGTGCTCTCTGCTGCCACCTCTGTCTGTGACAGGAACTGTCCAGTTAAGTAGCAACCCCCCTTAGAAAACCTTTCCTGCTCTGGACAGTTCCTGTCACAGACAGAGGTGGCAGCAGAGAGCACTGTGTCAGAACAATTTCAAAACAAGAAAGTGTATACAGAATGCAAATCAGTTGCATAATGTGTGGGTAACCTATTGAGGCACCTACATGATAAAATGCTAACGCATTATAAATATCTCTCCTTGTTACCAGATAATCCCCTTTTGCTAAATATACTTTGAGAAAAGTTTTTTTTTTTTTTACCCAAAACCTCATATCTGCGCTATTCTTGTTTGCTTGTGCCTTATACTGGTCTTGGAATTATATTGGTTTACAGGCGTTGTTTTACATTGTAGACAACATGTAATTGAAAACTACATCACTAGCTTAACTTGCCACATACAACTATTTAGGAGGAAACTAAAAATGGAATTTACAAAAATTTGAACAAAACAATAAAACAGAAAAATACTTAGCTTTGTATTCTAAATCAAACACTAGGAAATAGTTTTATAATCTGGTGTTCTTCAAATTAAAGGGCTACTCCACTCAAACATAACTTTTCAGGCTATGTTCACACTACGTATCTTTCCGTCCGTAGTGCGAACCGCGAATATACGCACGTAGTTTTGAGGTTGATGCGTTCTCTTGAAAGTATAGGATACACGCCCGCACAGTGCACACTACGGCCGGATCGTATACGGCGTCGTGAAAAATGAACAAGACCATAGTTTGAGGACGGAAATGTTCCAACTCACGGCCGTGGATTTCCATGCGGTCCCGTACGGAATACTTATTTCAGCCAAATTGAACGTGATTTTTAGATCCAAAAGGTTCTGTGTGTTTTATTGGGCTGGGCGAAGATTTCCAAGTAAATGACCTGTTTCAGATCGCTTCAAAACAAGCTAGGAAAGCATAACTGTACTACGGGCGTATGTTCGCGGTTTGCCCGCATGTTCGCAATCCGTCCGCATGTCTATTTTTCCCACGCCCGTACTTTCAGCCGCACATGTACGGCTGCGTACGAACTACGGCTGGACTCATACGTAGTGTGAACATAGCCTCATACTGTATGTTACTGCTCATGCTGAGACTAACAATTCCTTCCATACTAATTATTATCTATTCAGTCTCCTGAATATTACCTATTCAGTCTCATGCTAGAAGTGTTAATCATTGTGTGTTCATTAGCAACTTGACCTCAGAATAACCCTCCAAGCATTAAAAAGAAGCTACAATGTTGCAGATAAAGCCAGTCAGAGACTTGTTTACATCAGCTGTGTCAGAAAGGGGCGGAGGGAGATTGAGAGAAAAGCTCACACACAGTTTTTTGCATCTTCAGCAGAATAATAATAATAATAATAATAATAATAATATTTATTTGTATAGCGGCAACAGTTTCTTCAGCGCTTTTTTTTTTTTTTTTTACACACAGTAAAGAGGTTACAATTACATATGATAAAATTAAATTAGAATAAATAAAAATACATTATAAATACGAGGCCTGCTCGCAAGAGCGTACAGACTATGAACTGGGGGTGACACGAGGCACAAGTGCTTTATTTGCCCCTGGTCCAGCTATTGTACAAAGAAGGAGCTTGACAAGCCATTTTTACGCCAGTGTCTTGTTACAGATAAAACGTATAAAGTGCATGGAACCGTCGAAGATTAGTTGAAAATGAGGAGACAACAGTAGGGAGAACAAGATTAGGGAATATTATAAGCAAGCCTGAAGAGATGAGTCTTCAGGGCACGCTTGAAGCTGTGAGTGTTAGGTTTGAGTCGGGTAGAGCGTTCCAAAGAACTGGTGCAGCACGAGAGAAGTCTTGGAGGCGGGAGTAGGAGGTTCTGATTATGGAAGATTAGTGTAAGATCATCTTGTCTGACACCAGACATGGATTCACAGCTACACTGCTTACTACATCTGTATAATATTTTCCATGCTGTGATAGAGATTCACAGGGAAACAATGTTATCTGTAATTTTTTCCCCAGACTATACAGAGAGGTGTGCGACTTACAGCAAATCTGGCATAGGGCATGAGAACGGGGATTTATGTAAGACCAGCATACAGATATGCCAGCCTTGGTAAATCCCCCCACCCCCGCCATTTGTGTACTGTATAAAAATAAGAGCCCACAACTTCCTTTTTCAATTTCACCTCACAAATAATTTTCCTCAGTTTCACTGTACATTTTGTGGTAAAATGAAAAGGATCACTACAAAGTACAATTGATATTACAAACAAAGCCCTCATTTTGGTATGCAGATGGAAAAGTAAGAGTTATGGCTTCTAGAAGGCAAGGAGATAAAAATGAAAGTGTAAAAGCGAACATTGCCTTAGTCAATAAGCGGTTAATGTATGTTTGTGGGACTTAAGGAGTAGTAGAGAAATGCCAGAAAAAAAAGCTGCATACTTACAGCATTCTGGCGCAAGCTGTTTAAAATGCGAAAGCATCTTTGGACTGTCTAGTTTAAGGCTATGTTCACAATACTCCGGCCGGGTCACGGAACGGCCGGTCTCAGCCCGGATCATCATGGCCGGTACTTAAAGTGACACTGTCACCCCCTTTGTGCATTCTGACATCTCTACACAGGTGTAAAGGGTAAATTTAGCATTTTTCATACCTTATTTCATATCATACGTCATGGTGTTTGTTCAAGTAAAAAGTGTCCTTTTATCAACTGCAGATTGTATTAACCATTGACCCCGCCACCTTGACGCCCATTGGTTGGCCAACGTAAAGGGGGTGGGGTCTAGACCTTTCGGCCAGCCTGTTCCAATGGGCGACGAGGGGGGCGTGGCCAACTGTGGTGTTGTGGGCGGGGCTAAGTGGTGCTAATACAGCTAGGCCACGCCCACTTAATACAATCTGCAGTTGATAAAAGGTCACTTTTTACTTGAACAAACACCATGATGTATGATATAAAATATATATAAGTATGAAAACCGCTAAATTTACCCTTTACACCTGTGTAGAGATGTCAGAATGCAAAAAGGAGGTGACAGTGTCACTTAAAAGTACCGGCCGGATGATCTTTCCTCCGTGGAGCTCTGATGCGGGCGCATCAGCACGCGCCCGCATCAGAGCTTCCCATAGCACACAGTGAAGCAAGCGCCCGGAGCCGCTCGCTTCACTGTGTGAACTGCCAGGTACTTCTGCGGACGAAATTCATTGAATTCCGTCCGCAAATAATGGACTTGTCAGTTGTTTGCGGCGCTGCATGGGAACCGGCCGGAGCGTATACGATGTGTGTACGCTCCGGCCGGGATCCCATAGCAAACAATGCTATGTTCCACCCCGCAAATCTACGGCTGTAGTTCTGCGGCGAGAACTACGGCTGTAGATTTACGTAGTGTGAACATAGCCTTAGACTGCACCATCTTGAATTTGAGAACTCTGGCCAGAGACTTATTTATTCAAAATGCCCAGTAAGAGGGTGGGTGAAAAGATTTAATACGCTTACCTCCCCGTCTCCAGCGCTGACACCTGCACTCCGTTACTATGGTCCCCAGAGTCTGGCCACTTCCTGGTCTTGAGAAGAGACTTGGGATGTGATGTAGTAGGCCGGATCAGACATCCAGAGTTGGGACACTGCTACAGCTGCTGTAAAAAGCACAGCCCCATAAAAAAGGGGGAGTATGGGCTCAGCCTGGCATAAAAAAAAAAAAAAAAAGTTATTTCTGCCTGCATCTCTCCAATAGTCACTGTTGAGCTATGCTTTCACCTTTATTTTCAATGCCTGCTCAACCAATCATTGATATTAAAGTATCCCACCTTGGCCAGTGAGTGGCTGAGGGAGTATATTTTGGCTGTTAATTGCACAAAGTCATAGTTTATAGCACATTTAAAAAAAATACTATTTCATGGTGATCAGTGGGGATAAAATTGTTGGGAACCTTACTGATCATGAGAATATAATAGTGCTTATTCATTCTCTATGGGGCTATCAAACATTGCCAAAAATGCACCAAAGGTGAAAAAAACTCTAACTGCACAGACATTTCTAACACAATTGTAGCCTCTTCTATATTCTCTACAACTAAAAAGTAGGATGGAGCCACACTAATTTACTTATCTGCCAAAAAATGTCTATATTCCTGCATAAAGCACAATTTTGTCAGACTGCCCTCTCCGCTTCACAGGAGAAGTTAGGACAAGCATATGGTTTTTCTCTGAATTGTAAAGTGCTGTGAAACATGTTGCTACTCTATAAAGGTTATTATTATAATTTGTTACTAAGGTTCAAAGCCACATTTGAACCCTAGGAGAAGACTTGTCATTGTTTCCAAGAATGCTAACGTTTCTTAAATGTAAGAAGCAAAAATGTCAGAAATAAGAAATTTTGGAGCTGAATGACAGGATTAAAAAATCCAAAGCTTCTGGCTGTAATCTAGAATTTACAATAAATCAAAAAGTTACAATGTTTAAATAAAGTGTCCTCTTTGAAAAATAAAAAATATGTGTGTGTGTATATATATATATATATATATATATATATATATATATATATATATATTTATTTATTTATTTTTTTAATGTGGGAATAAATATATAAATGACTTATATTCATTTGCTGTAAAAGTATAACAAAATGTAAAAACATTTGCAACTACTATGTCTGGTTATAAACAAGATGTGTCTCAAGGTCTGGAAACCAGTCCTAAACAGATGGACTCTTAGCTTGCAGTGGAAATCCTGTACCTGCTGAGACCCTTGTAATGGTATAGCGCCAGTTATCTCACGATGAACGTGAAAATGACTAACAGGGAAATCAGCATGATTGTAAAAATCTTTCTTTATTCTTATTTTATGCTTATCAGCTAGTCAAAGCATATTTCTATTTTCAATGCTTTATTTAATGTCTTCTATCTATCTAAAGTCTATAGACAATTTTGCACTGATTTTTTTATTGTTCATTTATTGATTTTTTTTTTTCAATGCAAAAGGAAGCAACTTTCAAAATGGTCCCTATTAAAGTGTATGCTTGTGGATCAGCAGTGAGATCCTCTGTTAATCCGGAAGTTTGGCTCTCTGTGTATACGAAGGCACAATAAGACAATAATGAGCACAACCCCCTTATAGTGTGTGCAAAGGACGAGAGACAATTTATGGCAGTCTTCAGGTGAGAGTCATGTCATATAAGCTGTGTGCAAGTATAGAGAAAAAATAGAGCGCCTACAGCGTTGTGCAAAGTAGCTTTCCCTAATCTTTTCCCACATCTGCCCCCGGACCTTAAACCTAAGGGTCCTTTTACATGGACTGATATGGGGCCATGCAAGGATGATCAGCAAGATTGGTGCTCTTTTGTAGTGCCTTCTGATCATTGGCACGATCATTGTGCCATTTGTGTGGCCATTTTAAAGTATTGCTGTTGGCACAGGGAGATGTGTGACCAATAGTGATATATTTTAGCGCTTACACAAAAGATGCGATTAGCTGATGATTAGACATTTTTCCACTCCCTGGCTGATCGCAGAGACTTTTACATAGGCCGATTATCGGCCAAAGGAGCATTTCTCCTTGCCAATAATTGGCCTGTGTAAAATGGGCTTAAGCCTCAATGACTGAACTAGCCAACTAGTGACCCTTTCACAACTAGTGCAGGATCCATCGAAAAAGGGCACTTCTGGACCTAATTTGAACTAATAGGCCAGACAGAATGGCCAAAGTTGAAGTGGGGTGGGGGGTCGCTTAGGTATTAGTGATCACACCTTAATGAGTTGGCCTCGCATCGCTATTACACATAGTGATGCGCTCCCGATGCCCGATGATATTAGGTCTGGACCTAAAGAAATAATCAGCCGATGATCGCTTCATCAGCTGATCGTTCTCTCTATTACACAGAGCGATAATCGGCCGCATTGACCTGATTCGGCCAATTATAACTCCATGTAATAGGGTCCTTATAATCATTTTCCAATTCTATGTCCAATGGCTGGACCATCTAAAATTAATGCACTTGCTGCCTCTCATGGAACCTCCAGTCCTCCTAGTCTGTAAGCTAGCCAACAGGTACTCCAAAGTGGAACTTAGTCATAATTAGCCAATCCAGATAAATAGATCAGCTGTAAGGTAGTTGCACAGCAACTGCCCTTAAAAAGCTAATAGTAAATAGAATAGAAGGAGAATTCTGATAATGAAAAAGGGAGACATTTTAAGCAAAGTCTGTGCAGTGGGTTTCACTTGATGGTTCCCCTTTGTCCCATTGACTGAATGTGATTTCTCATGTAAAATCCGTCATCCGCCAAAAGAATTGACATGTCAATTTTTTTAGTGGATCTCAAATTGCAATTAAGAAATCATATCGCGTCAATGGGACAGGTGGACCTTCAAGTGGAAGCCGCCCCAAGGACTCACTTAATTCCTCACTTAATTCCATAGTGTGAACATACAGTATCCTTACAAATTACAGCTAATCACTTAGACAACAGCAATAAATTCTGTGAAACCAGCTGAGTGGTGGAAGAAACAAGAAAGAACAAAAAAATTTAAATCAAAGCGGACAACCCCTGTTCAGAATCTATTTACTGCAACAATAATTCCATATTAGGACCCATAATTGAGGAAGGAAACACACGTTTCTTTAAAGCACAGAATCTGTTTTCAAAATTTACTTACATTTGCAAGGCAAACCAACAAAAACACAACTGAACCTCGAACTGATATCAATATAAACAAATCTTTATTGTATAAATAATTAAAAAACACATGAAATGACAAACAGCAGAAAAGGAATGAAGCAACCAATCACTTCTGGAAGGGAAGTTAAAAAACACACAACAACAACGAACATACAAGCAGGGGGTGATGGTGGTAACTCATAAAGGTGTAGTGCAGATGAGAGTAATATCCTATCTGCTAAATCAAGAATACATACACCTAAATACTTATATCTCATGCATAGTGACTGTAAACAAAGTTAGAGGTATATTACCAAGAGTAGCAATGAGGTAAAGAGTCCACCAGCAGACTCGTACTTCTCTGTATGATTTACACATTAAACTTACAGTGTTGCCTTGTTTTGGCAGTAGGTAACACTTACTTTAGTGAAGGTCATTTTAACGTGCATGTGACATGAGTAGCAGATACAGCAAATGCTGTGATTACATAGCAACAGTTGTTTCCTAAGTGGTATCCAATCAAGACAAATGAGAAACTACTTACCCTGATTAGACTGTGTTGACAACTTTGCAGGCTTCATTATAACACTTTACTGGCGGAAATATGCACAGAACCCATAACGTTCCATAAATGTGTACACATGATTTACTCTATTTGCAGAAACAGAGATGTGTTCACATTTACTTTTCCTTTACTTTCATTAAGGATTACAATTTCTCATGAAAGCTATTCAACACAACATCATGACATGCTAACAAAATAATGAAATGGCTTTACAACATATATCTGATGGCAGAGTGTCATCAAATCATGTTGTGAAGAACTGTCAAAGGAGTTTTTCGGGGAGCAGAGAAAGGTCCTACCTCTTCTGAAGAGGTAGGACCTTTACTTCTACCCAGAAAACCCCTTTAATCTCACACCATACATTCCTGTTTAGAGATAAGTTAACAGGTTTTTCTTGGCTAGCAGAAAATATTCCTTACTGCCTCATCCTGCAATAAAACAGTAAACAAGTGCATACTTACCTCCTTTGCTCCCCCACTGCTCCTGATTTAGCATTTTCCGATCCAAGCTGTTCTCTAATTTTGCCAGCTTCTGATGATGTCCCACTTAGAGATGAGCGAACCTCGAGCATGCTTGAGTCGATCCGAACCCGAACTTTCGACATTTGATTGGCGGTGGCTGCTGAACTTGGATAAAGCCCTAAGGCTATGTGGAAATCATGGATATAGTCATTGGCTGTATCCATGTTTTCCAGACAACTTTAGAGCTTTATCCAAGTTCAGCAGCCCCAGCTAATCAAATACCGAATGTTCGGATTTGGATCGACTCGAACCCGAACCCGGTTCGCTCATCTCTAGTCCCACTCAACCAATTATATACAGTAGCTGAGCAGGAAAGCAGGATGACATTGGAAGCTGAATGCTGCATCTGTTAAATTCTATCAGCCGCTGCTATTATCCTGCACGGGGCGATCATCGCATCCTGATGATTGACCATTTAATTCCCATTGAAATGGCTATAAAACCTCTCTCCTGGTGGTCTAATTGTCAGATCCTCCCCCACCCGATCTGTGCTTCTTACCAGGCCAGGCCTCAGCAATGCTATGATGCTTATCCTTGCTCGGCGTTCGATTGATATGGGCTTTTCCTTGAGAGGAAAAAGGTTCCCCACCCCTGTCCTGGAAAGAAACCAATGATGGTTATCTATTGACTGACTGGAAGTATGTTGCAATATTGTATATATTTTATTCTATAATGTAATTTAAAATTGCAGCAATGTTCAACCAAGGCTCAGGTTGATTGATTTAGAACAAGATGTCTATATCAATTTATCCATTATGGCCATTTTGATTTAGTGAAAGGCTGAACAACAAGCAGGTGCAATGGAGGAAGAAAGATTCTATCCTGAAAATCACATAGTTATCACAATGATAAATTGCCCTTCATATCTGTCAGAATTTCAAGGAAATTACCATCTTGGTTAATATTTACATTTTTTATATTTATTCTGAAACATGATTATGAACTGCTGACAATCTGCTGTTCATACTGCAGGTAAAGCAGAAGACAAAGCACCATAATTCATTAGAGGATTATGCTGGACAGATCTACATAGAGAAGTACATTGCAACATATATATTTAGTGACTATAGGTCCATTTACGCAGAAAGATTATCTGACAGATTATCTGCCAACGCTTAGAAGCCAAAGCCAGAAACAGAGATAAGGTCATAAAGGAAAGCCTGAGATTTCTTCTCTTTTCAAATCCACTTCTGGCTTTGGCTTCAAATCTTTGGCAGATAATCTGTAAATGGACCCCAAGTTTGCATGATTATTTCATGAAACATTGTTTGCGCATGACTATTTATCGGAGACATTTTTACATACTGATGGAGATATGTAATCCACTGCCTGATTCACACATCGATTTATTCTGAACAGCATTATTTACTCTTCTTTTTTGCATAACTGGAACAGTTCCCAGAGAAGGGTGAATGATCAGGGCAGAGGTGAAGACTTTATACTACTCCTCCAATGATCCATTCTGAGCTTGAGATTTTATACAGCAACACGTAAATGAGTCATGTTAGCACATTGCAGTTTTGTTTTTTCTCAGACTGAGAAACATGTTTTTCAGAATGACAGTATTATCTAGTTTATTTTTTAAGGACTTTAAGTAGTTTGTCGAAAATTTTTATTTAAGTATTGTATGGCCCCCCAAAAGATATTCAAATCACTAATATACACTTATTACGGGAAATGCACATAAAGTACTTTTTTCCCTGCACTTAATACTGCATCCTGGCTTCACTTACTGGATAACATGGTGAGGTCACGACCTGACTCCCAGAGCTGTGCGGGCTCTGGCTGCTGGAGAGGATGATGGCAGAGGGACACAGGGACACTGAGCATCCCTGAGCCATCATGCTCTCCAGCAGCGCCACAGCCCGCACAGCTCTGGGAGTTGGGTCGTGACATCACCATTTTATCCAGGAAGTGAAGCCTTGATGCTGTAGTATGTGCAGTGGAAAAAGCACTTTATAAGCATTTACCGTAATAAGTGTATATTGGTAATTTGTATAACTTTTGCAGGGCAATACAATACTTAAATAAAAATGTTGCCGGACTTCCCCTCCTTTAAGGCCGTATTACATGACCCACTGGTTCGGGGAAGCGAGCACTGACCTGTCAGTTCAGCGCTCTCCTCCCCCCTTGTTTCCCGCTCACTGCACTGTGCCATTACACACAGACAATGAATGGGGAGTAGCGGGAGGGGGCGTCAGAACGATCCTCGGATCATTCCAGGGGCCTACTGAAGACAGCAGCAGTCTACTGCCACTGCTCCTATTGTATGAAGTGACATGCAGAATACTGATTGTGATTTTGCAACATGTTGAAAGACCATGATCACCTGACATTGTACATGTCGGATGACCATTGCTTTAAACATCTGCTATTACACTAAACAATTGTGGTCTTGAATGGTCGCTAATTGGCCGAATAGGGCCGATAATCGTTCAGTGTAGTAGGGCCTTTATTTTAGAGGATTTCAGACATTAGGATTATACCATATGTTTTTCCACAATGTCATATCCAATGAACAGCATTGCATTAAGTTATATAACCACATTGTTCAAGTCCAAGGAAGTCACAAAGAACTTTTTTCTCCTAGAATGAGGAAATTTAGGCTCTACCTCGTGTTTTCTTTTGTGTTCCTCTGGGCCAACACTCTAGGACAATGGTTCATCTACTAGTGTTGTGTATAATGACAACATTTACCTACTAACATGGGAATCTGCCATTAGGACTTGATTGGTTGGTAGGACAAAAATATCATCCTTCCCTGGCGGGTGGACTCTGAAAGGTCTTGTCTTTTATTTTATTTTTTTTTGTCTGGACATTGTGGTTCTATACTTCAGCCTGGCCTCACAGGCTTCTAAAGCTGACAGGTGTAGAAGCCATGATTTGGTCTCTGAATGCCATAGTGGCCATCAGAACCTCCCAATTACATTGCAGGGTTTCCAGTGGGCTACAGTTGCTATTGACTCTGGCACTGCTGAGACTGCTGCCCAAAGCCATTTCCCAAGACATACTGAAGGGCCAACTACATGCCTGTCAGAATGCACTTATATGCTTTGGAGCAGAAGGAGTTAAATAGCACATACTAAATTAGGAAACAATAGCTGTTTTGTTCCAGAAACTACGCCATTCTTTTCCTCAGTTTGGGTGTGGTGTTACAGCCCACTTCCACTGAAGTGAATGGAGCAAAGTTGTAACACTATACACAATCTGGGGACAGGTGTGATGCTGTTTTTGGAAGAAAGCAACTATGTTTTCTAATACAGCCCTTCTAACATGGTTTGTACAATGATTCTTTACCTTTACCTGATGATATTAAGACGTTACATTAAGAATTGAACTATTTTCCAGTGTATTACCAACTACTAAGAGAACACAGACATGTAGAGAAGCCTTCTTTCTTTGTCATCAAAATATCTTAGAGATCATGCACACTGCTGTATGGGCTTGGCTATACTTCTGAATGAATGCTTATAGGGTAGAATACCTCCTTATATGCAGGGACCAAAGAATTATCCTACAATTCTGTTTGTTGGATATATGTGCGGAAATCTCTATTCAAAAGCCACTGAAACTTAGTGGAGATAGACTATGGATCTGAAATTGTCAAGTGCAGCACTTAAAATATTGGTAGTTCTATCACTTCAGCGTAATGTGATCAACTGTAGTGTGGCAGCCATTTCACTTTTCATCTATATATAAGTATTCAGAAATAATATTCCAGCTGATATATTCTGAGCTATATCTAAATGCCGACTTTGTTCCATGACTTCCTGCAAGGCAGTGCAGAAAATGAGTCAGAAGCAGTTAAGACTTCTTCATGATAGGGATGGATGAATGAAGACATTGAAGTGCTACCTTTTCCTAGAAAGACATACAGCTCGGTGAAAACAAATTCCACCCTTATTATGCTACTACATTGTTTGTAACCTTGCAAATTTCCTTTCCTTTCTGATTTTCAAGGGAATGTGGCTGAGGCTGAAAAAAGACATTTGTCATTTATTCCTTCATACATTTGCTACGTAATAGACACAGTTAGATGTCCTTGACATTCATTGGCTTCTTCACTGTCTAGGCATCATACTTCTTTAGAAACATTTAAATCTATGGTAAATTTATCTTATTATGAGAAAAAGAAAATATAATAGTATGGGATGGACTTATGCTATATGCCAATGGGCAATGGAGGTCCACTGAAAGGATCCCCTCAATTTAAGCACCGGGATGAGTCCAGGCACATACATTAAACAGATCCAATATACCCCAACGGAAGCCTAAGTGTTTAAAGCAAATGTACCACTAGGTATATTTCTTTGGGCTTTTTACATGAACAGACTGGCCCTGGTGTGGGGATGCAGATGGCGCACTTCTTTTTTGACCCCTAGTGTGATGATTTCCCCTCTGTGACGATCCCCTTCCCTGTCACTGAGGGGAAGGTGTTTCATCATACTGGGGACTGGTGGGCCTGCCCCCAGTGCTTCATACCTGGACCATGTTCAGGAATAGACTAGCACTGTGCATGGGAATCGGGCGGTGGTTCAAAAAAAGAACTGCGCCACACATATCCCTGCACCACCGCTGGGCTGTTCATGTAAAAAACCCATAGCTATGTACCTTGTGGTATATTCACTTTAATTTTGGTCTTCTTTCTGGGTATAGAGGGAGGTCTGATGGATGAAATAGCGTGGACCTCTGTGATATTCCATTAAGCCATATGCAGCAAAAGCATTTATACTGTGCAGCATACATCCTTTTACTATGGGACCCTATGTATGACGGACACCAGTGGCGTTCATCATAAACAAATGTCAGGCATATATGTAGGGGGCAGAACAATCACTTGTAAAAGATCCACTGAGGGGCTAAAATAGTGTAATTTAATATATATATATATAAAACACCCAAATAAAAATTCATTTCCCTCCTTTTATGTTTTTATTAATCTATTTAAACTCCCTCCCACCTAAAAACTTAATTTGTATTACCATAAGTGGAAACACCTAATCTATTAAAATAAATCCGTATTCACCCCCTCCTCTTGGTGAACATCATAAAAAATACCAATTGCCAGAATTCAGTTTTTTGTCACCTCAACTCCCAGAAAACACAAAATCAAAATGTCCCATCTACCCCAAAACAGTACTGATAAAAACTACAGATGAAGGTTCCAAAAATTAGCTCTACACAGCTACATAGTTGAGGAGATAATAAATTGATTGGGGTCAGAATATAGTCATGTTAGGCAATTTTTTTTTATTTTTTAAGTATTTAAAATTAAAACTCGGGGGTGGGGTGTGTGTGGATATTTGGGGTAGGCTTAATCTCTGTTTACAGATTCTGGTAGTGGGGCACACAGTCCACACCAACGACCACCGGGATCTGGCCGTGTGCTTAAAATCAGCATATTACAGTTATCTTCATGGCATCATAGTAAATAGTAGTTTTTTTTGTTGATCTTTCCCTTTGTTAACACTGACCAGTTATGACTATGATCATTTAGAAACAAGCAAATAATGGTGTTAATTGGAAAGCGTACATGTGCCTTTACTGGGGGTCAATTGAGGCTTAGAGCCTAGGGCAGCATGGGCTGTGAAAACAGCCCTGAAAATATGTGCACAGGTTTTCTAGACAACACTCCAGGTGACTGTGGTGTTGCTCGTGCAAGGAGAAATTCCGAATCACGTAATCTGAAGTAAATCCCGGCACTCACCAACAGATGCTTTAACTGGAGATGAGCGAACTTCTGAACCCCCGAAGACCAAAAATAAAAGCATTATAAGGATGGTAATAAAGCAATTTTAAACACATTTAGTTTAAAAAAACAAAACAAAACTGGGGTGGTAGCCCCCAGTGCTCCTAATGGCTTACTGGGCAGAGGATTTCAGAATAAACAGCACAGGAATGGCACAAGGATGAAGGTAACAGACATAGCATCCTCAGCATCCCGTGCCCACTACAACTTCATTTCACATAAGCCACTTTAAGATTTTTTGTATTGAAATTTGATGGATGCAAGTTTCATTACTTTTTATTAGTAATAGTTTCACTTTTTTTATTATTTGTGTTTTCCATACTATCAAACATAGTTTACTACATTCAATTGTATATAAAGTTTACCCTGGTCATCAAGTTATCCCCATAAGTAAACTGTAAGTTCATTAAAGAACTAAGAACTTTTTCTAGACTTTATTCTCCCAAAAGAGCCATATAACCTATTCATGTAAATAGGTTTATGTTTGGAATCCACGAGAATGATCTTTTCCTAAGAATTTAATATCAGGATATTTTTAATGCTGGCGTCTGTTTGTCCATTGTCCATTCCTGTGCATATTTACTACACCTATAGTAATTACATAACTTTGCCATTACCTTAGTATTGTTATTAAAAGAAAAGCAGAAAGAGATGATTTCCCATCTGAAACATTTGTCTGTTATTCTCAGCTAATGGAAGGCAATGCACATTTGTAAGACTATCAAAAAATAAGTTAGGTTTGTGAACTGTATCCCTTATTTTAGCCTATAATTAGTCTCCTGATAAAACCAAATGACCCAAATGATGTCTGCTCTGCTTCTTAATGGCCATTAGAAAACTAGCAGAACTTTCACACAACAAAATATTCTGTCTTTGTAATGCAGTTTATTCTTTAATACGCTCATTTTTAGATATATCTCCCTCTTGTTATAAAAGAAAAACACTATTATGATTTAAATCATATGTGATTCCATATTTTCCATCATACTGGGAATAGACACGTGAAGATAAAGTCAGTAACAGATCAATACTGCTGGGGAAGGTATGAGATACTGTATGGCATACTACCTCCCCCATTGAACTGGTATCAGTCATTAAGAAGCATTGTGCCACTACTGTAACAAGGAAGAAGAATGGTGTTGCCTATGACAACCAAGCCAACCGTGCTGTCACGGATAAGAGGACAGTGCTTGTTTTTGCTGTTCAATTTTTCCTTTTATACAGTGTTATATCTTCAGGCTGCAAAGAGAAGTAAACCTAAAAAGAAGTCAGTAACCTGTGGATATTGCCTTAGGCAGAAGCTTGAAAGGATTTCTTGATGCACTTCTTAAACTAATGAGACATCTCAATGGCTGTACATCAAAAATTATTTGGAAAATATCTACTGACATTTGAAAATGAGAAAGGATGTCAGGCACACCCTTCATCCTGTACAGGAGTCTGCAAGAGCAAGAAAGCAAGAAGAAATAGCAAAATGATCATCTTCAAGTCTGTGTTTACTACCTCCACAAAAGTATATGGGCAAACATAACTGACAAGATTTATTTGTAGGAATAATCGCTGATAAATTCTAAACTGCCTCTAGAACGATGTTTACAGTCTCCAGGATTTTTTTTATTTTTTTTACAGAAAACAACCAAACATGAGCCTAAGCTCACCAATGTTTACCTTTGGACTATGGAGTACTGGAAGAAAATTATCCAGAGGTATCAATGTTGGCCAGAGGATTTTATTTTATTATGCAATGCACTCACATTACTCTTCCCCTGCCAGTGATGTATCAAAAGTGTCAGTCCCAGCGTTTCAGTGCTTTCTCCTCTCCTCCCGACACATAGCAATGGAAATGTCATACTCTAATGTGTAGTCTCAACTGCAAACTTTGGTGAATGCAAAAGAAGGTTTGTATTCTTGGTTTATGTTGAACACCTTAGCTTAAAGGGGTATACTGGATATATATCTATAACATAAAAATGAAAGTCTGTCTGTCTGTCCTCTATAGACTCCAAATTTGGCACACAGATACATTGGGTGCCCGGGAAGGTTATTGCAAAGGTCCCGTCCCTGCCAGATGTACAGGAGGGGAGGGGGAGGGGGAGGGGAAAGAGAGGCGCCCCATAGAGATAAATGGAAAATCTCCTCACTGCAAACACAGGGGATATAATTAGCTGCAGCAGACACAGCAGTTGGAGCCTTAGCAACCAATAGGATTACTGCTTTCATTTTCACAGGGAGCAATGGTTGCTAGGGAAGCTGCCTCACAACATCCACAGTAATAACTGGTAGACCCCCTACTCCATCTATACAGTACATGTATATACAGGGCCCCCTACTCCATCTATACAGTACATGTATATACAGGGCCCCCTACTCCATCTATACAGTACATGTATATACAGGAGCCCCTACTCCATCTATACAGTACATGTATACAGGACCCCCTACTCCATCTATACAGTACATGTATATACAGGGCACTACAGGTATACCAAACTGTGACTGGGTAACACTGCCACACCAGACCTGACCAATACCGCCATACTGTGACTGGATAACACCTCCATACCAAAACTGACCAATACCGCCATACTGTGACTGGATAACACCTCCATACCAGACCTGACCAATACCGCCATACTGTGACTGGGTAACACCGCCACCCCAGACCTGACCAATACCGCCATACTGTGACTGGATAACACTGCCACACCAGACCTGACCAATACCGCCATACTGTGACTGGATAACACTGTCATATCAGACCTGACCAATACCGCCATACTGTGACTGGATAACACTGTCATATCAGACCTGACCAATACCGCCATACTGTGAATGGATAACACCGCCACACCAGACCTGACCAATACCGCTATACTGTGCTGGATAACACTGTCATACCAGACCTGCCCAATACCGCCATACTGTGCTGGATAACACTGTCATAAAAGACCATCACCAATACCGCCAAACTGTGACTGGAAAACACCGCCACACCAGACCTGACCAATACAGCCATACTGTGACTGGATAACACCATCATATCATACCTGACCAATACTGCCATACTGTGACTGGATAACAACGCCACACCAGACCTGACCAATACCACCATACTGTGACTGGATAACAACGCCATACCAGTCATGACCAATACCGACACACTGTGACTGAATAACACTGCTATACAGGTAAATACAACCCTGCAGGTATACAGGACACTACAGGTATACAGGACCCCAAAACTATACACTACAGGTGCACGGGACCTCCACAAAACTATATACTACAGGTATACAGGACCCCAAACTTTACACTACAGGTATACAGGGCCCCAAAACTATACACAACAGGTATACAGGACCTCCACCAACTATATACTACAGGTATACAGGACCCCAAACTATACACTACAGGTATACATGACCCCAAAACTATATACTACAGGTATACAGGAACTCCACCAACTATATACTACAGGTATATAGGACCCCAAACTATACACTACAGGTATACAGGACCTCAAAACTATACACTACAGGTATACAGGACCTACACCAACTCTATAATACAGGTATACAGCACCTTCACCAACTCTATACTACAAGTATACAGGACCCCAAATATACTACAGGTATACAGGAACTCCACCAGCTATATACAACAGGTATATAGGACCCCAAACTATACACTACAGGTATACAGGACCTCCACCAACTCTATACTATAGTTATACAGGACCCTCAAACTATTTACTACAGGTATACAGGACCCCCGAACTATATACTACAGGTATACAAGACCTCCACCAATTATACACTACAGGTATCCAGGACCCTCAAACTATAAACTACAGGTATACAAGACCTCCACCAACTATACATTACAGGTAAACAGCACCAACTATATACTACAGGTATACAAGACTTCCGAACTATACAGTACAGGTATACAGGACCTTCACCAACTGTACACTGCAGGTATACAGGACCTCCCTCAACTATACACTACAGGTATACAGCCCCCCCCAACTACACACTACAGGTATACAGGACCCCCCCAACTATACACTATAGGTATACAGCCCCCCCAACTTTGCACTACAGATATGCGAGACCCCTAAAAACTATACATTGTGGGTATACAGAACCCCTCCAACTATGCACTACAGGTATACACTAATTCCACTGATTAACTCAGATGAAACAATACCTTTAGCTTGGCCTCCTGGGCACCTTAGAACAAATCTAATTAACACACTGACACTTTATACCCGGGCAGCGCCGGGTACATTTTCTAGTAAATAAATAAATATATATTTTTTTTACAATGGTCGTGGTGGTGGGAGGCTAGTAAACAAAGAAAAAAACTATACTAACCTTTCCCGTTTTCCACCATGAGCTTTGTCTGATGTGCAACACTTTCTGTGTTCAGGGTTTGCATGTGTAGTTGCGCTCTGTACATGTGCTGACCCTAAACTAACCCTAAAATGTTGCGCTTCATGATGGAGTTCCATGTAAGTGAAGGTGGCAGGGAGTGGGGCAGTTAAAGGGTTTGTCTATCAAAAATCTTTTTCTTTCAAATCTGATATCCGAAATTTATAAACTTTACCTCCTTCACGACCAAGGACGTAACTGTACGTCCCCGGTCGCGTAGGGGAGTTCACAGCAGGGCCGCGCGGCGACTCTACTCTGAACCACTGTGATCCCGGGTGTTATTCATAGCCTGGGCCCTCGGCTTTTAGCGGGCGCGGTATGATTGCCACGCAGATAATGAGCCAGGGGACTTTTTATTACTGTGTAAAAAAATAAATAAAGTTTTTTCATTAATAAAAAAACCCTCCTCTAATAAAAATTTAAATCACCCCTCTTTTCCATTTTATAAATAAAAATGTAAATAAATAAATAAAAATATTTGGTATCGCCGCGTGCGCCTGAACTATTAAATTATCACATGTTGTTTTGTAGGCGTAAGGAGTGACACTCTGATTCTGATTCTTACAAGTGGAAAGCAGAGATATTCTTTTCAGAAAATTATCCACTATGTAGACAATGATCATAGAAGAGATGCTTTTGATGCAAGTGCTATTGTGCACAATTTTATTTTGATATACAGTGTAGTCACAGACATAAATTCCGACGTTTCGGTGGTGACACCTTTATCAGGGGTCTATGGACGTGAAAGATATATATTACAATGAGATATGGTTACAGAAATAGTAACGTGCACAGGGCTGGGGTAGGGTAAGAGGGTGGGGGGTGTGGGTACATGACTCATGGGGAAGGTAACATCAAAATGACCAGTGAAATATACATAACAATAACACAATAGTTGCTGGATGGAATATCTGGAGGATGATGAGGAGAGAAGGCAGGGAAATATTCCATAGCTATGAGGGAATACATAGATGTTAGTGAGGCTTGATCATATATGACAATAACAATAACAGTAACACAGTAGTAGGGCAAAGTTAGTATAAATGCATGCAGCAGGATTGCTAAAAGGTATAGGATAGAGAGCAGTAAAGATAATACAAAGATATAGAATCAGAGTACAGCTGGGTAGTACCTGTGTAAGTGGTTGCAGTATATTGGTAGCGGAGTGGTATAGGTCTGCTGTAAATGAGAGTAAAGTCAGGGCTAAGTGATAGGTAATAAGGGGTATTATGGCAATGAGGTGTATGGTATGGGGTTGTTACCTCGTTGGTAACAAGAGGTCCGTGGCGGCTGGGGTCCGAGCCGAGTCGGGGCTGGTGGGAGCCGGACAGTGGAACTGGAAGAGAGGAGGCCGGTTAAACCGCTGTCACTATGAAAAGGAGCTGTGGTGGAGAGAAGTGATAATTACCCAGGCAGAGACCGTGTGGTGATCTGGATCCAGCGGAGCTAGGTCGCGCAATGATGACGCAATGATCCCATCCAGCGAATTACGAGGTCGCACTTATGAGAGAGAATACAAACGCTACACCTCCTTGGAACTCCGCAGCGCCACCTTGGCAGAATATCACAGGGTTCAGAGGGTGAACCTTCGACCTACCCTGTTCAGCGAGAACCCAGAATATTGCACGAAATTCGAGAGAATCCTCAACAAATGTTCAATGGATATCATTCTATTATCTTTAGATTTTCTTGACAGAGCAATCCAAGAGTCCAATGAGAAAATCAGAAACATCGAGACGCAACTACAGAATAGTCTACCTGCTGAAGATTGGTCCACACTGAAAAACAACACCAAAAGAACCACCAATGAATTCAAATCTAAACTGGAGGAGAAGAAGCGAGTCAAATTCTTCCGGGACACAGAAGACTATCTCCGGGACCAGGTATATAAATGGCAAGAACAGCTTCCCCAACGATCACGCTCAAACAGATACCCACACTATTCGTCAGAGGAGCAGGCATCGTCCAGCTCAGGAAGCGAATACGGTGCCCACAGAGGAAGGTCCTTCCAAGGACCCCATAATCGCAACCGAAGGGGCAACAGGACCAACCCTGGAATCAGTACGAGAGGGGCGGCGAGTCGGATACAGACACGTTATTAAAATATCACATTCCTGATCTTGCACAGTAAATGTCGTAAGCGCAAAAATCCGCCAAAGTTCACAATTGCGCATTTTGGTCACATCAAATCTAGAAAAATTGTAATAAAAAGCTATCAAAAAGTTGAATATATGCAATCAAGGTACCAGTAGAAATTACAGATCATGGTGCAAAAAATGACATCTCCCACAGCCCCATAGACCAAAGGATAAAAGCGTTATAAGCATGGTCAAAGAGCAATTTTAAGAAGCATCTAGATTTTTAAAAAGGTTTTAATTTTTTAAAAGCCATCAAATAAAATAAAAGTTACACAAGTTACATATTGTTGTAATCGTACTGACTTGAGGAACATAGATAACTTGTCACTTTTGTTTAACTGATTATGCATAATTTTTTAAGGAAAAATTAAGTCTGTCAGTGCAAAGTACAATTATTGGTGCAAAAAATAAGGGTTCATGTGGGCCTGTAGGGGAAAAAAGGGAAGTGCTACGGCCTTTTAAATGCGAGGAGGAAAAAACGAAAGCGCAAATGAGGAAAATTTGCATGGTCCTGAAGGGGTTAAGTACTATTTTTTTATCATTACCACCTCCCTGACCAATTTGTTTCCCAGAAACCTCAATTCTTTAATAAACAAGAATACTTTATAGAATTCTCTTACACATAATATAACTTTATGTAAAAAAAGACAGCTTTCCAGCACTTGTGGGCCTGCAGTAAAAAAACATTATAAAAGATATGGCAGCCTTCCAGTGTTTCTGGGCCTGCAGCCTTCTCACCAGAAGCCCTGTAGTCCAGTTGTCTTTTCTACCAGGTTATGTCAAGATTAGAGATGAGCAAACCTTTTGCATGCTCGAGTCCATCTGAACACGAAAGTTCGGCATTTGATTAGCGGGGGCTGCTGAAGTTGGATAAAGCTCTAAGGTTGTCTGAAAAACATTGATACAGCCAATGACTATGTCCATGTTTTCCACATAGCCTTAGGGCTTTATCCAAGTTCAGCAGCCACCACTAATCAAATGCCGAAAGTTCGGGTTCGGATCGACTTGAGCATGCTCAAGGTTCGCTCATCTCTAGTCAAGATGTTATGAATGCAGGAGAATAAAGGGAACCAGCTTTCTTCTAGCTAGCTCTGCTTTGGCCCTGCCTACTAAATTGCCTAATTATGTTGGAGCTGCGTCTTTCTTTTAAGCCAGTGTAGCGCTTTTGTGTCTCTAGAAAGCTGCAGTCACATGATCATGTAACATGGCAGAAGAGGTGGTAGAAAACTGACATTGAAGATTAAAAGGAGTCAAGAAGAGAGGCAGGAACTAATGGTTGTAGCTTTATAAGATGGTCTGAAGAAAGCTAACCCCCATATACTGTATTTACTTCCTCTTTAGATGTCTCAACACAAAGTGGCGATGGGAAGAATGGTGAAAAGATGATATTCACTACAGAGCTTCCGGTCAGGTAGTCGTGGACCCAGAGGTGCCAGAAGACGGATGAAGGTATATTTCTGAAATGTAAACACTTTTGCTTTGAGACACCTTTTACTTTACACACACTTTTTTATTTTACATTAAAAGACCTTGGCTTAGTTCTCCACAGGAGCCTGACCACACTAGGGGGTGAGAAGAATGAAAATCTTGTCACAAGTACTTTCTTCCAATGTATGGCTGGGTTATGCATAAAAAAAATTATTAGACTGCTGTGTTATTTTATTTATGCAACACTACATTACATTGTTATAATACACATTGTCTTGTTTCCCAAAGGAACAGTATATATATATATATATATATATATATATATATATATATATATATATATATTCACTTTATATACTCCCTACAAATTTTAAACCATAAACCTATCTAGAAGTTGCCCCTGGGCACTGTTATTATGAGAGAAGCAAAAAGAACATTTCACATAATACTTATAAGTTGCAAAATAAAATCACTTTTAACCATATCCATTATTCATCACCTTATACCTTTCCAACATGATGTACAAAAGAGTGACAGCTGGGTTTTTTGTTTGCTGAAATATGTCTGCATTCTAGGATATCACTGGAATAAAGTATATTTCACAGTGAGCCAAGTCTATTAGAAATAGACAGTTCTGATTTCTATTTTGAGATCGCCTTCAAGTAGTAATGTACTTTTTACGTAACTTAATTCCATTTCTACACATCATACTATTTACTTCATTCACCTACTACACTAGGTGCTTGGGAAACTTAGCTTGTGACTTTTATAAGCTTGTTTAAGATTCTTTTAATATACTTGCTATATTTGGTTGCTTGCAGACATGTATTATTTCATTACATTAAGTGGCAGGAAACAAGTACTAGCCAGGACAGGATAGGCTGTGTTCTTGCACGCTGTACATTCAATTCAATTTCTATATAAATGGGAAAACAACATTCGAGATAAGAGCCAAGAAATATGTGTCCTGCTTCTTAAAAGACTGTATAAAAAGTGTAAGATGTAGGAACTCATCAGCCCCAAGGTAGGCTACAAAGAAGACTTTTGCAGTGTTTAAAGACATAAAGAAGTCAAGAAAACAACTATCCTGCCCAAACAAAAATTTGGGTTTGGCTATGTTCACACTACGTACAAAAATCAGAAAAGGAATCAGTTTTTTCTATTTAAAAAGACATTTGGGGGGATTTATCAAAGGGTGTAAAAGGGTGTAAAAACAGCAACCAATCACAGCTCAGCTTCCAGCTCTGGTGAAAGGAAAGCTGAGCTGTGATTGGTTGCTGTGGGCAGTTTGCACCAGTCTAAATTTTACACCCTTGATAAATCTCCCCCATTGTTTTTTCCCACAAATTAATTGACTTAAATGCAATGCATTGAAATGGAATGATACACATCCAATGCACATAGGGGGATATTTACTAACAAATCTTGTCAAAGATGTTTTGGCATAATTTCCAATCTAATGTGTTTAGTCAAATTTATGTAAATTGTCTAATAGCATAGTAAATGTGTCTTAAAAATAATGGTCTTTTAATTAGTCTAATAAATTCATCTGGTTCGGAGCAGACTAGCGCCAATATATGCGACTTGAAAAAATTGCGCAGTTAATAAATTTAGCTAAAAAAGGATTTTGGCGCACTTTCTAATTAACAACAAAAATATCTCATTCAAAAAGTCGCATCTAATTTGGATAGTCTTGTCTAAAAAAGCTTCATAAATTCATATTAGATTTATTTTGAGCGCAAACTAGATATATTAGACTAAAAACAGGCGCAATTAGTTTGATAAATGTCCCCCATAGTGTATTAAATAATGGACATTATCTGCACGTAGGTCAAAATAATATTCATGACAATTATTTTCGGACATCTTTTGCAAACAACAGGTTAACACCTTTTTTCTTTTTTTACTGTCCTTTAACCGTTTTTACTATTAAATTCAATGCACTTTTTAATTAAAGACACCCAAAGGCCAATTAGTCCAAAAATATAGTGGGAACATTGCCTTTGACTCTTAAGATACAGTACAGTTACAATTCACTTTCTCAACTCTTCTTTATTCATCCCAGATCGTAATGATGGCTTCTCCTTGCTGTGAATTGGCTCTTCAGCGTTTGCTTCTCAGACACACTGTATTTACAGTAGTTCCTTGCTTTTCCAGCTCCCCCCCTACATATTTTCCAGCATCTATTCAAACTTCCCGTTTAGATGCCTCTGTACCAGTATAGTCTGCTGTTTCCCCTAATTTTCTGCCTGTTGCTGCTCCAGATATATATATAGCTATAGTTACCCATAAAAAAGGTGCCAAATAGGTTAAACGTGTCCTACAGCATAATGGTATCCACCTTAATGATCAACTCATTAATAGCATTCCCTTAAAGGGAATGTATCACTTTTTCATTGGCAAGGGTCAGGCACTGATACATGTTCTTTTTTCTAATTTATTTCTATTTTGTGATTTTTATTTTTTTTGTACTAGACTTTTTGTTTAATATTATAAAGCCAGCTGCCTTGCCTAAGCTATTTTTAAAGTATTTACAACAAACCCCATGAACCATAGGGCACAATAGACAGGGCCTGTCCCATTAGGATAAATGAGAAAGGCTTCTGGGCATGCTCAGTGACCTTATAGAGGTCATTCTACTGGCGGTGGGGGCTTAGTTGTTAGCAACAGCTATTGTACCTACCTCTGTTATCTATACAGTATATTGGTGTCACTTTTCACTATACTCGTCTCTGTGTTAATAAGAAAGGCACAGCTGGGAACTCTCAGCTTAGTTTTAGTAGGGACTAGAATGAAAGCTGCAAGATTTCAACAATATTTTATAAAATATATAGAAAAGCATCACCACAGTAATATTTTAAAATATATTTTACATAAAAACTTGATTTAAATAACAGGTCATTTTCTGACACATTCCCTTTAAAAGCATCAAAACAGTTCTAGGCTCACACAGTAATAGTGCTCTTTGGTGCCCTCCTACCTTATAAACATTTTGTTAATATGTAACTAAAGCTCAAATGCCCACGGGGCATTTACCAGCACATCGAGAGCCAAGGGTATTGCTATCTAATCTTCTCATACTTACCACCCGTGTAACTGCTTGCATATGCCTATCCATAGCATGCTTGTCCTATTGGTAGTCTATTTTTCGAGTATTTGTTTAAGGCTGCGTTCACGCTACGTATATTTCAGTCAGTATATTTCAGTCAGTATTGCAACCAAAACCAGGAGTGGATTAAAAACATAGAAAGGATCTGTTCACACAATGTTGAAATTGAGTGGATGGCTGCCATTTAATGGCAAATATTTGCTGTTATTTTAAAACAACGGCTGTTATATTGAAATAATGGCAGTTATTTACTGTTACATGGCGGCCATCCACTCAATTTCAACATTGTGTGAACAGATCCTTTCTGTGTTTTTAATCCACTCCTGGTTTTGGTTGCAATATGAGGACCACAATACTGACTGAAATATACTGACTGAAATATACGTAGTGTGAACATAGCCTTAGGCTATGTTCACACTACGTATGTTTGAGGCTGTATAGCAACCAAAACAAGGAGTGGATTGAAAACACAGAAAGGATCTGTTCACACAATGTTGAAATCTAGTGGATGGCCGTCATTTAATGGCAAATAGTTGCTATTATTTTAAAACAACGGCTGTTATATTGAAATAATGGCAGTTATTTACCGTTATATGGCGGACATCCACTCAATTTCAACATTGTGTGGACAGAGCCTTTCTGTGTTTTCAATCCACTCCTGGTTTTGGTTGCTATGAGGACCTGACATGAGGACCAAATACTGCCTGAAGTATACAGTGTGTGAACCCAGCCTAAATATGTAAATTATTGCCAAAGCTTTCAGGGTTAAAGTAAGTATATATATATATATATATATATATATATATATATATATATAACATGTTAGTGGTTAAACTATGTAGAAACTTAAAGTGTCGCTGTTGTTATAACTGTCAAAATATAAATCAACAGTAAATTTTGTAGATTTACATTCATTATTTCTTTTTTGTTATGTTTTAAAACAAAGCTATACTTGTATCCTAGTCCAGTCTCCTGAAGGCAGATTTTTAGACTTGTGCTCATCAGTATAGAGAGTCATGACTCAAACCATCCATCAATCACATGACTGCTTTCACCTGGGACACACAGGACTTCCTGTGTTTAGACTGAAAAAAATAAATAAAAAAAAGGCAAACTTTCTTTATATCACATCTACTGCTGAAGTTCTGACGCCGGTGACACTTTAAGAACCTTGCTTGGTCACCCAGCCCTGGCAACTTCCTCCTAACACTATAACGCACACTAGACGTCTTCCTCGGTTATCCCTGTTCTCAAAATTTCAAAATGTTTCAATACTGTATGTCCAAAGGCACAATGAAAAGTATAATGCATTGCTCTTTTTTTAAAGAATGTTTCATTCTCACATATTACAGTTGATTTGCACTTGATGTTATCCAAGTCTACATTTAAAGTACTTTCAATAGACTTTGATCTTTTCACTGTACAGATATAATTTATTCTTTGTCACCACACAGACTAATTCAGGGAATGTGATAGCTAAAGTATAACACTTGACAATACAGAGAGTCTTTACTGTCATTGAGGACAGATGCAAAATGTTAAATTTAGCTTGCCAATTTCACAATAAGCTGGCGGAATATTACTGGATACAGGATGAACTGCAGACCGGGTTGTCTTTTCAATGAGGACTGATGATTTAAATAGACATTTATTACCAGTACTGTTGTATCTGAGACATAATTATGAGCTAATAGAAGCGCGCAGATGGCTGCAAGGGATCCAACTGCATCCCTGGTTAAACCTATATCATTGCACATACAAGATTTGCGGTGCATTGCAATATTTGCAAAACTTTGGATTTCATGTGGTCTAAGGTGTGATAGATAGGAGCACATTGTTACACTCTAAGTGCCCCAATGAATATTGAGGCTCATTTTGCACTGATGAAGAGAACTTTGCATTGTCTATATGAGAATCTGTATTAAGAAGTTTTCATATTGCTGCATCACTCCATATTCACAGAATTTTTATTTTTTTTTAGGGAAGAAGGATAGAACTGGAATTATTTGGAATAAAAGCCTGTTCTAAACTTTTTGAAACAGGCATCGAATAATTACAAGAGCAGAAAATAATAGGCATTCAACATAAAAGACCTGGAAAATCCATGTAGACACTGCAAAATTTGGACTTAGGAGTCCAATAGGTGGTCCTACCCATTGAGCAGGCCGTGCGCGCGGCTCCCGATTTTTCTAGAGTGTGCGGCGGGAGCTTGTCAGGAGAGCCGATTACCTCCCTAGCGATCGGCCTGGCGTGTTGCTAGGGGCGTGCCAATGGCGCCCCTAGCAGCTGGCCGGATTGCTGGGGGCGCATCAGCATTTATTGATTAGGCCTCAGCAGGGGCTGCCTGCCCCCGGCTGAGTGGCACAGCTGATATGGGTCTGGTTGGGGATATTGGCAGCTGGCACCGCTAATAAATCATGGTGTGTGTCCTGGGGTTGTAGTCTCAGCACCAATCAGCCCTATAAGTACACTTCCCAGTCATGTATCCCTTGCCTGTGATAGTGCCTAGTTTATTAGTGTATCTTGACCTAGCATTTATTCTGCATTGAATTTCTGGTTATCTGATTTCTGGCTTCTGACCTTTTGACTACCTCCCTTTGACACGTTTTTGTACTTTAGAGCTCGGCTGTTATTGACTCGGACTTCTGACTTGGCTCCTATTGTGTTGTGTCTTTCTTGTTTTGTTTTGTGTTGAAGGGACTGCCGTCCTGTTGTCTGTTGCCATTTAGGGTTTCTGAGGCAAGTAGGTATGGACAGAGGGGCAGGTGCCAGTGTCAGGGATCACCTGTCCTTGTGTCTACCTGTCCCTATCCTAACAGCATGTTCAGGAAAGGCTGTCAATCTGAGTAGGAGGACTGCCTTTTTTTACTACATAGTATAGAATAAGTAGAGATTTAAATAAATAAATTACAGGTTATACTGAAACTTTTTTATTTACAAAAATGATGTAAAAAAAAAAATCTTCTTAGCATTCTGCCAGCAGATTGGGCTGCATTTTCAATTAAACAGGTTCACTTTAAAATGGAAAAAATGAAATAATTTAGTTGGTTAGTTTCTAGTGTAGATCACTTTACAGCTACATGCAGACAAGATTTACGGTGGATGACCTTTGATTTTTCATCTTGGCTGAATTTCCAGAAATGAATAGTTATTTTAATGCAGGCAGACAGAGATTGAAATGGTATTAATGCCCATGAAATCGGAACATCGGTGTAAATTTCCTAGCAAAGTAACCATAATGGCCATTACGATAACCCATGAAATACCTATATTGTGCAGTATGCTGATGATAATGATAGACATTATTGATTTAGTCAGTGACAGACCCATGCGAGCTATAATAGGTGCACAGTAATGTCTAGAAAATGTGTAATGTACCAATAAAGATGTATGACTGTATTATACTTTTTATAATTGTTAGTCTGCTAAATACTAATCTGCCAAATTAACAGGTTCATCTACATATTGTAAATTTATCCTTTTCCATGACACATGAATTAATATAGACAGTGGTGATCAGACAAAGGAGAAGATACAGAACAAGGTTTGCATCCACAGAAGACATACTGTATACTATGATCACAAAATAGGTTTGATAGCACATTAAGCTGCTGCATAGAAAACATGTCAAATGTGACGGCTGTGCACTGTATGTAGTACATGAATAGATCGCAGTCCACTGCATGACATCTAACGAAACGTCATTTACTTGTTGTGTTTTGAATTTACTATACAGCATGAGTCCTTTGCATCTAATATATTATGAATTGCACAATATATTGAAGTGCGAGTCTCCCCACATGGTCTTAAAACCTTGGATTTAAATTTTTCCTCGGGAAGTCTATTGTAAAATACATGCTGCTGTGACTGGCATTCCTGATTGTAATGCTGCATGATGAAAGACTGCACTGGAATCACTTAAAAAGATGAACAAAATGCTTTCATTATTGGTTATTAAGTGACATTAAATTAATTCTATGGTCAAGCATTCTGTACATACAGCAACTATAGCAGAATACAACAATTTTCTAATAAACGCTTTGGTCCTTTAGTGCTGAGGGACTTGGCAGTCTACTGGGGAAAAAAGAAATGTACCTGTATGTGATCTGCAGCCTCCAACATCAGGGGCGTAGCTAGGATTCATGGGGACCCATAACAGGAAACTGTATGGGGCCCCAAGAATCCTGTACACCTCGCCCGCTTGCCCATTACTCAAATGACCAGCAGGCCGCAGGTAACAGGGCTCGTGGCCGCAGGTAAGAGGGGAGATCGTGACAGAAAGACCATCTGTGTCTGGGTGGAGGAGGCAGAGCAGAGGATCATAGTTGCGGCTCTGGTCAGCAGGGGGGGTAATGGGCTGGAGGTGGCGGGTGGTGCGAGACATACTGTTGCTGGTCCAGGGACTGGAGAAGGCACCAGCAGCAGCAAGCCAGCTAATGCTGCGCTGAAGCACCATCACTCTCTGGTGCGGGCAGGCGGAGGTGAGCTGTCAGTGCCTCGGTGTGGCATCAGCTGGCCTGCTTCTGGCGCCTTCTCTGTCTTCAGCCCCTGGACCAGCAACAGTATGTCTCGCACCTACCTCCTCACAGTTTGCACGGTTGGCTTCTGTACCATTCACTCTCTATGGGACTTCCAAAGCTAGACGAACATAGACAGTACACATGGCTTAGATACTGTATCTCAGTTATATTATAGTATATTTTAATAATGCAGTCATCCAATAACTATAGCAGTCAGAATTGTAGCCACTGAAAGGGGTGGGGGCAGGGGCTCACCACCAGTCAGTGGAATTATCTGCAGAGTCAGACCGGTTTAACGGAGAAGTGGAGGATCCTTCGGTGGGCCTCACAGCTGTCTTAAATTCCCAGGTGAGAGCACCATTTAATGTTGTGTGTGCCTTTTAGACATGCACACAACATTGAATAAGTGTAGGTGACAGGCTGCTGGGGACTTCTGGCACATAAATTGTCTTTACACTATACTGTAAGCACCAGAAGAAAGAAGAGATGCTATTTCTACAAGGTGCTTTAGAGAGGGAGTTATTACTATGTGGGGTCTGCACAGAGGGGGCCTAATACTATGTGGGGGCTGCACAGGAGTTGGCCAAATACTATATGAGAATACAGAGGGGACCTAATACTATATGGGAGCATACAGGGCACCAAATACTATATAGGCGAACACATGGCACCAAATCCTATATGGGGGGCACATTATATTCATATATGGGGCACAGGGTTTAAATTCATTCATGAGGGCACAGTAGATTAATTTATGTACGAGGAACAGTATATTCATATATGGGGGCTCAGTATATTAATTATGGGGCACAGTATATAATTAATTTAGATATAGGGAAGTATTATATAATTCATACAATAGTGGATATTATATGATGAATCCATTCAGGGTTATGGTGGGATATATTATTTTTTTGTCTTCATATAGGGGAGGAGGATCTGCTGATAAATTGAGGATCTAGTGATGTATGTGTGCTAATATCTGTAGAGAGAAAATGTACAATAGCTGGAAGAAATTGTGGCAGTCTGGACCAAAAAAGGAACAGCTATAAAGGAGGAATTACTTTTGAGTCACAGACATCATAGAGCTATAAATAGAGATTATTTAGATCCTGGCTTATTGTTAGCTTAGAGCAGGTTTTAATTGTGTGTATGCTGGGGGGGGGGGGGGGGGGGGAGTATGTACAGTAAGCACTTGCACCTGTATGTTGCTGTTGCACTTTCTCCTTTTTTTATTGTACTTTAGCCACATGCGGTGTGCAACCTACAGTGTAAACAGAGGCATGGGAGTGCTGCCAATGTTTGCTTTTTTCCGCTCCCTAAGGAAAGAAATTAGATAAATTCCCCCTTCACAAGGCATACCTGTTAACCAAAAACGATTCCTGGTAACTATCTCACTGTGATGATTGAGAGAATGTCAAGAGTGTGTAAAGCAAAAGAGGGCTACTATAAAAATTCTAAAATCTAAACATATTCAGCCAAAAGCAATTGACAATATGACTTCATAAGGAGGATGTCAGTTAGGGATTGCATTAGGAGTGTATTGCAGACTGAACTTTTGCGATAGTGCTCACTCTCGCTGAACAACAGAATCAGTCCCAATAACAAATAAAGGAGGAAATACAAGAGGGCACTCACCATTTCACAAGTGTTCATTTATTGTTCTGCAAACGTTTCGTACTGTAGCATGTACAACCACATAATCACGGAAGTGTATTGGTGTCCTCGCCATTTGCTACAGCATAAGATGTTTGCTGAACAATAAATCAACAATGGTGAGTGTCCTCTTGTATTTCCTCCATTATTTGGTATTCAGACTGATTCTGTTGTTCAGCAAGAGTGAGCACTATCGTTAAAGTTACACCGGACGTAGGCTCGGGCGCCCGGTTGGCCGGATTCACTAAGGGGCATACACCTTTTAGGGAATTTGGCTGGGAAAAAGGGTGGCGGGGCCTAAGTTAAGACCAGGGTGAATGCAGGCAAAAAAGATAGGTTTTGCATTGAGTTTATATGTTCTTCCCTTGTTTGCGTAATCGTTGTGTAGTTGCCTGTCAGTAATACATTGATAGAGCCAGTTTCAGCGCCTACTTGACCTAATTAGAAGTAGAAAAAGAGTAATACTTTTTCAGTATCTATGACGTATGTTCCAAACATATCATAGTCAGTGCTATGTGCTGTAATTCATGGTTGTAGGCCAGTCCTGCACCATAATTAATGCAAAGACCTAAAATAAAAAGGCCCTAATAGACATTTAATTAGAAAGTGAGAATTTCATTGTTATGGTTAATTAGAAGCAACAAGCTGTCAATAGCATTTCCTGATATGTTCAACTGTAATTAAAGGCAATAAATAATGTGTCACCATCCAGTTAGATGAATAATGAGATCTGATTTTTTGAAATTCAGGTTTAAATATTAATAGGTACCTACAGTTGTAGAACATGAAAAAGGAGTCATTCGGAATAATGACTGAATGATTTATACTGTCATTAACAAAATTAAGATTTCGACTTTGATTAAATTCCTGACCATAGTCTGAGATCCATCACTTCATTAGTCAATAGGAAACAATCAGCAAATTGTTTGTCAATTGATGATTTGCAAGTTATCCAAGTTGATATACGATTTAATCTTAGGATAGAACGTTGAGATTTAATTACTAAGAAGCAGTGGTAACGTGGTAGTTGGTTTTATGTCATGTGTTAACCATAGATAGGGTCTCTAATGTATTATGTAATTTTTGTGTAATAGATGGAGAGCCTTATGGGTTTCCGTACGAATGGTGCAGCAGGTTACCATTCACTCGTACAGAAATCTGTGTTGAAGCGGAAAGAATGTTCGACTATTGACAGTCCGAAGTATTGACAGTTGCAGTGAGTTCCTGGCAATTTATGACAAGTGGGTTCTGCCACGAATGACACTGGCACAGCAGCCTGTGTCAGTTAGCAAGATGCTATACATGTGTGGCATTCTGTGTTAAGGCACTACTTACTGCACTGTACATGTATTATATTTTGTGTTAAGGGGTTCATAACAGTATTCCAGAAGTAGCTGAGGTGTGTATTATGAGGCTGTGCAGCAGCTGGGGTGTGTATTATGAGGCTCTGCAGCAGCTGGAGTGTGTGTATAGTAAATTTCTGCAGCATTTTAGGTGCATATTATGAAAGTATTATGAAATGTCAGTATTAATAGGTCTGCCCCAGGTTTCATTACTGCAGCCCATGTGCCACAGCTAACTCCCCAGACTAAGTAGGACGGATAAAAAACACAACACCAGGACAGTAGAATTCTGAATGTAGTCCTCGTGACCTCCTGGCCTCCAAAGGCAATAGTAAGTGATGCTTACAATTGTTAGAAAAAAAAATTATTTGAAACTACCACAATGTCTAAATGATGGAAAATAAGGCACAGGATGACTGCTCATTATAGCTACTCTCCTCCGTAGCTGCTTCTTCCCTCTATGGATTTTTAATCAAACGACTTATAAAATTATATGACCTATGATATTGCAGTCATAACAATGATCACATGCATCCAGTTTTACTGAATGTGTCTGTCAGTATACATAGGTAATACTAGTACCTATATGGAAAACAGCAGAAGATATAGCAGAACTGTGGTCATTTATCACTATCTCATAGCTGATCTTCCCACTAGGAACAACTGTCAGACTAGAGACACTGAGGACCAGAATAATTAGGATAGCTTGCGAGATCACACTAAACACCACAGTAATTGGCTGATAAAGCAAAATCTAAACTTGCAAATTGTTAAAACATAAATTCTAACTGAGGTTGGGATTTGGAATGAAGCTAATTGTAACATGTAATGAAAGTGAAGGGGGGGAACTATAGATTGTGCAGAAATGCTAACTTTTATATACCCATTAATCTTACCTGCCACGAAGTATTCTATCTAGGGGATTCATATGATAGTAAGAAATATAAAAAGGTAAAACCCCTGGCACTTCAATGGCATATATATATATATATATATATATATATATATATATATATATATATACTCATGCTTTACAATCACATGAACTCTGTGGCCAGTCACTGGCATCAGCGGTGGTCCTAACATTTGTGGCACAAGACCACTAAGGAAAGTGATTGACTGCAGCAGTCATGTATGTCAAGTGTCCATCACTGCTGTAGAAAAATATAAAAAGACTGTCAGGGAGTACAGTTGTGATTGTATGCAACAGGATAAATGGCTTCTGTACAACATAATTAGGCGACTGCTGTAGAATGACATATTGGTTGTCACTAAGCTGTTATCAATATACCTGCAGGAGATTCCTTGGGTGATATACTGGAATTATGATTACTAATACTTGTAGTTCCCTTGATAATTATCATATATCATAGGACTGGTGTTGAATGGTGCAGTATTTCTCAGTTGGTGTATCTAGCACTGGACTCCAAAAAGAATTGAACACACATAGTGCAACTTTATCATGTCATTGCATGGCAGAGAGGGAGATGAGGGTGGCGCCACCAGACAGCATTAACTCTGAACAGAATGACTGAAGGTAGCTTTGCCTCTTCATTGTTTACCAGACCCGGCTCCATATATTTTGTAGTGTGTGCCCAGTATAGCTGCTCAGTCCTGTTTACGGTATAAGACTGAGCAGTAGAGAGCAGCAGAGGTCTTTAGTAGGTTAATCAGTGGGGATGTCAAAAGATGAACCCTCTATGACCTTATATTGAAGGCCTATTCTGAGGACAGATCATCATTATAAAAGTCTAAGGAAAAAAAACCCTTAAAATAAACCATGTGCACAATGCCTAACAAGATCCTTTAAAGGTTGCTCCCACTTACTCATGAATCAACATGAATCTTGCTGTATAACATGTTTGTCTCTTTATAGTAAAATTAAACTATAACAATATGGCCATCAAGTCCAATCATGGGCAGGAAGAAGACCAAAATGAGAAATAAAAGCCGAGCTGTGATTGGTTGCTATGGAGAACAAATAGACAGCTTGAACAATCCCAGACTTGTTTCCAACTATTAACCTGGCATAATGGTAAGACCCTCATAAGGCTTAGGGCCCTATTCCACAGTAACGATAATCGGCCGGATCGGGCCCATTTGGCCCGATTCGGCCGATTATCGTTCGGTGACATAGAGAGAACAATCAGCCGATGATCGTGTCATCGGCTGATCGTTCATTTAGGGCCAGACCTAAAATCATCATTCCCCCACCGCGCATCGCTACGGTTGAATAGCGGTGCGCGGCGGGCGACCGTCGATTTGACAAGCAGCAGCATCATACATTACCTGTCGAGGCTTCTTCTCCGCGCTGTCTTGATCACCGGGTCCCGCGCGCTCTATCTTCAGAATGGCCGGTCAGCTGACAGAGCGCTCAGCCAATCACAGGCCGGGACCACCGTGGGCTGTGATTGGCTGAATGTGGCCTTTCAGCTGACCGGCCATTCTGAAGATAGAGAGTGTGGGACCCGGGGATAAAGACAGCGTGGAGAAGAAGCCTCGACAGGTAATGTATGATGCTGCAAGAACATCGGTAACTTGCAGCCCTCGCTCAACGATCATCGGGCCGTGGAATAGGCCCAGTAATCGAGCGGCAATCTAGCAGATCGCCGCTCGTTTACATCGTTGATCGGGCCCTCCTCTGCCCATGGAATAGGACCCTTAGAGTGTAGCTCATTTTAAAAAAAAATTCTTAAATTTATGAAATAAATTCTTCTATTTAATGCATTACTGTACTGTTTAAAAATCCATGATGAAATGGCACCCAGCCCCATTCATAACATGCCCTTACTATGTGTCACTGTGTGTCTGCAGTTAGGTAAGCACAGGCAGTAGCAGAGGATGACAGAGCTGTGCCTGCACTGCATGTCCCCTGGCTCTCTGTCTAAACAGGCTTACCATATGGTGTAGGCGATGCTACAGACAGAGAGCATTGACTACAGCTTCGAATAATCCTATTTAGAGAAAGTGTTGGTACTGCAGAGTGCGAATTTCAGGTGCAGCTGTGCCATCCCCTGCTGCTGCCGGTATTCACCTGAGACAGAAACACAGGCAGAGCATAGCAAAGGTATTCTATGAGTGTGGGAAGGGGAAGGATGGGGCCATTTCAACATGGATTCTTAGACAGAAGTGGCCAGATTACAGTAATACATTACATTGCAGAATGTATTGAAAAAAAAAATTCTTATATTTTGTATATGTAAAGAATGTGGAAAAAAATGAAATGACATCTACACTTTAATTCAATAAACCAATCTGTTCTAACAATGAACCCCCCCGAGCGGTAATCAGACTGGATCAACATTAAAGATAAGAAAGCTGTCCGTTTTACATGCTGCTTTAATTTATAAAAATAACCATGCACACGGTCTTGGATGTCGTTTTAGCATCTAGAATGAACACATGCCTTGTTTACATTGCTCCATGCTCCAGAGAACAGGAACGTGGTGCATACAGGACTAAATGAGTTTTTTCTTTTAGTAGTTATATGCAAGAGAAATTGCTTCAACTAATACGTTGTTAAGACTAGACATGAACTTAAGGCCGGTTTTCAACTTACAATATAACTAAACGTGCTGGCAATGATTTTTTTTATATTAGCATGATCAATGAAAAGCAAGCAAATTAATGGCACATTGACATGTGACAGGTTTGTTGAAGAAACCATTGTGACTGAAAATCTATTCTGTAAATCTTAAAGGGTTGTTTCTGCAGCATGTGCATGGATTTCTGCAAGCATTGTTGATGTGAACATGTCTTTATTGTAATAATAATTACCCAGTATAGATGGGCTTTAACCCCTTCATGCCTTGTACATCAGGTATGTCAAGAAAAAGGTCCCTTTTCCACAGTTCAATATACAAGATGGGGATCACCTGCCATAGGTCACCTGTGACAGACAGCTGTCCACAAGCACTATTATTGAACAAAACTCTAATTGTTTAACCCTTTCTGCACTGCAATCAATGTGTATTATGGTGCTGACAAAGAGAGGGGGGTCACCCTGTTCCTGACTCAGCCCTGGTAACCTGCTAGAAAATATCTTTAATTTACTTTAACAAATGCCTGTGCATTTAACAAAATGTAATATTCTCTTTTTCCTTTAAGTGTAAATGTAATATAAAAATTGAATAGAAAAATGTAGCAGATTATAAGTGTTTTGTTTTTAAATACTTCCTTTATCTGTTTAACGTGGATGCAGGTATGTTTGGCCACACCACTGTGGTTCTGCATGATATGAAGCAGGTTCTGTCCAAACTATAGCCTAAACAGTTTATTATACCCTTCAACTCCTTAGACCCTGTTCAGCATGGGCAATCAAGAAAGCAGATCTCTATATTCTAGTAAGTCTCCCAGTCCCGACAGTGACACACTTTTTTCCAGAACAGGTTTCTCTGGGCAACATGCTTTCTTTCTTAGTGATCAATTTAACGACTCCCCCACTTCTATGATGCCCTTTAGCCTGGTCCCTCCACTGTCAGAACTTAAAGGGGTTGTTTTTTTTCAAATCAACTGTCGTCAGAAAGTTACATAGATTCGTAATTTACTTCTATCTAAAAATCTGAAGTCTTCCCATACTTATTACCTACTATATGTTTGCAGGAAGTGTTGTTTTATTTACATTCAGAAACAGTGCCCTCTGCGGGGGTAGCAACCTCTGTCCATGTCAGGAACTGTCCAGAGCAGTGGCAAATCCCCATAGAAAACCTCTCCTGCTCAGGACAGGTCCCGTCTCGGTCAGAGATGTCAGCAGAGAGCTGAATGTAAATAAAACAACACTTTCTGCAGGATATATTAGTAGCTTAAAAGTACTGGAAGACTGGAGATTTTTAAATAGAAGTAAATTACAAATCTATATACTGTAACTTTCTGGCACCAGTTGATTTGAAAGAATTTTTTTCCACTAGACAACCCCTTAAAGCTTCTGTTGTGGAGTACTTGTGCCTGACCCCTCCATAGTGGGACTAGAGAAAGAGATTTTTGCAGTTGAGGCAGAACCAGCCTATTTTCTGTGATGTAAGGCTTATATTAATAATGATGACTCCAGTCTTTCTCTATGAGCGTCGGACTCATCTCTGATGCGCACGCGCCGGGCTTCAGGCGGTGATATCTCGGCAGCAGGAGCAGGTCCAGGAGCGGGACTTTGGGCACGGCATAAGTGTAAGGGTCTCTAGCGGGGGGTCAGCCGGGTTCTGCCCCAGCACAGGGGGGGGGGGGGTCAGGTTCCCTTTAAAATGTTATGGTGGCTATTATTGTAAGTGAATTTAAACGAAAATGTGACGCACCCCCATCTTAAAAAAAATGGTGGTATGTGTCTTTATTGAATTTAAAGGAAAGTATAAGGCCCTTAAATAGTTATGAATGATATTTATGATTTGTTGTCTCATACAAATCAGCTAGTGAAAATAAATGTCTTGTACAGGTAGGGTACAGAACACATTCAATTAAGACAACTGAAACTATAGCTCATGTAGACATACTGCATGTGGCAACCAATCAGTACATAATAAGGCTTGACTGATTAGTCTGATTTATTAGGTTTTGTTCACATTAACATTACGGCTTTGATTTATAATGGAAACTTGATGACAGCGATGCCAGATTGGTTTTCAATGGATTCTGCAAGTACTTAGAGACCCCATTGACTTTAAAAGTACCTATCAGTGTTCTGCTGTATGTAACAGTAAGAATAAACTGCATTTGTGCTGTAAAATATAACCAGAGAAAGTTAAAGAAACCCTGGAAGCTACATTAACATATCTGTACAAAATGTAGACATAAAATTAACACCTTTAATGGAAATTGACATGTCTGGATAGTAATATTTGTATATGTTTCCCAGTCTGATGACAGAACCTTAAATCATACAGGGACTGCTTACCTGAAGAACTGGCCATTTACAGATTGGTTTTGAAGGAAGTTCCATCTCCTGTGAAAGCTGCTGATTGAGTGATGCATAATGCTCTCTTTACAAGCAGATTATTATTAGAGATGAGCGAACTTTTTAAAAGTTTGTTCCGACCGGACTTCGGATTTCATAGTTTAAAACATCTATATGATATAGGGGTAGTGTATTTGGTTGAATTTAGGGCTCTAAATGTCAGTAACATCGTTATCTTTTCAATATCTCAAAGTAATTTTTTTTCAATATTCACCATTACAGGGTCTATGCAGGAAAAAGGTCACACATGCAGTGAAGGAGCAGCAGTAGTCATTGGAGGACAGTGGAGGTCCAGCAATAGTAATTTCAGGCCAGTACAGGAGCAGCAGTAGCCAACATGGATGCCAGTTAAGGCCCAGCAGTAGCCAACATGGAGGCTAGAGCAGGCACAGAAGTAGTCAACATGGATGCCAGTTAAGGGCCAGCGGTAGTCAACATGGATGCCAGTTAAGGCCCAGCAGTAGCCAACATGGAGGCAAGGGCAAGCACACCAGTAGTCAACATGGAGGCAAGGGTAGGCACTGCAGTAGTCAACATGGATGCCAGTTAAGGCACAGCAGTAGCCAACATAGAGGCCAGTACAGGAGCAGCAGTAGTCAACATGGAGGCAAGGGCAGGCACAGCAGTAGTCAACATGGATGCTAGTTAAGGCCCAGCAGTAGCCAATATGGAGGCCAGTGAAGGCACAGCAGTAGTCAACATGGATGCCAGTTAAGGCACAGCAGTAGACAACATGGAGGCCAGTACAGGAGCAGCAGTAGTCAACATGGAGGCAAGGGCAGGCACAGCAGTAGTCAACATGGATGCCAGTTAAGGCCCAGCAGTAGCCAATATGGAGGCAAGTGAAGGCCCAGCAGTAGCCAATATGGAGGGCAGTGAAGGCCCAGCAGTAGCCAAGATGGAAGCCAGGGCAGGAGTAGCAGTTGTAATGGGGTGACATGAGCAGCAGATACAGAATAATGAGGTCCATGGACAGGCGAGAGGTAGCAGGGCAGCAGGAATGGTGAAGTGACCAGTAAGGTCTATTTCACGTACAGTATAGGCTATAATTGATGCAAAAAATGTCCTACATCTTGATGACAACAGGACCTAATCCTACTCTGTGGTATCAGGAGCAGGTGTCAAAATCCTTATCTATCCATGTGGCGTTCATTTTGATGAAAGTCAGATGTTCCACACTATCACAGGCAATCTGGTTCTCCTGGGACTTACAATATGACTTGCTGCGCTAAAAACTCGCTCGGATGACACACTGCTGGCCAAACAGGAGAGTATGTCCAAAGCAAATTCTGCAAGTTGTGGCCAGACATGTAATTTTCCCACCCAGTAGTCCAGGGGTTCCGGCACGTTAGGTGGCAACATAGAGTCCAAAAACACCTGGACTTGCTGTTTCAGGTGTGCCTCCATGTGCTGTGCAGGTGCCCCTGTTACCCCGGCCTGTGGCTGCCTGAAAGCATGCATCATGGACATCAGGCTCAGACTGGTGCCGCTGCTCATGCCACCCAAGCTGCTAGAGGAGGATGTGGAGGAGGCAGCGCTGCTGATGTGGCCCTGGTGGGAATGTTGTGAATGAGAGCCCGGTGTTCCAAAGGCTGCCACTAACTGTGCACCCAGCTCCTCTCTTTAATAATTCATTTTTTCCTCCCGTTGGGAAGGGTGAATTAATTCACACAGCTTGTTGCGATACCGTGGGTCCATTAGTGTGGCCAGCCAGAACTCGTCCTGTTGACGAATCCTTTGCAAGCGTGGGTCGGCCCGAAAGCATATCAACATGCGCTTAGCCATTTCCACCAGGGAGTGGTAAGGGGTCCCCGCCTCTGTCTCCACAGCATACTGCCAATGGGTTCAGCCTCCATCCTCCTCATCCTCCTCATAGCCCTGCATATCCTCCTCAGGCCCCCCTCTGGTCTGGCAGGAAGACTCATCTCCTTCTCCTCCACCCGTTTCCCCTAAGAGTTCCTGTGCGTTTAGGTCCTCCTCCTCCTCCTTAACTTCCTCTCCCTCCTCTTCCGCCAAGCCTTCCTCCAGTGACCCAGGCTGCGACGGTGGCAAGACCTCTCCCCCTCACCACTGAGTCGCATCAGCATTAGCTCCAGTACATGAAGCATGGGTATGATGGCGCTCAGTCGTGTGTCTTGCCCACTGATCAGAAAGGTGGCCTCCTCAAAGGGTCGTACCAAGTGGCAGGTGTCACTCATGAGCTGCCACTGCCTGAGCTCCAGGTTACACAGGGGAGTCGCCGTGTCCGCCTGCATCAAGAGGAAATCAGTCAAGGCCTTCCTCTGCTCATAGAGCCGGTCCAGCCTCTGGAGGGTGGAGTTCCCCCACGTGGCTACATCGCAAATGAGATGATGGTCGGGAAGACCATTCCTCCGCTGCAGGTTGTGGAGGATGTGGTGAGAGCTACTTGAATGGCTGAAATGGTAACACAGCTTTCGAGCCATTGACAGCACAGTCTGTAAATGTGATGAAGACTTTAGAAAGTGTGTAACTATTAGATTTAAAACATGTGCCATACCTCCTCAACGCAGCGCGGAGAAAATGTTGCTCCCATTGTCACTCACCACCGTCCCAACTTTAAGATGGCGTGGAGTCAGCCACGAGAGGATTTCAGTCTCAAGCAGGCGGTGCAGCTCTTCCCCTGTGTGTCTCCTTTTACCCAGGCAGGCTAGGTGCAGCACAGCGTGACACCTCCGTGCTACACCCAAGTGGAACAAGGGAGGAACACTGGCGGTTGAGGAGGTTTTGGACCTACTGGAGGAGGTGGAGGGGGACCGTGACACAGGAACCCTGCTGTGACAAGGGGGTAGTGCCATCGCCCTTCCCTGGCCAAGTTGCTGGGGGTCCGCCGGCCATATTACATTTACCCACTGAGCAGTAATGGACATATACTGCCCTTGCCCGTAATTACAGCTCCAGATGTCTGTGGTTAAATGTACATGTCTACTCACTGAACGTCTCAGTGAGTCAGCAACCTCTTCGCGAACATAGCTATACATGGCCAGGATAGCTGTGTTGGAAAAGTAGTGTCGACTCGGCACCTTCCACCGTGGCTCCGCACACGACATTAGTTCACGGAAGCTTTAAACCGCTTTAAACGGCAGAGCCTGGAGCACTAGCAACTTGGACAGGTGGGCATTCAGCTTGACTGCTGCGGGATTGCTGGGTGCATATGTCTGCCTCCGGTATAGGGACTACATGATGCCAGGCTGCCTACTGCTAGCAACACAGGGGCCACCACCCGAAGAAGGGAGTGAAGCCACACTCCCTTCCACAGAGGAGGTCTGACTCTGTGAAAGGCCCCCCCTGACTACAGCTGCTTCCTGCTGCTGTTGACCGCGGCTCTGCCTGGGCCTGCTGTGACCAACTATCACCCCGTTTCTCCCAGGTGGAAAGGTTACCGATACTAGGACCTGCCGTGGAGGAGGTTTCCCCAGTGGTCATCTGCTTGTCCCGGCTACACTTCCAACTTGTTAGTTGACTACTGCTTCCTGTCTGCTTTTTAGTTGTGGCGGGCCTGCTGGCAGACAGATTCCCGGTTGAAGAATCCGTCAAATAAGCCAAATCCTGCCGTGGATACTATGTAACATCCGATGTATCAGGCTCCTGCCCAGCCCTCTCTCATCTACTGCCTACTGCTCTCCTGCCAGACCTAACATGGGCCTGCTCTGATATCGCCTCCGACACAGCTATGCCGCTGTGCCATGACTTTATATTCAAATTCTGACTTCTACACTTGGTAGATGAGAACAGTATTTTCTATAATATATAGGACTTGTGTATATATATGACTTGTAATATATGACTTGTAATATATGGGACAAGTATAGAAATTGTCTATATATGTAGCACTTTTTTAAAGACTTTTGTGCTATACACCTGCACCAGGTACTTTGTCTCTCACGATAAGACGGACGTGATATACACAGAAGGGTCCAGTATAGAAATTGTATATATATATGTATATATATATATATATATATATATATATATATATATATATATATATATATATAAAAATGTACAGACAGAAACCCAAAGCAGGACTGTAAGACATCAATCAACCTGACTTTCGGGTGCAACTTCACCCAGAAAACTTGGAAAATACAAGTTAGCTGCCATCAAATTTTAGTTTTTAATCAAAACATTCTTTAACCCTTTCTTAACCCCTTCCCTCCTCAGCTCATTTCAGTTTTTGCTCCTTTGTTTTTCCTTCTTAAGTTTAAAAGGCCATAGCGCTTGCATTTTATTATTTTTTTTTACCTACAGACTCACATGAGCCCTTATTCTTTGCAACACCAATTGTACTTTGCAATGACAGACTTAATGTTTTCATAAAATATGCTGTGAAACTTTAAAAATGTATTTGGGCTGTAAAATTGAGGAAAAAAAAGCAATTTGTTTTCATTTTGACAGCTACATCTAACTGGTCAATTAGCTGTGTGCCGTGATTGGCTGACCCCTCACGACACGACTCCTCTCTGAAACCCCTACCCTCAGCAGCACGTGCTGGCAGGTCCTTTTGCAGGAAGGGGTTAAATGGCAAACCACTGTTGATGATTATTATTATTTAGAATTTATGCATGACACAGTTCAAAATGGCAATCATATAACATTCAGGGCAGTCAAATCAAGTTCTAATCATCATATCAGCTGTAGGTGTTTGCCTTTAGGGAGTGTCATATATTCCTTCCACAACACACTGTCACATAGAGTAATGTTAATTTATAATACAAATAAGGAAAGGCATGTTCTTTAACTACAAGAGATTGGAACAGAAAAATATCAAATCAAGTACAATAGATACTAAAAAGTAGCACACAGAGCACAGTGCGATAAATCATATGTAAGAAAACTGACAATAACATCGTATCCATATATACATATCTATAACCCTCTCTAAATCTCTAAAAAGAAGCTATGAGTATTTTACATTTTAACTCCCCTTTTTCCTTTTATTAAATATGCAATTCATTACAATTAAATACAAACATACTTACAGTTCCTAGCACCAAATAGTGCCTTTATTTTTTTTTAAATAGATCTTCTCAGGATCTCTTCTCTAAATAGCTTGGGGCATCCCAAGAGAAGATGGATCATACCAGCTGCAGATGGCAGGTGTCTGCTGTAATTACAGATCAGTTCCTGCTGTGTGTGTGGAGCAGGCTCGGTTCCATGTACCCCTAATTACAAAATTATATTATATTAAGAGTTTTTATTGTGTTGTTAAGGGGTTGAACACAGTATTAGGGAATTTCTTAAGCAATGTGCATCCAGAACTTCTGGTTTGGGCTGCTGCACTTATAGCCAAGTGCTAAGTGCCTGGAAATGACTGCTTTGCTGGTTTATCATTTGTATTTTTTAATCAGGCATTTTACTTAACAGAGAGAAGTCCCTTCAGAACTTTAATCAATTGGCTGGGAGAACAGTTAAACCTGCTGTCTTTTGCTCTGGAGCCATGTCCTTGCATTACACAGATAGCCCATACATTTCTTTCAGCATGGTGTATTGCTGCATTTCTTCTTTGGTGATGGCTGATGGCTAGAAGTGCCAGTAGCAGCAAACTCTTTGATAAACCTTGATAAAATTTTCTGAGACCACACTAACAAATGGTGGAAAATGCCCGTAAACGTTTTAAGGGAACCAATCATGAGGATTTAGGGCTTACCATTGTCACTGTCCCCCTCAAAATGAAGTTTTATTCCTTATTGCGCTGTATGCAAATAATCATTAACTAGTCATGTGGGCAGTGTCTTCCCCTCAAATAGTTAAGATACCTGTGCTGTAATCATGCCTGCCTTTCTGGGCATGATTCAGGGGCCAGGAGCCTGCTACATCATTCAGAGGCAGGGTTACAGCGCGGAGGGAAGTGAGGAGAGTGATGGGGGCGCCCCAGTGTTCCTAACATATTAATTTGCATAATACTTCATGATTAAAGTTTGCCAAAACACCAGTAATAAGGGTCCCATTAACGATAAACTATTGCAAACGGACACTTTTGGGAATGACCTGAAATCATTCACCATAATACATAGAACACTATTCTGTATATAGTCACTGGTTACTACGATTGTTCGTATACTCTAGTCTATGATCCTTTGTAATTATGAATGATGTGGATACACAGACAGATTTGCGAGCTATTAGCTAACAGTTAACAATGGTTTTCAGCATTGGAGGAATGGCGATGGAAAGAGGAGGTGAAGGGCTGCCCAGAGCTATCAATAGGTCTGCACCAACCTACTGATAGTTTTCCTTTAGAAGGAACTGGTGACTGTTTCACCTGATCCTATAATAAGTCAGCCAATATAAAACATCCTTAGTTCTGGGCTTCAGTCCAGAGAAAACTTTATACCCAAACTTCTTGATTCAAATATTGATTCAAAATTCTCTGTAGTTAAAAGAATTCATTTAAAAAAAAAACAGACCAATTCTAATATATAATGATTAGAAATGAGCGAACCTTGAGCATGCTCAAGTCGATCCCAACCCGAACTTTCGGCATTTGATTAGCGGTGGCTGCTGAACTTGGATAAACCCCTAAGGCTATGTGGAAAACATGGATATGGTCATTGGCTGTATCCATGTTTTCCAGACAACCGTAGAGCTTTATCCAAGTTCAGCAGCCCCAGCTAATCAAATGCGGAAATTTTGGGTTTGGATCGACTCGAACCCGAACCCGGTTCGCTCATCTCTAATAATGATGTCATCCACTCTATGGTATACCCCATATGCCAGAAAGTTATTAACTGTAAGTGCAAAAAGAATGAATAACTAACAGTCCTAGTGGAAAGTTAATACAGAATTGGTTGGTAAAATTCCCAGGTGCTTTGGGTTACTAAGCCTTTTCTGATGATAAGGCTCCTTTCTGTGTAGGTGAAATATGCTGGGTTTACAAGTGAAATAAAAGAAAACAAAAATCTGCAATTGATTTATTGATGATATAATGCGTTTATTTGTCTGAGAATACTTCATATAATATTGTAGGAAGATGAAGTCAAACAACTTATGAATGAAAGAGTATTGTCTCTGAACCTATGACTGTATATCTAGATTTTCACCTTCTGTATAGTTAATATAAGTCTTATGAAGCCACTGTTCATTAATAAAATCTGGAATATTAGTTATATTCACTTTTCATCCTTTAGAGTTAGTTGAACCTTGCGCCAGTACTTAGTCTACTTTGACTGTCTGATTGATCTCTCATAATTTTGTAAAGATAAAATGGCCTTTTATCTTATTATAAGCTTTATATCCAGCCTACTCTTTCTTCTTTGTGTGTCACCTTGGTATCTTTTACCGCCCTATTCCAGTCATTTTTTATACTTTCTTCTCATACGCTAAAATTTATTTTATCTTGTTAAATGTGTAATTTAGGAACTTAAATAAACCTCTTCATTTATCTTTACAATTTATATTAAAGAATTCTTTTAGTAAGCCTTAACATCTGTACTATGAGTGCACATGGTCATAATCCCTTCTATAAAGCCAAACCAATTAGTGGTTTCCATAGTAATTGACTTATTGCTACTATGTCTGTCATAGCATATTGGGAGTTAAAGTTTGGAATCAGCTGTAGAAGCACAGGTTGGGGACCACTGATGTGGTAGATAGCCACACATTTATTTAATTAGGTTCTATGTTGTAGTTTATTTCCTCTGTAAAACCTAATTGATCGCCTCATGGTTTATCAATGAGGGCTTAGTGAAGTCAGACCCATAGTGATGAGTTAATCTTTTGAGTGGCTTCACTTCAAGAATGGGGTATATAACCCATCTATCCTTCCAAATCTTGTATGGTGACAAAGCTCTCATTCCAGGTCAAAATGAAAATTCCTCTTCTTCCCCTTCTTCTAAATGTATACTTTGATTTATCGTATTCTGTATTCTGCTAACGGAACTCACTCTAACTTTTAACCCCTTAACAACATAGGGCGTATATTTACGCCCTGATGCCGTTAAGGACGTTCAGAGCGGGGCCGCGCGGCGACCCCGCTCTGAACCGCGGCGGTTCTGGGTGCCGCTTGTAGCCCGGGACCGCCGGTATTAGCGGGCACGGTCCGATTACCGTGCCCGCTAATACAGTAATCAGATGCAGCTGTCAAACATGACAGCTGCATCCGATTACCGGATGCAGCACTTCCCTGGTGTCTAGTGGAGGAGATCGCTCCTCCGGGATGTTATCCCGGAGGAGCGATCTCCGTTTCTGAAGCCGGCCGGGGACCGCTCCAAGATGGCGCCGTCCCCGGCTCGGCACTCGTTTACTTCCGGCTGCAGCAGCCGGAAGTAAACGAGTGCCTATCTCATGGATCTCTGCAGCATATCTATGCTGCAGAGATCTCTATGAGAGATCAAAGTGCATGTACTAGAAGTCCCCTAGGGGGGCTTCTAGTATAAGTGTAAAAGTTTTAAAAAAATGTTGTTAATAGTAAAAAGCCCCCTCCCCTAATAAAAGTCTGAATCACCCCCCTTTTCCCAGGTTATAAATAAAAGTAAATAAACAAACATATTTACATCGCCGCGTGCGTAATCGCCCGAACTATTAATCACATTCCTGATCTCGCACGGTAAATGGCGTTAGCGCAAAAAAATCCCAAAGTGCAAAATTGCGCATTTTTGGTCACATCAAATCCATAAAAATTGTAATAAAAAGCGATCAAAAAGTCGTATATGCGCAATCGAAAGATCACATCATGGCGCAAAAAATGATACCTCACACAGCCCCATAGATCAAAGGATAAAAGCGCTATAAGCCTGGGAACGGAGCGGTTTTAAGTGACGTATATTTGTTGACAATGGTTTGAATTTTTTACAGGCCATACGATACAATATAAGTTATACATGTTACATATCGTTTTAATCGTAACGACTTGAGGAACATATATAACAAGTCAGTTTTACCCCAGGGCGAATGGCGTAAAAACACATTTCCCCCAAATAAACAAAATGCGTTTTTTTTTCAATTTCACCATACATTTATTTTTTTTCTGCATTCGCAGTGTACTTTATGCAAAAATTCAGCCTGTCATTGCAAAGTACAATTAGTGATGCAAAAAATAAGGGCTCATGTGGGTTTCTAGGTGGAAAAATGCAAGTGCTATGGCCTTTTAAACACAAGGAGGAAAAAACGAAAACGCAAAAATCTAAATTGGCTCTGTCCTTAAGGGGTTAAAGCAGAAAGATGCAATAATATGATTTTCACTGGAAATTAGATAGTATAAGCTTTTGTTTTTTAAATCTAATTTTCATATATTGAACTTCATTGAGCTTTGTTGCTTTAAAGTGGAGCTTCCTTTTATGTACTGGGTTAAAAAAAAACATATGGCAAGTACAAGATCTTTTGTGACTGAATAAAAATGCAATCCCATACAGTATGTTTGAAAAACAAAACACATTACTGCCTAATGTTTCCAAGATATTTCTCCACTATGGTTTTAAAGTTAAATAATACATAATAGTTTTCTAATAAAATAATAATTTTTTGTATATTTTTCACCCATTTTTTATTTTACTTAGGATTAAGTTTTAAATAATTTACTAGTTTGGTCATCTAATATTTGGGTGCAAGATGTTTTATAAAGGAGCAACAGTCTTCTGTCTTTTCCATAAAACTTTTAGAGACAGTACTATTTTTCTTAGGAAGACTTTACTCATCCAGATATACAATTTTATCTAAGCACAAACCAGCAATGACACATATAGTGCCAATGTGGATGTTAAATCAAGCATAGCCTTTTAAGAAAATATAGTATATGTAATAAATGGTGTAGAGAAGAGAAGTTGCAATAAATTAAAGTTGTGTGAAGGTGAAAATCAATGACTTAAATGTGTTCTTTATGATATTACAATAAAAGCTCACAGAAAGCATGATTAAAAAAAATGAGAAGCAGTATATATATGTTATTTAAAACTTTCCCATTGCAGTTAGGTACCTAGTCAAAGGACCAGTGAGTTCTATAAAATAACAATTTAAGAGTTCACAATATACAGTATGGTGCAGTGAGCGATAGTGTTGAGCGAGCATGCTTGGTCAAAGCCAATGCTTGACTGAGCACCTTGTGGTGGAAAAAGGTGGCCATACACCTTCAATTACTGATACTGTATATCTGTTGTTCTAATTTTTGTATATTTTATCCTTTAAAGAGATGTGTAAATTAAATTTACAAAAGTGATAACAAAACTGCAATAGGTTACTGCAAGATACATTAGACCTCCAGTGATATGCTGACACTATGCCGGTTAGAGCTCACACAATATTTAACACATTTATTTTCTGGCACTGGAAACCCCAATATTCATAATGGATGCCAAACTGAATTCCTTTAAGACTGGGAATGCTGGTGGGCCACGTTCCTGGAGTAGCCCCTAGGCAAGCATCTTTTTCATGGAGGTACACTGGAGTATGGGTTTGGCAAACTCCAATTCCCATGATTTCCTTACTTCACCATCTGGTTGTGAGAAGAGTATGAGCACAATGTATAATACACAATCCCTAACCAATAAACTAGAAACAAATCTAAAACTTATATTATATTTATTCAGGCATTAATAGAGATATCTTGGAGATATATTCTGCAATTCAGCTAGAAAAACATACGAGCTATACACTACAATGGGGTTCTAATGTGTCTTGCAGAAACCTATTGCATTTTTTCTTTCTAATTTTGGTATCCCTTAAAGGGATAAAATATACAAAAATTAGAATCAAAAGCTGCAGTAGGTTACTTGAAGTTATACCAGGCCCCTCCACTCTGCTGAGCAGAGGGCACCAGATGAAATGTTCGAGTCTCCAATCAATTTCAATAGAGTTTGTTACTCAAGTATTGAAACATGCCCGACTTGAGTAACAATTACATTTAGTGATTGCTCAACACTAATGAGCACAGAACTAAATGGTCCTTATATACCTATATCCTTTCAACTGTTAAACAGCGTGTTTATTCTAATACAGTTTATCTAATATATTTAATGTAGTATTAAAGAAAATATGGTAGAGAGAGCATGCCGTTCTTTGGCTCCCCCACAATAACTTCAGGTCCAGTGAATTAATCCTTTCCCTAAATGTAAGTGGTGTAAATTACCATCATACTATCATGCGTTGCATCATTTAATGGGCAAATCCCTGCAGCCAGGTAGCCAACATGCTTAGAAACCTACTGCTGCCACCTACTTATTTTGTATTATAGTCTACTGTTTTTTACATTACTACTACATTTTCATAACAATAGAGGGAGGTAGAAGTTTCATCTTTGCCTTTGTGTCTAAGGAGTACTTCTCTAGCACAAAAGACAGTATAGCATGTTATAAGCAGGGTACCTTGTTCCAGATTTTGTATTGGGGCCCAATAACTTAATGTTACCCCTCTAGGAGTTCTTCTGTCTGTCCAGTCTTAAAACTAGACTGGCTCCTGGAACGGCCTGAGTGGCTCCTAAAGGCTACAATAACTTTCTAAACCAACCAAATGACTTTCCATTTAGGTTTATTGGAAACAAGTCATTAAGGTCTACTTGGTGGGTTTCATATTGCTTATATTTAAAGAAAAGAAGTATGCATTTTCTAGAGTGAATGAGCAAGTCTCCTGGTACAAATTTTTCAGTTTTAAACCCTTCTTATCCTCTTTATTGTACATGTAGAGGTTAGAGAAAGTTTAGTTTCCCCTCTAAAGTGGATGTAGCCATTATGTCAGCAGGTAAATCTTTTGAAATGACAAGGGACTTGGCCTTTCTTATCCCCAATGATGTTCTTTATTTCACTGCAATCAATAAATGTCAATTGTTCTTGTAATTTCAGTTATAGTTCAGCTTAAAATGGTAACTACTGTGTAGTATGATGATGTATTGATGCCAAAAGAACAATATTTTATGAAAGTGTATTTGGTGAAATATAATGTGCTCAAGAATTCTGGAATACAACAGAATGTGAAAGTACTGTAACAGTAAACTATACGCTATAGTATGCTGGCACATCAAGTCATGGCACATTGCTTTTAAGATAAATATATCTAGTAATGTGTGTGCTTTTGTGACTGTCCATGATTTGCAAGGGCATGGGTTAATGATGGAAAAAACAACCTATTCACTTGCAGTTTGCCCAAGAAACTTCAATTTAAGAGTCACTTTTTGAAATACAGGTTCACCTGTGGGAGATAAAAAGTGACAGATTGTCATAAAAATCACCAGTTCTATAGGGGAATAGTTCTGTCTGAAAAATTAGAAATTTATATATATATATATATATATATATATATATATATATATATATATATATATATATATATATACATACATATAAAGATTTCTGGAGAGGCGTCTGTTTTACATTTCAATTCTTTTCAATCAAAGTACTGTCCACATGGACCAATCAAGTGCACAGAATGGGAAGTTGTCCGCTGGACCAGAAGAACAAACTCATAAACAAGAGTGAAATACCCTCATGTCAAGGAAAACAAGATATAATGATTTAAAAAGATTGCCTGTAAATTATTTTATTGATTCTCAAAGTTTTTTATATAAAAAAAGTCAAGTAAAGACCATAAGAATGTCTATATCCTAAAGTGGTTGTGTTATGAAGACACAATTGTTGGGGGCAGGGGCGTAGCTAGGATTCATGGGGCCCCATAGCAAAAAAAACTGTATGGGGACCCCCCTCCCCTACACACTATACAATGTATAATAGATATAGATATATGTATAGATTTTGCTACCTTTTTTTTAACCCCTCATGTACTGCAGTGTGTAAGTGACCCAGTGTTCTCTTACATGCTGCAACACAAAAAAGGGTTAATAAGCTAAAGACAATTAGCTCTCTCCTTCACTACTCCTGCACTGATAACCTCTGACCTCTGTTCTCTGAGCTCCTGCAGAGGTCAGGGGTTATCAGAGCAGTGAGGCAAAGAGCTAATTGTCTTTAGCTTATTAACCCTTTTTTGTGTTGCAGCATATAAGAGAACACTGGGTCACTTACACACTGCAATACATAAGGGGTTAAGCAAAAGAACACAGGAGGCTCTTATGTTCCCTGTGCATCGGGCCCCCTCCCCCAGGGGCCCCATAGCAACTGCCTTCCCTGCCTCTTTGGTAGCTACGCCACTTGTTGGGGGCCTAGCAATCAGACACCTATGTTAATCAGGTGTAGTGGTATAGCAAGCTGTGGCCACCGATTAAAATAAATAACTGACCATGCATTAAACAAACAATGCAAAGAGTTACAAAAGAAAAGGGATAAATAGAATACTATCTTAATGATGAACAGAAGTAGTATCCTGGCTGTGGAGTACATTAGAGAAACATGGGCAGCCCCTCCAAGCGTGATGTTCATCCCCGAAATACTGACACTGATCTCTGTGCAGGGATTTAAAGCACAAATATTCCCTCCAAAATTCTTGAGGTGATGTCATTGAGAGGAGGCTGGTTACATGGTAATGAGGGGCACTTTTTTTTTTTTTATGGATTTACCTTGTGGTGTAAAAATCCCACACCAACAATCAGTTTAGAGGATAGGGACCTTCTATAAATATGACATGACCATCAATGATCTGGGCATATCCCAAGCAACCATTTGATACCAAATATGAATGCATACGGCCAGAGCAGCTTCTGCCATGAGGTGAGATGAGTCTATTGTTTAGGGCGGCAGCTTTGTAGTCATTTGTAGGGGCGGCAGATTTTATGGAGAGGCCATAAACTATACTGTCTTCTACACACCACTTACTTCATTGACCCCATGACCTGCAAATGATAGTTGGACACAGACATAGAAAGCCGTAGAAGGAGGTCTGCAGTGCTCTTAACAAGCAAGTTTGCATATTTAATCTTAATCGAACGTAACAAAAATGGCAGGACCAACAACAGACAAGAAGCACAGCGTGATCACCAGGTATGGAGCTGCAGGGGGATATCAATAGGTTTGTTTGCATGAACCTGCTGATAGTTTCCCTTTAAAGTATTTGAATGGCCAAAATAAAAGAAGGAATGCACTTGGTGTTACAGAACCCTGCTGGGCTCATTGTACTAATTATGAAAGTTTACCCAGAGTTTCACTTTAATGACTGTAACTGTAAAATCTAGGGCCTTGTACATGGAGCCTGTATAATAATAATAATAAATAATAATAAATTTATTTGTATAGCGCCAACAGATTCCGCAGCGCTTTTTTTTCTATGCATACAGTACAGAGGTACATAATACGCAGTTTAAAATTGGAATGAATAATTACATAGTTAATAAAAATAACAAAAAATACAAAATACAGAGTATAGACGAGACCTGCTCGTTGGAGCTTACAGACTAATTTTCATAGACACCAGGCATAAGTGCTTTATTTGTCCATGGTCCAGCCATTGTACATAATTAGAATAAGAAAAGATTCAACCATGAAGGGACTCGAACCCTCAATCTTCTGATCCGAAGTCAGACGCCTTATCCATTAGGCCACACGGTCACTGTATAGAGGCAAATGGTTTTCTTCATGGCTCTGCACGTAAGCACTACCACCCTACAATACTGTATTATGAAGATATTTGTACCACATTAACATGGCATCGGATGTCTTATATGGAGCCATAATCTGTTCATTTGAATAAACCTTAGATTTATCAGGACAGCGGTGCCTTGAAAAATGTCAAATTGGAGGAAACTTGTTTCTGTGCCAAAGAATATCAATTTTTTCGCTGCTTCATCAGAGGAGGTCCCTCTGGAAAATAAAGCTTTACAAGCTATGCGGTCTATTAATAAAACTATGTATTATTAGTTCATCATTCATTTTGATAATTTATTTTGTTAGCTGTCTCCTGATGCTTGTTTTCCAACTTTTATTCAGATTATTTCCAATTTTACTATTATTACTCATTTACTAGTGCAGAAAACTTGTAGCCAGAATTTGTATTTGATGACTGCTCTCACATCACAGAGGTTTCATTATATGTCTTTAATGGCATCTTCAATTTCTAGATTTTAATTGCTTTTTAATTTACAGTCTTAACTCCCTTCAGTTGAACCTGGCACCTGACATTATTATGATGCATTTAGTGATACAATTTTACCAAAGCAAGACACCACAATATATAACAATGAATATAACAAATGTAAACTTCTGGAAGTGATTAAACCTGTGCACATTAAGGCTTGGGATATTTGTGTAGTAGCATCTATTGGATCACATGCTTCATACATATCTGCCACCGCCTCCAAGGCTTCCTCAAATTTAGTAATTCCTCAAATAATCAAAATTTACTTAATAGTAAAATATTACAAAATGATTGGATTACTTATATTATGAAACGTGATATATTACCAGACTTGTAAAACTAAAAATGTTGCACACTCTACAAATCAATTTAACAATAGTTTATATTCGTATTTAAAGTTTACTTGTCAACAACCCCTTCATGTCAGGAATATATACTGTATGTAAACATTCCAACTGGCAATGTCCTGTGCAGTTGCAACATTTATAAATGTTCCTGGTGTGGAGTTTTATGTTTAATGTGACAGGAGCCAGGCATAATAACAGGCAGTAACAGTCATATTGCTGTCTGCCATAAACCCCTTAAACACTGCCATCTATAGTATAGTGATCATGGTGTTATTGACAGTCAGGATGTCAAGGTATCTGGGTGTCTTTGACAGGAGTGGTATCTGTCACTGATTGACCAGAACCCTGCAGTGTGACTGCGGAGGTCCCGTTTAGTTTTCCTGATAGATGGAGGAATAATACTTACCTCTATCCTGTCGGATCGTCGATCTGCATCTAGAGTCTGCCTCAGGTAGACTTTACATGCAGAGTGGCAATTTCACTGATTAATATAAACAATCTAGTGATTGCTTATTTAAGTCCCCAAGGGGGACAAAAAAAATGTGTCAAAGTATGTTATTTTTTTTTTAAATACTATAAAGCTTCATTCCCAATAAAAGTTGAAATCACCTTTTCCAGAAGAGAACAGGTGGATTTTTGTAAATATTTAATTTGAAAATTTTCATTATTAGGGGTTCCTGCTAAAGAATATTGCATGAAAGGCTTTAAGGGTTGTAAGGTTGCCCATGAAATCACAGGATACATAGCTCTTATTCTTATTGAATGTACACCTTATTAAATGCACATGTAGTAATAATAAATTAGATATGAAGAAAAATGTTTATAATACAATTGACACTATCCTTCCATTGGGTCTGACTGGTTGAGTAAACTATAGCATAAGTGGTAGGCTATGCTATGAAAAAAGGCAATTTATGCTGAAAAAGAAAAAAAATTATACCAGGACAAAATGTCACCAGGACAAAAATAGATTTTTACATATCATAGAACATATTACATGTGACCCTATTATAACCCTATTTTAATTTAACAATGTTTATATATTCAAGACAGACCCACCATCCGGTACTAATGAAAACATTATGATGTCTCTTAGAATACATTAAATGCAAATGAGGCAGGGAGTCCTTAACATGAAAGATCTGCACAGTCTAAAGCAGAGGGGGGCGATTTTCATTTCAAGGGTCAATCTAGAGGCCAGATCAGTAAGTAATGTGTTCCACAAAGTTTTGAGTTAATCAGTCAGCACATTCAGAGTGAATAAATAACAGCAACTCCCCACTAGCTATAGCCAAAAAACAAAATCAAATGTTTATATGCTTTATTTAGTTCTAAATCACTTAACTTATTTAAAGTACAGTAAATAACAATATGTAGCTTGGACAACATCTGTCACTTTGATGATTTCCTCCTTCAGATTCAAATTTTAACCATCAGTATGCAAATTACTATATTACAAATATTGCTTTTATAGATCACATTTGACCATAAGAAAAGTTCCCAATGGGGGATGGGGTCTGCTGCAGGCACCTGTGTTCTGGTAATGTTGCTATTTCCATAATGACTTCAATACAAGAAGCATACGTTCTTCACAAAGGCATGTTGCTTTTCAGCTTGTGGAGAAGAGTAAATGGGTATTCCCATCTTGAGTAATTATGCTCTATCCCCAGTGTGCACAGGATAGGGCATAAATAAAAGTTTGCATGGGGTCCAATGGCTGGGGTCCCCTGTGATAGCGAGTACAGAAACCCTCAAATCTGCAGCTCCTTTCATTCTCTTTAGAGCAAGGATGGAAAAGTTGGCTAGCTTTTTGGGTAGGCTACAGGTACTCTTTTCTTTATATCGTATTTTCCTGGTAAGTTAGTGTGGAAAAGTTCAAAAGTAACTGCAATAGTTCCACAAATGTTTATCAAATTTTCTTATTGCTTTATATGATGTTTTAGCCTCTTACTGCAATGCTTTATGTTATGAACTTTACAGAATTATATTTGTTGGGTTTACATTTATGTATATTATCAATAGATCACATGATAGATCTTATAGGCCTTTGAAACAAGCCCTGCTTGCCTAATTGGTAGTTAGGCTTGGCATGGCGGGGAGGAGATGTGGCCTGCTCCTACAAGCTAATTTATTATGGTTTATGCATGGAAACAGGTGTAGATTTCTGTGCTTGCTATGTGCCAGGTGCAGTTCACCCCAGATTCACTAAGAGGCATGCACCTTTTAGTAAATGTGGATGGGTAAATGTGGGACCAGCGTACCAATAAGCCAGTGTTAATAAATCTCCCCCATGTTGTCTCACCTGGTGGAGGAAGACATCAATTGCTGAATATGATAACCAGGGAAAATAATTGCTTCCCAAGTGTAAACATTATGCATATATAGCATATCATATTATTGTGTATACATGAAAAAATAAAAGAAAATAAGAACGAAGCAAAATAACTGTTTTGGGTGTGCGATTAATAGTACAATATATTCTACTGAAGTTCTAATCGCACCCAAGAGTGTGCACAGATATAATACTACGGATATATAGCATATCATATCATGTTTGTAGAATTATTCTCTAGATGCTGGAATTCTTTCCTTGTTTTCTACTGAAAAAGTAGACACAATAATTTGTTATTTCTGACACCTTAAATCCAAGTATACAATTATTCTAGGAACGAATGCCTTCAGGTGTAATGCTATCTTAGGATCATCGCCTGGTGGAGGTACACAACATCTGTATCTACTGCTCGACCTACTTTCTTCTATCTGGTAAATCTTAATTTAAGAACAAAACCTATGGACAGCTGATAAAAAATAAAAATTTGATCTAAATATTGTTCATTAGCCAACAAAATCAAAGTTACATCATTACAGGTGATATTATTATTGAGTCCGAGAAACCTTTCCAATCATAACTTTCAAGTACCTTACATGCAGGCTGTAAAACAGAAACAGACAGGCGGAATCTCTTGGGAAAAGAAGCTAGTACATACATTTTTTGCTTTAGGAAAGTTAGCCAGAAATCTGGCATTTTCAAGTAATTGTGAATATATAACACATTTCTTTAATATCACACTTTGCAATGTCTGCAGAATAAAAATTTTGAGAATAAAGCGAAAGACCTCAGAAACTAAAGACTAAACAATTGTGCTGAGAATAATTAGCTTTGTCTGTCTGAAAACAAAATGTGAAAATTAGTCCCAAAAGGTCTTATAATGAATGAGCCTTAATAATACATTTCCATTTGAGGGCAAGATCAGATTGTTTAGACTTTTCTACAATTGTTTCTACAGTGTTTAATCGCTTACTTCTTATTAAAATACAAAAATTCAATGACTATCAATTAGGGGTGAGCAAGCCCAGCCTCCTGAACCGAACTTTTTGCAAAGTTTAGACAGGTTCAGGAAGATGCAGTCCGCACACCTAAAAAACAAACAAACAAAAAAGATATTCTCACCTGTCTGAGCCCCTCGGTGTCCTCTTGTGGCTCCCCAGTGTCTTCAGCCACCCACTCAGCCAATCACAGGCTGATTTGGACAGACAGCACCAAGGTCAGTGATTGGCTGAGTGGGCTGTCACTCTTGTTTCAGGAGTCACGGCTCGGTCAGCCAACCACAGGATAGCACTGTGGCCAGTGATTGGCTGAGCGTCTATCTATCTATCTATCTATCTATCTATCTATCTATCTATGCCGCTTGAGAAAGGTCTCGAGATGAGACTGAAACGTTGCACTTGCTTTTTGATGCACCAATAAATACTACAAAGTTTTTTTTCACCATACGGATGTGCCACAAAATTCTTGGATTTATTTAAGATGGGGACATTTATCCAATCCCCGTTTGCCTGGCACTCCAACACTGGAACTGGGAGTGCGCTCCAGCTTGGAAATGAACTATCTATCTATCTATCTATCTATCTATCTATCTATCTATAATCTATCTATCTATATTTCCTGGAAATATCTATCTATCTATAGAAAAAAGCTGCACATCCAAAAATTTATGCTGTAGGTGCTTGCAGAGTAAATCCTTTGGCAGAAGATCCCCAAAACAGTATGGCAAATTCAGCAGCAATTTATTCCATCTAAAGGTGCAGAAAAACAGTATGTTTTAACTCTCTCACAGCGTCTTGAGAATTGAAAAAGAAACAAAATGTTCTATCTATCTATCTTATAGCCATATATTTATCTGAACTGAAATGGTTCTTATAGGGGAACTCTTTTTCTTTCAAATCAACTGGTGTCAGAAAGGTATACAGATTTGTAATTTAATTCTATTTAAAAATCCTAAGTCTTCAGCTTCTGTATGTCCTTCAGGAAGTGGTGTATTCTATCCAGTCTGACACAGTGCTCTCTGCTGCCACTCCCTGTGTCAGGAACTGTCCAGAGCAGGAGAGCTTTTCTATGGGGATTTGCTCCTGCTTTGCACAGTTCCTGACACAGACAGAGGTTGCAGCAGAGAGCACTGTGGCAGTTTGGAAAGAATATACCACTTCCTGTCTGTCTTTATTTTTTGTATTGCACTTGCTTAGGTTAGGGAACACCTCCAAGTTGTCTGCTGCCATTTTAGGGCTGTTGTGGCAGGTAGATAGGGACAGCTGGGATGGGTGCAAGTTCTAGGGCTGCCCTTGTCCATTGTCTTCCCTGGTCCCAACCTGACAATTGTATTGCCCCCCCCCTAAAGTTATACAAATTACCATTATACACTTATTTCGGGAAACGCACATAAAGTGCTTTTTTCCCTGCAATTAATCAAGGCTTTACTTTCTGGTAAAAATGTGATGTCATGACCCGACTCCCAGAGCTGTGTGGGCTGTGGCTGCTGGAGAGGATGATGGCAGAGGGACACTGAGGGACACAGGGCACTAGAGGGACACTGAGCATCCCTCTGCCATCATCCTCTCCAGCAGCCACAGCCCGCACAGCTCTGGGGGTTGGGTTGTGAAATCACCATTTGATCAAAGGAAGTGAAGCCTTGATGCAGTAGTAGGTGCAGGGGAAAAACACTATATGTGTATTTCCGTAATAAGTGTGTATTGGTAATTTGTATAACTTTTGGGGGAAATACAACACTTTACTAAAATATTTCGCCAGACTATTCTTTAATATACACCAAGACGTGTTTAAAAAACACCTGTAAACCCAGGTCTAAGAGACAATGAAAAGAATTGTTCCTAATCACTACAATAACAGTCAACAATGACTTAGTAGTTTACTATCCCATGGCATAGTCACGGACAAAGAAAGGGTACGGCTTAATTTACACTGTATTTGGGAGAACCATTCTTCTGTTTGTCATTTATTGTCAATACCTTAGACGCAGCTCATATTTTTCTTCCTTTTGGAGGAGAGCTAATTTGTCAATTGCTGGAATGCAAGTGTTACAGAATGTTTCCCTCCTCCCTAGTTGATCCATTTTCATTGCCGATATTAAAATGATGGATGGAATAAATAACTCCAGCCAGTACATCTCAGGAGTCTGTAGACAAAGATTGTTTAGCAGCTTACACTATATTCTGTTAAATAGACCACACCTTAAGTCATGTAGGGCTTTATATTTATCTGTTCTTACAAAATAAAGCAGAACATTGCATTGCACTTCTGTGCAACCATTTCTTTGTTCTGCTTGTCCTGCCCTCATTATAGAGAAGACTTAATTAACATATAAAGAAGCATACATTAACCCCTTCCCGCATGAGGGCGTAACTGTACGTCCTCACTCTGGTGGGGGGTTTCAGAGCGGGGTCGCGTGGCATCCCCGCTCTGAACCGCTGCGGTCCCGGGTGCGGCATGTAGCCTGGGCCCACGGCTATTAGCGGGCATGGTCCGATCGCCGTGCCCGCTAATTAAGTCTTCAGATGCAGCTGTCAAAGTTGACAGCTGCATCTGAAGACTTACTGCAGCCGATTCCCTGGTGTCTAGTGGGGAGATAGCCCCTCCCCCCTGTGACGTTGTCACGGAGGAGCGATCCCCGCATTTGGTGCCGGCCTGGGTCTGCGCTGTAATGGCACTGATCCTGGCTCTACATTCTATTGCTTTTGGCTGCAGCAGCCAAAAGCAATAAAACTCTGATCTCATCGATCTATGCTGTATAACTATACAGCATAGACCCTCAATAAAGGATCAGTGTGCATATACTAGAAGTCCTCCAGGGGGGCTTCTAGTATATGTGTAAAAAAAAACTAAAACGTTGTATTATTAATAAATAATCCCCTCCCCTGATAAAAGTTTGAATCACCCCACTTTTCCCATGTTATAAATAAAAATAAATAAATAAACAAACATGTTTGGTATTCCCACGTGCATAATCCCCAAAAAGGCGCAAGCGCCCAAAAAAATGTGCAAAATTGCGCATTTTTTGGTCGCATCAAATCCAGAAAAATTGTAATAAAAAGTGATCATAAAGTCACTTATAGAAAGTCACCGATAGAAAGTACAGATCATGGCGCAAAAAATGACACCTCACACAGCACCATAGACCAAAGGATAAAAGCGCTATAAGCATGGGAATAGAGCAATTTTAAGGAACGTATATTTGTTAACAATGGTTTGAATTTTTTACAAGCCATCACATAAAATAAAAGTTGTACATATTACATATCGTTGTAATCATAACGACTTGAGGAACATATATAAGTCAGTTTTTTCATAGGACACACAGGGTAAAAACGAAGCCCCCTACCCCAAAGAAAAATAATTGCGGGTTGTTGTTTTTTTCAATTTCACTGCGCATATAATTTTTTTCTGGCTTCTCAGCATGTTTTAGGGAAAAATTCAGCCTGTCATTGCAAAGTACAATTAGTGACGCAAAAAATAAGGGCTCATGTGGGTCTGTAGGTGTAAAAATACAACTGCTAAGGCCTTTTAAGCACAAGGAGGAAAAAATTAAAACTCAAAAACGAAAATTAGCCCGGTCCAGAAGGGGTTAATACAATTTATTGTGTTTATATTATATGTTATAGGAAAACTCTGTCCACAACTAAAAATCCACTGCAGGTGGAGGTGGGGGCTGCGGGAACATAATAAAGAATGTATACTTAATAGAGATGACAGAGCATGCTCGTCCGAGCTTGGTACTCGTTTGAGTATTAGGGTATCTACGATACTCGAGACAATGGCATCTTTCTCTTCTTGCATGTTTGGCAGCTTTTTTTCAGCAAATCATCATGCATCATGGGAGCTTGTAGCATTACGTGGAAACCCTACATGTCGATACCAGTGATTGGCTGGCCAGATCAGATTACCTTGGCATATAAGAGTCAGGTCCCGCGATGCTCACGTCAGACGCAGGCTGGGTGAGCTTAGGGAGAGAGCTGCTGTCTGTCAAGGAGAGTTTTATGGTGGGGGAAATAGTGTCTGTTAGGCAGGAATCATCCACACAGAACTTAACAGTCCTTCTAAGGGCTACAACTAATTTTTTTTGGCCTCTTCTAGGCTGCTGGCTGGGACTTGTAGTGCAGCTACGTCCATCTTGGACCCCAAAGAAATTGCCCAAAGTCCTTTCAGTACTCATTTGTGCTGCTGCTGTACCTTGGTTTGCTGGGATCTGTAGTGAAGCTACACCTATCCTGGCTGTGCAGTGTTCAGTGTAACTGGTGCCATAAAACATACAGCACCTAGTACCTGGTACACAGAGACTCCATAGACTACACCAAAAGTCCTCCCAGTTGCACCTAGTTGGGTGCTTTCCTATCATGTGCCAGCACATGTGCCTTGCCCATCTTGGTCTGGGTCAGCAAAATTGTATTGAGGGCCACCACCAGGCTGTGTTCCATAATTTGGCATAATGTTGCGATTAGCCAGCCTCAGAGGCATCCATGCATGCTGCCACTGATGTTTCTTGTCCATTTTTTTGTGGTGTTTCCATCATTTTCTGAGGTTCCCAGGTTTTCTTGCAACTTTCCCTGTACAGAGCTTTGGTCCCCTGCAAAAATGCTCGAGTTTCCCATTGACTTCAACGGGGTTCATTACTCGAAACGAGCACCCGAGCATCGGGAAATATTCATCTCGAGTTTTGAGCACCTGAGCATTCAAGTACTCGCTCATCTCTAATACTTACCTGTCCCCATGCCCGCATAGCGCTGCATCACCGCTCTTGGACCCCTGATGATAACTTCCTCTGGCTCCCACTCCTTTAAAGTCCCAACCCGGGCTCAGGAATGCCCACTCACCCAATCAGTGACTGCAGGTGTGTCCTGCCTCAGTATATGACTGGCTGAGTGGGCATTCCTGAACTCGGGTTGTGACATTGAAGGAACGGGAGTCAGGGAAAGTTAATGGGGATCTTACAGCGGAGATGCAGCACTTCTGGGGGCACAGAGATAAGTATACATTCTTTATTATGTTATTACACCCCCCTACCTGCAGTCACCCAGAATTCTTTAATCCAATGTCAGCAAGGCAACCTTTCCACAGGACTATTATGCCTACGAGTAAATTTGTGCCTGATCCCAACTATGTAAACTGAGGAAAGGGACGTGTTTTATGATCTTTCTCACCTATTTTTCCTATTTACTGTATTTTGCCCATGAGAATACTGTCTATTGAAGAACCTGTAAAAGAAAGAGAGGAATTGATTTGAATAAGGTCAGGGGAAAACTGACATTGTGTTCACATCCCACAACAACTTTCCTTTTAATTTGCTCATGTAGTAATTCATTATAGCGATCAATGATCCATTTTTAGAGGGAGCTTGTAAAATCCAAAATTTATATCCCCCTTTGAGAGTCTTAAACTTTCTTTTATCACTTTACCTGTGAAATAAAATCAAAAGAAGAAATACTCTACATTGTGGCAAGGTATAAAAATCTACTTTTACAAACCACTCTTGTTCGGAGAATTTAGCCTATTTTGGGATTTGAATGGTACATGAGTGTCTGCGTCGGAATCTAAAGTCATAAGCAAGTGTGAACTTAATGCTTTCCAAAGGTATTACATAATATATGTTTAGTGTACACTTTTAGTGCTATACCTCTGGCATTTTATAACCTGCAGCACAAGGTAATGAATTCACGTGGGTATGAGACATCTCTGAGAGTACAACCACAAGAAATGGCTTATAAGTGAAAATAATAGTTAGGGGAAATATTGTAAATGGAGAATGACATATTTGGTAGAGTTATTTCTCAAAAAACGGCTCTTTTTCAGCTTCAATATTGGTACTCTCTGCGAGGTGAATACCAAAGAAGAATGTAAAGTAGTATTATATGGAAGTATTATATGGATTTTATTCTAATCTCAGAGATATTTTCATTTATTATTATAATGAGTGAAATGATGAAAAATAAAGCTGATCTGAAATGGGTAGCACAAATTAGTCATACCTAGATCACAGTAAGGATAGTGGTGCTTGTAAATGCTAAAATCCGTTCTGGACATAATTTAGAAAAGCTCCTTAATCAGTTGTACTTGTCATTGCAGCTTTGTCCCAATCCAATTACGAATACATTTTATCGTCTGCTCTGGGGTCAGAATTTATTTAGGGGTCTGTTCTGGGGAGTCTTTTACTTAGAGCTCTGAATTATGAGGAGACTGCTCTGAGCTCTGTATTTACTTAAAGGAGAAGTCCGGCCAAAATCAATTTTTGATGTGTTGTTACTTATGAAAAGTTATACAAATTTCTAATGTACATTAATTATGGGAAATGCACATATAGGGCTATTTCCCTTAATTTAGTAGATCAGGAAGTGTTAGAATTCTCTCAGATATAGTGACGTCACGACGAAAGGTGTAATTCCTATGGAGTGTCCAGCAGAGGGCGCTCTATATGTAGAAGTCTATGGGACTTTATTGTTTCTATAGATGTCTATGTAAAGTAATGGAATGTAGTGAAGTGTACAGTATGCTTTATTGAATGAATACATCTATGGAATACTATGGGGAACAAGTGTCCTTGCTCCCCAAAGTATTGCATTAATGTATTCATTCAGTACATTAGGATATCACAGTAAGCCCGCCGATCCGCCGCATTCCCGCCGCCCGCCGATCCGGACTATATACACTGAACTACAGCTCCCATCATCTGCTCATAGTATGAGCAGGTGATGGGAGCTGTAGCTGGGTTATGGATATGACTTGCCTGCCACCGCTGATGCCACTGCTTATGCCGCCGGGCACAGGAAGGAGCCGCTCAGTACACAGGAGCACTCCCCCCTCCTCCTCCTTCCGGGATCCTGGGAACCTCCCCTCTATCCCAGGGCTGACTCCCCGCCTGGCCACCGCTCTCCCCCCACACATACCGACTCCCGCTGCATCAGTGCGGACACTAGGAAGCATCGGGAGCCAGTATGTGTTGGGGGAGAGCGGTGGCCAGGCAGGGAGTCAGCCCTGGGATAGGGGGGAGGTTCCCAGGATCCCGGAAGGAGGAGGAGGGGGGAGCGCTCCTGTGTACTGAGCGGGGTCCCTCCTGCGACCTGCGGCATAAGCAGTGGCATCAGCGGCGGAAGGCAAGTCATATCCATAACCCAGCTACAGCTCCCATCACCTGCTCATACTATGAGTTCCGGATCGGCGGTAGGAATGCGGCGGATCGGCGGGCTTACTGTGATATCCTAATGTACTGAATGAATACATTAATGCAATACTTTGGGGAGGAAGGACACTTGTTCCCCATAGTATTCCATAGATGTATTCATTCAATAAAGCATACTGTACACTTCACTACATTCCATTACTTTACATAGACATCTATAGAAACAATAAAGTCCCATAGACTTCTACATATAGAGCGCCCCCTGCTGGACACTCCATAGGAATTACACCTTTCGTCGTGACGTCACTATATCTGAGAGAATTCTAACACTTCCTGATCTACTAAATTAAGGGAAATAGCCCTATATGTGCATTTTCCATAATTAATGTACATTACAAATTTGTATAACTTTTCATAAGTAACAACATATCAAAAATTTATTTTGTCCGGACTTCTCCTTTAAGGGTCTGAAATGATTTTGGAAACTGGAATTAAAATAAATTAGAGGTCTGGGGTTCTAAATTAATTTACCATCTAGTCTGGGTTCTGAGATAACAGTCTAGTTTAGGGCCATAATAAACATATAGGTCTGCTTTGGGATCTAGATGATAATTAATTCATTATTAAAATTCTTGACATAGCAGTCATTTTATTCCTGAGTTGGGTTTTTTTTTGGCTTATTTTTAGTTTACAGATATTGGTGTGTAGGAGAGGGTAGGGCGGAATATTGTATGTGGGCCCTAAGCAGGTTTCAGTTTCAATTGAATGCATGTCCTCAGGATGTTTATAAAGTTAAATAGTATGGCGATGTGGGCAGCCAGAGAAATGTTGGCACTTGCAATCCAAACCTTCCCAGAAGGAAAGTTGTGATTCAACGAAATAAGAGCTTGCTTGAAACTGTATTTACAGACAACTGTTTTTTTTTCTTGCCAAAAACCGAACCATTGTCAAACTACTGCATACTATTATACTGTTATATCATTATATTATTATACAATAATCCTGAAATAATGCAGTTTTAATTCTCACCACTGGGGAAAGTTGAGACTTCCTGTTGTGTCTGTGATGATAAGAGGAGGTTGCTGTAAAGTGATACAGCATTGCAGTGGCATGTGACACCAGTAGATAGATAGTAGATAGATAGCACCAGTATAAGACAATAGCAGCTAATTGTAGAATTAACTTTTCAAATGTCTCAAAGTATGCTCAGTAATGCTTTACATTCATGTGAAGTGGATAGGGTCTGCCTATTATATCATCCATATCCATGAGACTTGCTGTAAATCATGTCACTAAATGCTGTTAAAAAAAATCAGGCAGCCCCATTATAATGTCCATATTAAAAATAAAATAAAAAAAAATACAGTCAAAAAATAAAAACAGATTTGTATAAAAAAAACAACTTTTCGTATCTGACTTTAATAAGTAAAAGAAAGTCTAGGTGATGCATGTCCTTTAAACACTTAAAAACATATCTGACTAATTGAATAAAATTTTACTTTAACTTGATAAACTTATTGCAGGTAAATATATTTGAGTCTTTCATTCATTTTTATGTTCAAACCATTTTATTTATTGATTTTTTTTTTCAAATATAATTTTTACTGAAAAGTTTTAACCCTTAGAGGACCCGGCCAATTTCAATTTTTGCATTTTCGTTTTTTCCTCCTTGTGTTTAAAAGGCCATAGAACATTCCACCTAGAGACCCACATGAGCCCTTATTGTTTGCGTTACTAATTGTACTTTGCAATAACAGGCTGAATTTTTGCATAAAGTACACTGCAAAACCAGAAAAAAATTCAAGGTGTGGTGAAATTGAAATTAAAAAACGCATTTCTTTTATTTGGGGGGTATGTGTTTTTACGCCATTCGCCTTGGGGTAAAACTAACTTGTTATATATGTTCCTCAAGTTGTTACGATTAAAACGATATATAACATGTATAACTTTTCTTGTATCTGATGGCCTGTAAAAAATTCAAACCATTCTTAACAAATATACGTCACTTAAAATCGCTCCATTCCTAGGCTTATAGCGCTTTTATCCTTTGGTCTATGGGGCTGTGTCATTTTTTGCGCCATGATGTGTTCTTTCTATCGGTACCTTGATTGCGCATATACGACTTTTTGATCGCTTTTTATTACAATTTTTTTGGATTTGATGCGACCAAAAATGCGCAATTTTGCACTTTGGGATTTTTTTGCGCTCACACCGTTTGCCGTGCGAGATCAGGAATGTGATTAATTAATAGTTCGGGCGATTACGCACGTGGCGATAGCAAACATGTTTGTTTATTTATTTATTTATTTGTTTACTTTTATTTAAAACCTGGGAAAAGGGGGGTGATTCAGACTTTTATTAGGGGAGGGGGCTTTTTACTATTAACAACACTTTTTTTTTTTTTTTTTTACACATATACTAGAAGCCCACCTGGGGGACTTCTAGTATATACACTGTGATCTCTCATTGAGATCTCTGCAGCATAGATATGCTGCAGAGATCCATGAGATCGGCACTCGTTTGCTTTCGGCTGCTGCAGCCGGAAACAAACGAATGCCGAGCCGGGGACGGCGCCATCTTGGAGCGGTCCCCGGCCGGCTTCAGTATCGGAGATCCCGGGCTACATGAGGCACCCGGGATCGCGGCGGTTCAGAGCTCGGCCGCTGCGCGGCCCCGCTCTGAACGCGGGGAGGCGGCCCTGGACGTAAGGGTACGTCCAGGGTCGCCTAAGGGTTAAATGACATAAAGCATAAAGCATGGAGTAATGAAGCACATGTACATAACCAAATGGATCCCTGTCATAGGTTCTTGTCAGTCCACTGAAATCCCAATCTGGACAAACAATAAAGAAGAAAGACACTCTTGCAGAGTTGAATACAGGATATGCTTTACCATACACATATGAAATACTAAAATAATACAACTATCACCCAACTTCCCTTTTATTTATTGATTTTGAAAGCAGCTGTATAATCTAGTTATATTTTGCATATCTTAATAAGATATTTGACTTTTATTACTCATACTTTTAATGAAAGCTACAGAGGAATATTGATCTGGTGATACATCAAAAAGAATTCAGTGAATATATTCCATTACTTATGGATAAACAGAACTTTTTTGAAAAGTACAAAAATTGTCAAACGAAAATTATTCCTTTTAAATGCAGTGCTAAACTTTTTCTTTTTTAAGTACTATAAAGTAGGTGAACCTAATGTTATACAGATTATACTGTCATTTGAAATAATGCTGATATTATACATTTCAAGGAAAGCAAGCAATACAGATGTTGGGTGGAATAAATCATACATGGTACCATTTTAAATAAATATGTATGAATATTGATATATTGATTTATTCCTAAGAAATGCAACTGTCAGGCAACAGTTAAAAGGGGAGCAGTTCTATGGCAAAGGGCTTAGAAAATAAAAAGTGAATATACTAGTAGTGTATGTATCGCATACATAACTATATATTAGTAGTTAATATATTGCACACATAACAATATATCAGCAATTTATATTACACACACAACACTACATACTAGTAGTTATTATTATATTGTGCATATGAAGAGTTCACCTTCCACCATCCTTTATCAAATGCAGTAACCCTTGAGTGCCCCCAGATGTGGCATAAACCCCAATAGTAGTTGCAAACAGTCCTGAGGGCCTCAGCAGAGACCCTTATTATAAGCCAGTAACCACCCCTCTTAAGGCACCCTATGACTTACACTGATGGCAGCAGTGAGAGAGACCCCCAACCCTAATAGTGTCACCATAGTAACCTTCCAGAAGTTTTCACCAACTACTGCTGTTTCCTTAGACTTAATTTCCAATTGGCAAATTAATTACAGAAGGAGAAGTCCCACAAACTATGAAATCTGAAGGCAGGCAGGGGTGGGGATGAAAATAACAAACAAGTTAACTCACCCATCCCCAGTGCCTCGTAGCATCGCCACCAGGTCCCATTCGCCGCAGCCAGGATCTGGTAGCTCTGCTAGCTGCAACGTTTCGACCCTGACTGAGTGCTCAATCGATTGGCCACGCTATGGCGTTGCTGCTGCAGGAGCCGGGTACGTAACATATCGTTTCCTGCAGAAGGTGACATCTGGTAGCGGTGAACAGGACCCTGGCAGTGGTACTACGAGGCACGGGGATGGGTGTGATAACTTGTTGCTTATTTTCACACCCACTCAGCCTGCCTGCAGATTTCATTGTTGGTGGGACTTCTCCTTTAATCCATCAGTAGTTGTGACACATAAATGGGGGTGACCGTGTAACCGCTTATATGTGCTCTAAATGACAACATGTAACATAAGTCCCCTTATCCGGCAGCCAGGCCTGTGTGTCTCTTTGCAATGTATTGGAGTATGTCATGCACATATGTTGCACTTTACTTCATCCACATTGATGGACAACAATGTCACTTTAATTGAAATAGGCAAAACAAAGCATATCAAAGTTGTACTTTAAAGGACACCTGTCACCCCGCCGGGTCCCGCTTCCTGAGCCGGCCGGGTCCCGGAGAGATCAGCGCCCAAAGCCCGGCGCACGCGCTGAGAGATGGGTCCGATGCCCATAGAGAATGATGGAGCATCGGACTCTTCATTCATTCTCTATGGGCGTCTGACTCTGCTGTCAGCACGCGGTTGGGCTTCGGGCGCTGATATCTCCGGGACCCGTCCGGCTCAGGAAGCGGGACCCGGCGGGATCACGTAAGTATAGGGGGATCTAACAGGGGGTCAGGAGGATGTCATCCCAGCACGGGGGGTGACAGGTCCTCTTTAAAGGGAATGTACCATCAGGCCTGGGCTGAAACACTATAGGCGGGTCGATCCACTTCCAGTGGGAGGAAACCGCCGCCCCTCTAAGATGCGGCTCCATTGACTCTAATGAACCAGTGTCATAGAGGGGCAAGGTTTTCCTCCCACTGGGAGTGGGCCGGCCCGCCTCCAGTGCTTCAGCCCAGGCCTGATGCTACATTCCCTTTAAACTTATGCATAGAATATGTAAATTTTTTTTAAATATCAGAACTACAAATCAATACTATATTAGACCCTCTGATCAGAAATCAGAGCCAAAGCCAAAATACAGCGATAGAATATAAACCCAAACTAAATCACTTTATCACTTATTTATCACAAACCACAGGGCATAAGAATTGTATAGTTAATTATAACCAAGTCCCATTATTATCTGCCTTATAGTTTAAAGTAAGATTCTCCAGACTGCTTGATATACATTTATTTTCTCATTAAATGTGACCTCTCATGTGTCTTTATTGTTTTCCCCCTTAAAGCTATTCTTTTACAACCAAGTCAGCACCATGCACAACCTGAGAAACAGCTGCCTGCAAGTGTACAATTGAAACAAGCTCAGCCAGAACATTATACCCCAACCCTGACCCAGTCTCAATGTGCTCTGAGCATTATCATGTAGGCAGCAGCTGTCACAATGTATATTAATCAGTTTCACTGATTCTTCGCGAGGATATTTGGTCTTTGATTCATGATCATTAATAGAGTCATATAAAGGAAGGCAGAAAATGCTTGTAATAGGATGTGGAACTGTTTATCTTTTGGATAATGTATATGTATTACAACACAATAGATCGAACATTAAAGATGGAAATAGAAATATTCTGATATCTGTAAATTATATAGTCTTACATTTATAACGGTAAAATATATACTATTGTAATATATTATGGACAAAAGTAATGCTTTCTTTATGCTTTGGCCCCACTTACTATGGGCCAGAGGTTAACATAAATCTTTCAGCTGAAATTCACAGTCCAGACTGTTGACACTGTTAGGGTCCTATTACGTGGGCAATTATCTGCCCTATCTGTTCGATTCGCTCAGATATCGCCCTGTGTAATAAAGACAATGATCAGCTGATGACCTGATTATTGGCTGACCGTTGCCTTTCTTTTCAAAATCATTGGCCGATATATAAGGTGTACGGTAGGCGGCTGTTAATCGTTCAGGAAAAAAAATATAGCTATCGTTTACCTCTCGACGCTTCTTGGTATTCTTCTGGCTTCTTCTGGCTCACCACAGCTGCTTTTGTGGTTTCTCAAGCAGTCTCTGCAATGATAAGCCGCTCTGCTAATCACTGGTCAAAGTGAAAAGAAGATTCCAGCTACAGTATCCGGCCATTCTGCGTATTTTCAACAGCAACGGCTCAGTGACATCATAAAAATGCCAAAGAAAGCGCAAGAGGCCATCAAGAATGGCACTGTCACCACACCACAGGAATAGCCTTCCTGAAACTGGCACTACACAAACTAGAAGGGGGGTTAAATTTCCCAAATGTTAGAGGGTACTATGCAGTTTGCCTCTTTCGGCACAGACTAGCACCAAAAGATTCTTCCAACACTGGAAAGCCTTTCTGGAAACCCATTATAGCACTCAAGAATTAAATGACACAGTGTACCCATTTTGGTCCAGATTTTAGACACAGCTGACTGAGAACAACCAACATCTTTTGCAACATTGCGTGATAATTTACCCTCTTTTAAGAGTTTGATAATCCTCTCCTTTGTTTAAATTGACATCTCTCACACTGGAGCCATGATTCCTGTTGGTCCACTGTGTGCAACAGCTCCCCAAGGTGTGATCACTCATTTATACATGTAGACTAACAAGCAGATCTATTTTAATGCAGGTGTTAGTCGTGGAATTAATAAATTACAGGGTGATTCCATAATTTTTTCCTCAGATTTGAGTGATTCCATAACTTTTTCCCTCTGCTTGGTCTAAGTTAAATGTTACTGACTACCACATTTTTATTTCATGATTTCTGTTAGTGTTTCTTAAAGCCAGAAAGTTGCCATTTGGCATGGCTTTATGGTGCGTTTACACAGAAAGATGTATCTGACAGATTTTTTTTTAATTTTTATAACTAATTTTTTATTGAAAAGATTTTTCATATTTTTAACAAAGACAACCAAGAGAAAAAAAAAACCATGTACATAATAATACGCAAAGTAAAAGAAAGAAGGGGTATTGGTAGTATGAAACATGTCAAATAAGGGCATATAGAAGCAACATTGGCAAGAGCCAGCTCTTACATAGGTATAATGGCACAATTTACTGACATAAGTAGATACTACACAGGGTAACAATGCAGCAGCTGCCAGCAGAGGAGGAGTATCCTCCACTCACAACCCCAGCATGGTATCAAAACAGTACTACACCCCAATAATGGAACACAGGAGAGACAGATAACATATATAGACCAAGATAGGACTAAACACAGAGAGGGCGGAGGCAGGGAAAGAAGGAAGGGAGGGTGGGGGAGAGGGGGATACTAGGGTCTACTGCCAGAGGAGTAAGAAGCTATATCAAAAGAGTCCCATGGAGTCCATACGGACTCAAACTTATCTATGGTATTATTGAGAGAAGCAGTAAGCTTTTCTAGGGAGCGTAACTCCCGAATTCTGGTAAACAGACAAAGCTTGGAAGGAGGGGACGTCTGCTTCCAAGTACGAGCAATTAAGGATTTGGCCGCTGTTAGAATGGTGAGTAGCAATGTGGTCTGTTTTTTCCGGAGAGTCTTAGGGAATAGATTCAACAAACAAACTCCCGGGTCTCTATCAATGGTAGTTCCCAGGGCTGCCGAAGCCATCCTACATACCTCTACCCAAAATGGACGAATAAGGGGGCAGTCCCAGAATATATGGAAGAGCGAACTCACATCGCCCGCGCATCTCCAACAAAGTGAAGGGATAGTATTATTTAGCTTATGGAGGAGCTCAGGTGTATGGTACCAAAACATTAATAGCTTGTAATGGGACTCTTTATATGTAGTGCAAATGGAGGATTTTGCCGCCCTTTCCCATATCACAGTCCAACATTCTGGTGGGAGTTGTCTACCCAACACTGCTTCCCATTTGTCCATGTATCGATGTCTAGCCTGGGAGCCATCAGCTGGTGAATAAAGGATTTGATAGATATCTGATATCAATCCCGATGTAGAAGTGCCACATCTCACCAGTTGTTCAAAGGCAGACGGTCTCGAAACTGTGAGGGACCCCAGGCGAGACATCATAAAATGACGGATCTGTAAATAGGTATACTGCTCCGAAGACGGTAGCTCAAATCTATCTATAAGCTTATTGAAGGGGAGAAGGGTGCGTGTGAGTGGGTCTACAATGTCAGCGAACTGGAACAGCTTTTTAGTACCCCATAGCCTAACCGTGTGAGATTGAAGGCTAGGCTGGAAAGCAGGAAAAAGAAGAAAAGAGTGTAAAGGGGATGCCGGGGATAGGAGTCTGAATTTGGAGGAGCATGTAGACCATATGTGTAAGGTAAAGTTAATGAGGCCTAGCAGGTTGAGATGGGAAAAGGAAGGCGGAGAGGGATGCCAAAGAAAGGAGTTGGGATGGAAAGGGGCTAACCATATTTTTTCGATCTCAGCCCACTTCTTATAGGCTAGGTATTTAGACCATGCAGTGATTTGCCGTAAGTGAGTTGCCCAGTAATAATGTAGGATGTTAGGAACTGCGAGACCTCCTTGAGTCTTACTACTCATCATAACAGAGGCGGGGATACGGTGTCTCTTAGTAGCCCAAATGAATTTAAAAATGTCCCGTTGCAACGTTTTTATCTCGGATAGGGGTATACGTACTGGCAGGGTTTCAAAGAAATAAAGCAACTTCAGAAGAATTGTCATCTTGACCAAAGCCACTCTACCCAGGAGGGAAATGAAATGAGAATTCCATTTGGACAATAACATCCTAAGTTCTTTAAAAAGAGCAGGATAGTTAGCCGCATACAAAGAAGAGTACGTAGGCGTAAGATGAATTCCCAAATATTTAATGGAAGACTCAGACCATTTAAACCGGAAAACAGATTGGAGGTGTGTTACTGTAGAGCTAGGTAAGTTAAGGGGCATGATTTCGGATTTAGAGGTATTTACTTTATAGCCAGAAAGCACCCCAAACCGGGAAAGTAAATCCCTAAGCGCCGGCAAGGTCGTATGGGGAGACGACAGGGTGAGGAGGACATCATCCGTAAAGAGCATGATTTTGGACTCCTTGCCTCAAACTGATACTCCACGAATGTCTGGGCAATTCCGAACGGCCGCCGCCAGGGGTTCGATGCAAAGAACGAACAAGAGGGGAGATAGCGGACCACCATGGCGGGTGCCATTCCGAATCGGAAAGGTCCCAGACATCATGTGTGGGAATTTAATGGCAGCAGTAGGTCGTGCATACAAGGCCTTAACCGCAGCCAGAAAGGGTCCCCGAAAACCACAACAACGGAGGGTCTCAAACATGAATGGCCACCCTAGGCGATCAAATGCTTTTTCAGCATCTAAACTAAGTATCAGAGCCCTCTCTGACTGCTGATTGACTGCATCAATGATGTCAATGGCTTGTCGAGTGTTATCCCCACCCTGTCGTCCAGGCACAAAACCCACCTGATCAGCATTGATAAGTGAAGGCAGCCAATAACCTAAACGGGTAGCAAGTATTTTAGTAAAGATTTTAAAGTCTGAATTTAAAAGGGAAATGGGCCTATAGTTAGCACATTCTAAAGGATCCTTTCAAGGCTTGGGGATAAGTGTAATGTATGAGTGGGATAGTGATGTGGGAATAGCTGAGCCCTGCATAAAAGAGTTAAAGAGTGAAAGAAGCTTAGGGGATAAATCAGAGGAAAAGGTTTTGTAATAGAGGTATGTGAAGCCATCTGGCCCCGGTGCTCGACCCGATGGGAGAGACTTCAGTACTTCCAAGAGCTCCTCTTCCATGATAGGCGCATTTAAAGCCTCTAAGGCATCAGCAGACAAGGTCGGCAGATTGCAATCAGACAGGAACTCCATGATGCGCTGAGAGCGAGCGTCTGGGTCAGAGGGTAGAGTAGAAGGTAAAGAATAAAGATCAGTATAATATTGTAGAAAAAGAGAAGAAATATCAGCAGGGTTATAGTGGAGTCGCCCACTAGAATCCCTAAGGACCTGAGGAGATTGAGCCAACGCCCTATCATGGAGCATTTTCGCCAATAGCGTATGTGCTTTGTTGCCCTTCTCATAGAATCTCTGTTTAGAATATACAAGTAGTTTTTCTACCTTAGAGAGAGACAATTCTTTTAAGCGGGCTCTCGCTGCAAAAAGTCTCCTCAACGGCCGAAGGGAGGGAGATTGGGCAAGGGTGCGTTCCAGAGTCTGAACATCGTGTTTAGCATTTCACATTGCTAGTTGGGAGTCTTTCTTTCGTCGTGAACTGAGGGCTATACAATGTCCCCTGATGACAGCCTTATGGGCTTCCCACAGGATTTTATCGAATCACGGGAATAAGCTCTCGTTTAGGCGCCAGTGACATTGACGGTTGGGAGACTTCAGGCTTTTAAGGCACACCGACACCAGCCCGTGATCCGACCACGAAATCGGGTCAATAGAAGCACATTCAAGAAGGCGTACAGTAGGAATATTGCCAAAGAAGTAGTCTATTCTAGAGTGCACGCGGTGCGGATGGGAGTAAAATGTATATTCCTTCTCCGTAGGGTGATTAATATGCCAGAGATCAAACAAATGGTGTCTGCGAATGAGCTTACGGAATTCCGCAGAGAGTTTTGCCTGATTAGCAGGCACTGGACGGCCCGTAATCGAGTGTCTATCTAATTTCTCCGAAAAGGACAAGTTAAAATCACCTCCTAGCAACCTGGGAGCTGGAGGGTACTTTGCAAGTCTATTGAGCACCCTATGGAGAAAGGTGATTTGGCATTTGTTGGGAGCATAAACATTGCAAAATACAAGGAGCTTCCCATGCAATTGACCTTCTACAATGACAAAGCGACCTCCCGGGTCTGAGAAAGAGGAGGAAATTTGAATGGGAAATGAGCGGGAAAAGAGAATCGCTACGATAGCTCGTTTAGAACCACTAGAAGCAGCTATAACAGTGGGAAAGGTATGCTTAGCAAAAGCAAATGTAGCATCCCTATCAAAGTGAGTTTCCTGAAGGAACGCTACATCAGCTCTCGCATGCTGTATTTCCCTCAAGGCCAGCCTATGTTTTATGTTAGAATTAAGGCCTTTCACATTTAGTGTCACACTCTTAGCCATAGGGATAGTATGATGAAACAGCCAAAAGAATGTAGCAGCTTACCACCACATAGGATACCGTACGACTGGCAAATCCCATCTTTACCATACACTGTAGCGCATACTTCTTGGCAGGGACCCTAGAGAAAAAGGGAAGGAAACAACCGGGGAGGGAAAGACCGACAAAGACAACAAATACACAAGACGAACAAAACAGAAACCCTAGAGGGTTCGAAGCACTCGGCTCAGGTCCTGGGTACATGGAACCAGGAAAGGGGGAAGGACAGGAGGAACAAATAAAACTCAAAGAGAAATATGAAATAAAATACAACCGATAGGTTTGAGCAACAGTATCCCTACAAGGGGGGGGGGGGGGGGGGGTAGGAATCACCAGCAAAAGAGACATAGTGATATACAACTTCAGGTGTGGAACTAAGCCACCCAGGTATGAAGAAACTCTATAACTATATAGTAAGCCAGGGGAGAAGAAAAAACAAAACAAAAAACAAAACAGCGGAGTGAGAAGACCAGCAGGGGACTGCAGGACGTATGTCCGGCCAATGCAGAGGCCTCAGGGGGCGTCATTTAGCTCCGTCTCCGGGTCAGGTCTAGAATCTCCAGAGCGTGGACGTCTCCTCTTCTGACGAGCAGACTGCCACACCGGTGGAGGAGATGGAGGTGGGGGCGCAACAGTCCAATCCGAGATCTTAGGGACAGGAATTTCAAGGAGATCACAAAACCTTGAGAGATCCGCCAGGTTACGGAGCACCGCAGTTCTACCGTCTCTGCGAGCAGATAAGGCAAAAGGGAAGTTCCAACAATATGAGGCATCATAATCCCGTAGAGTAGCCAGGAGGGGGCGAAGAAGGCGGCGCTTTTGCAGCGTTATCCACGAGAGGTCAGGAAAGATTTGTAGTGAAGCACCATCAAAGTCCAAGTTGCGGAGGGAGCGCACCTTTGCCATTATTGCCTCCTTGATGGTGTAGTCATGCAGGCAACATATGACGTCTCTAGGAGACCCATCTGTAGATTTTGGCCTTAGAGCTCTGTGCTCCCTATCAAATTTTATTTTGTGAGTGGGCGGTTCACCTAGCATGGTATTGAACAGGCCTTCTAGAGTGTCCATCAGATCAGTATCCTGAGTCACCTCAGGGAGACCCCGTATGAATATGTTGTTGCGCCTGCCCCTGTTATCGAGATCCTCAATATGGCGGTGCATGTCATCAAGGGCAAGGGCCTGAGTAGAAATGGTAGCGCATAAGGCACCGATATAGTCCCTGGTACAATCGTGGTCGTTTTCAAGGGTATCAACTCAAGGATATATGCTGCAAATCCTTCCGGATCTCAGCAATTTCTGCCTTACAGGTCTCCTTTCCCTTAGAAATTAGGGATTTAAAATCCTGCTTAGTGGGAAGTTGAGATAGAATGTCATGCATCCCTCCTTGGGACTTGGATCCCCCAACAGAAGTCTCAGAGTCATAATCAGTATGGTGCCAATCAGCGTCTCTATGTGAGGCAGAGCGGGTGTTAGGCTCAGATGATTTAGATGCCATTGTCTGCCCTTCCCTCTTCACCTTGTCCCCTTTCTGAGATTTAGTATTGGCAGCCATCATATACTGGGAGATACGCTGCTGGCCCCTTAAGATGGGAGAGTCTTTAGGCAGTGGCCCTAGTGAGGTGATGGAATGATGAGGGATAGGAGGGCTAGGACCCTTATGAAGCTCCAATGTGTCGGAGGAAATACCTGTGGTAGCAGGAGGGGCCACAGGGAGCACACCGACGGATCCGTCCTGCAGTGAAGGCGCGCGGTGTAGGCCGCAAGATGGCGGCGCCTCACTTCCTCGTCCGGTCTCTCCTGCGTCACGGTTCGAGCTCGATCGGCGAAGTCTGCTCCTCACCGGTCCCTGTAAGCAGCGGGCACGGGACAAGCTTCGGGCACGGGTCGCAGCGCCTCCCGGACCGCCAGGGGAAAGGAGATCTGTCTGCCACGTGTCAGGAAGCCCGGGGTGCGGCCCCACCGCTCCACGTGCGAGGTACCGGGGAAGCAGTTGGGAGTTGGGGTCTGTGTCGGGGCACTCACAGGATGGTCTGGGGGTCCCCCTGGTCTTCCTCTCCATGTAAGGAGGCAATTCGCCGCCTGTAGCCGGAGTTCTGGCTGCAAATGTAGCTTGGTGGCCGGGAGCTCCTCTCTTAGGCTGCTGCTCTCATCGGCGGTTCGCCACGCCCCCCGTGCTGACAGATTTTTTAAGCCAAAACCAGGAATGGATTTGAAAAGAGGAGAGATTTCAGTCTTTCCTTTATGACCTGTTCTCTGTTTATAGTCCATTCCTGGCTTTTGCTTTTAAGATCTGTCAGATAAATCTGTCTGTGTAAACGCACCATTAGTCTTGTGTCATATCTGTGATCTGCTTCTTTTCTACAACAGTAAACAAATTAATGAACATTCTCTGAGGCCGTTAATTTCAGAATTTTTGCCAGGGATTGCAGCATTACAAAAAAAAATTTGTATTATTACTATTGTCTTCCTACATGATTGTTTGCTGCTATTCTATTTTTATTTTATGGCTTAAGATTATTGTTCAATGTTTTTTAGAAATATGATGAAAATCTATATTAAAAATATAAAATATTATATACAGTACAAAAACAAAACACTTTTACTATAAAGTGGGCTCACTGCAGCCTCACCTGGTATGCCCAACCCAGCTTGGCATGGTCACAATTAGCTACTGTTGATTTTACAGTTTATATTCAATATTTTTGTCTAGTACATTTTATTATTGGTTTAAGAAGAGATGAACTATAAGAGTATAATTGTCAGCAACGGCAAACACAACCAGACAGTGGGCCCTGATCTAATCCCACCCACTGTCCCTGCCTAATTGCCTCAGTCGACCCTAGGCGGTCGCGGACAACCATGAAGACGTTCCCTGTACTGAATACGTGGAACACAAAACACAACAGACAGACAAAACACAATAGAGAGTAGTCAACACAGCCAGATCAAACCACACGGGCAACGCAGTACAAAATCGGCAAGCAAAGAATAGTCACAGGTCAGGCGGAGGAGAACGCGAGAAGACAAGCAGAAAGGGCTAAAGGAAAGGGAACGCTGGGACGGAGCAGGGGAGCTGGGACTAGACGAACTAATAGCCAGCGATACCCTGCTGGCAATACAAACATTTTATACTGGACCAGGAGCCCGGACCAAAGGCTGATTGGTCCGGCCTCCTGAGTCCAGTCTCACTGCAGCTGGTGCACTGCAGGCTGAGCGGCCGGGCGACCTGTCACTCAGCCTGAGTGCAAGACACTTCAGCTGCGAGCCGGCCGGCTGACGATCACGTGACCCCACGGCGTCCCCGGTTGCTAGGGATTTTGCGTATGGTATAGTCGGATCAGTCGAGGAGCGTGCACGTTCCTAAGTGCCACCCAAGTACGCTCCTCTGGTCCATAACCCCTCCAGTGGACCAAATACTGTAATGATCCCTGTACCCAACGTGAATCTAGAATTTTCTCCACCTCATACTCCAATTCACCCTGAACGACCACGGGGGCAGGAGGAGGTGATGGAAACACCGGCGGTACATATTTTTTTAACAGAGCTTTGTGAAATACAGAATGAATTCTAAGAGATGCAGGTAATTTAAGTCTGAAAGTAACTGGGTTAATGATTTCCACTATAGTATACGGCCCAATGTATTTGGGCGCCAGTTTTCCCGATTGTACTCTTAATTTAAGATTCCGAGTAGAAAGCCAGACCTTATCACCTACTGCATATAGGTGGCCAGATATGCGTCTTTTGTTAGCGAATTTTTGGTAGGACTCTTGGGCTTTAACCAAGCTCTGATGAGCTTGGGCCCAAACTGTGCACAGTTTAGAAAAGATTGTCTCAGCTGAGGGATTGACAGACTCTGCAGAGTGAACGGACGAATACCTGGGATTGAAACCATAATTACAAAAAAACGGTGACATATTAGTAGAACGTTGTTCATGATTGTTGATAGCAAATTCAGCTAGAGGAATGAAATCTCGCCATTTATCCTGCGTATCAGCTATGAAACATCTCAGGAATTGTTCCAAAGACTGGTTGGTTCTCTCAGTTTGTCCATTCGTCTGAGGATGGAAAGCCGACGAGAAGGACAAAGAGATTCCCAGCTTCCCACAGAACTCCCTCCAGAATTTGGCCACAAACTGGACACCTCTGTCGGAAACAATATTCTCCGGGACACCATGTAACCGCAGAATATGACCGATAAACAACGTGGCCAATAAACGAGCACTAGGGAGTTTACGCAGGGGAACAAGGTGACACATTTTGGAAAATCGGTCCACCACTACCCAAATGACAGTTTTACCCCTAGATACTGGTAAGTCGGTAATAAAGTCCATAGATATATGTGTCCAAGGTCTCGTAGGGACCGGCAAGGGATGCAACAATCCCTCCGGTGGCCTACGGGGAACCTTGGACCTAGCACAGACCTCACATGCTTCCACAAACGATTTGACATCTCGGGCCCAAGTTGGCCACCAGAAATGGCGCGAGAGCAAGTATTTAGTACCTGCTATCCCTGGATGACCTGCCAACACGGAACTATGGATCTCTTCCAGGACCCGGAGGCGAAGGTTCGGTGGCACAAATAGGAGGGAGTCAGGAGTGTTATGGGGGGCCAAATCCTGAGATTCAGCCACGAGAGTAACCAAGTCAGGTTGTAAGACAGACACCACAATCCCTGGTTTCAAGATCGTATCGACCTGTTTCTCAGGAATGTTCCCTGAATCAAAACTGCGAGAGAGGGCATCAGCCCTAATATTACGAGAGCCAGGTCGATATGTGATCTCAAAGTCAAACCTAGTAAAGAACAGGGCCCATCGGGCCTGACGTGGAGAGAGTCTTTTGGCAGTATCCAGATAAATGAGATTCTTATGATCTGTTAACACTGTGACTCTATGTTTGGCCCCTTCCAAGAAATGCCTCCACTCATCAAATGCCATTTTAATGGCCAATAATTCTCTATTCCCAATATCGTAGTTGCGTTCTGCTTGGGAGAACTTCCTCGAGAAGTACGCAACTGGCCGAAGCTGAGTAAGAGTGTCAGTTCCCTGAGATAGAACTGCTCCCACCCCCACCTCGGATGCGTCCACCTCAACAATAAAAGGGCGCTCGAAGTCGGGTTGGGCTAGTACTGGACCTTCTGAAAAACATTGCCGAAGGGTGTCAAACGCCTGTATTGCCTCTGTGGACCAGTGTACCAGATCCGCCCCTTTCTTAGTAAGATCTGTGAGGGGTTTAGCTATAACTGAGAACCCCTTAATAAATTTCCGGTAATAATTAGCGAAACCTAAAAACCTTTGTAAGGCCTTCAGGTTATTAGGTCGTTCCCATTTTATGATGGCCGCTACTTTAAGGGGGTCCATACCAAAAGAATTGGGGGTGATTCTATAACCCAAAAACGAGACCTCCTGGATACCGAATTGGCACTTTGACACCTTGGCGTAAAGATTATTTTGTCTCAGAAGCTCCATTACCGTGCGGACTTGTTTTACGTGGGAAGACCAATCTGAGGAGAAAATCAAAATGTCATCGAGGTAGACAACTAGAAAACGTCCAAGGTGCTCAGGGAAGATATCATTAACAAAGTGTTGGAAGACCGCCGGGGCATTGCATAACCCAAAGGGCATAACAAGATATTCGAAGTGGCCCTCTGGGGTATTGAATGCGGTCTTCCACTCGTCACCTTCCCTGATTCTGATTAAATTATAAGCCCCCCGTAAATCAATCTTGGAAAACCATTTAGCGCCCACAATTTGATTAAACAAGTCTGGAATCAACGGTAGGGGGTGTTGGTTTTTCACAGTGATCTTGTTCAGTTCCCGGTAGTCGATACAAGGCCGGAGACCCCCATCCTTTTTGCCTACAAAAAAGAAGCCAGCACCCATGGGAGAAGAAGAAGGACGTATGTGGCCTTTGCGTAAACTGTCCTTTATGTATTCTCGCATGGCTTCTCTTTCGGGGCAGGACAAATTGAATATTCGACCTCGGGGGTATCTGGAACCGGGAACTAAATCAATGGTGCAATCATACCGTCTATGAGGTGGCAACCCATCCACTGCTTGTTCATCAAAAACATCGGAATAATCTAACAAAAATTCGGGAATCTCTCCCTCCGCCGGGGAACACCCAGCAAGGGAAACTGCGATACAATGTGATGCACACCCAGGCCCCCACCGCACAAGTTCCCTTTTGGACCAATCAAAAACCGGGTTATGGGCATCCAGCCAGGGTAACCCCAGGATAACATCAGACGACAGATTATGCATAACAAGGAAATCTAGGTTTTCCACATGGACAGACCCTACTTTAACTTCCATGGAAGGGGTCCTATACCGTACATCCCCCTGAGAAAAGGGAGCAGAGTCTGCTCCAGTGACACCAACTGGACGCTGGAGCAGCAAGGGACATACCTCTAAGCCTGAAAAAAACATGGGGTTAATGAAATTGGCTGAGGATCCAGAATCGATCTGGGCATACCCACTAATACATTTACCTCCCAACACCAAGGAAATGGGCAACAACAGTTTATTTTTGAAGGATACCTGAGCGCCTGAGAGACCCCCTCGATAATCTCTCAGGCGTTGAAGTTTTCCGACGAAGATCTTGGCTTGTTGGGACACTGCCGAACCTGGTGTCCTGTCTTTCCACAGTAGAAGCACAGCTTATTCTGCAGACGATGGGCTCTTCGGGCCTTGGCATCGGTGGAGTCTACCTGCATCGGCTCCTCAAAAGGGGGTGAGACAGAAAGGGGAAGTTTGGGGAACGGAACAGGAGAGATAGGGGTCTTGTGATGGTCAGGAGTACCCTTCTCCCTTTGTCGATCCCTTAGTCTACGGTCCACTCTGATCGCTAATGTCATGCTCTCTTCGAGCGAGTCGGGAGTGGGGTATGCTACTAGCATGTCCTTCAATCGGTCACTAAGACCCTCCCGAAACTGAAACCGGAGGGCTGGGTCGTTCCACGTGGAGAGACAGCTCCACTGCCTGAACTCAGAGCAGTACTCTTCCACTGGACGGCGACCCTGTCTTAACCCAGTTAACTGACGTTCGGCATTGGCTGCACAGTCTGGGTCGTCATACAGCAACCCTAGTGAACCAAAGAACTGGTCGGTGGTCCTTAGGTTAGGGGAGTCAGGGGGTAGAGAAAAAGCCCATTCCTGTGGGGGTCCTTGGAGGAGGGACATGATGATACCCACTCTCTGGGTCTCATCTCCTGAGGAGCGTGGCCGTAACCTAAAAAACAATTTGCACCCCTCCCGAAAAGTACGGAATTTAGTACGGTCCCCCGAAAATTTATCAGGGAGCTGGACGGGTGGTTCGGGAGGTAATGGGGAGGTTACAGTGAGCTGTCGTGATGTCGTCTCCTGATCCTGGACTCTCATAGCAAGTTCTTGGACCATGGTATTAAGTTGCTGCATCTGGTCCACGATATTGGACATGGCGGTCCTGTCGTCCATGGGGCAATGGGCAGTATAGGGCTGGCTATTCTGTCAGCAACGGCAAACACAACCAGACAGTGGGCCCTGATCTAATCCCACCCACTGTCCCTGCCTAATTGCCTCAGTCGACCCTAGGCGGTCGCGGACAACCACGAAGACGTTCCCTGTACTGAATACGTGGAACACAAAACACGACAGACAGACAAAACACAATAGAGAGTAGTCAACACAGCCAGATCAAACCACACGGGCAACGCAGTACAAAATCGGCAAGCAAAGAATAGTCACAGGTCAGGCGGAGGGTCAAGAACACGAGAAGACAAGCAGAAAGGGCTAAAGGAAAGGGAACGCTGGGACGGAGCAGGGGAGCTGGGACTAGACGAACTAATAGCCAGCGATACCCTGCTGGCAATACAAACATTTTATACTGGACCAGGAGCCCGGACCAAAGGCTGATTGGTCCGGCCTCCTGAGTCCAGTCTCACTGCAGCTGGTGCACTGCAGGCTGAGCGGCCGGGCGACCTGTCACTCAGCCTGAGTGCAAGACACTTCAGCTGCGAGCCGGCCGGCTGACGATCACGTGACCCCACGGCGTCCCCGGTTGCTAGGGACGCCGTCGGGTCTCCGTGACGTCACTCGGCTCCGGCGGGCGGAGCAGCGGCGCGCTCCTGAGCCGTCAGCCGGAGCCGAGCTAGAGGAAGACGCCGCTGGATCCGGACAAGGTAAGTTCCTGACAATAATTCTGTACATTAATATACTAGTAGTCTGTTTGGTTTTTAAACAATTCCTGATGTTATGGCTTACAGAAAGGAAAAAAAAATGCTTAAAGTTTTTTTTTTTTAGGGATAATTGTCTAACATCTCATAGTTTCTCTCAACCAAGAGAAGAAAGTAAATACAAATTGTTTTTATGTAAATGAGGCTCAGGTGCCCAGAGGCCATTTTCCAGCAAGGCATTAGCCTAGGGCTAGCTAGCACATCTTCACTTTTTTTTGCTGTCTAGTGGCTGTCAATCAAAGAGAGGTAGATGTATCAAAGCAAGCACAGAGGTGGTGAATGTGAAGACATGTGTGGTGTCCCTCCACGGGTGCAGTCCTATGCACCTTAGTAAGTAAGAGATCTAGTACCCCACTAGATGTCACCACTGTTTTTGCCTTGTGTGCACAACTGTAGAAACACAGGATTAACTGTTTATTCCATGTGTTGCTGACCAGTAACAGGTGCTCTTCTTTCTTATCCTATTCTTCTTCTCTCTAACCCACACTCAGCCCCACCACTCACAGGAGGATTTAGATGTAGTCCCTGTAGGAGGAGTTAACCTGGTGGAGGAATTGAGTCCAGTTTTTGGCAAGTTTCCAGAGTGAGAGGACACACAGGGACAGAGTTCCTGCGGAAGTTAAGCCAGGGCCTGGTTTTGCCAGGACCTCTGACAGGGACCAAAGAGAGTTCAGACTACTCTTCAGTGTAAACGGATGTGTGAAAAGCTAGCTCCCAGATAGATTTCCCTTATACAAGCAAATACTACAGTTATGCAGTGTTAAGCTCCACTTAGGGGAGAGAAGCCACCAAGGATAACCCTAGCCCATGCCAGGAACCCATCTAAAATGTGCAGGTAAGTCTCCTGAAACAAGAGGAACTGACCCCAGTAGGACAAAGCTACCAGAATAGGTCTACGTATCCTACTGCGCAGCCTGAGATGACTGGGTAATTTTGAAAGTCTGCTACACCTAGATAACTGATGACTGGGGCTCGTGCTACCCATGTAGGATGGGTTCTATGCAACTAGTGTACTGTACTGGCGTCACAAATAAGAACATCACAGTAACTGGTCAAGTAAAAGCCGCACCACACATGGAAAGTTCAGCAGAGATAAAAAGGTATGCCCAGAATCCTTATAAGCCCCATTTTAAGATTTTTTCCCCTTTTTAGCTGCTAACAGGTTTATTTTAAATGGCCAGTTTACTCACATAGGCCCAGTTTACCAAAGGGTGTAAAATATACACCAGTGTAAACTGCCCATTGCAACCAATCACAGCTCTTAGCTCTCGTAAAATGAAAGAGGAGCTGTGATTATCTGCTGTGGGCAGATTACCCCAGTGTATATTTTACACCCTTTGATAAATCTGGGCCATAGAGATCATGAAGAAATGGAGCTTTGCACACACAGGTGTTACATGAAATACCACAAAATCTTAGAATATCACCGACACTACGCCTATAAGTCAATTTAATTGTATTTCTGTCCGCTATAGGCCTCAAAACGGCGAGGGAGAATTTTATTTTAGACTGGTTTATAGATACATTGGTCTTGGTTAATTTCCCCCTAGATCTTATATGTTTTTATATTGAAAATAAAAAGGGGGTGAATTACTCATATCCATTTTTGAAAAATAAATAATTAAATAAATACATATTTATATAATTCTACATAATAATACGAGTAAAATACAATATATTGATAAAAATGTAAAATATAATGCACATGATTATTATGAGATTAACATAAAGCCATAAACTAAACTCATTATATGAGCCATCCACACACCATGTCATGTAAAGCCCTATAAAGTACAGCCCCCTTAATGTAAGAAGATAATAGCGGTTGTATTTTCTTGGCATATATATATTGTAACAAGTTCCTAGAACATAAGGTAGATTCATTTAAAGTACAGTGACATAAAGGCTTGTTTGTCATCTGTGCAAGTGACTGGCAGTGTGCTAATAAAAATATCACCATAATTCTAGTATTATTATTTCTGCACAGCATAGCTTCATATAGTCAAGTCTAAAGCATCAAGTTTAGATACATTTATCCCATAAATCTTGGAAATATGATATGCCTTGGCTTCCCAAAGGAATCTTAAAAGCAATCCTTGCAAATAAATACCATATATCATACTGAAACATGCATTAGAGTGAGAATGTAAGATGACGTCTGCATACTGTAATGCATGCTGTTACCACATAGAATTCAGTGCATTATTTAAAGAAATGTTTTACAACCGCATTAAGATGCATTGTACACACAGTGCTATCACATTTTATTTTTATTCATGGTTCCATTAAATGTACATCACTTCCTAGATAGTTTTACCTGTCAATTCTCTTACTTTAACATACACGTGAGCAAAACTGCTTATAATCTGACTCAAAAACGGCTTTCCAAACAACCCTAGCCAAAGGATGGTATCTGGTGGAAAATGAAAATGTAATGACTTTATGGGGAGATGGAAATAGTAACAATATAAAATAGAGCATTGTTATAATAAAATCTTAGGCTATATTCACACAACCTAACTTTTGTATTAATCACAGCCGTTGTTGCCGATTTGCAACAACGGCCGTAATTAATACAAAAGTTACTTTGCACTGCAGTCTGAGGGAATCCCGTCCGGAGTGTATACACATAGGGGAAGATTTATCAAAGGGTGTAAAATTTAGACTGGTGCAAACTGGCCACAGCAACCAATCACAGCTCCTCCTACAATTCTGGTGAAAGTAAAGAGGAGCTGTGATTGGTTGCTGTGGGCAGTTTGCACCAGTCTACATTTTACACCCTTTGATAAATCTCCCCCATAGTATACACTCCAGCTGGGATCCCTAGCGGCCGCAAAAAAACTGACATGTCAGTTTTGTTCAGCCGCTATTCTTTGAATAGCAGCTGCACAACACTGACAGCTCACACAACACTGACAGCTCACACAATGGAGAGTGCGGCTCTGGCCACAAATGCGCCCGCATCCCAATTCAGCACAAATGAAGATCATCCAGACTGTACTGCAGTACCGGCCGGGATGATCTTCGCTGACATCGGCTGTTCTGTGACACGGTCTGGTCACAGAACCGACGGTGTCATATGCTATGTGAACCTGGCTTTAATTAATAATGAAAAACAAAACAATAAAGTAACAACAGAGACAAAACTAATGAACCTTACAATATGTATCTGTATATATTGTGCACAAATCAAATATTTTGTTACTTTTTGCCATACTTTAGTTTGAAACGTTATAATTGTTATGGATTATTGTTACTACTATAATGTAATAGGGTCTGTGCATATCGCCTTATTACAGAGCTGTGTATAACTATAATCATGTCCAGTCCTAAGAGTTCATGAGAGAGTTTTCTCAAGATTTCTACAGAAAGATAAATTCTTAGGTGAAAACAAAAAGATTGGAAATAGTGTCATAAATAACTGTAACCCGTACCAATTAGCAACATTGCAGCCTTGGTAGCACAAGATTTATGGCTCTAGGCCTTATATTTCCAGTCTGAGGGAATCCCGTCCAGACTTTATACACATAGTATACACTCCAGCCAGGATCCCTAGCGGCCACACGAAAAACTGACATTGAATAGCTGCCACACAACACTGACAGCTCACACAATGTAGAGTGCCGCTCTGGCTGCACTCTCCATTATTGACTGTGGTGAATTGGAATGCGTCCGCATCCCAATTCAGCACAAATAAAGATCATCCGGCCGGTACTGCAGTGAACCTGGCCTTAAAGTGTAAGGCTGTGTTCCCACTATGGGAATATAGTGGGGGAAAAGCGGCTGTCTTGTAATATTATGGCTGCTAATAAGGATTATGATAATTACAGACACCTTTCCCTGTTATGTTCCTGTGCTGGAAACGTAACCTTAGGAAATCAACATAAAGGGGGACATTAAGAACAGCATCTCATGCACTCGTCTTAAAAATCCCCCACCAGTGCAGGGGGGGGGGGGGGATTTACAGTATGTAGGTGGTATCTGGCTGGAATCTGAAGGAAAATTTTAAATATGATCACTTTATGGGATATGGAAATAAATGTTGCGACAGACTTCAGATACTGAGTAAGGCTGGCTTTACACCACAGTCATACATTTCCATTTTTCTTCTCCACCTTGAGAAAACAATAGTGGTACCATGCTACACACAAATATGAACCCCATTAACCATAATGGGATTGGTCGTGTTTCTGTCATTGTGTTTACAATTTTACCAAACTAGTGCTATATGCTGTGCCAGAAGTCGGTTACTTCTCTCCCTCGGCATTCAACTCATCTTGGTCTATTTGTAGCAAAATATAGTCCTATTTTCTGTTGTCTACTTTATGATGCTTAGTATTGACTGCAGTTTAGTAGTGATTGGCTGGAGCAGTCACATGTTTGTGTAAGAAGGATGAGAAAAGAAGCTGGGATGCACTAGAATGGGAGTAATGATCAATATAGTTTACAACATTTTAGGCCAGACGATCCCCAAAATATGGCCACTTTTATAGCTTACATTTGCCCAGAACTAGCGAGTCTTCTCTCATTTAAGAGGACACACACAGACTATGTAATGTATATGTGTTGAGTGCATGGTATTTTTATAATTTTTTATTTCAGTAACTTTTTAAAGATGACTCTTATACTGATTTTGACTTTAAAGGTGCTACCAGGGAGATCAGCTTATCATCCCAGTCCGGTTCCCAACAACCCTGTCAAAAAGCTTATTTTGCTGGTGAAAACTGCAGCAGACATTCAGTTCAATCCTGCTAAAACAGAGGCTGTTCGCACAGAGCAGCTCTTCATTCTGGCTTATAGAGAGGTCCTGAGTTGTGTTCATTTGTTGCTATATTTTTATTTTTGCCTTGCTGAAAAAGGAACAGAGAAACCAATGCACAGGTGCACACATGCATCTCGCCATAATTCTATTAGATACTGATTATGTTTTAATCAAACACAAGCATGAAAGTGACTGCGTTTTAGCTGGTGTACTGTGTATAATAGAGCAATATAAAAAACAAAAAAAACTCTGTCCTCATTTGTATGCTTTAGTTCACCTTCAGTTTTAGTTGTAATAGTGTATAGTAGGGATTTTTATCCCCCATATCTATATCAATAAGTAGGGTAAACAATTCTGTGGTCCACAGTTCGGTCATGCTCAGGCAAACTGCATTCACAGGGCAATGGTTCCCATGGTCCCTAAAGGCCAGTACAGAGGTTATGAGGGGACTGCAATAATGTCAGTGTTGCCAATGTTTTCCATTGAGCACACCCCATACTGAATCTGGTTGATGGATTTTGGGGCCACCCAAGATGGTGTAGGTGCGATCAGAACCAGACATGGGTAGGTTGACATTACCAACTTGGGTTTAATTCCCTTCCCTTCATTCATCTCCTCCTTGATTGAGCTTAATGGGCATATATCTTTTTTCAACCATACTAACTATGTAATTAAACTATTTAGTTTATGAATGAGATGTGCTGTTTTGGAAAGGAGGGAGAAGGGGGAGATGGAGAGAACAGCTCACACACAGTTTTCTGTGTCTTCAGCACAAAGCAGCAGACTAAGAACTGGGGAAGGAGAAAGAAAAGGTAATTAATAGTGATGAGCGAGCATGCTCATCCGAGCTTGGTACTCGATCGAGTATTAGGGTACTCGATGGCACTCGTTACTCGGACGAGCATCTCGCAATACTCGAGAAAATCTCATCATCCGTTTTCTGTAAGTTTGTAAGTATGTATTTCTCAGCCAATAAACATGCAGGATACTCTTTGGTACATCCTGCGATTACGTGGGACCCATACATGTTGATAGCAGCGATTGGTTGTCCAGATCAGATGACCCTGCCATATAAAACTCGGCGCCGGCAGTGCTCGCTTCAGACGTGTGCTGGAAGAGATCAGGGACAGAGTTGCTGCTGGTCAGGGAGAGTGTCAGTGTAGGATTTAGCGTTCCAGTAGGCAGGGTATATACTAGCAATACAAACAAACACCCTTTTCAGGGCTTAAAAGCGTTTTTTTAATAGTATTACTACAGACTGCTGGCTGGGACTTGCAGTGCTGCTACCACGATTTCAGCAGCACACTGTGGTGATCGGCTGCTGGCAGAAAGGGGACATTAGGTGTTGCATACACACCCCTAAGAAGTGCTCAGTGTACTCTTTTTTAATTTTGGGGCTCAGTGGATGGGGGTGTCAGAGTGTGTCTAGGTCCAGCCACTACCACATTGTACCGTACAGCCCCCCCCCCCCCCAAACTAGTGGGTACTACACTGTATTGCTGGGATTTGTAGTACACCTGCAGAAAACTTCACTGCTCATTATAAGGGGGTATCACAGAGTGTGTATCTAGGTCCAACCTCTACCACATTGTAACGTACAGCCCCCCCCCCCTAAACTAGTGGGTACTACACTGTATTGCTGGGATTTGTAGTACACCTGCATAAAATTTCCCTGCTCATTGTAAGGGAGTATCACAGACTGTGTATCTAGGTCCAGCCACTACCACATTGTACCGTACAGCCCCCCCTAAACTAGTGGGTGCTACGCTGTATTCCTGGGATTTGTAGTACACCTGCATAAAACTTCACTGCTCATTGTAAGGGGGTATCACAGACTGTGTATTTAGGTCCAGCCACTACCACATTGTACCGTACAGCCTCCCAAAAACTAGTGGGTACTACACTGTATTGCTGGGATTTGTAGAACATCCTGCATAGAACTTCACTGCTCATTGTAAGGGGGTATCACAGATTGTGTATCTAGGTCCGCCTTTACTGGCATCCATGTTGACTACTGCTGTGCCTGCCCTTAACTTCCTTGTCTTGTCCATTTCAAACCATATCTGTGGATGTCATCTACCTTTTTTCAATGTTGTAGCCATTTTTTAGGCAGGATTGACCAGAGCAGTAATGGACATCCATATTGACTACTGCTGTGCCTGCCCTTGCCTCCATGTTGGCTATTGCTGGGCCTTCACTGGCATCCATGTTGACTACTGCTGGGCCTTTACTGGCATCCATGTTGACTACTGGTGTGCCTGCCCTTGCCTCCATGTAGGCTACTTCTGGGCCTTAACTGGCATCCATGTTGACTACTGTTGTGCCTGACCTTGCCTCCATGTTGGCTACTGCTGGGCCTTAACTGCCATTCATGCTGGCTACTTCTGGGCCTTAACTGGCATCCATGTTGACTACTGTTATGCCTGCCCTTGCCTCCATGGTGGCTACTGCTGGGCCTTAACTTCCATCCATGTCGACTAATGGTGTGCCTGCCCTTGCCTCCATGTTGGCTACTGCTGGGCCTTAACTGGCATCCATGTTGACTACTGCTGGGCCTTAACTGTCATCCATGTTGACTACTGTTGTGCCTGCCCTTGCCTCCATGGTGGCTACTGCTGGGCCTTAACTTCCATCCATGTCGACTACTGGTGTGCCTGCCCTTGCCTCCATGTTGGCTACTGCTGGGCCTTAACTGGCATCCATGTTGACTACTGCTGGGCCTTAACTGTCATCCATGTTGACTACTGTTGTGCCTGCCCTTGCCTCCATGGTGGCTACTGCTGGGCCTTAACTTCCATCCATGTCGACTACTGGTGTGCCTGCCCTTGCCTCCATGTTGGCTACTGCTGGGCCTTAACTGGCATCCATGTTGACTACTGCTGGGCCTTAACTGTCATCCATGTTGACTACTGCTGGGCCTTAACTGGCATCCATGTTGACTACTGCTGGACCTTAACTGGCATCCATGTTCACTACTGGTGTGCCTGCCCTTGCCTCCATGTTGGCTACTGCTGGGCCTTAACTGGCATCCATGTTAACTACTGCTGGGCCTTCACTGTCCTCCATGTTGGCTACTGCTGTGCCTGCCCTTGCCTCCATGTTGGCTACTGCTGACCCTGCCTGGCCTCTATGTTGGTTACTGTTGCTCCTGCCTGGCCTCCATGTTTGTTACTGTTGCTCCTGCATGGCCTCCATGTTGGCTTCTGCTGCTCCCGGGAGTTCTCTGTGCGCTCAATTCCATGCAGTGCCTGGCCTAATATTGGGGAGGCTCACTTGCTTCCTCACTCACTTTTAATAGTTCTCTGTGTGCTCACTGCCATGCTAGGTCTGGTATAATTTTTGGAAGGCTGACTGGCTACCGCTTCTACCTTGTTCACTCTGTCCTCACCGCTATGCTGTGTCAGGCTGAATTTTTGGGTGGTCCATGGAATGCTACCTCTGTTTTAATGGTTCCCTGTGTTCTCACTGCCGTGCTGTGTCAGGCTGAGTTTTTGGGTGGTCCATATGCCTACCTCTGTTTTAACCAGGCTGTTGCACAGAATTAGGCATAATGTTGCCATTAGGCAGCCTCAGAGTCATGCATACATGCTGCCCCTATTTTTTCCTGTCCATTTCCGTGGTGTTTCCATCAATTTCTGAGGTTCACAGGTTTTCACACGACCTTCCCCCTACCGAACTTGGGTCCCCTGCAAAAATGCTCGAGTCTCCCATTGACTTTAATGGGGTTCGTTACTTGAAATGAGCACTCGAGTATCAGGAGAAATTCGTCTCGAGTAACGAGCACCTGAGCATTTTAGTACTTCCTCATCACTAGTAATTAAGTAAGTATGGAATAAATTGTAAGTCATCAAGAGAGGGGGTGATTCAACATGTATTTTACCTTAGTGGAATGCCCCTTTAATGACTGTATATGTAAACGTACCCATAACTCATTAGTGACCGCCAATACAGCTTTGTACAGCTGTAACTACTGGGCTTTATTCTGCCCCCGTCTGATTTTTATGGCAGGGACATAATAAATGCTTCCGGTGCAGAAGCTCTGGTACCGCAGGAGATCAGCTGTCATACTGACTGCTGATCTCCTGCTGCAACTAACAGAAAAGGTAATTTACTGCTCTGGCCCCCAGGGTTGCCAGTGGTTGCCAGTGTGAATCCTCCACACAGCTACGCCAGAGGCCACTATTATAAAGTACAATATGTCACGGAAAAACAATCTCAGAATTGCTAGCATATGTTAATGCATATGCATACGGGGCTGTAACTGCATATAGTGAGACAGGTCAGATTTTGAAAATTGAGCTTGGTCACAAAAGGCCAAACTAGATGCGGCTCTAAGGGGTTAAACAGGAATGGATGCAGCTGAAGGGATACTGCAGAAAAATAGTGCTTGACTCTAAATTCTCTTTTTAAGAAGTACATAACTAACATTTTCAGTGTGCACATACTGTACCCTGATAATAAATTCTTAGCCAGCAATATCTCATGAAATGTGTTTTCACAAAATGTTACTGGTAAGTAAACATTTTCTTCAAATTCCTGAAGCAAAATTGAATCCATTGCACCTTATGATTATAGTATATGAGTGATCTCCATCTTCAAATTCATCCATCTCATCTAAAAAACCTACAGGAAATCTGACCTTTTCAAATAACCAACTCCACAGTCAGCAGCACTTAGTTGTTAGTGGTTAGCCTGAAGCTGGCGAAAAAAGGAAATACTTCATGTTTACACATGACTGTTGCTTTTGTTCTACCTACAGGGAGCTTCCTACGGGGAATAGTATATCAAAAATGAAAACTGTTCACCCAAAACCACTGAAAAGGTGCGCACAATTTAAAGGCAACGATTATAAAAACATTAAAAAGTTTCAAAATGATGGTTTTAAAGACTTTATATGAATTGACTTTGTATTGTGTGTGTAAATACAGATCAAAGACTACCTGGTCCATCTTTGGCTATGTTCACACAAGGTCTTTTGAGATCCGTTTAAAATGACGTCCGTTATTTTGAGTCTAAAATAACCGACGTCATTCAGCTGTCTAGCCTTCCCTTAGTGCAATGACGGCTGTTGGTACATTATTCTAGTTTGGGGTTATTAATTGGACTTTGGATGCGGCCTAATTGAAAAGTCCATTGAATTTAAAAGTAAAAACGGAAAAAGAACAGTGGAAAAATAAAAACCGTGTGTGAACAACTAATAAAAAACGTCCGCTGTTTGCAAAAGACTTCCGAAAATAATGATCATATTCATTATTTTGATGTCCGCGAAAAAAACGTCCGTTATTCAATACATTGTGTGCATTGGACGTCCGCCATTGCAGTGTGTTAAATCGCGGCAAAAACAGACGTTATTTTAAATATTTAAGTATGACATTGTGTGAACATAGCCTTATTATGTAAGGATAGATATATGTTTATCCCAGGCATGTATTAATTCGGTTATTGTGGATTTACCTACCACATCTTTACTTTCAGTAAAGTAAGTTTAAGTTGTTTTTCCCCACACTGCTTCTGATCTTCCCCCCCTACAAACCTTAGATGGTGTCCCCTTGTTCTACTGTTCTCTTTGTTCCAGGCCTAATCTATGGCTAAAGTATGTATAACTGCATTTATTTGTATGATGTGTAGTGGTTTTATTCAGGTACAGCAAGCACATATTAAAGGAGCTAAAGGGGTTAATTGTGTACATGCTTGAGAGGAAGACTTGCAAAAATTTTACTCCAGTTCTGGTGAATTCTACGGTGAGCTACCTCCGGCTCCCCTCCACCAATAGGGAGCTCCTTTGTATTCTATATGTAGAGTTGGAGAGAGCCATGTGCACTGTTTAGCTCAGAACTAGAACAGTATAATTAGTAGAGAAGTGTATGGTGCTGTGTTCCTGTTTTCTTCAAGTTCTTGAAAGCCTGGCTATGGCCTGCTAGAAGCTTCAAGAGTTAACTACTATAGCCGAGGTTCCCAGACCTGTCTACGCTGGGGCGATTAAAGGGGTTATTCAGTTAGGTAAAATACATTTTAAATCTCCCCCCTCCTGAAAACTAACAATTAGTTCCATACTTGTCATTATCTTATCAGTCTCCTTTCCCCAGTTCTGAGACTGCTGCTTTGAGCTGAAGACACAAAAAACTGTGTGTGAGTGGTTCTCGCAGTCTTTCCCTCCTTACCCCTCCCTTCCGAGACAGCTCATGTAAACAGCTCCCAAGCCGGCTTATTCTGCACTTGCTGTTGCTGTTGACCTCACTGTGAATAACTCTCCTGGCATCACAGAGAACAGATACATCTGCCAAGGAGCTGTTTACATGTGTGACAAGTGCTGCAGCGGTACCCCAACATCCTAGCTCCTGCTAATACCATCTGCAGCATCTGGGTTACCACAATATATGTGAGCTGAAAAAATAGATAGATAGATAGATAGATAGATCTCGGAGATAAAGATGACTTGCAAGAAGGAGCTCACATTGATGTTCCTGGTTCTGTCTCTGTGTGGAATAAAAATGGTTTTATTTATTGAGCACCAACTTTTTTAAATGACAAGTTACCACTGGAAACAGTTCCCCTATAAAATCCCCACTAACACAATCTCAGGCTATGTTCCTACAGCGTATCCTTTTGTAAAAGTACGGCCGTTGTCGCAATCGGCAACAACGGCCGTACTTTGTACGAAAGGATACGCTACCTTATTTTCTATGGGATCCCGGACGGAGCATATACACATAGTATACGCTCTGGCCGGGATCTCTTGCGGCACCTTAGAAAACTGACATGTCAGTTTTCTGTGGCCGCTATTCAGTGAATAGCGGCCGCAGAAAGCCCTGTCAGTGCACACTATGGAGCGAGCGGCTGTGGGGAGTTCTGATGCACGGATGCACCCGCAACAAAACTCTGCGGCGTGAAAGATCATCTCAGCCGGTACTGTAGTACTGACTGGGATGATCTTTTCAGAGACCGGCCATTCCGTGATCCGGCCGGGTCATGGAACGACGGCGGTCTAATACTAAGAGGGAACATAGCCGCAATGTGCCTTTTATATGACTAAACGGAAAAAGGGCAGTGATTTTATTTTTTATTGATAGATGGACTTTAAAAAAAAATCTTTTAAAACGTTTTAATTTTTATACTTTATAATGTGATTAACCCTCCTGGCATCACAGAGCGGAGATACCCCGGCCAGGGAGCTGTTTACATGAGCCATCTTGGAAGGGAGGGGGAGAAGGGGGAAAAGAAAAGAGCAACTTAGACACAGTTTTATGTGTCTTAAGCACAAAGCAGCAGGCTCAGAACTGGAAGAAGAAGACTGAAAAGGTAATGACAAGTTTTGAACAAGTTGTTTGTCCCCAGGAGGGGGAATACTTCAACATATATTTTATCCAACATATATTTTATCTAACCAGATAACCCCTTTAACGCTAACAAATCAGTCTCAAATCCTACCAGTCTGTAAGAACTTGGATCTGAAATGGCTGGAAAAGTTGCTATACAGATGTAGCCAGGGTTAACATGATCCCCGATGCAACAATTGTGTCAGGGAGCTGTGTTAAGTCAATTAGAGTGACAAGTTAAATGCGTCTTGTGATCATGTTAACCCTGGCTACATCTGTATGTATACATCATGTCTCGCAGTCATTGGCTTTAAACCTGGGGACTGCATTACTGGATTTTCCACTCTGTGTACCTGGCCAGTATCGACGGATTATTTATATCTACGAGTACCAATGCTATGTCATGTTAATAAATATTTGCTTTGTTACAGTGAGTTAGAAACATTCAGAGCCCCTGCAACATAATCCTTTTGTAATTAATGGACCAAAAAAAAAAAAATGCTGCCTGTAAAATACCAGACACAAGCAAGACACAAGACCTGATAGACCTCATTGTCAATGGTGTCTGTCAAGCTCCATTCATGTCAATTGGCATAGTAGTCCTCGCAGCTCTGTTTGTTAGTACGGAAGAGCAAATGTGATAGATGTCCTGAATTGTGCCTCTAATGTAATGTTAACCTAGTCTAACCTCCTCCGACTTCACTAATATAGTATTAACCCATTTAGACTGAATATAAATCTGTGATTAGAGAGAGAGAGAGATCAGAGTATTAGTAGTACCAGTGAGTGGGAGATAGTAACTGTCACTAACTGCTATTGCCCTCGTTTGATTCCTTTGTAACTCAGAGAGGCAGATCAGGAGTTGTGCTAAATCACCTTGAAAACATGGATTGATACAATTTATGGTGGTTTGCTGGTGGATATAAAAGTAATGTGAGGGATGTAATGTATCAGGAAATGCTTTTCATTGTGGTTTAGAGAGGAAATTAAAGCAATGCAAGCAACAAAATAATTGCTCACATGACCTTTGCACAACAAAAAAGACTGATACATTCTACTGGATTTGCCTTATCCTCAAGGACCCCCGACATCCTCCTTCCCAATTATATTTCTGGACACTTATAACCACTAATACATGAATTGTGGCAGCCACTAAATGGAGGCTCTGTCTAGTAATAAAGGTTTCGTTGCTAAGGGGGACACAGTGTCATTGCTTTAGAGGCGTAGGTGGACAATTATCAGGACTGACGTTCTTAGTTAAACTTGTAGGGCTTGTCAAGTTGTTTTTACAAATATATTCATTTAGCAAACTTGTTTCCTGCTCCTGATAAGCTCACTCTTTTACTTCCATTGTTGACAGCTCATTGTCCAGGTTATCAACCACCACTCTGCTCTAAAAGTGTTAGAGCTGCGGGGGCATCTTGTGCTCCAGGCCACTGCCACACCTGCTCCTCCTGCCCCTTTCCTCACGTGGACACCGGGGCTCAATGTGCCCAGGCCTGGTGCCACCTCCTCTTCGCTCCCCGGGGGGCGCCTCACCGCTCCTTAGCCCGGCTCCCCACTGTCCCAGCCAGTGTGCGCATCCCCCCTCCTAGGGCATGCGTGTCAGCGGTCACAGATTTAAAAGACAGTGGGTCCTTAACCCCTAAGCGACCCTGGATGTACCTGTACGTCCAGGACCGCCTATGGGTGTTCAGAATGGGGTTGCGCGGCAGCAGTGCTCTGAACCGCCGCTTTCCCGGGTGCCGCATGTAGCCCGGGACCGCAGCTATTAACGGGCACAGTCTGGTCGCCGTGCCCGCTAATTAGGTAAACGGACGTTGTCCCAGAGGAGCAATCCACACATCCAGCTCGGGCAGGGGTCTGCGCTGTAATGGTGCTCATCCCTCCTTGGCACTCGGTTGCTTGCGGCTGCTACAGCCGGAAGCAATCGAGTGCCTATCTCATTGATCTATGCTGTATTACTATACAGCATAGATCTCAATGAGAGATCAGTGTGCTTATAATAGAAGTCCCCCAGGGGGGTTTCTAGTATAAGTGTAAAAGGAAAAAAAAGTGTCATTAATAATTAAAAAAACCCTCCCCTAATAAAAGTGTGAATCACCCCCCTTTTCCCAGGTTATAAATAATAATAACTAAATAAATGAACATGTTTGTTATCGCCGTGTAATCGCCCGAACTATTAATTTATCATATTCCTGATCTCGCACGGTAAAGGGCATAAGCGCAAAAAATCCCAAAGTGCAAAATTGTGCATTTCTGGTCACATCAAATCCAGAAACATCGTATTAAAAAGCGATCAAAAAGTCGCATATGCGCAATCAAGGTACTGATAGAAAGAACACATCATGTTGCAAAAAATGACACCTAACACAGCCCCATAGACCAAAGGATAAAAGCATTATAAGCCTGGGAATGGAGCGATTTTAAGGAACATTTGTTAAGAATGGTTTGAATTTTTTAAAAGCCATCACATAATATAAAAGTTATACATGTTACATATCAATGTAATCGTAACAAAATACAAACAAATAAAAGAGATGTGGTTTTTTTTTCAATTTCACCACACATTGAATTTTTTTCTGGTTTCGCAGTGTACTTTATGAAAAAATTCAGCCTGTCATTGCAAAGTACAATTAGTGGCGCAAAAAATAAGGGCTTTATGTGGTTCTGTAGGTGTAAAAATGCATGTGCTATGGCCTTTTAAGCACAAGGAGGAAAAAACGAAACTGCAAAAATTGAAATTGACCTGGTCCTCTAAGGGTTAATTGGTTATGCACCCAAACACCTCCTCACTATACATACAGTATGTGCACCTGTTCTGCCTTTCTTTGTTGAAGCCTCTGCATGCTTCCCAATAGCATGTGGTCCCAGCTCTCCCGTGATTCCTGCCTTTGATTCCTGCCCTTGGTTCCTCCTGCCTGTGATTCCAGCCGTATTCCTGCTGCCTGTGGTTCAAGCCATGAGTCCTGATGTGTTCCTGCTGTCTGTGGTTCAAGCCATGAGTCCTGATGTGTTCCTGCTGTCTGTGGTTCAAGCAATGAGTCCTGATGTGTTCCTGCTGCCTGTGGTTCAAGCCATGAGTCCTGATGTGTTCCTGCTGTCTGTGGTTCAAGCCATGAGTCCTGATGTGTTCCTGCTGTCTGTGGTTCAAGCCATGAGTCCTGATGTGTTCCTGCTGTCTGTGGTTCAAGCAATGAGTCCTGATGTGTTCCTGCTGCCTGTGGTTCCAACCGTGAGCCTCGCTGTGTTCTTGCTGCCTGTGCTTTCAGTCATGAGTACTGATGTGTTCCTGCTGCCTGTGGTTCCATCCATAAGTCCTGCTGTGTTCCTGCTACCTGCCTACATATCTCCAGCTGCACCTCGCCTGCTGCCGTTAGCAAGCCAAGCCAAGGGTAGCGACCTGGGGGTCGCCTGCCACAGCAAGTCCAACCTGCCTTGCGATGGGAACTGGTGAAGACCAGCAGCCCCTTAGAGTCCCCTCCCTGGTGCGGCTTACGCCATCCGTAGTGGTGGTATAGCGGACCCATGACCTCAGTCGTGACAAAAAACAGTGGTCTGCATGGTATATTTACAACTATAATGTAGCTGTAAGAAGATATAGGGGGGGAATTTATCAAGACAAGCGTACTTGTACACCAATCTTACATTAAGCCCCTCCCTATGCACTCCTCCGAATTTACTTAGAGTCGCACGTCTCTCAGCAAATCCGCCGGCTGTGCAGAAATTCTAGACCTACGCCGGAGCAGGTATGGATTTTTGCCACCATTTCCTCCTGCTATCAGACGTAAGTCATGATAGGGAGGCCACACTGCAATACAGAGGTTTATTGTTTTAAAAGAGACCTGTCAATTAAGCTGAGCTGGGTGGGACGAAGCCTGGGGGGTCACCAAGATGGCACTTCATTCCATGCTCCAGCTCATTTTCAAACTATACTTTCTCTGAAAGACTGCAGCATTAGTAGAGCATAGCTTATTGTAATGAGGAAACCTGTCACCATTTCATGCTGTGCTTGTGTGGGCAGCATTATCTCTCTTTTTTTTTTTAAGTCACAAAATGGGCCATGTCCTTGGGGATTAAAATAGCTTATGTAAACTATGATAGAGGAAGGCAGTTGTAATGCGGCATGGACATGATTCATACACAATCACACAATCATGTGTACAGCAAGGCTAATAATGTTTAGACACCTTTCACTTGACACCTATTTCCCAGTGATGACACTATTGTATACAATCTATATAACAATATGTAGTAGCTGCAAGATCAGAGAACGATGTATAGTAGAATCATATGTTTAACCTTTTGGACACAAATCCATTTTCAATAAGGAAAGTGTTCCATTTCTACCACAGATAGAGAGAATTAGTGATGATGAGTTTAGAGCATTTTATATAGCTTATAAAACAGTACTGCTAATTGGACCCCAAAATCAATACATTCTATCCCCAGCTGAATTGCAGAAAATTACAAGACTGGCAACCTAACAATGCGCTGTTGCAAACAGGTCCAAAAATACTGGAATTTTTTCAGTTGCAAGAAAGCATCAATGTCAAGGATAGTTAGTGATTTAATATATGTAACATCTATCAGCTGTCTTAAAGGGTCTATTAGTTGTCATGGTGAATCCAACTTTAACCCAGTACCCCAAAGACATTAATTAGGCACGGAAAGGAAAATTTCTTCAGCATCTTTAGTGATATTATTGTTAATATCTGATATTAATGTTAATAACTGATAATACTTTGTAGAGGTCAGATATCTATCAATCTTTAGGACTAGGTTTACACACTATAAAATGAAAATAAAAATGGCTGTAAAATAGGTATGAAAAGCATTTTTTTTTTTAAATCTAATAGTTAGTTATATTAAATTTATGGAAAAGTGGCCATCATAATTCCAACATCTAAAATTAGGGCACTCTTTTAAACACTGTGCATTACACGCTACGTTTCCATAGACTTCAAAAGAATACATTATTAGGTAAAAAATAAAATAAACAAAAAACAGTGTACTAAGCCTTAGCAGGAAATTTTGGAGTTTGCACCCCAAATGGCCATGGCTACTGTTTTGTTCTATAATAATCATAATGTTGTTGTTGATAATAATAATAATAATAATAATAATAATAATAATAATAATAATAATATCATAAAGGGATCCATGGTTACTTCTTTTATAACTTATTAACAGTATTAATATAAATATGAGCAATACAGACTCTAAGGGGTTCTATTAGACCAAATTCTGGTTGGTGGATTGCAGAAGACCATAAGAATCTACCAAGCCAATGTTACTGGAGGACAATGTCCCTGCTATCCTGTGTGGAGGCCAACTACATCTATTTCATTTGTTACGTGGACACAGGGAACTAAAGTTTTGGCATGAAAGAACATGGCGTCAGAGGGCATAAAAAACACCAGGTGTAAAAAGGAAACAAATTGGACCTACTGGAAAGTTGTGCATGTATGTCTGCTTACATGCCTCTTACAGATATTGGGGGGATTTATCAAGACTGCTGTATCTGTACACCAGTCTTTACTAAATCCTCACTTTTATCACCTATTGTGCATGGCAGCCTCAGAATGCTCCTGTGTAAGCACGAGACTTCAGAGCCCAGCAGAGCGATATTGCAAAGCTCGGAAACCTCATTTCATGTATGTTTATGCTGGATTATTAGGACGTCAGTGGTTCCCTTGAGTGTTTCACTTTGAAGGTATTCCTGCACACAACCAGCAACTTATGTATTGAATCTGTTTATGGAGCTGACAGGTTTGCAAAGCCTATCACTTAGGAGCTTTGAACTACCCCATGTGCACCAAACCAGGAAAATGGCATAATCCTATTTCTGCCAATATCTTGGTAACAGCACAATGGGCCAAAAAAACAAACAATCAAAAAAAACCTCTTCAATCAGGGTATCCTAAGCTACTTCACCATTGCCGCAGGTTAGTATGCCCAGATCTCATCCTGGGTTCCCTTCTGGCTCAGTCTAATACATATTAGAGTCATTCATTTGGAATTATATTTTCTTTTTTTCTGGATTGTCACTTAACACTGCCGTCTCAATGCTTGCATACCGTATCTCAAATAACATAATAATGTATCAGTGCAGGATAAAAGCAAAGCACTTGGTGCCTTAAGATCTACATTAAAAATAAATACGACCATAGTGTAGTATGTACAGCATATTATATTGATTTGTAGAATTCATTGCAGGATTATATTAACAGGGCGAGTTTTCTGTCATTTATTTCCTAAGTGTGGAAAGGCTTAGCACTTTGTTATGATAAGGGAAGCATCTCTCATTTCAATCTAGAGAAAATATGTGTTTGTTCCATTTTCATATTAAACAAATTGACTTGACATTCTAATTTGAGTTTCTGCATCTACATGACAGATCTCCCTAAACAGGGTTGTGCTAGTGAAGGATCGTCTTGATGGGTTCACAGACATTCATCCATTACAAGGCATTGCAAGTGTGACTGCTGATCAATGTTGCATATCAATGTCGACTGCAGGATGCCTACAGATTTGTTCTCTTGAAGAATGGATCATCATTGTATTTCAGGCACCTCTTGTTTGAAAGAGAAATATTTTAACATAGTATTACAATATACAGTATATTGGGTCCACTATATTTCTTATTAAGCAACGTAAAAAGAATTCTGAACTTGAAAAAGTAGGGTGACATGCCATGGGCATTCATTTTATATCAAAAAGAGGAGGCATTCACATCTGTATTTAACTTAGAATAGGTACCCATTTAATTCTGTGTTTTTTAGGCTATGTTCACACGATGTATCTTTTGTATTAATCATGGCCGTAATTGCAAATTGCTGGGTGACATGGTCTGGTCACAGAACGGCCAGTGTCATACACTATGTGAACCTAATTAATTAAGAATGAAAAACAAAACAATAAAGTAACAGAGACTAAAGAAATGGCCCTTACAATATGTCCCTGTATATATTGTGCACAAATCAAACATTTTGTTATTTTTTTTGCAACACTTTAGTTTGAAACTTTATTATTGCTATGGATTATTGTTACTGCTATAATGTAATGGGGTCTGTGCATGTCGCCTTATTGCAGCGCTGTCCATTAGTATTATTATGTCCGCTCCTAAGAGTTCATGAGAAGGCTTTCCCAAGTTTTCTACCGAAAGATAAATTCTTAGGTAAAAAGTGATTTGAAATAGTGTCATAAATAACTGTAACCTGTACCAATTAGGAACATTGCAGCCTTAGTAGGACAAGATTTATGCCTCATATCTTTCTTGGTGGATCAAACCATTTTTCAGCTGCACCTAAATGGTGGTAAAGATTGCTGTTACGAGACAGACCCTTTCCTGGTATCTTTGCACTGACCCATAAATCTGAGTTTCTTTATTTTTGTTAATTTTTACTTTGATAATTCCTGTAGCATAAAACCACTCAAAAACTAAAATGCCAGGTCTGCCTCTAGGAGGGCCTGTTTACTAGGCTGGAGTGTAAGTAGAGTCTATGTACCACAATTTAACAAAAAGGGCAAATTGTACAGTACTTTTGCTTTGTGAATGTGCTTTGTATATTTGCAATTATTATATGTTATGAGAATTCTGCTAACTGTTGCAAACCCAGAACATTGCTTAAATTGAGTAATTCCAGGTTCTTTAAAAAACTGGTGATCATGTGACTACAGCTAACAAGATCTTATGTTATGGGGTTCAAACATATATAAAATAGTGGCTATAAAGATTTAGCAATGGTTTTCCTTGCTCTAATATTACTTTACAGCATTGATTCTTCACATTTTCCACTAAACAGTGATTCCAAATACCCAGCACTCGGTAGATTAATAATCCAATTTGCATGATGCCAGGCCTTCACACTGTAGACCAATGGAGCAAGACATAGCGTACTACTATTGGAATAAAACTACTGGAATTTTTTTGGTTGTGTTCTTAATTTTTAACATCGGTACCTTTTTTTTTAAATCTTGAAATGTATGATGACATCTATATATATATATATATATATATAGATAACACAGGATCCACCCTTCTCAATAATTTAAAGGGGTTTTCCAATTAAAACTTACTTGTCCCCTATCCATAAGATAGGGGACAAGTAGGAGATTGTGGGGGAGTCTGACCTCCAGATTGGCCGCCTTTGTTATGAATACAGCTGCGGGTCGCACATGACCTGCAGCTCTATGCATTCTCTATGGAGTCCCTGGAGCGAGCGACAGTAAGTATAGTGCTTGGCTCCTTCCGAGAATCAAGAATGAATGGAGTCACCGGAATCCTATGAATTGGGGACAAGTAATTTCTAATCTGAGAACCCCTTTATGTGATTGTTACAACTCACCTCCTCCCCTGTTCCTGAACAGTGACCTCTGTACAGGTCATGAAGCATAACTAGAACAGTCTCCCATAGAATTTAATCTGAAATTAGCTACAGGCTATAGGTTCCTATCCTCCATGAGGCTACCGTAAAGCATCTCTCTAAATCCTGTTAACATCAACTCATGCAATATGGCTTCCACCATAATCATGTAAAAATCTACAATGTAAAATGAAAACAGTTTATAGAAAAGGAAGAATATGTGTCAGTATCTGATTTTAATTAGTAAAAAGTAAAGTGACACATTCCCTTTAGGTGTTTCTTTGCACACACTTTACATCTAGGTAAATGCCAACTGCTCTGATATAATTAAACAGACACCAGTCACTTGACATTTTTGCCTAGGCAGATGTGTTAGCGATGATAAAAAAAAAAAAAAAATCTCACAAGTAGAAGGAAAGGGGAGTAATAGTATAGAATCACTGAAGCTGCATGCTTGAGGAAGGAGGAAAGGAACTCATTGTCCTTTGTAGATGATTCTTAAGCTGTAGGCAAGAAATGTTCTTTAAATAAAAATGACCTTTCTTAAAGTGAAGTAAAAGACTTTTTCTGACAGGTGAGGCAAATACATCTGTTGCACTAGGTATGCTAAATGGCACTGATAGATTTTTTCATTACTTTTTTGATGTAAAATGCATTAAAGCATGTTAAGGTAGCAGGTGAGAGATTATGCACATGACCACATTACAGCTCCATTTGTACATTTGGGCTGTAATATGACTGCCATAGAGATTAAAGAGATTTACTGTGTACTCCCATATGCCTGTGATCTTATCCAGAGACATATGGGTTTTCTTCCTTTTATTTTTAGAATTAAAATAGAGTGCCGTGTGTATGGTTTTCGGTGCACTGCATAGCTCTTGTATATGGAGGCCAGTCCATCAGTTGGGACAAGCCCTTCGTGATGTCATCACAATTCGGGGGAAAATGCCTTCTGACGGGGGTCCTGAAGCCAGTCCCACCACTCACCGCAGGCACAGGGAGAGTAAGTTCCTACTTTTAATCAATTTCCCCCCTGCCTCTGTCGGCTGCCGCTTTTTACAAATCACTGGATTTCTCCTTTAAATTATTTTTGTGGCAGTGTTGAGACATATGTTTGCTTTAATCTGTTTGATAGATGAGGAGAAGGGGCAACACAAAATACCCTATACAGTACAACCCATAAACATTTCTGTTTATAAGTCTGGGAAAAGCTCTGCACACCTAACCCAATCTAGTTCTGATAATTCAGGCTTATCAATCTTATCTAGTCAATCCAAGTTAGAAGACATTAGAGTGCTCCCTTATTGGCAGGTACATACGTACATACAGCATTGAGGTTTCTCTTGAACTGCAGAAGGATAAAATGTAACAGTGTTTCTAGGATAGAGAATGCTGGTTCAAAACAACATTTAGGCGACGTTACCAACTAAATATCTCGGCCATGTCAGATCCTGAAAAATGTTCCACTTTTAACTGTGCTTCTAACCATCACAGATAAAAGGAAATTGAAATTCTTTATCGTATTAGATAAGTGGGTGATGTTGATTTATTGGTGTTTATACTGAGATAAAGCTAAAAGAAATTGTTCCATTTAAGTCTATATTGGACAGTTTTCCTGGGTTCTTAGAATGATACTATTACCATAACATGAAATATTACCTCTTTGATTTTTTAAAACAATAACAGGATATTTAAAATTCTCAAAATTTAGAATCAAACACCAGTTTCTGAGGTTTTGGATTAGGATAAACTCATTGGGGGGGACCATTGTTGTGCCAGAAGCGTACGCCAGGGAGAAGGTTTAGATTTGCCCCTTCTCTCTGGCATACACCTGCCATATCCCCCGCTTGCCTGATGGAAGAGCGGGGAGGGGGTTCAGCGGGCGTGGAAAGGTGGGGGGGATGCGTGCCCTCCTCCTGCTTCTCATTTATCATAATTTATGCTTGCTTGCAGCAGAAAATCATCATTTAAATCTACACCTGCTGAAAGCGTGTACATCTTAGTAAATTTGAATGGAGAAAAGGGGGCAGGGCTAATTTAAGACAGGTTTACAAGTACTTTGATCGTAATATATGTTTCCCATTGTGTTGTGATTAAAGATGAGCGAACCAAACTTCCTAAATCAAGATTTATTCTAAACTGTGCAAAGAAATCAGGAAAAAACTTAATTTTTAAAAGGTTCATACCAAAGTTCCTTAAAATGGCGACCACACATCGTACATGACATTGCAACAGAAGTATGGGTACAAGGGGTTATCCATAATTCCTTGCAGCTGGCCAATCGGCTAATAAGCCACCCTCTCCGACATTTCACGTCTTCCTTCCCTATATATGCAGGAGTGCACAGTTTGCCTGCCATTCAGTTCCTGATCAGTGAACTGAACACACGCACATTGTAGACAAAGGGGTAGGTAGAGGTGGGGAGAGGCAGAGAGAACTTTAGTGCTTTCTAATAAAGGTGTCAGGATAACACATACAAAAATAACCTGATTATACGTCAGTCATCCACTGCTGCAGGTTTAATGAAACACTTAGAATCACTAGTCAGGTGAAGTTTCCAGTGCTCTATACAAAACGCATCTTTTAGGGAAAAACTTTTACGCCAGTCATCCAACCTATCTTTAAGATCCAGTGGTCATGTTTTAACCAGCCATCCAGCAGTCCTGGATTGGTTATCACAGAGTTTGAACTCTAGTAGCCAAACTCGTAGCCATCAATCGGTGTAAACCGTCAAATGGCTGTTCTATGTCCTACTGTGTTGAAGAGAGTGCTGCTTCTGATAGTGTTCCCACTGTCAGCTGGTTGTTCTAGATCCTGTGAGGTCATTGAGACCACTGTTACCAATATTATATACTAGTACAATACTACTATACTCTCTAAGGGTTTTTTTACATGGTTATTAAGCTTAAGTTGAGAGATGAGCGAACCTTGAGCATGCTTGAGTTCATCCGAACCCGATCGTTCGGCATTAGATTAGCGGTGGCTGCTGAAGTTGGATAAAGCTCTAAGGTTGTCTGGAAAACATGGATACAGCCAATGACTATATCCATGATTTCCACATAGCCTTAGGGCTTTATCCAACTTCAGCAGCCCCCACTAATTGAATGCCGAACATTCGGGTTCGGATGGACTCGAGCATGGTCGAGGTTCGCTCATCTCTACTTAAGTTTAATCTTTGGTTCGGACAAATCAAAACTAAAGTTTGGTCATCTCTAGTTGTACATTTCATTGTTTTTAAAGAAGAGAAATTCTTAAGTGTAGGCAACTGGGGGTGACGATATCCCAGAGGTCTGCTTTTGCTCCATTAGTGGGATTGGGATTTTCCCAGTAAACTGGACTCTTTGTTATTGCTGCAACTGTACCCATTTCCTTTATACCATTAGTGTTTCTGCAACAATATAACATATTTTTTTATCTGTGCATAAGCTTTGTTGGTTACTTGTACTATAGAGCTTTATGCTTTATTCTGTATGCAATTTGTTAATATATACCCTTTATAATTATTTGGGATTTTTGCATTTAACCCCTTAAAGACCGGGCTAATTTTAGTTTTTAGCAGTTGCATTTGCATTTTTACCCACCCACATGAGCCCTTATTTTTTGTGTCACTAATTGTACTTTGCAATGACAGGCTGAATTTTTGCATAAAATAAGCTGCAAAACCAGAAAAAAAGTTATATGTGCAGTGAAATTAAAAAAAAAAAAAAACAACACAATTCTTTTTCTTTTGGAGGGCTTCGTTTTTACGCCGTGTGTCCTATGGAACTGACATGTTATATATGTTTCTCAAGTCAGTATGATTAAAATGATATGTAACATGCATAGTAACGTGTAACTTTTTTATTAATTGATGGCTCGTAAAAAAATTAACCTTTTACAGAAAACAAACTTAAAGTCGCTCTATTCCCATGCTTATAGCGCATTTATCCTTTGGTCTATAGGACTGTGTGAGGTGACATTTTTTGCGCCATGATCTGTACTTTCTATCGGAACCTTGATTGCTCATATGAGACTTTTTGATTGCTTTTTCTTACAATTTTTTGGGATTTGATGCGACCAAAAATGTGCTTTTTATTAATAAAAACACAATTTTTTTTTCACATACAGTAATTAGAAGCCACCTGGGGGACTTCTATATACACAGCACTGATCTCCCATTGAAATCAATTCTGTGTATATAACAGAGCACCGATCCATCAGATCGGTGATCTATTATAATGGTCTGCTGCAGATCATCTACATAGATTGCCAAGCCGGTATCAACATCATTCCGACGCTGAGCCCCAGCCGGCTCATTACAACGGATCTCTCCTCCCCGATTGCATCGCGGGTGGAAGATCCTCCGCTAGACACACGGGGCAGGGGGCACAGATACTGTACAAATGCAGCTGTCAGCTTTGACAGCTATATTTGAATAGTTAGTCGGCCGCGGTGATCGGCCGCGGCAGCTAAGACCTGCGGTCCCTGGCTGCACATAGCAACCGGGGACCGCGGGCTACAGAGAGGGCTCAAGCCGGGAGCCCTCTCTGATCTCCCTTAACGGCCACATGATGGGTATACCAGTCATGCGTCATTAAGGGGTTAAAATAGAGGTTGCAGTATGTGTATTTAGTTAATATGTATTTTTAAGTTAATGGAATATTGATGTAATACTAAAGTTCAATATTCTAGTAAAGGGCAGTGGATGCGGAAGCTGGACTACTGCAGGTAGAGGACCCTAGGTCACTCCACAAGTGTGTGCCAGTGTAGATAGCGGCTGGTCCTAAGAACTTGACATTGCTGGACTTATCTTTTAGACTATGTCCAGAACATGGATGCCATCTTGAAAGCCACAATATTTAATCAAGGTCAAGTTTTTCAATAGAGAAAATGGTCATGTAGCCTATCAAAGAAAACCAGAACTGCCTCAGAAATCAATTGACACAATCATATTTGCACATCTCTTGAAAAGTTAACACAGAGACTTGCAACAACAACTGGGGAAGTTTCCTGTGATGCACAGCTACTTGATGTGTTGTCCATGGTGCTGAACACAGAACTGCAGGCCAGGGTCCAATAGTTATGAATTTGTATTAAACATTTCTGTGTTCATTTCTTTTCAACCAACAGAGATGTTCAAAATCTGCTTGTGGCAATTGATTTCTGAGACAATTCCTGTCTTCTTTTTTTTCCCCCCAAATATTTTTATTAAGATTTTTCAAATTTTATCTATAACAATACAGTTACATATCAAAGGAAGACATAAATAGGATACAATATAGTAAGTTTGAAAACAATTTTGCTATAAAGAATAGAATCTAAAGAACAAAAATGAATGCTCTACAGGATAGAAAGAAATGAAAATAAAGAATCTCTATCTTTAATATAATTAAGGAACTCTGAGTACTCCTAGGGTGCCCCTTTGCCTCCGCCGTCTGATACCAAACAGTATTACAAAAGTGTTTCATAACAGCTTCCCTCTCCTCCTGCGACATAACCTTTATGAGAAAAAATTTCCATTTTTTAATGAAATTTTTTGTGGAAACATCTTTGTTGCGGATTGCATCCAGCATTTCCCAATGAAGAGTTTCTTTAAGCGAGGTTGTTAGCTCAGAAATAGTGGGAAGTGTGTCAGAGATCCAGTGGTTTAGTAAGCCTTTTAAGGCCAATAACAGAGTAAGATGAATACATTTTGAGGCTATAGGTTTTTCAGAGGAATCTCCATCCCCGGCCACCACAACATGAAAAACATAACTGAGTAGAGTTAGAGGTATGAATTCATTCTATGTATTCTGAATAAAGGTTGGTACTAATTGCCAGTATGTCTGAATTTGAGAACAAGACCAAACACAGTGTAATAAATCTGCGCTAGGTTCTTTACATTTTGGACAATATGTCAAGAAATCATCTGGCATGGTGAAGTAAGAAAAGTTAAAAGTGTAAATTGCCTTATGGAGTAGCCGGAAGTGGATTTCCCTCAATTTCACACTGGGAGTGGCTGCAGTTACATATCGGATGCTATTTAGCAATTTTTGTTCCAAATTATCTGTTTGTATTTCTGCAGCCCATTTCCGGAGAAAAGGGGGAGGAGATTTGTGTAAGGAATCAACACATATCCTACGGTATATTTGTGAAAGAGATAAGGTGGGAGAAAAATTGGAGCATAGAAAATCAAAATCATTAGTTTTTTCTGCCTTCACACAAGATTTAACTCTATTAATAGCAAAAGAACACAGTTGTTCAAATAAAACCTGGTGATGGGGAGGGATATCATACATGTCTCAAAATTTTTTCCAAGATAACAACTCTCCCTTATCTGAGTCCAGTAAGTTACTTAAGTGAGTGATTTGTTTTTGTTTCCATACCATATAGTCAGGATTGATGTTACCATGTAGAAAGAGGGGATTGTCCCTTAATGGGAAAAACTTAAGACTAAATGGGAGTTTATACAATTTTCTTAAAGCTTTCCATGTGGCAACGGTATCAGCGATAATAACATTGTGTTTTAAATGTGAGGGTAGTTCTGAAATAGAGAAGTGAAGAAGCGAAGCCAAAGGCCAAGGAGAAGAAAGAGCAGACTCCAAGGAAGAATTAGAAAAGAAAGAAGTACTGTTAATCCAGTGTCTGATGTGTCTGAAAATGGAGGCCAAATTATAGAATCTGATATTAGGTAATTGAGCACCACCTTTATGTTTGGGGAGGCTGAGAGTATCATATGCTATTCTTGGTCGTTTTGACCTCCAAATAAATTTGGTAAAGGCTGATCTCGAGTCGATCTGAGTCCAGAAATATCCTTATGTTTAAGCAGTAAGGGGATCATTTGTAAGGGATACAATAATTTAGCAAATGACATCATCTTAATAAGATGAATACGGCCTAAGATTGAAAGGGGTAAATTGTTCCACCTATCAAGTTCTTGTTCTATTTTTTGGAAGATTGGGATATAATTTAATGAGTAGAGAGAAGAAGGGGTATGTCCAATTTTAATTCCTAAATATAAAAGGTGTTGTTTTGCTATACCTATACATTCAGGGTAAATATGGGGAGCCAAGTGTGGTATTAAGGGTAACAATTGGCTTTTAGTAATATTAATTTTAAAACCAGAAAATGAGCCAAAGTTTTTCAAGATTTTTAAAACACCAGGGATGTGTGATTTTCTAGGAATAATAAGGTGTCATCAGCGAAGCAAGCTATACGTACTTCTTCATTGCCTACTTGAATGCCTTTAAATTCAGGTAACATAGTAACATAGTATATAAGGTTGAAAGAAGACAAGAGTCCATCAGGTTCAACCTAGGAGAATCCTACTGTGTTGATCCAGGAAGGCGAAAAACCCCTATGGGGCAGAAGACAACCGCCCCACCACAGGGAGAAACTCCCCCCCCCCCCGACTGCAATGGCAACCAGAACAATCCCCGGATCAACGTATCACCAGAAATCTAATGCCCATAACTTGTAATAATATATTGTTCAAGAAAAGCATCCAGGCCTCCCTTGAACTTATTTAATGAATCGGCCATGACAACCTCATGTGGCAGAGAGTTCCACAGTCTTACCGCTCGTACAGTAAAGAACCCGCGTCGATGCTGATGATGAAATCTTCTTTCCTCTAGACGTAGAGGATGCCCCTCTAGAGGAGAAGAAATCTAATTAAGGGCTCTAATGCTAAATCAACAAGAAGGGGGGACATTGGGCAACCTTGTCTGGTTCCTTTAAGGATTGGGAAAGTGTCAGCCAAGAATCCAGGTGTATGAATGCGAGCTATTGGGTTATTGTATATGGTAGAGATAAGATCTTTAAAAGGTCCTGTAATGCCATAACGAGAGAGGGTCATATCCATCCATTCCCAGTTAAGATTATCAAATGCCTTTTCAGCGTCTAAGGCAAGCAGTCCTGGTGAATGGTTTGGATTTTCCCTTCGTTGTACTACTTCCTGTACGGTTAGAACTGTCCTAATATGAGTTATCGCTGAGCGTCCCTTTATAAAGCCAACTTGGTGGCTACTAATCAACTTAGGGAGAAATAAAGCAAGCCGGTCAGCCATAATTTTCGGAAGAATTTTTCAATCTTGATGGGCATAAGAGAAATAGGCCGATATGAGGATGGAAGTTGTGGGTCTTTCCCTTGTTTATGGAGT